>NC_052148.1:17765401-18365401 GCF_902713615.1 Scyliorhinus canicula | reverse complement strand
TCTCATTCTCTCCTGTCAATATGATCTCTGCAGTGAAACAGAAGAGCGCCTTTGCCCCTGTCGTTAGGCCTCAGGCCTCTCCGCCCCCTAGCTGCACCGGCTCCAATGGGAACAACCTGCAAGGTGAGCTAAAGCTGCCACGTTCAAATGTATTTCTTCTTTATTTTTAAGTTTACACTTCAAGGGCCTTTTACCTTTTTTTTGTCTGCAGTTATTTCAGGCAAATAAAACCACAAGGTTGGGGATGGTGGGGGAGTGTGGGGACAAAATGCTAGGCGCGAAAGGTCAGAGGTAAGCTTATGGATTAGTAGGCCACACTTGAGTCCCATGATGGAGACGTTCCCATTAGGATTGTGGGCAAGAACGGCTCAACTTGCTCGATGTAGGTGAGTCACTTAGAGAGTGACTGTACATTACACGGGAGGAGTTACTATCGTGTAGGACTTTTGCGAGATTGTAGTAAAGCAGTCGCAGGAAAGATGTGGCCTAGGTCACATCCTTGAGTCTGTTGGAAGTTGTTGAACAGCAAAGGACTTTTTTTTAATTTCACGCTGGCACAATAGTTAGCACTGCTGCCTCACAGGGAGCCGGGAGCCGGGTTAAATTCTGGCGTTTCCGTGACTTTTTTTTATTTGTTCTTGAGGTGTTGGCGTCGCTGGCTGGGCCAGCATTTGTTGCCCGTCCCTAATTGCCCTTGAACTGAGTGGCTTGCTAGGCCATTTCAAAAGGGGGCAGTTGAGCGTCAACCGCATTGATGTGTGGGTCTGGAGTCACATGTAGGCCAGACTGGGTAAGGACGGCAGATTTCCTTCCCTGAAGAGCATTAGTGAACCGGATGGCTTTTTACGACAATCAGCAATGATTTCATTATACTTCTAATTCCACATTTTTATTGAATTCAAATTTCACCACCTGCCATGGTGGGATTTAAACCTGGGACACCAGGGCATTCCAGTAGGTCTCTGGATTACGAGTTAGCACAGGGCTAAATCGCTGGCTTTGAAAGCAGACCAAGGCAGGCCAGCAGCACGGTTCGATTCCCGTAACAGCCTCCCCGAACAGGCGCCGGAATGTGGCGACTAGGGGCTTTTCACAGTAACTTCATTTGAAGCCTGCTCCTGACGATAAGCGATTTTCATTTCATTTTCATTTCACAATACCACTACGCCACTGTTTTTGTGGAATTTGCACGTTCTCCCTGTGTCTGGGTGGGTTTCCTCCATGTGCTCCAGTTTTCACCCACAGTCCAAAGATGTGCAGGTTAGGTGGAGTTAAGGGGATAGGGCGGGTGAGTGGGCCCAGGTCGGGTGCTCTTTTGGAGGGTCGATGCAGTCTCAATGGGCTGAATGGCCTCCTTCTGTAGGGATCCTATGATTCTTTGATCCTGCCTAATGGGAGTCTGCCTCCCACAATCCCCACCCCACCATATCTCATGGTTACTCTTGGTTTTGCTTTATTTCTTCCTGCTCCTGAATGTGCTGTGCTTTGCTCAACTCCTCAAGTGACAGCAATTCTTCACCACCTCACCCAAGACCTCATGTATAAATCTGAAGAGGGAGTGTCAGCAGGTCATTGAGGTAATTCCAAAGACAGAATTGCATAGACAGTCGCTTAACAGAACCTGAAAATATTGCTGACAAAGAGAGATATGCTGCTGAATCCTTTCATCCGGACAAAGGTAAGAATGCCAAATTTCAAATAATCACAATTTATACGTTGTCCATGGCAACCCCTCAGCCAATAGGAGTCAGCTTGCCAACCAATCAAACCCTTTTCTCTTGCAGTATAAATTATTGTGATCCTTTGAAATTTGGCATTCTTGTGTTTGTCCTGGTGAGTGTATGATGAAAAGTTTGGGAACATGTCTGTTGAGACTGTGCCCCACAGAAGCAGGCCTTTTGACCTAATTAATCCATGTGCCATTTTTCACAACCTTCTGCGGACAATGTTGGCAACAGGGGCAGCAGGGTAGCATGGTGGTTAGCATAAATGCTTCACAGCTCCAGGGTCCCAGGTTCGATTCCCGGCTGGGTCACTGTCTGTGTGGAGTCTGCACGTCCTCCCCCTGTGTGCGTGGGTTTCCTCCGGGTGCTCCGGTTTCCTCCCACAGTCCAAAGATGTACGGGTTAGGTGGATTGGCCATGCTAAATTGCCCGTAGTGTCCTAATAAAAGTAAGGTTAAGGGGGGGTTGTTGGGTTACGGGTATAGGGTGGATACGTGGGTTTGAGTAGGGTGATCATGGCTCGGCACAACATTGAGGGCCGAAGGGCCTGTTCTGTGCTGTACTGTTCTATGTTCTATGTTCTAACATTGCCACGGCCACAATTGCTGTCCATTGCTCCTTGCCCTGAGAAGATGGTGGGGATCTTCTATTAGTAATTCCAGCTTGAGGCTTTCCTGCAGAGGTCATTGAGATTTAGTTTAATAATACAGAACTGGAGTCACATGGAGGCTCTATCTATCGGCTTGGCAGATGTCCTTCCTTATTAAGCAATGGATTCAAGATAACAAATGGCTGTTTTTACAAAAACAGTTGTCCACATCTCCCCTCTTTTGGCAATTGCCTTAAATCTATTTTCTCTGGTCACTGATCCTCCGACCAGGGAAAACAGTTTCTCCTCATCCAATTTACTGAACCCTTTGAACACCTCCATTCTTTACCCTCTTTGATCTAGCAAGAGCAATGACAACTTTGCCAGTGTCTCCACATAACTCGAGGCCCTCATCCCCTGATACTATTCTGGTAAATCTCCCCTCCAATATCTTCCCAAAGTATCATGCCCGGAATTGAACACAAAATACTCTAGCTGAGGCCTAACCAGTGATTGAGGAAGGCTTCTTAATGTCCTTGCTTTTATAATCCCTCCCTCTATTAATACAGCCAAGGATAACATGTTTCTATTTTAACAGCCTTCTCCACTTGTTCCACCACCTTCGATAATTTGTACGCACACCGCCCCGGGTCTCTCTGTTCCTGCACCCTCTTTAAGATTTTACCTGTTAGTCATTTTCTTTCCTCTCCTCATTCTTCATACCAAAATGTATCATTTCACATCTCTGGCTCTGAAAGATTGTTCGATTTTAAGGCAGTCATTGTTCTGCATTAAGATAGTGGTGTATTGCATGAACCAGCAAGAGCACAAAGTGGAGCGAATGAAGGGGCAAAGGGGTCGTGAGGAAGCCTGGGTTTGGCACAACAATGTAGTATGCCAGTAGCATACCAGTAGTATACTAATAGTATACCAGTAGTATACCATGACTCTTTCGAGGCCATGTATAGTTACGCGACCTCTGAGCGGTCTGCGTTCAACTACTTAGAGGGACAAGTGGCGTACAGCCACACGAGAATGAGCAATGTGTGCCTGGCTGTCTGAGGCCTTGCTGGGCTGCTGTGTTTCCTTGCTTTGCGATATTCGAGCTCTCTGCACTCTGCTCTCCTCCTTGCTTTGCTCTCTGGCCTGAAGAACTCTGGCAGCAGAACCACCCCCGCGCATGCCCCCCCCTTCCCCCAAACCACAACATCTAATTTCAAGCTCAGGGCAAGCCTGCAAATACTAGTGGCATACCAGTAGTATACCATTCCGCAATGGGAGCGTATTACTGTAACTCTCTGTCAGTTCTTTGGGGGAAGTGTGTGATATGAAGAGAAAGCAGGGCGTTCCCAGGTTAATTCCCGGGATGTCGAAATTATTTATTTATTATTATTTTTTTCATAAATTTAGAATACCCAATTCGTTTTTTTCCAATTAAAGGGACAATTTAGCATGGCCAATCCACCTGCCCTGCATATCTTTTGGGTTGTAGGGGCGAAACCCACGCAAACATGGGGAGAATGTGCAAACTCCACATGGACAGTGTCCCAGAGCCGGGATCGAACCTGGGACCTCGGTGCCGTGAGGCAGCAGTGCTAACCACTGTGCCACCCTCATGCCCGGATGTCAAAATTATTAATGTCACATGGGTACTCGGTCTGCTTTGCCATTGTTGTGCTGCCAAAAAAAATAAGCCCACCAGGGTTTCTGCCCCGGATGGCGAGTCAGCGACGCTGCCCACTGATCATTCTCTCCCCTCAGCCCCATACTCTGTCTGAAGGTGCAAATACGTGGAGAGTGTGCGAGTGCAGGACCGGACCCTCCTTACGATGCACCTCTCACGACTGTTGAGTTGCCTGCCAACCTTCCCATCCAGACTGACCAATTGCGAAAAGTGGAGAGTTAGCAACTTTAGCTCAGGCTTTGGGTTCAAATCCAGACACGGGGAGATCCAGTGCCAGGGACCAGAGTTCGATTCCAACCTCAGGCGGCTGTCTCTGTGGGATCATCAGAAAGGTGACTATTGCCCTTGGCACAGTGCCATGTAACCAGCGCTCACAAAAACATTGGAGTGGAAACAGAAAAGTAGTGTACCAGTGAATGATCCCCAACCCCCACATATACTTAGTGCACATTTTCAACAAAAAGGCAGCTGATGACAGACTCTCGCCTATCACAGGTCTATTTGTCTCTTGTTCTTGTCTATCTATCTTTCTTTCGTCTGATATCTATTAATATTTTCTCAACTTTCTTGTGCCTCGTCCCAGTCCCCGTGAAATTGATATTCAAGTACTTTCTTATCCCTAATCATGGCCTGTCACCTCACAAAGTCCTCCCATCCTTCAGATACATCTTTTGTTCTTTATTAAGCCCAGTCTTCACCATGTCACTTTAGCCATGGCTCTTCGTGCCAGAGGTGAAAATGAAAATGAAACAAAAATCGCTTATTGTCACAAGTAGGCTTCGAATAAAGTTACTGTGAAAAGCCCCTTTTCCTTTATTACAATTTTTACTCAACTTTTCACATGTTAATCAGGCTTTTCTGTTTCAAAGCTACTCTTTTTTTCTATATTCTTTCATGGTTACGTGCATGTCGTTGGCAATCCAACATATTTGATAGAAACATCCCAGTGATTCATTACCAGGGCTTGTGCAAAGGTTATCGCCAAATCAATCAGCTTTGAGTAATTTGATTGCTGTTTAATGCCATGAGAACACCTCCATCAGCTGTGGTTATACATGTCTACTATTACCAGGGCCAATTGTCCCGATTTAACGGGATTGTCCCATGATTGGGGTGGTTGCTCAGTGTGACTGGCTTTTTGAAGCCTGGCTGCTATGTTTCCTCAATTTGCGATATTCGGGCTCTCTGCATCAGTGCATGTGCACTCTGCTCTCCTCCTTACTTTGCTCTCTGGTCTGAAAAACTCTGGCAGCAGAACCACCCCTGCACATGTCCCCCCCCCCCCCCCCCCCCCCCCACCCCCCCCCAATACCACAATTTCTCTGTTCAAGCTCATGGAAAGCCAAAGTGTCCTGCAAATTTTTCGGCGCGGGTTAGTGATCCTGACTATCGTAGGGGAAGGGAGATGGGAGGAAATGAAACTCGGCACTGTGGTTAGCACCACTGCCTCACAACGCCAGGGACCCGGGTTCAATTCTGATCTCGGCCGACTGCATTGTGCGGAGTCTGCACTTTCTCCCCGTGTCTGCGTGGGTTTTCTCGGGGTGTTCGGGTTCCTCCCACAGTCCAAAGATGTGCCAGTTAGCTGGATTGGATATGCTAAATTGTCCCTCGGTGGGGTTACAGGGAATGGAAGGGGGATTGGGCCTTGTTTGGAGTGCCTTTTCAGAGGGTCGGTGCAGACCCACTGGGCCGAATGACTTCCTTCTGCACTGTAGGGATTCTATGATTTCAGTGGGTTAACTACTGACCTTGCAACTTAGGTGATATTTGCCAACTCCTTCCACAAGGTGCTTCACCACACTGTCCTGCCATTGATCATTAAACATACCCATTCTCATGATGCCCTACCTTCCCGTACCCTTTTTGATTTGATTACCTTCTGTCAAACACTTCCCAACTCTAACAATTTTATCACTAACCAATAGGCCAAGGTTAGATGGATGAAGAAAAGCCTTGTGCAATGGTTAGCATCCCTGCCTGTAAGCTGTGGGTTCACGTCCCACTCCAGGACTTGATGCTAAGGCTGGTGCGTGCATAACACGGCCAAACAGGCGGAGTATCAATCACTGCCAATGGCAGGCAGTTTAAGAGCGGGATAAATTCCTGGTCAGCCTGGGATGATCCAGTATCCCACGTGATCACATGCAGGTGTTTGAGTCTCCATCATCACTCTCCATAGCTCCAAACTACAACATGTATGTAAAAGTGACATAGAGTCAACCACATTGCCTGGAGTGACATATAGGTTGGCCTGAAGTGACATATAGGCCAGACCTAGTAAGAATGGCAGATTTCCTTCCCTAAAGGACGTTGGTGAACCAGATGGGGTTTTATGAAAATTGTGTTGCAGACTAGCTTTTATTCCAGATTTTAATGAAATTGTACTGACTGCCATGTTGAGATTTGATCTCATGCCCCCAAAGCAATAGCCTGGGCCTCTGGTCTGATTACATTGCCACTGCATCACCATCTTTTCTTCACTTAGTAACAAACAAGGTGTACATGAAGCGGGAGAGGACCAAATAAGGTGACAGACCATGATTAAGGATAGGCAAGTCCTTGAGTACCAATCTCATGGGGATTGGAGGGGATACAAGAAAATTGAGAAAATATTAATCGATATCAGATGAAAGATAGACGGACAGGAATAAGCAGTAAATAGACATGTGGCATGAGAGAGTAAGTGATCGAAAATGAGCTGCCTTTTCGTGAAGGAGTCAAAGAATATCTATTTAATTCAAAGTCCCTTTGATTTTGGTTTTGCTTGTATCAGTGTCTTGGAGGTTAATCTTTAATTCCTGGAAAATCCAGGACAATCATGAGGGTTGGGAACTTTAGCTCAGGCTTTGTGTTTAAGGCTAGGCCCAGACTAAAGGGAACATCCAAGGTTAAAAGTTTTATTGTCTGGAAACTGAGATAAACTGGGGTGACCCTTGGACTGAATGCCAGCAAATGTCAGTGGTGGACAGGAGGGCCAATCTAAAATGTGTTTTGTTTTCTCCTTTTTTTCCTTTCTCAAGCCATGTCCGGCCTGATAGTTCCCCCGATGTAGAAGAGGAGACTCATGCATGACGAAGGCAAACTGCTCCGAACGTCAACGGATGGGCCAAGCTGGAGACAAGGCCGACATCATCCTTTTTTGTTTGTCTGCCCCCCTCCCCCAAATTTGAGATGTTTCGTGCAGCGACGATATTTTATCCGTGGACTCTTGGGCTTTTTGTTTTGAGGCGAGTGGAAATACTCTGGAGCGGCTGTTCACGAGTTCAACGATGCGAGGCATTGTGCAGGAGGAAGACAGTGTGTTTTCCCTCCCATTCCCATCGCCCACCTTTTGCCCATCATCCCTCACACCCCCCCCCCCCCCCCCCCCCTCACCCCGCAGACAACAACCTTCCACACACACCCTTCCCCCCATCCCCCTGTCTGCCTTCGCTCAAGTCGGGCCAATGACGGTGGGCTAATGGCATTTTTAAAAACCCAAACGGAGGAGGGTTTTCCTCAAAGTTTTCTTTCTTCTTGGAGGGAAAGAGAGAAGCATCATGATGAAACTCTTGGAGGAGAAGGAAGACATTCTTAAAATATACAGCAATGACAACAGTGTAAAGAGAAAATGGAGAAATATTTTAGAATCAAATCGGTCCCAGTCAATGCCAAGACTGGGTCATGACGAGAAGTCGAGAGACTGTGCTCAACGGGGAACAAAGAGAGGATCATGTCGCTTCCATCATCAGTGAAGGCCCGATCGCTTCAGACCCCTTGACCCCACGTAGATGTGGTGATATTTGTTATCGACTAGAGTATACCAATCAGCGCACTGTTTCCTGGCATTCTGTTACTACAGACGTTGTGGTGACTGATTATTCAAAGGTTATTAGAAGTACCCTAATTATGTTATATGAACTCCCCCTCTCCCTCTCTCTCTTTCTCCCTCCCTCTCTCTCTCTCTTTCCTCCTCTCCTTCTCTTGTCTCCTTGTCCAGAAATCACCTTCCACACCCAACCCTTCAGCGAAGTTCAATCTGACTGGTCAGGTCTATACACCATGGCTTGTTGGAAAATTCTGGATGACGCGCCCAGCGCCACACGGGATTGTCCCAGGACCTCAAAACATTCCGTCCAGTGTGATTTATTCACAGTTGAGGTCCCAACTTCCCTGAATACTTAAATGTTTAACAGGTGGCACCATTCAGCTCCATGAGTCTCTGTAAAAAAAAAATAGGGGGAGTTGAGTAGCAAACAAAATTGTCCATCAATTTACAATTCACTATGGAACAAAGTATGGCAGGACACAGTGGAGGTGAGTTACTGTTCTGATATATGCCAACAGGTGGCACAGTGGGTATTGCCCCAGAGTCAGAAAGTTATGGATTTAAGTTCCACTCAGGAGACATGAGTACACGATCCAGGCTAACTCTAATATGCAGTACTGAGAGGGTGCTGCACTGCTAGAGGTGCTGTCTTTCAGATAAGACTCTAAATGGAGGCTCGGGCGACAAAGATTCCATTGTACAATTTTGAAAAAGGGGAAAGTTCCCCCTGGTGTCTTGGAATAACATTCATCCATCCACCCAACATCACCTAAACAAATAGTCATTATCACATTGCTGTTGGTGGGAGCTTACTGTGCAAACTGACTGCCGTCTGCCCGCTGTCACAATGTTGACTTTAGAAGTACTCCATTGGCTGTGAAACACTTTGGAACACCCTGGGGTTGTGGCAGGCGCTATATAAATGCAGGTTATTCACTAGCAGGCCATTTTGCAGTCTGCCCCCCCATCGTTCTGTCCAGCTTGCCACATGCACATTGGCTGCTGCTGGGGTCAGACACAACTGGTTCAGAGCTCTAATTGGAGAGGCAGGAGGAGTGATAAGAGTGTGAGAAATGGGAGCAGGAGCCGGCCACTCGGCCCCTGGAGCCCATTCAGCTGACTTGTTCGCTCTGTGTGCAAGTGTGCAAACACTTCATCTCATCGCACTTTGTGCAACGTCCCATACTCGCTGCAAATTCTGATCTTATCAGGGATAAACAGGGACCAAATGTAATGAAAGAAGATGTTGTACAAAATGGTGTTTGCCGTATTGTAAACTTAACACTGCAAAATCTGATCTTGTCGGACTGTGGACAGGAACTTGACAGGCAATTTCTCAGATTCCTCAAGGGGCCATGTTCAGTATGGTTCAGTGGTCTGGCATAGGTTGCCTGAAGGAGGTTTGCTGATGCTGTGGTTTTAAGAGTTGAAGTAATCTGGATAATAATACTGTCACAAGAAGGCTTCAATGAAGTTACTGTGAAAAGCCCCTAGTCGCCACATTCCGGCGCCTGTTCAGGGAGGCTGGTATGGGAATTGAACCCCCGCTGCTGGCATGTTCTGCATTGCAAGCCAGCTATTTAGCCCACTGTGCTAAACCATCCCATTGTGGAATGATGTGGCAGGTGAAAATGTTTAAGCTGATAGACATTCTTCTTCCATTCTGCCTCCATTTTACAAACTAACTCGTGTCCCATTTTGTTGTTTGGTACGGATCTGTCAGAGAAGCTGCCTTTGGGGTTATATGGTAAACCATGGCTTTATCTGCCAGTTCAGGTTAGCATTAAAGGTTCATTCCTACTATTTGCACACCAGAGAGAGAGGTCCCCTGCTGTCCCAACCAACATTCTTTCCTCAGCCAATGAAACAAAAAGGTGGAACTCCTAGCTGCTCATTCTATTGCTAGATTTCGAAATCTAGCTGTGCGGAATATGGCCTCTGTATTTGCGACTTAGCCACAGTAACTGAACTTCAACCTACTTCACCTTCCATTACTTAATTCATCCTAAGGATATCAAGTTGTTTGGGAAGGGGGCAGGAAAGTGGAATTTGTTTTTTTTGTTCTTGGGACGTTTGTTGCCTTTGAGAAGTTGGTGATCAGCGGTCTTCTTAAACCACTACAGTCCACGTGCTGTAGGTACACCCAAAGTGCTTCCTTTTCTGTTGTGGTTTGCCATAACTGAATAGCTTGCTCGGTACTGAAGAATCAAATGCATCCCTTGGACGACCCAGGTTCAATTCCAGCCTTGGGTCACTGTCTGTGTGGAGTCTGCACGTTCTACCCATGACTGCGTGGATTACCTCCGGGTGCTCTGGCTTCCTCCCACAGTCCAAAGATGTGCAGGGTTAGGTAGATTAGCCACGCTAAATTGTCACTCAGTGTCCAGGGTTGTGCGGGTTAGATGGGGTTAGGGCGATACAGGGATGGGGCTGGATTAGAGTGGCCTTTCAGACCATCGGTGCAGACTCAATGGGCCGAATGACCTCCGTCTGCACTGCAGGGATTTTATGATTCTACGAACCTAATAGCTTGGGGTTGGAGGCACATGCAGATGACACCAGGTAAGGACAGCAGAGTTCCTTCACTGGAGATCATTAGTGTACCAGATGTGCTTCTTATAGAAATCCACAATTATTGTTAATGATATTTGGGTTTTTTTGTTATAAATTTCCGCTTTTAATTCATTAATCAAATTTAAACTCCCTTCAGCTGCTTTGGTGGGATTTGAATTCATATCTTCAGAGTTTTAGTCCAGGCCACCCACCAAGTAACAATTACCACATTTCTACCAGCGCTCCCCGGAATTGATGTCGGAGATTTGTTTAAACCCCATCCTTAAAGCTACGAAGTCAATGCGCAGAGTAGACAGGGATAACCCTTAATCCATCTCACTGCTTGTTTCAAAAACCAATTCACATTCAAATTGAACCCAATTCATGGTCTCAAGAGAGACTTTCGAGATCCAAGCTGACAAGAAACGGCATCGCACCTCATCTCAGGCTTGACCTGATGCTGGATTCGATCTTAACCAGAAGGCCGAGACGTGATAATGTAGGAGATTCGCCAAGATCTTCTTGAATGGCGGAGCAGGCGAAGAGGCCCAGACCTGCAGCTGTTTCTTATATTTTTGTGTCCAACGAGAGATATTCCTGAGCAATGAATAAGGTGCTAATCAAGGAAGACTAATCCAGATTTTTTTACCAACAAAAACCCATGAACTGATCCTATGAAGTTTCTGTCCTCTGTTTTATTAAAAGGCATGACTTGAAGCAGATTACTTATGATAGCTGATAATGGAATTTTTGATTGAGATTACAGAGTGCGTTCCTACACTAAATGCTAATTCACATCTGCAGTGTTTACTGCCAACAGGATGCACAGCAGCATCTTGCCAAGGCTCGAGAGCACTTCCCAAACCCATGACCTCTCCCACTTGGAAGACCAGGGGCAACAGGCACATGGCACACAGGGGCGGCACGGTAGCACACTGTCGCTTCACAGCACCCGGGTCCCAGGTTCGATTCCCGGCTTGGGTCACTGTCTGTGAGGAGTCTGCACGTTCTCCCCGTGTCTGCGTGGGTTACCTCCGGGTGCTCCGGTTTCCTCCCACAAGTCCCGAAAGACGTGTTAGGTGAATTGGACATTCTGAATTCTCCCTCGGTGTACCCGAACAGGCCCCGGAATGTAGTGACTAGGGGCTTTTCACAGTAACTTCATTGCAGTGTTAATGTAAGCTACTTGTGACAATAAAGATGATTAGAATTATGCAAACACCCCACCCAAGCCCCACAGCATCCTGATTTGGAACTATATCGACTGTTCCTTCATTCCCACTTCGTCAAAATCCGGACACTCTTTCCCGATCAGCAAAACCACCTGGACTGCAGCAGTTCAGGAAGCTGGCTCCCCACCGCTTCTCAAGGGTAATTAGGGCTGGGCAATAAATGATGGCCGCTCAGATTCCTACAATTCCAGTTTGAAAAAGCTGATATAATCAAAGTAAACCTCATTGCTACAAGATCAGGTTTTGCAGTATTAAGGAGGGCCTAAGAGCATGTGTTTGATTCTCTGGCACAGTTCTTGGGGCGAGGTTTCCACTGTTCAAAAAGGAAAAAAATTAGTTTCATAAGCAACTTGTATCTCAGTGCAAATAATTTCTAAAGAATTCTATGCGTCTTGTCGAATGGGGCCCAGAGATGAAGTTCTTTTTTTCTGTAACATTAGTAGATCTAGATGCTTGTTGAAATGCGATATTTGCTTTCTCTTTTTTTGTAAGCCAAAAGTTTATTTGCTAAGTAATAAAACAGCAACAAAGGGACATACAGGATAAATCTGTTGAATATGGAGCGAAATATGTGTCGAAAGGTGATGTAAAAGTGGGGACTATGTGACAGCGAGAAGAACATCAAAGTGCATTGATATAGCACCTATATCGACGTAGAACGGTTGGCGGCATTCAACCATTCGGCTCATCAGGTCCGAACTGAAGGAGCAATTCACCCATTCCCACTTCCTTGCCTCTTCCCCGCAGCTCTGCATTCTTTTCCTTTCAGGTAATGATCCAATTCCCTCTCGGAAGTCTGGATTGAATCTGCCTCTTCCACACATTCAGCCAGCACGGACGAGGTCCTAACCGCTCACTGATTAAAAAGGTTTTCCCCTCGTCTTGTTATTGCTTCATTTACCAATGACCTCAAACCTGTGCCCTCTCATTCTCGAAACTTCCACCAATGGGAACAACTTTGTGTCTGCTCTTTCTGATTGTGTCTTTCTGCTCTTGTGTCTGATTTTGAACCCCTCTACCAAATTTCCTCTCAACACTCCCTTCTCCAAGGAGAGCTTCTCCGCCCTTCCAATGTAACTGAAGTTCCTCATTCCCTTAACCATTCTCATGAATGTTCTCTCTAATAAATTCACATTATTCCTAAATTGTAGTTCACCCAGAGTTGGATGCAATGTTGAGGCCAAATCAGTGTTTTTTTTTTACAGATTTAACATAATTTCCTTGCCCTGGTGCTCTCTGCCCCTATTGATAAAGCCTCTGATGCTGGATGCTGTATTAATCACAATCTGTCCTGCCATATTTATGCACAGCTACACCCAGATCTCTCTGCTTCCCACTTTGAAATTGGACCCTTTATTTTATATTGGCCTGATTTCTCCGGCCGTTGTTGTTCACTTTTCCCGCTGGCAGCGCACCCCCGCCTGCGGACGTCCCGACAACGTGGGGCGGCTTCAATGGGAAATCGCATTGACAAGCAGTTGGAGTAGACAATCCTGCCACCAGGAAACGGTGCGGCACTGAGAACACACGGTTGAGGGACTGGAGAATCTAGCCCGTTGCCTCTCTGCATTTTCCTGACCAAAATAAATCACTTCACTCTTCTCAGTATAACATTTCATCTGTCATTTGTATGCCCATTCCACCAACCTGCTATATCCTTCTGAAGTTCTCCACTATCTACACTATCCTCTTCACAGTTCACAACATTTCCAAGTTGCGTGCCATCCGCAAAATCTGAAATTGTACCCTAGACATCAAGATACAGGTCATTAATATAGATCAGGAAGAGCAAGGGTCCTAACACCAATGCCTCGGAAAACCACTATAATTCCCTTCCCAGTCTGGAAAACAGCCGTTTGACAGTACTCCATGTTTCATACCAATTTCACATTCATGTTTCTCCTGTCCTATTTATTCCATGAGTTCTAATTTTGCTCTCAAGCCTGTTGTCACAGATTCACAGAATTGTTGTGGCGCCGAAGGAGGCCGTTTGGCCCATCGTGTCCGCACTGGTTCTCCAAATTTGCATTCTGACTTAGTGCCGTTCCCCTGCCTTTTCTCTCCTAACCCTGCACATTGTTTCTATTCAAGTAACTATCTAGCGCCCTCTTGAGTGCCTCGTTTCAACCAGTCTCCACCACACCTCAGGGCAGCGCACCCCAGACACGAACCACTCGGTGGGTGGAAAGGTTTTTTCCTCACATCACATTTGCTTTTTTCACCTTAAATCTGTGCAGTCTCATCCTTGATCCTTGCATGAGGGGAACTATTCCTCCTGATCTACTTTGTCCAGCCCCCTCGTGGTTTTGAACATCCCTGTCAAATCTCCGCTTAGCCTTTTTCTCTCCAAGGAGAATTGTCCCGACCTCTCCAATCTATCCTGATGTTTCTCATCCCTGGAATCATTCTTGTAAACCTATTCTGCACTCTCTCCAATGTGTTCACATCCTCCCGATAATGTGAATAACTACGGTTGGCATAACCTCCTTGCTCTCGTTTTGTTTTAAATTCACTTATGGGATTTGATCCTTGCTGGCTGGGCCAACATCTATTGCCCATCCCTAACTGCACTCCATTTGTGAGTCAGCCATATTGCCATGGAGCTGTGGAGTGACATGTAGGTCAGACCAGGTCAGGTTGGCAGATTTCCTTCCCTAAAGGTGCGGCACAGTGGTTAGCACTGCTGCATCACATTGCCAGAGACCCGGGTTCAATTCCAACCTTGGGTAACTGTGTGGAGATTGCAATTCTCCTTGTGGGTTTCCTCCGGTTTCCTCCCACAGTCCACAAATGTGCAGGTTGGTGAATTGGTCCTGCTAAATTGCCCCTTAGTGTCCAACGGTTAGGTGGGGTTAGGAAAATAGGTGGGGGTAGGGCTTAGATAGGATGCTCTTTCAGAGGGTCAATGCAGACTCGATCGGCCGAAAGGCCTCGGGCTGGATTCTCCCGAATCCCCGCGATGGCCCGACGCCAGCGTAAAAAGCAGCGCGAACCACTCCGGCATCGTGCCAACCGGAAGTTGCGGAATCCTCTGCACTTCCGGGCGCTAGGCCGGCGCCGGAGGGGTTGGCATCATGCCAACTGGAGCCGAAGGCCGGCGCCAGTTAGAGCATGCGCAGAACCGCCGGCATGGTTCCGCGCATGCGCAGACTGGCCAACTTATTCTAGCTCATGCGCAGGGTGGTGTCTTCTCCGCACCAGACATGGCGGAACCCTACAGGGGCTGGCATGGAAGGAATGAGTGCCACCACGGCACAGGCACGCAGATAGGTGGGCCCCGATCGTGGGCCAGGCCACCGTCGTCGTTGTGGGGGGGGGGGGGGGGGGGGGGAAGCGCTGCCAACGGCCCCTGACCGGCACGAGTGATCCCCGCCACCAGCCCGCCCGAAATACGGCCCCGGAGAATACGGCAGCCGGCGTCGGAGCGGCAGGGCGGGATTCACGCCGCCCCCCCGGGAATTTTCTGACCAGGCAGGGGGTCAGAGAATCCCGCCCCTCTTCTGTGCTGCATTATTTTGTGATTCTCAGGGTCAGTGCAGACTCGATTGCTTCCTTCTGCACTGTAGGGATTCTATGATTAAACAACCAGATGGGCTTGTTATGTCAATCGACAGTGGTTTCATGGTCATCAGTAGACTTTTAATTTCAGATTTTAATTGAATTCAAATTTGATCACCTGCCGTGGCGGGATTCGAACACAGGTCCTCAGATCTTACCCTGGGTCTCTAGATTACTAGTCCAGTGACAATGCCACTAGCCACCACCTTCCTACTCCATGCCTCTATTAATAAATCCCTACTGTATGCTTTATTAACTGCTCTACCCATCTGTCCTGCCACCTTCAATGATCCATGCACATCTACACTCAGGTCTCAGTGCTCTTACACCCCTTTTTAGAATTTTACCCCTTATTTTATATTGTCTCTTCCATGTTCTTCCTACCAAAATGCACCACCTCACACACCGCATCATCTCCGCATTGAACTTCATCTGCTATCTGTCTGCCCACTCCACCAACTTGTTACTGTCCTTTTTTTTATTCATTCAGAGGATGTAGGTGTTGCTGATTGGGTCAGCATTTTGTACCCATTTCTAATTGTCCTTGAACTGAGTGGCTTGCTTGGCCTTTTAAGAGTTAAACACATTGCTGTGGATCTGGAGTCACATGTAGACCAGACCAGGTAAGGACGTTAGTGAACGAGAAAGGGTTTTACAAAAATCAACAATGGTTTCATGAACCTCATTCGACTTTTATTGCATTCAAATTGCACCATCTGCGGAGGTTGGATTCAAACCCAGGTCCCCAGATCATTGCCCTGTGGATTACTAATCCAGTGACGAAAGCACAACACCATCATCTCCCCTTTTGAGGTTCTACACTTGTCCTCTTCACAGTTTACAATATTTCCCAAGTTTTGTGTCATCCGCAAACTTTGAAATTGCCCCTGCACAACAAGATCTAGATCATTAATATATATCAGGAAAAACAAGAGTCCCAATACCGACCATTGGGGAAGGCCACTATAAACCTTCCTCCATCCCAAAAGATATCCATTAATATCTCTGCTTCCTATTATTCAGCCTATTTTGTGTCTGCATTGCTACTGTCCTTTTTATTCTACTTTATTAATTGTCTTTTGGAAGTCTATGTACACCACATCAACAGTTTGATCCTCGTCGACCCTCTCTTTGACCTCTTCAGAAAAACTGCAACAGGTTAGTTCAACACGATTTTCCCTGAACAAACCAGTGCTGGTTTTCATTAATTAGCCAGCATTTGCCCAAGTGACTATTTAATTTTGCGCTGCATTATTGTTTCTGAAAGCTTCCCCATCACAGGCATTAAACAGACTGGCCTACAATTGCTGGGTTTATCTTTCCACCCTTTGTGAACATGGGTGTAACTTTAACAAACAGTAATTCATCTCTAAGGCATTTCATAGCAAAGATGTCAGGCAGGTATCGACACATTGGGAGACAGTAGGGTGGGTGACCAAAAGTTAGTTCAAACAGTGCAAGAACCTGTAGAATTTGGGGGTTTAGAAAACACTCTTGTTAGTGCTCTATTGGTCAATACAAGTACACAAACATTTACTGCCTCAGTTTTATGCCACCTTTCAACATGAGTGGTAGGGTGGGGATGGGGAATGTTGATGGGGGTGGATGAGGCTAATTAGTTATGTTGCACATATTTATATATATTGGGCATGGGGGGGGGGAAGGAGAGCATGGATGTCATTGCTCAGCAACTTCAGCACCAAATCCAAAGGCACAGGATAGGAAGTTTGGATTGCGGATGGTAGGGTGGTAACAGACCATTTTAGAAATTTTTGGACCGCTCCACCTAAAATGAAGGTTTTGCTTTAATGGGTGCAGTGATGGGCAAGCTGCCTTTTCATTAGGGAATGTGTGATGGGACAGCGCGGCGAATTGGAGGCGCTCAATGGGTGTAGTGTAGAGGAAGATATATTTTTCATGTGACCTGTGCTGTATATCTGCCATGGGGAGTGACGAGAGACCTTTACTTTGAGTCTATGGTGTTTCTGCCCTGGGAGTGTTTGTGGCTGACACTGCGTATAAACAATAAAACATTCACCACTCCTACAAGCACAAAAAAACAAAATCAGCTAAATAAATTACAGAGGATGGTGTTGCAATCTTGAAAGGCTACAGCGAGCTTTTACAATACAGAAAACACACACACACACGTTATTGCTTTGACTGTTAGCAGGTAAGTTTCAGAACAGTGAATAGGCATGAAAACTCTGTGCTGGTCATCGTAACCACAGCGACAGTGTAATCAATCTGAGCATCCCATGGGCTGAGGAGCGGGAGGTACATCAGCCGAGGTTCCTGCTCCAATCCCTACTGTTCCACTACTGTCTGATGATATGTGTGTGTATGTATTTGGCCACATAGGCTTGATGCGAATACCCAGCTATTCAATGATGCCCCTGCAGCCGAGGTCAGAGGATGTCAGAGAAAACTGTCGACTGGAGTGACTGCCTCGCTCACTCTGATGTCAACTCACGGAGGACTGGCACGTTTCTCAAACGGCTCGTTGTATTTTCCAATATTCTCCTCTGACTGCAATGAAGCGCTGAGTTTTTGCTAGCGATTTTCTTACCCAAGCGATTAGGAATTAAATATCCACCCCCAGCCCAACCTTGGCAAATAGCCCTCCTCCACCCTCTGCACCGGCACCCTCAACCCACGTCACTTCTTGTCTCTCTCCCCCTGCATGACCTCCCCACCACCAAGCTAAGGAGGCACAGGCCAATCGCAACAACCTAACTGCTTGAGATCCGCCAACTTGGTACAGACTGGGAAATCGACCTTGACAACTTCTGTTCTTCAAAGCTCAGTGTCTATAACCTGAACAGGGAGACTGGGCAATGTTACCCATAGCACAAGAGGTGATACTTCCACAAATGCTGCAAGAGTGTGTGTGTGCATTGTACAGGCTGTGTATATATTGATATCAAAGGGTTGAACATTCTCTGGGCTAGATGGGGTTTTTCCAAGTACTGTACAGTACATTATGTTTAAATGCTTGCTGTTCTTGTGATATGAAACTGGTACCAATCTGTTGCTTAATGATCCTTTCTCCGTTGTGTTTTTTTTGTACGTAGTTTTAAAAAAAAACTTGTTACCACTTTGTGATTTTTAAATTTTTTTTTAAACTCCCGCTGAAGTTGTACTTAAAAGCTGTGTATAATATCAGTGTGTTCATGATGACTTTTACAATTCCTAATAAATTAATTCAAACATCTTTAGCTTGCAATCTCTCCTTTTGTGTTCCGAATCTGTCGCCCAAGTCTCTTTTCCGGGTATGAAAGATAATTAGAAAGATAATTCTTTTCAGCATCGGGAATCTGGGATTGTTCTCTTTAGAGTAGGGAAGGTTAAAGGGAGATTTAAAAAGTATATATTTTTTATTGAGAAAAGTTTTTCAAATATAACGCCATCACAACCATCTTTTAAATTCATTGACGGGATGTGGACATCACTGGTTAGGCCAGCATTTATTGCCCAACCCCAATTGACCTTCAGAATGTGGTGAGTTGCTTTCTTGAACCTCTGCAGTCCCCGAGGTGTAGGTACACCCACAGTTCCCGTACCAACCTCCCCGAACAGGCGCTGGAATTGGGTGACTAGGGGCTTTTCACAGTAACTTCATTTGAAGCCTACTTCTGACAATAAGCGATTTTCATTTCATTTTTTCGTTTCAGTCCCAGTCCAACAGCTATGTCCTTTAGGACCCGGCCAGCTCGGTCTGTGGTGGTACTACCGAGCAACTCTTGGTGATGGACATTGAAGTCCCCCACCCAGTGTAAATTCTGCGCCCTTGTCACCCTCAGTGCTTCTTCCAAGTAGTGTTCAACATGGAGTACTGATTCATCAGCTGATGGTGGCCGGTACGTGGTAATCAGCAGGAGGTTTCCTTGCCTATGTTTAACCTGAAGCTATGAGACTTCATGGGGTCCAGAGTCAATGTTGAGGACTCCCAACTGTTTGCCAATGTGCCACCGCCTCTGCTGGGTCTGCCCTGCCGGTGAGACAGGACCTACCCAGGAATGGTGATAGTGATGGTAGACTGGGACGTTTTCTGTAAGGTATGATTCTATGGGTATGACCATGTCAGGCTGTTGCTTGACTATTCTGCAAAGAAGCTCTCCCAAGTTTGGCACAAGCCACCAGATGTTAATAAGGAGAACATTGAAGGGCCGACAGGATCTGTTTTCATTCCTTTTTTTGTGTTTTTATAGTGGTTGAATACAATTGATTGGCTTGCTAGGTCATTTAAAAGTCTACCACATTGCTGTAAGTCTGGAGTCACGTGTACCCCACACCAGGTATGGATATCCCAGAGGACATGAGTGAACCAGATGGGTTTTTACAACAATCGACAATGGTTTCATGGTCATCATTAGACTTCTAATTCCAGGTATTTTTTTGAGTTTGAACTCCACCACCTGCCACGGTGGGATTCGAACCTTGGTCCCAGATCATTACCCTGGTGCTCTGGATTACTAGTCCAGTGACAATACCAGTTAAGAATTCAATCCGGTCGCTTAACCAGTCCGTGGCACTGAGTGGGAATGAAGACTTCCATCCAAACAGCAGACGCCTTCGGGCTATTAGCAAGATGAAGATCAGAGCATCTGCTATCGTCCGGTCTACAGCTCCGGTAAATCTGAAACTCCCAAAGACAGCCACCAAAGACCAAGGTTCCAACTCAACCCCCAGAATTCCTGACATGGTGCTGAAAAAGGAGACCCAAAAAATGATAAGCTTAGAACAAGAATAGGTGCATATAGAACAGTACAGCACAGAACAGGCCCTTCGGCCCTCAATGTTGTGCCGAGCCATGATCACCCTACTGAAACCCACGTATCCACCCTATACCCGTAACCCAACAACCCCCCCCTTAACCTTACTTTTATTAGGACACTACGGGCAATTTAGCATGGCAAATCCACCTAACCCGCACATCTTTGGACTGTGGGAGGAAACCGGAGCACCCGGAGGAAACCCACGCACACAGGGGGAGGACGTGCAGACTCCACACAGACAGTGACCCAGCCGGGAATCGAACCTGGGACCCTGGAGCTGTGAAGCATTTATGCTAACCACCATGCTACCCTGCTGCCCAATGATGTGGGCATATGATGTGACGGACTCCTCGAACACCGTTCACACCGATCATCTACTTCTGAGAAGAACACAGGCATACATGCAGCACGGTAGCATGGTGGTTAGCATAAATGCTTCACAGCTCCAGGGTCCCAGGTTTGATTCCCGGCTGGGTAACTGTCTGTGCGGAGTCTGCACGTCCTCCCCGTGTGTGCGTGGGTTTCCTCCGGGTGCTCCGGTTTCCTCCCACAGTCCAAAGATGTGCGGGTTAGGTGGATTGGCCATGCTAAATTTCCCGTAGTGTCCTAAAAAGTAAGGTTGGGGGGGGGGGGGGGGGGGTTGTTGGGTTACGAGTATAAGGTGGATACGTGGGTTTGAGTAGGCTGATCATTGCTCGGCACAACATCGAGGGCCGAAGGGCCTGTACTGTTCTATGTTCTATGCCCTGGTCAAATGTGCCCTATGAACCACTTTAAACTGAATCAGCCTGAGCCTAGTAGACAAGGACAAAGAACAATACAGCACAGGAACTGGCTTCGGCCCTCCAAGCCTGTGGCAATCATGATACCCGTCTAAACTAAAACCTCTGCACATCCGGGGTTCGTATCCCTCTATTCCCATCCTATTCATGTATTTGTCAAGATGCCTCTTAAATGCCACTATCGTATCTGCTTCCACTACCTCCCAAGGCAGCGCATTCCAGGCACTCCCCACCCTCTGTATAAAAAACTTACCTAGCACACCTCCTCTAAACTTTCCCCGTTGCACGGTAAACCTATGCCCCCTAGTAATTAACTTTTCCACACTGGGAAAAAGTGTCTGACTGTCCACTTGTCCATGCCACCCAGGATTTTGTAAATCTCTATCAGGTCACCCCTCAACCTCTGTTGTTCCAGTGAAAACAATCCGAGTACATCCAACCTCTCCTTATAGCTAATATCCTCCAGACCTGGCAACATCCTGTTAAAACTATTCAGTCCCCCTTTCCAAAACCTCCAACCTTCTTCTGGTAGTGTGGTGACCAGAATTGTGCGCAATATTCCAGATGTGGCCTAACCAGGGTTCTGTACAGCTGCAGCATGAATTTTTATACTCCTGACCGAAGCATGTCGAATGCCTTCTTGATTACCTGCTCCACCTGCATTGCCACTTTCAGTGATCTGCGATTTGCCCAGATCTCTCTGCCTGTCAATATTCCTCAGGGTTTGCCATTTCCTGTATAATCACCACCTGTATTAGACCTTCCAAAATGCAATACCTCACATCTGTCAGGATTAAACTCCATTTCTCTGCCCAAGTCTCCAACCGATCTATATCCTGCAGTATCCTCTAACATTTCAGTTCACTATCTGCAACTCCACCAATCATTGTGTTGTCCACAAACTTAATAATCAGACCAGCTACAGTTTCCTCCACAAAACACTCCAAACAGCAAAGTTCCCAAGACTGATCCCGGTGGAAGACCGCTAGGTACAGCCACAGCCTTCCATACAGAAAAGCCCCATTCCATTGCTAGCCTCTCTGTCTTCTATGACTGAGCCAGTTCTGCACCTATCGCACCAGGTCTGATCCCTTAAGGTACCTTGTCAAAGGCTTTACTGAAGTCCATGTAGACAACATCTACTGCCCTATCTTCATCAATTATCTTCGTCACTTCCTCAAATAACTCAATCAAGTTAATGAGAGGTCTCCTCGCCTTCACAAAACCATACAGCCTTTCATTAATACATCCACTTCCTTCCAAGTGGAAGTAAATCCTGTTCCTAAGAATCTTTTACTCTGGGATCTTACCTGTAGTCAATGAGGATATAAAGATTTATGTCATGGCCTCAACAATTTCCTCCCTTGCCTCCCTCAGTATACTGTGATAGATCCCATCAGACTCTGGGGACTTATCCACCTTTAATGCTTTACAAAATGCCCAACACTTCCTCCTTTTTGATATCTACGTCACTCAAAATATCGACACACCCTTCCCTGACTCATCATCCACCAAGTCCTTCTCTTGGGTGAATATTGATGCAAAGTACTTAGGGCGCTATTCTCCGCTGCCCACGACGGGGCGGAGAATAGCGTGAGGGCCTTCCCGACATTTTTCCCGACCTCCCGCTATTCTCCCCCCCCCACGGCTGCCCCACGACACGAATCGCTGCTCGCCGTTTTTTACGTGAAAACGGCCGCAAAGTGCCGTCCCGGACAACCATGGCACGATTGGCACGGCCGCACCATGGCCGTGCCAAGGGTGGCATGGGCCCGTGATCGGTGGGCACCGATCGCGGGCAGCGGGTCCGATACCCACACACTCTTTGTTCCTCCACCGCCCCGCAGGATCAGTCCATATATTAACACAATGGACCGAAACACAACCCCAAACCAGCCAACATGGCTGTACATAACCAGCACAACAAATGCCCCACCGACTTGCCCCCATCTTGCCCAACTCTCCCTGCCTCCCCCTTTTGAAACCCCCCCTTTCCCCCCCCCCTCCCTTCCCACCACCACCCCCTCACTGCTGACAGCTTAATTTTTCCCAAAGAAGTTGATAAACGGCTCCCACCTCTGGGCAAACCCTTCCACAGAGCCCCTCAAAGCGAAGCTTATTTTCTCTAGCCTGAGAAACCCTGCCTGGTCACTCACCCACCGCCCTGATTTCAGGGGTGCGAGTCCCTCCATTCTAACAAGATCTGTCTCTGAGCTACCAGGGAGGTGAAAGCCAAGACATCGGCCTCTGTCGCCCGCTGGACTCCCGGGTCTCTGCCACACAAAAAAAACGCACTTCTGGACTCGGGACCACCTTCATCTTCAGGACCTCCGACATAACGTCGGCCAACCTCTGCCAGAATCCCCCAAGCTTTGGACACGCTCAGAACATGTGGGCATAGTTCACGGGCCCACCCGCACGACGTCCACACTTATCTTCCACCACTTCAAAGAACCTGCTCATCCTGGCCACCATCCTATGTGCCCTGTGGAGCACCATAAACTGGATAAGGCTAAGCCGAGTGCATGGCGAGGATGCATTAACTCTCCTCAGGGCCTCCTCCCACAGTCCAGCCTCCAACTCCCTACCCAACTCATCCTCCCATTTACACTTCACTTCCCCTATCGGGGCTCCCTCCCAGTCCATCTGACCCTTATAAATTTCCGACACATTTCCCTCCCCTGCCCCCCGTTCTTGACACCACTTTAACTTGTAGCCCCTGAAGTGGCAGTGCAGAAATGTCGATACTTGCCTGCGCACAAACCTATTTCCACCGGGCAGCTCAAAGTCCTCCTCCAATTCTTTCAAGCACAGAAAGCCACCATCGATGAACAAATCCCCAAACCGCTCGATCCCCACCTGCTGCTACCCCCAAAACTACCCATCCAGCCCCCCAGGAACAAACCGGTGATTGTCACATATCGTTGCCCAAATCGACGCCCCCTCCAACCCAATCTGCTTCCGCAACCGTCCCCACACACTCAGGGCCGCCATCACTACCGGGCTTGTGGAGTACCTGGCCGGCGAGAATGGCAGAGGCACCGTTAACAATGCCCCCAAACCCGTGTCCTTACATGTCCCCACTTCCCATTTCCTGTCCATCATTATATTTGCTGCCCAGTAATAATTCATGATGTCCGGGAGAATCAACCCCTCCTCCCACCCACTCTCGACCCCGCTTAAGCAGCACCTTCTTCACCCGCGGGGTTTTACCTGCCCATACAAATCCCGAGATCACTGCGTTCACCCTCTTAGAAAACGCCTTCGGAATAAAAATCGGGAGGTTCTGAAACACAAGCAAGAACCTCAGGAGGACTGTCGTCTTCACTGTTTGAACCCTCCCCGCCAATAACGGGAGCACATCTCACTTCCTAAAGTCCTCCTTCATCTTCTAATCAAGCCAAATTGAACTTATGCAGCAGCTCCCCTTCCCCCGTCATCTGAACGCCCAAGTACCGAATGCTCACCCCCACCACCTTCAACGGCATCTCCCCCAATCTCTTCTCCTCCCCTCTTGCCTGGATCATAAAGACTTCGGTCTTCCCCATATTCAATTTATACACCGAGGACCGGCCAAATTCCTCGAATATCCCCATAATCCCTCCAATACCGCCCAGCGGGTCCAAAATGTACAGCAGCAAGTCGTTTGCATAAAGCGAGACCTTATGCTCCATCCTTCCATACTATCCCCTACCATTCCCTCGATGCTCTCAACGCCATCGCCAACAACTCTGTAGCCAAGGCAAAAAGCAATGGGGAGAGTGGACATCTCTGCCTCGTCCCCCGGTGCAGCCTAAAATAGCCGAGCTCACCCCGTTTGTCCGCACACTCTCTACCGGTGCCTGGTAAGTCTCTGGACCCAATCCACAAATCCCTGTCCAAACCCAAACCGCCCCAGCACCTCCCACAGATAGTCCCACTCCACCCGATCAAAAGCCGTCTCCGCGTCCATGGCGACCACCTCTACATCCTGTCCCTCAGGGGGCATCATTATCACATTCAATAATCTCCTAATGTTGGCCGAAAGATACCTCCCCTTCATGAACCCCGTTTGGTCCTCCCCTATAACCCCTGGCACACAACCCTCAATCCTCAAGGCTAAGATCTTGGCCAATAACTTGGCATCCACATTTAATAGCGAGATCGGCCCATAGGACCCACACTGCTCTGGATCCTTGTTCCTGAAGGAGATTGAGGCCTGAAATAACGTTGGGGGGAGCAACCCCTGCTCCCTCGCCTCATTAAACACCCTCACCAGCAGAGGCCCCAGGACCCCCGAAAACGTTTTGTAAAATTCCACTGGGAACCCTTCCGGGTCCAGACCTTGCCCGTCTGCATTGCCTCAAATCCCTCCAACACCTCTACCAGCTCAATTCAGGGGCCCCAGCCCCTCCACCAGGTCCACCCCACCCTTGAAAACTCCAACCCCTCCAAAAATCGCTACATTCCCTCCACCCCGGCCGGAGTTTCCGACTCAAACAGCTAAATCCCCAAGCACCCCATTCACCCCCACCAGGTCCAAGACTCTATTCCCCCCATGTCCTTCACTTTCCATATCTCCTTCGCTGCCCCAATTGATGCGCCAGCATTCTGCTCGCCTTCTCCCCATATTTGTAGACCACGGGCGGGAGGGGGGGGGGGGGGGGGGGGGGGGGGGGGAGGTCGCTGTGCAGGGCCCGATCCTACCACCAGATCTATAAAATACGGAGCATGGTGAAACATTGCCGAATACCTTGCCGCAACCACTCCTGGCAGCAGGGACCCATACCCGCAAATAAATTGATCTTATATATACCTGATGTACCTGGGAGAAGAAGAAAAAACCTGTCTCTTCTGGGTGTAAAAATCTCCACGAGTCTGCACCCCACTATCTGCTCCATGAAGGCCAGAAGTGCCTTTGCCACCCGTGAAGGTTTCACAGCCTTTGGCCTCAACTTATCCAATGGGAGTGGGTTTCAAGCAGTGTCCTCAGCTCGTCAATGCAGGAAGACTGCTTGCGAATCAGGGCACTATTTTTAAAGGAAGCCCTGATCCCCCCCTTGACCCCAGCGTGGCGTCCGGACCCCCGCACTGCACCCAACTTACTTTTTCCGGGGTTCTCGAGCCCCCTACTCACCAGTTCTTGTGGGCAAGGCCCTACTGGGATCGGGCAACGTGGCACCTGGGCAGCATAGGACTGCCAACCTGGCACCCTGGCAGTGACCCTGCCAGTCTGACAGTGCCAGAGGGGAAACTCCAGGGTGCCCATGTGGCAGTGCCAAGATGTCAGGCTAGCAGTTTCAAGGTGCCCACGTGCTGGGGGAGTGCCAGGGTACCTCCCTGCTCTGTACCTGACCTCAACTCTCCAGCAAGACCCCCTCCAGGTGCCATCACAACTGGTTCGCAACTTTGTGAACCAGTACTAAACGGTTAAGGCCTCAATGGCAAGGCCGGTGTACACCAGGTCCCAGGTGAATTTGTCGTGCTCATATATAAATGAGCTGAATCGTGATCATAGAGTTCAAAATCAAGGACCCTATGATGAAACTTTATAAAACACAGGTTCAGCCTCAATTGGAATATTGTTTTCGATTCTGGATCATACCTCTGGACTAATCATAGATCATAGAGATCATCGCATTTACAGTGCAGAAGGAGGCCATTCGGCCCATCGAGTCTGCGCCGGCTCTTGGAAAGGGCACCCCACTTAAGCCCACACCTCCACCCTATCCCCCTAACCCAGTAACCCCACCGAACCTAAGGGCAATTTAGCATGGCCAATCCACCTAACCCTGCACACCTTTCGACTGTGGGAGGAAACCGGAGCACCCGGAGGGTACCCACCCAGACACGGGGAGAACGTGCAGACTCCGCACAGACAGTGACCAAGCCGGGAATCGAACCTGGGACCCTAGAGCTGTGAAGCAACTGTGCTAACCACTGTGCTACCTTGCAGCCCAAATGTGAAGGCATTAGAGTCACGATGAAACTCTTACAAACCAGCCTCAGGTGGGTTATCACACCACGTTCTGGGCACCACTCCTCAGGAAGGAATGAAGGTATTCGGGGGGAGTGCAGGAAAGATTCAAGAGAATAGTTCACGTGATGAAAAACTTCAGTTATATTGACAGATTGGAGAAACTGAGGCAGCTCTCCTGAGAGACATGGGGCTGGATTCTCTGCCCCATTTCTCTCACACCGCCGGCGGGATGCTCCATTACGCCGGCTGGTCAATGGGGCAGCTCCCATTGTGGGGCAGCTCCATGCCGTAGGGAAACCCCAGGGCTGCCGGCAAAATGGAGAATCCCGCCCATGAAGATTGAGAGGGAATTTGACAGAGGAGTCTGGACGTAGTAAATAAATAGAAACTGTTCCTATTGTTTGAAGGATCGTGACTCAGGGTGGTGGGGGGGGGGGGGGTTTGGGGGGATTGGTAAAAACAGCAATGGCAACACGAGGTAGGTGTTTGTTTGCACAGTGTGGTAAAATGAACAGCAGCCTGAATTTTGGGCCTGATATAATATTGGACACTCTAAATTAAGAATTGAACATCTTAAATGAAAAGCGCAGTTGGCTCCAGACCGGCATGATGGGAATTCAAGCTTGGCCAAGTTCGAATACACTGAACACAGACAAACTGACAGGACATGTCTGGTCCTGGCCTGTCAATAACCCACCAGGAGCTAATCGGTCTTATTCATATGGATCGATTGTTTTGGGTTGCCCAGCTAGAGCTAGACATTCTGGCACCCAGTTTTGCCACCGTTACCACATATGTAGAGAGGTTACATGCAAACAACACACCTGGGAATGGACCCCTGGGATTGGGTTCCTGGTTTCCTACAGAGTTGCATTCGACGACATCAATGGTTATTACGACCCCCGCACTGAGATCTCATTGGCTGAGTGTCAGCGAATTTTCAGGCAAGGCACGGAGAGGGATAAAAGATCGAAAACCAGGTCCTTCCTGTTGCGCGTTTTACTTGAGTGTTACGCGTTTTATTGGAGTGTATTAACACGCCTTCGTTTAAAGGCCGTGTGCTTAACACTACTACGGCTCTGTGTATGTAATTCTGCTCAGGAGTCGCCAGGTGCCGTATTTAGACACCTCACAAGTACATCAAGGTCAGGTTCAAAGTAATAAATCTGTACACCGATTAGTAAGTTCAAACGATTGATATTTATTATAACAAATATAATAAATACACATGCATACGCTAAAGAGACTAAGTTACTTCTAAACTAAACGACTAAAATACTTATCTAGACAGGAACAGGCAAGGTCAGGGAGCGAGGCCTTTGTCCCGTTCTTGGTCTGCAACTCTCAGGGTCTTAAAATCGTCAGGGTCTAGCAAAGTCTGGATCACGTAGCGATCGTTGTGGTGACACTTACAGTTCGATGGCTGGTGGCTCAACGGCTGGTGATGGAACTGGAGTCAGGATGCGATGTATCAGCAAAGCGATGAAAACAGCAGAGAGCCGGAGCCAAAAACAACAGACCGGACCATGTGCGGGGTCTACTTTTATAGGTCCCCCAAAGTCCGTGCTTCTTCGGGGCGGTTCTCTACCTGCCGTGTATCGATTGGGCCTTCTCCTAATCGATATTTTCCAAACCCCCCAATCTGAGGGTCGCTTCTCGATGGGTGGGGCGGTCTCTATGGTTCTTTGTGATGGATACTATGGTGCCGTTTCGTCTGGGCGCCTACTCAAAAGTATCCATTCATACCTAAATGTTTCTATTGTGTGGGCCTGGATCTGGATCACCTCATTACTATGTAAATCGTTGTTGCCATTTACACCTTTAGCTGAGATTCTGCACCTGGCCACAAACTGGTTTCTGTACGTGCAGAATGCTAATTATCCTTCTGCAAACTGCTTGTCCTTGCTAAGACTGTTTTCTCCCTGCAGCCTTAGCAGTTCTCCATTTTGTAGTCCAGTGTCCATCTTAGGTGGCTACACTCCCCAGCAAAGATTCGGCGCAGAGTTAATCGAGAAGATGGGATGACCGGCCCAGAGATGGAAGCAAGCAGCGTGCAAGACCCACTTTGCGGTTGAAGTCCCTGAGGAAATCAAGATTAAGAGAATTAGACCCGCAGGTTAACTGACTCCATCGGATTGGGTAGTATTAAGAACGGTGGGGTAATTTAAGAGGGGTAACTGTTTTTACGGTTTGATAAATAAATTTGGTTGGATCATACACTTGTGTTGTCCTTTATTCACCTGACCAATAAAGACTCATAGTTATAGAAGAATAGGATACCTACAGTACAGAAGGAGGCCCATCATGTCTGCACTGACCCTCTGAAAAAGCACTCTACTTAGGTCCACTACCCCACAAATCCACCTACCTTTTGGACACTAAGGGGCAATTTAGCATGGCCAATCCATCGAACCTGCACGTCTTTGGACGGTGGGAGGAAACCGGAGCACCCGGAGGAAACCCACGCAGACACGGGGAGAACGTGCAAACTCCACACAGACAATCCCCCACGACTGAAATCGACCCCGGGTCCCTGGCGCTGTGAGGCAGCAGT
The DNA here is from genome assembly GCF_902713615.1 of Scyliorhinus canicula. NCBI lineage: Eukaryota > Metazoa > Chordata > Chondrichthyes > Carcharhiniformes > Scyliorhinidae > Scyliorhinus > Scyliorhinus canicula. The sequence goes on along the minus strand of NC_052148.1, from coordinate 18,336,177 downwards.
GCTAACCAATGTGCCACCGTGCTGCCTGGGTAAAATGTTTGAGCAATAAACTGGTCAAAGTGTCTGAGGATTTACTTAGGATCTGGAGTGCATTGCCTGAGAATGTGGTAGATGTAAATGATTTTTAAAAGGAAATTGGATAAGTAGCTGAAAAGAAAGTCATTGCAGGGCTGCACTGGGAAAGCGTGAGGGAGTGGGACTAACTGAGATGCCCCTGAATGGACGGGATTCAGATCGAGTGGCCTCCTTCCGTCCTGTGACCATTTTAAAGGCATGTCACCACCATCCTTTCCAGAAATTTCCAGAGCACCCAACTCTACTCAATAATGATCTCATCAGTTGCCAAGTAACTTAACCCGAGAGGGGACAGACAGGAGTGTCCGACTGAAGATGCAGGCTGGAATTTTTCGGCCATTCCTGCTGGGGAGAACGTCTAGTCCCACCGATGGTAACCCCGGCCCTGTGGGCTCCTCAGCGGGGGAGAGTGCAAAACAATGGGAAACTCTGTTGACAGCAGGGGTACCAGAAGGTCCCAAATACCATTCAATGGTGGGTAGTCTCTGCTGCTGCAAACTATGCCATGGGGCAGAATACCCCCTGGAATATAAGCCCAGGGATGTACTTCTGAGGCAGTTTAAGGCTCTCTTCAGATCCCATTTGGAGTACTGTGAGCAGTTTTGGACACCATATCGAAGGAACGATGTGCTGGCCTTGGAAAGGGTTCAGAGGAGGTTAACAAGAATGATCCCTGGAATGAAGAGCTTGTCGTATGAGGAAAGGTTCTGGACTCGGAGTGTAGAAGGATGAGGGAGGACCTTATTGAAACCTACAGGATACTACAAGGTCTGGATAGAGTGGACGTGGAGAGGATGAAATGAAATGAAAATCGCTTATTGTCACGAGTAGGCTTCAATGAAGTTACTGTGAAAAGCCCCTAGTCGCCACATTCCGGCGCCTGTCCGGGGAGGCTGGTACGGGAATCGAACCGTGCTGCTGGCCTGCTTGGTCTGCTTTAAAAGCCAGCGATTTAGCCTGGTGAGCTAAACCAGCCCCTAGGAAAAACAAGAACCAGAGGATACCATCTCAGACTAAAGTGATGATTCTTCAAAACAGAGATGAGGAATTTCTTCAGCCAGAGGGTGGTCCATCTGTGGAACTTTTTACCACAGAAGGCTGTGGAAGCCAAGTAACCGAGTGTCTTTAAGACAGAGACAGATTATAGTCTTTGGCCAATCCATTGGCCACAAGCCAACCAATCAAACTGAATTCCTCCGATCTTTCAGGTGCCAGAAAGTCTGAGTTCTTCTGTTCAAAATCTAAAGCTTCATAGCACAGTGCACCATTTTGCAACTTTTGAGTTCCTCACTTCCTCTGCTCAACTTAAAGGTACACGTCCATTAAATATCCATGGATCAAAATCATAAAGTAAAAGAAATGGGAAATAAAGGAATCAACAGAAGAGTCCTTACATGGGGTCCTTACAGGGGCTGGTTTAGCACACAGGGCTAAATCGCTGGCTTTCAAAGCAGACCAAGGCAGGCCAGCAGCACGGTTCGATTCCTGTACCAGCCTCCCCGAACAGGTGCCGGAATGTGGCGACTAGGGGCTTTTCACAGTAACTTCATTTGAAGCCTACTCGTGACAATAAGCGATTTTCATTTTTTCATTTTCATTTCACATTGTATTTGTGTCTTGTTAAGTTGCCATCTTACATAAGAACATAAGAAAAAGGTTAAGGTTTTGGCATACAGCCCTTTGAACTGCTCCACTATTCAATAAGATGACGACTGATCCTTACGCCCAAGCATAATGGGGCTGGTGTTGCTGGACGGTAATGACGTGCTGGATGGCAGCACGGTAGCATGGTGGTTAGCATAAATGCTTCACAGCTCCAGGGTCCCAGGTTCGGTTCCCGGCTGGGTCACTGTCTGTGCGGAGTCTGCACGTCCTCCCCGTGTGTGCGTGGGTTTCCTCCGGGTGCTCCCGTCCTCCCCGTGTATGCGTGGGTTTCCTCCGGGTGCTCCGGTTTCCTCCCACAGTCCAAAGATGTGCGGGTTAGGTGGATTGGCCATGCTAAATTGCCTGTAGTGTCCTAAAAAGTAAGGTTAGAGGGGGGGGTTGTTGGGTTACGGGTATAGGGTGGATCCGTGGGTTTGAGTAGGGTGATCATTTGCTCGGCACAACATCGAGGGCTGAAGGGCCTGTTCTGTGCTGTACTGTTCTATGTCTCTATGTCTATGACTAGTGATCCAGCGACCCAGGGTAATGCTCTGTGGTCCCTGGTTCGAATCCCACCAAGGCAGATGGTGAACTTTAAATTCAATAAATATCTAGAATTAAAAGCCTAATGATGACCATGAAACCATTACCATTGATGGGAAACACCCATCTAGTTCAGTAATGTCCTTCAGGGAAGGAAATCTGCCACCCTTACCCAGTCTGGCCTACATGTGACTCCAGACCCACACAGTAATGCAGTTGATTCTTAACTTCCCCCCCACTGAAACGGCCCAGCAAACCGCTCAATTCAAGAGCAATTCAGGATGGGCAACAACGGCGATCGAGCGATGCCCATATCCCAAGAACGAATAACATATCCCGTTTTTTAAAAATATCCCTTTAACCCTTAGTTTCCTTTGCATTGGAAAATCTATTGATCATTGTCGAGTTTATACTCAACACTTTGGGGTGGAGTCAGGTAGCTAATTATCCAAAGTCCATAAGGAGCCATAAGTATCTCTCTATGAGAGAGACAATTGGTTCCATAACTTGAGGGATACAACTCCACATTAAGCTCAGGCCAGGCAAGGGATCAGCCAGTCTGCCTCAGCCAGAATGGGAATTGAACCTGAGCTGTTGGTATTATTCTGAACCGCATGCTAACCACATCAAGAATATCCCCCCCCCCCCCCCCCCCCCCCCCATCTCAGGTACATACAATTCCAAAGATTCACAATCCTCTGAAATTTCTCCTCATTTCAGTTCTAAATGGCCAGTCACTTAACTGGAAACTGCCTCATGTATGTGAGCTTGGACAATGATCATTAACAAGATTTTGACCAGGACTAGGGCTGTGAATTACAGCAGTTTGCCATCGGCTGGGATTCTATAGGAAATACCATTGACAAGCAGCAGGAGTAGAGAATCCCACTGCCAGCGAATGACGCACCAATTTCTCTGTCCTCACTAGCAGCTGTGGCGAGGCAGCCTCACAACGAAGAATCCCAGACATCCTGTTCCTACTTGGATATCAATGGACCATGATCAGTGTTGTGTCCTGCTGCTTCGGATAACACGGGCTGCTACTTGATGCAGTCTTAACAAAAGGATGCTCCAGACTCTGAAATGAGTTCAACGTGTTTATTGAACTATTAACACAGTTCTCAAATGAGTTCGACTCTCTGCTAATCTAACTGTAGTAACTCAGTCTAACTGTACCAGCTTGCTCTAAGCCACGTGCTGGGGTGTGATGCAGCTGATCAGCCCTGTCTAACTCTCTAGATGTCTGTCTGTGGAAAGAGGCAGGGTGTGAGGGCCTCATCCCTTTTATAGTGTTTATGTCATGTCCCCTTGTGGTGATGCCACCTCTGAGCGTCCTGGCTGCCCATTAGTTGTGCCCTATTCTGAGTGTTCATTGGTTGCATGTTTGCAGATCATGACAATCAGGATTGGGAATCTTCATTTCTGTCCTCTGCCACATCCATCCTACCTCCCCTTCATCCCACCTCCTCATCAGTTCCAATTCCATGTCCTTTAACTGTCCTTGTAGCAATCCCTTGTGTGGAACCATACCAAGAGATCTTCTGGCAGTCCATGTGAACAACAGCAATACACATTCCTTTCCCTCATAGTTAGTAGCTTGAGTAAAAATAATTCAACTAGAATAGCCTGACAGCAATCCATGTTCAATGAATCCATGTTTGTGGTAACTTTCAAAGGATAGACTTGCAGACCACGAAGTTACAAGCAAGCAAGTGCTTTATTGCAAAAATGTCTTCTCTACAGACTGCTAGACTAGACTGACTGTTCGCCCGCCCAAACCGCTGATGTCATCAGTACATCACATGATCAAACTCTTAAAGTGACCACTTGAAACAAGCATGAATACACAACACGGCTGTGATTCTCCATTGGCGAGTCCGCCCCTCTCCCGTTGCCAGGGAGGATGGAGAACTTGGCGTGCAGTTCGCTGGTGGCAGGTTTCCCTACTCCCACCGCTTGTCACTGTGATTTTCCATTGAAGTCTCCCCACTCTGCTGGGGAACCCATGGGTGGGGGTGTGCTGGAGCCGGAACCAGAGAATCGCACTGCCAGCGAGCGGTCGGAGAATTCCGGCCATTGTTGACTCTCTCTGACCGGGAATCCATGTTGTCCAAATGCTTGGTCTCCCTGTCCCTCAGGACTAATGCCCCCAGTTAAACTGACTGGGTATCAGGGTCCAGGGCCCAGTGACTATTACCAGGTTATTTAAACAAGGGGGTCATTGTCAGCAAGCAACCAAATCTTTTTTTTTAAATTTAGATTAGCCAATTATTTTTTCCAATTAAGGGGCAATTTAGCAGGGCCAATCCACCTACCCTGCACATTTTTGGGTTGTGGGCGCGAAACCCACGCAGACACGGGGAGAATGTGCAAACTCCACATGGACAGTGACCCAGGGCCGGGATCGAACCTGGGACCTCAGCGCCGTGAGGTGGTTGTGCTAACCACTAGGCCACCGTGCTGCCCAAGCAACCAAATCTAATCCTGCCTCCACAAGTGTAAGTATCAAACACCGAAAACGCTGGAAAAACACTCAGCAGGTCAGGCAGCATCTGTAGAGGGTGATGAACAAAGTTAAGGCTGATGACCTTTCATCTGAACTGGAGGATGCTAAGGCCTATCGAGCTTTTAAACAAAGCTAAGAACCAAAGGAAACAGGGCTAGACGATGAGAAAGAAAGCGTGTGACAGAGTGCAGTGCAGAGATTTACTCTGAAATGATAGCAGCAAATGGGCGATACAGAATCAACAGGGCAGCACTGAGAGAGTGGAGCACTGTCGGAGGAGTCACCTTATGGAATGAGATGTAAAATCGAGTCCCTGCCAGGCCTCTCTGCTGGAAGTCAAATTTTCAATGCGAATATTTAAAAGAAGAGCAGGTGGGTTTGAGAAACCTGCCACTACTAACTCCCCCTCAACTCCCACCCCCACCCCACCCCCACTCTCCCCAACAACCCCTTGTCCTAATTTATTTCTTCAATCTGATTATTTGGTCATTATCTTATTGTTGATTGCGGAATCCTTGCTTGCAAACTGGGTTTCGCGTGTACAGATATTACCACAGTGACCAAATTTCACAAAGCATTGGGCATCCTGCAGGTGAGAAAGATGCTGTTGAAATGCGAGCTCTTCCTTTCTTTCGACTCCTACCTGAGGTGCAGAACAGAGGGAAAACATTCAGGATGATGCAGTTGAAAATAGAGAAACTCAGAATCAGTGAGAACTTCAGAGGACCATTTGAACAGTCACAGACACTTTTCAACCTATTTAATCTCTTGATGGTGTGAGTAACAATAGGGAAAACAGCCCAACATCTCCCTGACTCCCAAAGGTAATCGAGTGAAAGCGCAGAATATCAATCTCACATTATCATCTAGATTATTCAACCGTGACTGGATGTATTAGACAGAGCGTATTCCCAGGGCCCCTGGAATGGAGCCTTCGAGCTCTGCAGAGTATTAATTCATCAGTATCTATACTTATCACTGTTAACTTTCAATCCTGCACCTCACCTGTCATTCTTGCATCAAATTCAGTTCCTTTTACTCATTCCATTTTGATTGAGACTCCTGTACATGTATTGCAAGCAAACTGAACAATGGTGCACATTACCAATTCTGTTCTTACAAGTCTACACCGTGGAACTTTTGTGGATGGGTCAGTGATAGTTGAGAAGATTCCTGTGCTGTTATACTCACTGTCCTTGCTGTTGTAAGGCTCAAGGATATCAACTTGCGTTTGCTGAGAGAACACTGCGGACTCCAACTTCAGAAGCACTATGTTGACTGCCATATTGTTTGGAATGTGCTGAAGATGTAAAAGATGTCATCCAAATGTAGCTTATCTCCAGGTGCATTTACCGCCAGCAGCTTAGCTTTGTGATGATTACAGCTGTGGGTCAGTGTTTAGCTGCCTCTGAGTCAGGGCATTATGGATTGAAGTTACAACCCGGGACTGTGGGTGGGATTTCTGCCCCCCCCCCACCCAACGTCGGGTTTTCTGGCGACAGAGGTAGTTTGCCATTGACCGCCAGTGGCATCTCCCAATCCCGCTGATGTCCACGCCGTTCTGTGTGGATTGCCCGTCCCGCTGCCAGGGAACCCGCCGCGGCAGGTGGAAAGAGGGTGACCGTCGGCGTGGCCGGAAAATCCCGTCGTCAGGAAGGGCCGGAAAAATCACCTCCTGTGTATTGTAAGCCGTCCTGTCAATAGAGCACTCAGGCTGCACTGTCTGGCATGAGGGGGTGAGGTGTTAAGCTTGATGCAAAATTTTTTGAAGATGTCAGGGTCGATGTCGTATCCAATATTAATTCTTCGCTCCACAAAAATCACCGTTGACACGCGTGTGCAGTACAGAGAGACTGCTACAATGTTGGAGGCGGTGTATTTTGGATGCGATGTTAAGCAAGACCCAGACTACCCTCTAACCTGGATGTAAAAGACCCAGGGACACTATTTTAAAGAAGAGCACAGGAGTTCTCCGCGGTACCCCGGCTAATATCACTCAGTCAATATCACAAAAATAGATGCTCTGGTCAATATGTCCGGCCTGTTTGTACACAAAGCGGCTGTCACATTTCCTACATTACAACAATCAATACACTTCAAAGAGTACTTCACTGGCTATAAAGCACATCCAGTGGTCATGAAGGATGCTATATAAAAGAAAATGGTTCCTTTTTTTTCCTTTTTTCACCCTGCATCAGTGAAACAAATTAACTGGTCAGTATCACACTGCCCTTTGTGGGACCATGCTATGACGGGCAGCACGGTGGCTTCAGCGTTCCAGGGTCCCAGGTTCGATTCCCCGCTGGGTCACTATCTGTGCAGAGTCTGCACGTTCTCCCCGTGTCTGCGTGGGTTTCCTCCGGGTGCTCCGGTTTCCTCCCACAGTCCAAAGATGTGCAGGTTCGGTGGATTGGCCATGCTAAATTGCCCTTAGTGTCCAAAATAAAGGTTAGGAGGGGCTACTGGGTTACGGGGATAGGGTGGAGGCGTGGGCTTAAGTAGGGTGCTCTTTCCAAGGGCCGGTGCAGACTCGATGGGCTGAATGGCCTCCTTCTGCACTGTAAATTCTATGATTCTATGCACAAATGGGCTTCTGTGTTACAACAGTGAGTATACTTTGGGACAATGTAAGGTTATGAAAATGCATATGCTTTACTCAGCATCCTCCAGCTTTCACGTGATAAATCTAAACTGTCCATTCTCTTTCCTGAATTTCAGTGCAAGATCTTCTGGGGCTAAAAATGTCATCTGATATTGCGATACATTTTAACTAAGAAGAAAGCTTCAATGGGACCTCCCTGACAATCCCAAACTGCAGCCTATGAAATCCCAATTTTGATAAACTCATCTTATACCTTTTACTTCAGCCACTCCCCAGAAAATAGTCAGATGCACATTTGATTGGGAGGTCCAAGCTCCGGGTTCAAGTCCCACCGAGGGCTGGATGACCAAGGACGGTGCAGCCAAACAGGTTATGTATCAACTTGCAAATCCTTCCTACATATGGCATTGGCAGGCAGTAAGAATGGGAGGGATTCCTGCTCATCCAGGTGATGGGAAAAGGGTTGGAGCCTCGACCATCACTACCCATAGCTGGAGACTACAGCATGCATGTAAAAGTGCATGGTGTCACAGCGATTTGGACTCCACGCGTGAACTGTAACATACCATCCCTGCACCTTCACGGAAAGACTTCCTCCCATTAGTTCAAATGGCCTTGTCAGTTCAGCCAACAGGCTGAGATTTAATAAAGCCTCCTGCAGCTTTCAGGAATGAGAGAGAAGCTGAAATAGTCCCGATTAGCGCAGAGAGTGTAAAGGGGTGGTTTAATAGAAGTGTTCAAAATCCTGTGGGGGTTTTGCTGGAGATATGGAAGTGGATTACCCAGCCGCGTGTTTCTTGGCATTTGCTGGCGGCGGGGTTCGCTGGCGGCGGTATTCCCTCTTCCCGCCGCTTGTCATTGGGATTTCCCATTGAAGACACTCCACACTGCCGGAAAACCCGGTGGGGGTGCGCTGCCGGTGGTAACAGAGAATCTTAGCATCCGGAGAATTCATAGAATCATAGAATCCGTACAGTATAGAAAAAGGCCATTTGGCCCATCGAGTCTGCACCACCCTACCTAGGCCCAGTCACCCGCCCTGTAACCTCACGCCAAGGGGCAATTTAGAATGTCCAATCCACCTAGCCGACACATCTTTGGGCTGCGGTAGGAAACCAGAGCACCCGGGAGGAATCCCACGCAGACACGGGAAGAACGTGCAGACTCCGCATAGACAGTTACCCAAGGTCAGAATCAAACCTTCCCCCCTGGTGCTGTGGAGCAGCAGTGCTAACTACCGTGACGCCATTCCAGTCATCATTCCCATTGGCTGAAGGATCAAATACAAAAGGACAGGGAGTTAAAATAATTGGTAAATGAAATAGAGATTGAGATGAGGAAACATTTTTAAGCGGAGACTTGTTATGAACTGGAATATGTTGTTTGAAGGTGTTGGTGGGGGAGGGGGGGGAAGATTAATTAGAAAACTCCAGAAAGGATTTGGAAACATGCTTGAAAAAGAAAAGAATTGCAAGGCTTGAGGGAGAAGAGGGGTAAGGATTGGAATGAATTGATCAGCTCTTTGAAAAGGCAAGCAGAGGCAGGATGGGCCGAACAGTACCTTGCTGTTCTGTAATATGGACATATATTTTCAGAAGAGACTCCCTTACAGAGTACAACTTCCCTTTTATTTACATCGGTTTCCCTTCAGAGTGACATTCAATGTAACAAATACCTACGATTCAGCCCTACACAAAGCTGTAGGTGCACGTCTCGAGATGGTGTTGAAGTAAGCCTTGAGGCAGCTGCTCTCATTCTGTTCCAACTTTACCTTGAGACTCTATTTTCAATGATGCACTGGGGCTCCCTTTGGCAATTACAACAGTAGGCGACACTGAGATTAACAATTAAATGTCAATCAACACAAAACTATGCCTCTCATAAAAACCTCAAAGCCAGCCCACGCTCAACAGCAACGTCCCACAGAAGCAGCTGACTGGCCTGTTTAAATGCCTTTATCTGGAGCTGCCATTAAGCATTGAAAAACAGAATCAGGCAATAAAGCCATGTTATAAAAAGGTTAACTGAAAAACAATAGCAGGGCAGGGGATGGACTCACCTTTAACAGAACGGGAAGAGCCACTGCAAACAGCAGACATAGAAAAGGCTGTGAACATTGTTATGGGCCAGGGGTTAGAGAACCCCAAAGTGTATCATGGAGTTCACCTGACCCACAACGTTTAATAGATTGTGGTATGGGGAGCACACGGCCCACTCTACAGGTGTGGTACAGTAGAAATGAAAAAGTAATTTTTAAAGCAAAACAATGTTTATTCTATGAACTCAAGTTAACCTTTTTGAAACATACAGTGAACATCTTAGCAACCATCAATTCAAATACAACCCCCAAAGAATACAACACTAAATAATCCTTTAAGCTTTCCTTTTAACACCCATAAGACTTAAACAAAGAACTTTTAACGGAAGCACATCAGGTTAAAATCACTACTGAGAGCAATTATTAGTTTTAAATCACCAAAGGATTGATTTACAGTTTTTAGATTGCAGAGAGAGAGACGAATACCCCTTCTGGCTGTGACTGCAGCTATCCAGCTCTGAAAATGAAACTAAAACACACCCTGCAGCAAACAGCCCAAAACAAAAGTAAATAGCTGACAGACAGCCCAGCTCCACCCACACTCTGACATCACTGATAAACACCCATTTCTTAAAGGTACATTTCTTAAACACTCATTTCTTAAAGGTACTCTCACATGACATCATATGTTAGGGCTGAGGGACTTGCATATTGAACCCTCACAACCAACTTTGTTAATAGGGCCTTAAGTAATGACCAAGGAACCTACCCAACAAGTTGACAGATCTCCTCCAAGAGCTGTGGACAAATATACGATAATGGACAGGCAAGAGCTCTCAGGTTCATCCAGTTTAAGAGATCACTCTGCCCCTGATTATTCTATGGACTATTAACCTTTGTACAAGGTGATGTTCCTACCAGCCAAGAAACAGATCCCGTTCTTGTCCATCAGAATTCAGGGAATCCTCACCCACCACAAAAGACTACAGCCTGTTCCAGATTTTCACTATTCTCTGGGAAGGGAGCCACCTCCTGAGGCCTAATCTATTTCTTGCTTTACACAACTTAAAATTGTGACCGGATTCTGAAGAAGGGTCGTACGGACTCAGGAACAAAGAACAAAGAAAAGTACAGCACAGGAACAGGCCCTTCGGCCCTCCAAGCCTGTGCCGATCATGATGCCTTAACTAAAAACAAAACCTACTGGCCTTACTCAGTCCGTATCCCTCTATTTCCTCCTTATTCATGTACCCATCCAGGTGTCTCTTAAATGTTGGGCGCAATTCTCCCAAAGGGAGACAAAGTGCCGACGCCGGAGTGAAAACCGGAGTGGTTCACTCCGGTGTCGGAGGCCGCTCCTCGCCCCTATTCTCCCACCCCCAGGGGGCTAGGAGCGGCGCCGCGTCAATTACACGCACCGGGCCTTGATGCCCGCGTCAAAGTGGCGCTGCGTAAATGGCGCGGCCGGCAGCGCTTAAATGACGTCACCCGCGCATGCGCAGGTTGGCCGGCGCCAACCCGCGCATCCACGGTTGCCGTCCTTCCCTCCGCCGCCCCGCAAGACATGGAGGAGTGATCTTGCGGGGCAGGGGAGGGAAAAGAGTGCGTCTTTCAGAGACGCCGGCCTGACGATCGGTGGGCACCGATCGCGAGCCAGACCCCTCCTGAGCACCCCCCTGGTGCTCGATCCTCCCCCCCCCCACAGGACCCACACGCAGCGGTCGCGCACTGTTCACGCCGGCAGCGACCAGGTGTGGTTGGCGCCGGCGTGAACCGGTCGGATTAGGCAGGCCGCTCGGCCCATCCGGGCCGGAGAATCGCCCCTCGACCGTTAGAAACGGCGAGCGGCGATTCTCCGAGCGGCATGTCGTAAAACGCGACAAGCCGTTTTGAGGGGGGTGGGAGAATCGCGTGCAGGTGCCAGGGCGGCGTGGTGTGAGTCGCCCGGCACTCCCGCGATTCTCCCACCCGGCGTGGGTGTCGGAGAATCGCGCCTGTTGTTAATGTGCCTGCTTCCACCACATCCTCTGGCAGCTCATTCCAGGCACCCACTACTGTCTGCATGAAAAATGTACCCGCACATCTCCCTTAAATTTTCCCCCTCTCACCTTGAACCTGTGTCCCCTTGTAATTGACACTACCCCCCTTTGAAAAGGCCTCTGACTGTCCACTTTGTCCATGCCTCTCATAATTCTGTAGACCTGTATCAGGTCTCTCCCTCAATCTCTGGGCGGGATTCTCCATTATTGGGACTATGTCCCCACTCCGGCGTCAAAACCGTGGAGTCTTACTCCTGAAAATCCTGGATTAAAGGGACATGAATTCCCAGCCTTGCAGGAGGCTAGCAGTGACCTGGAGAAAATCTCACAGCTTTTGCTGCAGCTACAGGCCCCTGCATGTCCGGGCCAGAGGCCGCGCATGCGCCTGGTGGCGGCCTCCAGCGGCCGCGCCGTGCTCCATGGTGGACTCGGACCACGGAGCTGGACCCGAAAGCTTCCACATCCTTCTAATTTTAAAAAAATAAATAAATTTAGAGTACCCAATTATTTTTTTTCCAATTAAGGGGCAATTTAGCATGGCCAATCCACCTAACCTGCACATTTTTGGACTGTGGGAGGAAACCAGAGCACCCGGAGGAAACCCACACAGATACGGAGAGAACGTGCAGACTCCACACAGTGGACAGTGACCAAAGCTGGGAATTGAACCTGGGACCCTGGAGCTGTGAAGCAATTGTGCTAACCACAATGCTACCGTGTTGCCCTTTGTGCGCTCCTATTTCCTCACATCAGACAGTCTCCCGGAGAGCCCGCGCCTGGCATTCCTTGATTTCCTCTGCCGGACCAAAACTGTGCACATTGCTCTCTAGCAGTTGTCACACTGAGCTTTGAGATAAATTCACTTACAGCTGAACGTAGATTCGAAACCTTTTACCGCTCTGCTGCATTGCAGGCGCATCATTAAAATCTTTGGGGAAAGATAATGCTAATGATCTATTCCTTCCCACATGTCCCACTGGTTCGCTCCACCTGCCAGCATCATTATGATCTCTGCATTGAACAGGCAACATGCCAAAATGAGTATGACTAACTTATAAGCACACTTAAAACTGCGGCTTACGGTTTTGTCTTGTTCCTTTTTTAAAAAGTTGCTGCTTTCTTTTTGCATTTATTTAGTTTTTTCTTTACATTTGCCACCTGCCATTTAAGATCATTTGCAGTGGTTTCGATGAGGATGATGATTGACCAGCATCGGAATTGCACCAGCTATATAAACACTGTGCCTACAAGAGCAGGTCAGAGGATGGCAATTCTGCAGTAACTCATCTCCTGTCTCCCTGAATCTGCCCACCATCAACAAGGCACAAGTCAGCAGTGTGATGGAATATTCTCCACTTGGCTGGCGGAGTGCAGCTTCAACAACACTCAAGAAGCTCGACACCATCCCGGACATAGCAGCCAGCTTGATCGTCACTCTGAAACATTCATTCCCTCCACTACCAACGCACAGTGGTGCCAATCTGTAGCACTTGCAAATGCATTGCAACAATCAGCAAGGCGAATTCCACAGCACCTGCAGAATCCGTGACGACTATTACGTAAAAGGACAAGGGCTGTCGGTACATCGGGAAACACTCCCTGCACATGCCCCTCCGCCGCTCACCATCCTGACTGAGAGTGTTGTTCCTTCACAATGGTTGGGTCAGTTCCGCGTTAGTCTAGTGGTTAGTATTCCCGCCTGTCACGCGGGAGACTGGGGTTCAATTCCCCGGCGGGGAGCTTTGCAGCTGTCCAGAATTTCCACTGGCATCTTTTCGTGTGGCACGGCAGCACAGTCGGTCGGCACACTAGCACAGTGGTTAGCACCGTTGCTTCCCAATGCCAGGGTCACAGGTTCGATTCCCGGCTTGGGTCACTGTCCGTATGGAGTCTCCACGTTCTCCCTGTGCCTCCGTGCGTTTCCTCCGGGTGCTCCTGTTTTCTCCCACAACTCCTGAAAGACATGCTTGTTAGGTGAATTGCACATTCCGAATCCCCCCTCAGTGTACCCGAACAGGAGCTGGAGTATGGTGACCCGGGGTTTTTCACAGTAACCTCATTGCAGTGTTAATGTAAGCCTACTTGTGACAATAAAGATTATTATTATTAAAATACTGGAATACCCTTCCTAACAGCACTGCGGGTTCACCTACATGGACTGCCCCAGTTCAAGAAGGTGGTTGGTCACCTCATTCTCTGGGGTATTCATGATGATCATTATTAAATGTGACTTTAGATTCAAAGCAGTGATCGACTCTTAAATGCCCCTGTAATGGCGTTGCAAGCCATTCGGTTCAAGGGCAATTAGGGAACGGCAACAAATGCTGGCCTTGCCAGTGATGCACACATCCCATCAAAAAAGGGCAGGATTTTCCAATCACGTGACAGAGTATCCACGCCGTCGTAAATGCCATTGCGTTTTACGATGGCATGCACGGGCCGCTCCCACGACTAATCCTGGCCCCTACAGGGGGCCAACACGGCGCTGGAGAGGTTTGCACTGCTCCAGCTGTAGATCCCGGTGCGAACTGTGCGCAGCGGGATCCCCGCTGTGTAGTTGCGCCGGCGCCAATGAGGACATGCGCATTGGCGCTGGCACCAACGCATGCATGAGCAGTGTCCTCCTTCAACGCACCGACCCCGACACAACATGCGCAGGGCTACAGGGGCTGGCGCCTAGGAAAGGAGGCCCACAGCCACAGAGGCCGGCCTGCCGTTCGGTGGGCCCTGATCGCGGGCCAGGCCACATCGGAGGCCCACCCCCACCCCCCCTCCCCGGGGTCAGAACCCCTCCCACCCAATGGCCACCACCCGACCCTTACATGCCGAGGTCCTGCCGGCACAGAGCAGGTTACAGCGGCGCCGTCGGGACTCGGCTCTTTTCTTACAGCCGCTCGGAGAATCGACGGGCCGGCCACGTAGAGCGGCCGGTGACCAGCGCCGCGCCAACCACGCTGCTGGCGTCGGGGCAGTGTGGCCCCTTCGCGGGCATTCTCCAGCCCGGCCCAGGGCTGGGAGAATCCAGCCCAAAGAATCTCAGCTGCTCTTCAGCTCTGATCAAGCAGCCAAAATACTGACATCTTCTTTTCTAGGATGTCACTTTGTAGAGTTATTTTCACTCTTCCTATTTCATGTACCTCTTCATTTTTCTTGTGGTCTTTAAATGGAATTTTAAACATACGTCTTTTAGCCTCTGCTTTCTTCCTCAAATCTTTATTGTCCAGATGTCTGAGGGATAGGGAGAGTGGATAGAATGTGGCCCCTTGTCAGATTTTATCCTTCACAAAACAACTTCTGGCTATCTTTACCCCTCTTCAAAGTCCTGCATCACACCTGCCATGCTCTCTTATCATTTATCCAAAGTTGATAAACCTGTCTACTTGTTCCACTGTGACACCATCCACTTCAATCTTCACTCTAATTTCCTCCAATGCATTCCTTCTACCAGTGTTCTTGTCTTTTTGCTGTTTATGCTCAATCCACTTTGTAAACTTCTACATTTTACTTGATGTCCAATATTTTATCGGACCTCTTCTGGTCTGACAAGAATCATAGAATCATATAATCATAGAATTTACAGTGCAGAAGGAGCCCATCGAGTCTGCACCAGCCCTTGGAAAGAGCACCCCACTTAAACCCATGCCTCCACCCTATCCCTGTAACCCAGTAACCCCACTTAACCTTTTTGGACACTAAGGACAATTTAGCACAGCAAATCCACCTAACCTGCACATCTTTAGACTGTGTGAGGAAACCGGAGCACCCGGAGGAAACCCACAGAGACACGGGGAGAACGTGCAGACTCCACACAGACAGTGACCCAAGCTGGGAATCGAACTTGGGACCCTGGAGCTGTGAAGCAACTGTGCTAACCACTGTGCTACCGTTCCGCCCAAAAGAAGCTTTGTGCTGTCAGCGTACTGCAGGTTTTCTGTATTCTTGATTCCAATTTGTACTCCCTGGAAGTTAGTTTATCCTTGGAATGTTTATTCTGTGTACAGATTGAATAATTTTGGGGCGTTGCCGTAATCCTCTCTTCATTTGAAACATATCTGATGGCTTCTCTTCTAGCCTGATACTCGCTATTTGGTTCCAAGATAGGCTCTGTCTAGATTAACCTCACACCCTTACTGTCAATGTCACATTTCAATAACACATCTATTAACATTTTAAGAATATAGCAAATGGTAGCATGAATAGGGCATATGGCACCTTGAGACAGCTTTGTCATTTAATATGGTCATGGGTCACCCTTGGACTCAACTCTACATTCCCACCGAATCCGAATCCTTTTAATTCCCTTCGAGTCCAACAATACTGATTGGGATTTGATGAAAAGCGGAATGTATGGGTTTTGAAATATAATCAGTCTGATTGACTCCCCTGGCTTTCTGTAGTCATGCGATGATGTCCTGAGACTGCCTCTGGAGGCAGTCATCTTGGGAGGTCTCACTGAGACAAGACACCAATGCAGACTGATGTCTTTGTAAATGAAGCATGGTGTCTCGGAGTGGATAAAAATGGATTTTTGAACCCTGCAAAAGGAGCAGAGAAGAAAATGAGAACTCAGGAATGCAAAAAGGTACAAAATCTGCAACAACAAAAAAAAACTGAGGAGTCGAACAAAGTGAAACAAACAAAGGATGGAATGCTGCAATGGGGTCAGTTCAGAAAGGTGCACAGAAGCAGGCAAATCAACAAAAAAAGCTGCTGAGAAAGGACAAAAGAAATGAACACACATACTGCAAGAAATATTACTGGCTGTCGAGAAAGGTATAAAGAAAACACAGACAGCGGCTGCAAGTAAAGTACCCAGGGAGTAAAAATGGCTGCAGTAAATTTTAAAATGCCATATTCAGTCCAATTGAAATATGATGCATGGCAAAACTGGTAGTTTTCCACTTCCATTAATAAAACCGTGAAATTGCAACAAACCTAGTAAACAAGCTTGAACTGATAACAGTAACCATACTGTTAAAACTGTTGAGGAGGGATTGCTACAAAGTTTAAATGATCCTAAATCTAACAGACAAAAAATAACAGAGATTTTGAAAGCCTTGAATGCACATTTTGAACTCTGAGTGAATGTTACATATGAATGTTGTGTATTCAACACTAGTGTTCAGAGTGAAACCAAGACCATTGAACGGTACGCAATAACTCAGCGAACAGAATCATGTGAATTTGGACAGCTATAAGATGATATGATTAAAGATAGATTATTCTTGGGCATGAGAGACCCCTCAGTGAAAGCAAGTATATTGAAAGATAAGAACTGATGATAAAGAAAGCAATAGATGTGCATTGGAATGCAGATGTGGTGAAATAACAGCTAAAGCAGATGTATGGCAGAGTAGACCAGGCGATACATTATGCTGACAGACAGTCCAAGCCAAAAGAGCAGAGCACTTGCAGACAAAGGGGAGCAAGCAAACACTGCAGGAAACCATGGGAAAGACAAACTGTCCATCGTGGGGAAAGCAGAGTTTTAACTGCCAGAAGCTGAATCATTTTGCACATAAGTGCTTGGCAAAACAAGCCGATACAGATGGCCACTGGAGAGATACCAGCAGATGAAGGCTGATGAAGAACTTTACATGATACAACAGATTGGTTCAGTTAGGTTTGTGACTGTGACATAGATACATAAATACATAGAAGATAGGAGCAGGAGGAGGCCTTTTGGCCCTTCAAGCCTGCTCCGCCATTTATCATAATCATGGCTGACCCTGCTTTCTCCCCATAGCCTTTGATCTCATTCTCCCCAAGTGCTATATCTAGCCGCCTCTTGAAATATATTCAATGTTTTAGCATCAATTACTTCCTGTGGTAATTAATTCCACAGGCTCACCACTCTTTGTGTGAAGAAATATCTCCTCATCGCTGTCAAAAATGGTTTACCCTGAATCCTCAGGCTGTGACCCCTGGTTCTGGACACACCCACCATCGAGAACACCTTTCCTGCATCTACCCTGTCTAGTCCTGTTAGAATTTTATAAGTCTTATAAATTTTATAAACCTAGAAGGAGAGTATCAAGAAAAATAGAAAGGCTAAATAGGCACTGGTGTGGCATGCAACATAATGACCGTCAGAGATATGAATGAAGTGGCTCAGTATGCAAAATTGAAGCCCTCTAAAGTAGGTATGAGGCTATATGATGGCACAATTTCCTTACCAAGAGGATAAATTCATTTAACAGTCTAACGCAATGGCAAGAAGGAAGCTCGCAAGTTCCAGATCATAGTTGGGATGAAACGGTCCCACATCTCAGCTGGAGCAAGTCTAAAGCTTGGCTGGTAACCCTGAATGTGCCAACAGAGAAAGAGCAAAAAAGGACCTCAGAGAGCAGAAGACAACAAACCCCAAGTTGGTTACCAATCATGTCAGTGCAATGAAATACATGAGCTGAAGGTAAATGTTTTGCAGGGGAATGTCCACATCAGAGCTGAACTGGAAGACTTGAAGGGTAAGAATCCAGCTGAGTCTATACCTTTGAAGACACACATTAAACTGATGTCCCAATGAAGCAAACTGTGTGAGATCTGACCAAGCAATTTCAAGGACAGCACAAAGTTCCATAGTTGGCAACTCAAAGCGGGAGTTAAAACACATCAATCAGATATACGATGCAACTGTAGGCTATCTGCTCAACGAGTAACATTGCTCCTTCACACCAAATGGGCAGTCGTGGAGAAGGGATCTCTCCAGCTGCACTGAGCACAGAAGTATCACCAATCCCAGAGGTCCACAATTCTCCCAACAACTACAATGAAACCACAACAGTCACCATGGCAACAAAACACACAGGAACGACAGTCTCCGGACAAGGAACATTCACCCAGACAAAAAGCCAATGTTAACTCGCATGTGCCCCATTGAGACCTGCACGGTTTAAAGTCTATGGGGGCGACATTCCGCCCATGTTGCGACAAGTGAAAATCCCGTCCTGTTGTGCGGCTTCTGGGAGAGGCCTGAAAGGGAATTTGCATTGGGCGTTAAACAGTTTCCGATGCTCCCTGCCCACTCTAGCTAACATGACCAAGGTGAGAACCTGATCAGAGTTCATTTGCAATCATTTGAATCTCTTTAGTAAGAGTAAAGCTGAATGCAATGGTCTCCCGGTATGCTCTGCAGTCCACTACCACCCCCCCCCCCCCCCCCCCCCCCCCCCCCGCCCCATCCCTCACGAGGACCGCTGGTGTGAAGTCACTCAGGTGAAAATCAATATACGTATTTAGAAGTGGAGACCAGGCATCATCAATTATAAGGAGGTGAGAACCATCTACACACTTACCTTCAGGGTGACCATGGACAAAGCAGCCATTGCTAAGGTGCAGAGGGGGTTCCTTCCAGGGAGATAGCATGGGGGTGGGGTGCAGGGGGGGCTTGGAGTGGGCTGGAGGGGTTCAATTTGGGTGTCTCTCAGAGTGGAGGCAGCATGGGAAGGTGCGACATTTACCTTCAGCGCTCCAGTCACACAATTTGTGGTTGACCCTCAATCGCCCTTTGGGTAACTGGGGACGATGGGTAGTAAAGATATCGCCTTGACAGTGCACCCAGCATCCTAAGGACAAACTAAATAAAATGGCCAAAGTGGGCAGTGATTCCCACCATTGAATGAACAGGCTACTGGCATTCAATGCACGAGGCACTGGCACTTAATTATGGAATAGTCTTTTTGCCCAGTGGAATTGAATGGAAAGGAAGAAATTGGTTAACATAAAAAAAATGTGAAAGATTATTGAATAACCCCGGCTTCAAGTGAGAGTTAAAAGCTCACCTCAACCCCAGTTAAATAATGATAGCACAGCTTATCAAAGTCTTTAGTTCTCATTCAATGAAGTCTTCAGTGATATAATCTTCCTTTTCCTTGGTTATTCTTCCATTGCAGCAACTGCACGCCAAAACTAACAATGGCTATAAAGTACTTCAGAACTTTCTGTGATCATGTTAGGCACTATATAAATGCAAGTCTTTCTTTCCCTCTTTCTGTGTTTCTCTCGATCTTTCCTTCTCCTCTTAGTTTTTAGAACACATGTTGGGAGACCTATAAGTCCAGAGGGGAAAATAAAATCTCTTTTTATCTCTTCGCTAAATCCTGACTTTTTTTCATTTGATTTTAAACACATGCATGCAGGTAAAGTGACATTCTCAGGAAGAGGCAGTCTTGAAGAGTTCAGAGGTCATTTGGTGAGCATCTTATTCAGCGAAAGGCGAAATCAAATCTCCATCTGCCTAACGTGATGGTGAAATGATGGAAGTGAAGAATCGCACGGTGCTATTCAAAGATGAGCGGATTTCTCTTGGCTGTCCCGGCCAACATTCCTTTCTCAATCGGCACCAATCAAAGCGGATAGAATGATATGGTATCATTCGTCACCTCACGCCGTCACAAAGTGAGTTCTCGCCAGTGAAGTACTCAGTGATTCGTAGTCACGGTTGCAATGCAGTGGCCAATTGACACACAGTAAGCTCCCCACAAACAGCAACGGGCGAGAGATCAAGAGATGCCAGTAACGGCAAGCTGCAGAATGAATTTTTAAAACAAATGTTAAAGTGCAGGACAGCTCCATGGTGCAATGGGTAGCATGGCTGCCTCACGACACCGAGGACCCGGGTTCAATCCCGGCCCTGGGTCACTGCCTGTGTGGAGTTTGCACATTCTCCCTATGTCTGCGTGGGTCTCACCCCCAAAACCCCAAAAATGTAGTAGGTGGATTGGACACGTTAAATTGCCCCTTAATTGGAAATAAATAATTTGATATTCAAAATTTATTCAAAAAAAAGTTTTTAAAGATGTTAAAGTGTGAAATTTTAGTTGTATAGCACAATGGGGTGTCCTGAACTCATGCAAGGCGCGATAATTATGCCAGTGTAAAGGGATAAAGGGCGCGTTTCAGTGGTCCATTGCGCATGGCGCGGATCCGGGCAGGTCAGGTGAATCCCGGGATAGCCCTAGATCGGGCTCCGTGCTGGGCGCCAGACCGATCGTGAGACCCAATTCACTCCATCCAATGAGATATGGATCTCCCCCTCATTGGACACTATCAAGGTGACCGGGTGAAACTGCCAGGGTGCCCAAGTCACAGGTCGGCACTTCCAGAAGTCCGGCCTGGGGGTGGGCCTTGCCCGTTGGAGGGGGCTGAGGGGGGTTCCATGTACCTTGACAAGGTTGGGGGACTGAAGGCTGGGTCAATAAAGGCGGGGTGGGGGGGGGGGGGGGGGAGAGATATCGGGGTGCTGGTCAAAATGGTGCCCCAATCTGTGAGGAAATAGACTAATGTGTGGCTTTGGCGGGAAGAAACACCCCGTGGCCAAAAAACGACAAAGTGGCGGTGAATAGTGGGGTGATTCTCATCGCTGCAGCCATCTGAGAAATAATCTGCCAAATGTGCCGGAGAATGGACTTCAGATTTGTCCGCTGAATCGCACCCAGAGAGGTGACTATCCAAGTTTGCAGATGGCACAAAATTACAAGTGAGATTAAATAATAAAATTACATAAGAATGTACAAATCAGGAGCAGGAGTAGACTACTCTGCCCCTCGAGCCTACTCCACCATTAAGATAAGATCATGGCTGATTCTTGTTATTCAAGAATCTATCTATCTGCCTTAAAAATATTCAAACACTCTGCTTCCACTGCCTTTCGAGGGAGACAGTTCCAGACGTTCAACGCCCTCTAAGAGAAAAAGATTCTCCTCATCTCCGTCTT
This sequence comes from Scyliorhinus canicula, assembly GCF_902713615.1. NCBI lineage: Eukaryota > Metazoa > Chordata > Chondrichthyes > Carcharhiniformes > Scyliorhinidae > Scyliorhinus > Scyliorhinus canicula. The sequence goes on along the minus strand of NC_052148.1, from coordinate 18,315,015 downwards.
AAATGGGTGACCCCCCTATTTCTAGACAGTGACTCCTAGTTCTAGATTCTCCGATAACAGGAAACATCCTCTCCACATCCACCCTGTCAATACCGTTCAGGATCTTAAAGGTTTCAATCAAGTCACCTCTTAGTCTCCTCTAAACTCTAATGGATACAAACCTAAGCTGTGCAACCTTTCTTCATAAGACAACCCACTCATGTTGGAGCAGTAAATTAGCAACAAGCATAAACAATGGGCGGGGTTCTCCGCGAACCGGTGGGGCGGGCCCCTCCGGCGCCGAGGAGTGGCGTGAACCAGTCCGGCGTCCGGCCACCCCGAAGGTGCGGAATCCTCCGTACCTTCAGGGGCTAGGCCAGTGCCGGAGTGTTTGGCGCCATGCCAGCCGGCGCAGAAGGGCTTGGCGCAACACCAACCAGCGACAAAGGGCCTCTGCCGGCCGGTGCGAGTTGTCGCGAGGTGGGCCCTGATCGCGGGCCAGGCCACCGTGGGGGCACCCCCCCAGGTCTAGATCCCCCCCGACGCCACCCCGAGGACTCTGCAGGCCGCCGGTGGAGCCAGGTTCCGCCAGTAAGGACCTGTAGTGCTTTATGCTGGTGGATTCAGCCGAAAACGGCCGGCCACTCGCCCATTGTGGGCTGGAGAATCACCGGGGGGGGGGGGGGGGGGGGAGGGGGGGTTGGGGGGGGGGGGGCGCTGCCAACAGCCCCCGACCGGCACGGTGCGATTCCCGCCCTCGCCAAAACCCCGGAGCCGGAGAATTCGGCATCTTGTTTGGTTTACGCGGCGGGACTGACCGAAAACGGGCGGCCACTTGGCCCATCGTGGAGCGGAGGATCGCCGGGGGGGCACTGCCAACGGCTCACGACCGGCACGATGCGATTCGCGTCCCCGCCAAAAAAAACCGTGCCGGAGAATCCGGCAGCCGGCGTCGGGGTGGCGGGGCGGCAGGGCGGGATTCACACCGCCCCCCCCTCGGCAAATCTCCGGCCTGGCAGGGGTTCGGAGAAACCCGCCCCTAGAGTTCTTGGAGTTGATTTCTGCGACCAAGAACACAAATCACAAAAACTAGTACACATTTACCAAATATAATCAAAAGATGCTGATGAAATGTGGCCCTTTATCCAAAGGTGACTGAAATACAAGTTATGCTTCATTTATATGGAGTCTTGGTCTAACCACATTTGAGTATCATGTATGGTTTTGGGCCACAGACCTGCGGAAGCATATTGTAGTCTGTAAGGAGAAACTTAGAATTTACAGTGCCATTCGGCCCATCGAGTCTGCACCAACCCTTGGAAAGAGCACCCTACCCCTGTAACCCAGTAACCCCAGCTAACCCTTTTTGGACACTAAGGCCAAATTAGCATGGCCAATCCACCCTAATCTGCACATTTTTGGACTGCGGGAGGAAACCGAAGCACCCGGAGGAAACCCACGCAGACACAGGGAGAACATGCAGACTCCGCACAGACAGTGACCCAAGACGGGAATTGAACTTGGAACCCTGCCGCTGTGAAGCAAGATTCTCACAACGAAATGGAGCAGATTAAATTATTAGATCAAGTGACAGAGATTAGTCTCAAATCCCCTGGAGTTTAGAAAATTAAGGAGTGATATGATTAAGTTTGAAATGTTAAAAGGAATCAATAGGAGGAGACGCAGAGGAATGATTCCCTCTGATAGGAGCAGGAACGAGAGGCGATAATCGCAGAATTAGTGGCAGGACAATTAGAAGTAAATTGGAGAGTTACTTTTTCACAGAAGGGAAATCTTATACTTAATAAAAGGCTTTTGATGCAGAAGGTTAATTGGTGCTTTCAAAACTGGGATTGGTTGATTTTGTTTGGTGATAGTATGAAGGAATAACAGCAAACGTGGGTAAATGGAATTGCAATAATAAGCCATGATCTAACTGAATGGCAGGGCAAAACCCAAGGTGAAGGATGTTTCTTTCTGTTAAATGTGTTCTCAGGCCAACTAACGGCGGGAAATAAATATGGGGCTGCACAGTGGCACAGTGGTTAGCGTGGGTTTGCCCGTGTGTGCGTGGGTTTCCTCCGGGTGCTCCGGTTTCCTCCCACAGTCCAATGATGTGAAGGTTAGGTGGATTGGCCATGCTAAATTGCCCTTAATGTCCAAAAAGGTTGGGTGGGGTTACGGGGATAGGGTGGGGCCGTGGGCTTAAGTGAGGTGCTCTTTTTGGGGGCCGGTACAGGCAGTGGCCCCCCCCCCCCCCGGCAAGTCTCTGGGCCCCAAAGGGCCGAGCGACCGTCTGTTTTTGGCCAGTCCCGCCGCCGTGAGTTACACGTGGTCCCACACGGTGGGACCTGGCAGGTAAGTCGGCGTGGGCGGTCCTCGGGGGGGGGGGGGTGTGCGGGGGGGATCCGACCCGGGGGGGGGGGGGGGGGGGGGGGGCACGGTGGCCTGGCCCGGCAATTGGGGCCCACCGATCTGCGGGCATGTCCGTGCCGTGGGGCCACTTCTTCCTTCCATGCCAGGCTCTGTAGGGCCCCGCCATGGCCGACGCAGAGGAGAACCCCCTGCGCATGCACCAAAATACGAAGGCCGGTCTGTGCATGCGTGGAATCACGCTGGCGGTTCCGCGCATGCGCGAGATCATGTCGGCCGTTCCGCACATGCACAAATTTGCATAGTCCCTTCGTCGCCGGCAGGAGCGGCGCCAAACCCTCTGGCGTTGACCTAGCCCTGAGACACGTGGGAATTCCTTACCTTGGGGGCCCGTTGATGCCGGAGTAGTTGTCCCCGGTTTTCCCTCTGGCATGGGGACTTCGTCTCTGGAAGGGAGAATCTCGGCCAACATCTCCACCTATATCCTGGTCTCTTGCACATTCCCAATTTTAATTGTCATGCCTTCAGCTCCGTTCACCCAAAAGTCCAGAATTCTCTTCCTAAATCTTCCCGCCTCTGGCCTTCTCCTCCTTTAAGACTCTCCATAAAACCTACTTCTTTGACCAAGATTGTGGTCACCTGTCCTGATGATCCTTATGTAGCCGAGAGTCAAGTTTTGTCTGATTTGCTTTGGTGATGTTTAGAAAAATTCCATTCCAGGGTGTGGGCTTCGCTGGCTAGGAGCATTCGTTTCACATCCCTCGTTGCCCTTGAGAAGGTGATTATAATAATTGAAGCCTACTTATGACAATAAGCTATTATTATTATAATATAATAATCTTTATTATTGTCACAAGTAGGCTTACATTAATACTGCAATGAAGTTACTGTGCAAATCCCCTAGTCGCCACCTGTTCGAGGATGGTGAGCTGCCTTCTTGAACCACCGCAGTCCCTGTGGTATGGGTACAACCACAGTGCTGTTAGGGTGGGAGCTCCAGGCTTTCAACGCAGCGACAGTGAAGGAGCGGCGATCTGGTGGAATGTGCTTTAAAGATGTCATTCATTGTTCATTGGGTGGCATTCTTGCCACTTAGTTGGATGTTTGCGGAATCAAATCGGATTCGGGAGATGCACAAAATCCAGACTGACACTCCAGTGCAGTATGGAGGTGCCACCATTTGGATGAGATATTAAACTGTCCGGCCTCTCCTCTCGGGCAGACAATCCCTTGTGGCACTTTGTGAAAGAGAGAAGGGACATTCTCTCTGATGTCCTGGGCAATATTTACCCCTCAGCCAAAATATCGGCCACCCTGCTAGTACATTGTCGTTTCTGGGAACGTGCTGCGCGCAAACGGACTGTTGTGTTTTCTACATTGCAAACAGTGACAAAACCTCAAAGGTTCTTTGTTGGTTCAAGAGCGTGGTGTCGTCAGTGTGAAAGGAGCGACACAAATGCAATACTTCTACAAGTACAAATTGTATGCTTTTTCTTCCCCTTTAAGATTTGGTGACATGGGTGGGAGAAGGGTGAAGCAGGTGAGGTAGTTGAAGGGGGAAGAGGGGATGCATTAATTCCGTACTTCATCTCCAATCTATTTGTTATCCTGCTGTGAGGCTTTGTGAGGCTTGCTCTGACCAAAGTTCTCTTTATTATTGAACTTATATGTGTACAGTATATATATAGATATATTTAATATATCTGTGAAAAAGATGGGACATCACACACCAATTCAAAACCATGGAAACGTCCGGAGATAAAGATGGAACAAATTACTACTTCGGTTTCCTGACTTATATCTCCAGCTCCCTGAACCGACATGAAAAAAGAAGAGTTCAGAACGCTCTTTGCAAACACAGGATTGCATGGGACTGGGTGATTATCTAGTCAGCAGGGGGCCTGTAGTGCGAGTGTCTCTGCCAGAGTGAGACAAATAAAGTCGACTGATGGGAAAAGGCAGAAAGAATGGAGAAGTGATATGCTTTCCCCACCACCTCTCCCTGTGTGCCACTCCCCCCCCAGCACGCACAAGAAATTTGATCTTGTACCTTTACCTTTGTCCGCTTGTTTGGACCTGGCTGGGAACGGCACAGGTGGTGCATGGCACCACATTGTAGGGAATCTGTAACATAGTGGAAGATGGCAACAAATGCAAACAATTTGCAGTATTAGGCACGCGATTGGGCAAAGATGAGCGGATGAGACGACGAATTTTGGTGGGAGGAATAAGGACAGTACATACCCTGAGAAAATGAGAGTCCAAAATGTAGTAGAGGAACAAAGGAATGTATCAGTACAGAGGCTCAAATCAAAAAACAGTAATCCTGGAGAAATGCATGCAAATTATGTTTCCCTTTGAGGATTAGAATAATAAAGCAACACAGTTTTTTTTTTAGAAATTTAGAGTGCCTAATTCATTTTTTTTCCCCAATTAAGGGGCAATTTAGCGTGGCCAATCCACCTAGCCTGCACATCTTTGGGTTGTGGGGGCAAAACCCATGCAAACACAGGGAGAATGTGCAAGCTCCACACGGACAGTAACCCAGAGCCGGGATCGAACCTGGAACCTTGGCACCGTCAGGCAACAGGGCTAACCCACTGTGCCTCCGAGCTGCCCAAGCAACACAGTTTTGCTTAACCTGTGTAGAAACCTTTGTTAAACCACACGGTCCCCATATTATTACAAATATTTTTTCTTATTCGTTCCTGGGATGTGGGCATAGGCAGAATTTATTACCCATCCCTAATTTCTGTTGAGAACATATGAACACGCGAATTAGGAGGAGAAGTAGGCCATTCGGCCCCTTGAGCCTTCTCCACCATTCAGTAAGATTAAGGCTGATCTGCATGTGTTTCATAAGACCATAGACCACAAGACATAGGAGCAGGATTAGGTCACTTGGCCCACCGAGTCTGCTCCGCCATTCAATCATGGCTGATATTTTCTCATCCCCATTCTCCTGCCTTCTCCCCATAACCCCAGATCCCATTATTAATCCATTCCATTCTCATCTGCTTCTGATAACCTTTAATCCCCTTGCCTAACAAGAATCGAACAACCTCCACCTTAATCATATTCAACGATCTTATTTCCACAGCCTTCTGAGACAGAGTTCCAAATCGCACAGCTCTCTGAGAGAAAACATTTCTCTTCATGTCTGTCCGATTTGGGCGACCCCTAATTTTAAAAGGCGCCCCTAGTTCTGGACTCCATCACAAGAGGATTCATCCTTTCCACGTCCACACTGTCAAACTGTTCAGGATCTCGGATGCTTCAATCAAGTCACCCCTTACCCTTCTAAACTCCAGTAGAAACAAGTCCCGTCTGAGCAAACTTACCTCATAAGACAATCCGCTCACTCAAGGTATCAATCTAGTAAAGCTCTTCTGATCGGCCTCCAAAGCTCTTGAACTGCTGCAGTCCATGAGGTGTAGGTACACCCACAGTGCTGTTGGGGAGGGAGTTCCAGGATTTTAACCCAGTGACAATGTAGGAACAGTGATATATGATGTGATGGGTAAGCTGGGTCTGTGAGGACTGCGTTTACTGCAGTAGTGAGAGAGACAGGCTTCCAACACTTGAAGAAATGCAACTCGATTTTATTGAACTCTTAACTATCATATATACTTTAACTGTGGGTTGACACTATGCTGACTTGACTGGAGACCTGAGGCTAACCTGACCAGACTATCTTACTACCACATGGTGTGTGTTCCAGTTGCTTCTCACGAGCTCTGACTGTCTCAGAAGCTGCATCCCGAGAGAGCGCGAAAACTAGTGCCCTCTGGCTTTATAGTGGTCGTGTCCTGTCTGGTGATTGGCTGCTGTGTTCTGTGTGTTCACTGGTCATCCTGTGTGTCCATCACTGCCTGTCTGTGCACCATCATATACCTGTATGTATATTATGACAATATATTTCCAAGTCAGGATGGTGAGTGACTTTGTGGGGAACTTCCATAGATCATAGAATTTACAGTGTAAAAGGAGGCCATTCAGCCCATCGAGTCTGCACCTGTCCTTGGAAAGAACTCCCGACTTAAGCCCCACACCTCTACCCTATCCCCTTTATGCCCATAACCCAACCTAACCTTTTTGGACACTAAGGGCAATTTAGAATGGCCAATCCATCTAACTTGCACATCTTTGGACTGTGGGAGGAAACCGGAGCACCCGGAGGAAACCCACGCAGGCATGGGGAGAACGTGCAGACTCCACACAGACATTGACCAAGCCGGGAATTGCACCTGGGACCCTGGGGCTGTGAAGCGATTGTGCTATCCACTATGCTACCGTGCTGCCCATTCTCCCAGTGTCTGTGTAGCGGCGTTCCCAGGTGATATTGAGGTACTGGCGTAGTTGCAAAGAAATGTGGTCCATACCAAAACTGTGAGCTTATACTTTCATCAGCAAAGGTTGACCAGGCTGGGGCTCTTTGTCTATAAAGGAGGAATGTGAGTATTGACCTGATTGAGATCATTGAAATTATGAGGGAATTTGATAAGATTGACATCGGGAAGATATTTCCACTTGCAGTCAAGACTAGAACTAGGGGGGCCGTAAATGTAAGGCAGCCACCAATTAATCCAGAAGGAAATTCAAGATAAACGTATTTATCCAGAAAGTAGTGAGAATATGGAACTCAGAGTAGTTGAGGCGAACAGTATAGATTTCCTACAGTGCAGAAGAGGCCATTCAGCCCAGCGTGTCTGCACAACCCTCTGAATGAGTGCGCTACCTAGGCCACTCCACTGCTCTATTCACATAACCCCACCTAACCGGCACATCTTTGGACACTAAGTGCCAATGTTGGTGTGGACAATCCACCTAACCTGCACATCTTTGGACTGTGGGAGGAAACCGGAGCACCCGGAGGAAACCCACACAGACACTGGGAGAATGGGCAAACTCCACGCAGGCAGTCATCTAAAGCTGGAATTGAACCCGGGGCCCTGGCGCTGTGAGGCAGCAGTGCTAACCACTGTGCCACCGTGCTGCAGTATAGATGCATTCAAAGAGAAAAACGCAAAGGAGAATGGAATAAAAGGATCCGCTGATAGGATTAAATGAAAGTAGAGTGGGAGGAGGTTCATGTGTGGCATAAATACGAGCCTGGATCAGTTGGGCTGAATGGTCTTTTTACACTCTAAATTCTACGCAATTCTTTTCTTTGGATCAACCTGTGGCTGCGACAAGCCGTTAAAGAAATACAAGGCCCTTCTTTCGTCTTTCCAACCACTGACTGACTTGCTGCGCACTTCCCGAAATTCTGTTTGGCAGCTTGCAATGTCGTGAATCGTTCTCTCCTCCTTTCTTCGCCACGGGCCTGTGCCTTTAAGTAAGAGATCTCAGGAGTTGGGGCAGTGACTGTCCCTCGCATGAGTGCTCGGTGTTTTGTTACTTTCTCGTGTCGCTCGAAGAATGAAACAAGAAAATACAAATCAATACAGGACAAAGGAATTGGCAGAAATCAATTTGTAATTCCATTAGAACTTTCAACTTAATTGCTTCGGTTCAGATTTAATTAGTTTTTTAATGTCAAAAAGGGAGGAAAACTAGAAGCAGAAATGATCAAAGAGTAGTGAATAATTGTCGGGAGGTCTCTGCTGACACTGTCCCATTATAAGTGGTGAAATATAAAATTACATAGAATTTATTGTAGTTTAGGCAACTGGGCCCAATTGGTCCATATCAGGGTTTATGTTTTACACAATTTTCCGCCCACCTTGCCTCATCTCACCTCATCAGCATATCCTTCTCCCTCACGGGTGAATCACGCATTTCCTTAAATCAATGCATTTATCTCACTGTGGTAGCAAGTTCCACATTCTCCAGATAAAGACGTTTCGCCTGAATCGAGGTTGGGTTTATCAGTGAGTATTTTATATTTATCGTCCCTAGTGTTAGTTCCAACCACAAGCGGAAAGATCTAACCGCCATCTTCCCAAACAAGACCCTTCATCATCCAGCAGGTGACCCCCCCCCCCACCCCCCGACCTGATCTATTTGAGAGAAATCAGTTTGGTAGACTCGTTGGCAGATCTGTCGGCCTATGGACTATCCAAGACCCTGATACACTTTGTGGCAATATATTGCGATTCAGCTCTCTTTCAAATATTGTGAACCTAAGCTATGGGGAGAAAGCAGGATTAGGCTATTGAGTTGGATGATCGGCCATGATCTTGATGAATGGCGGAGCAGGCTCGAAGGGCCAAAAGGCCTCCTCCTGCTATCTTCTACGTCTCTATGCATCTATGTATTCAAAACTTTCTGGCTGTGCCCCAACTCACGCCAAACCCTATTCGCCCATCGCTGCTGAGCTCGCTGACCTACATTTACAGCGCTTCAATTTTAAAACATTCAGCCTTGTGTTCAAATCCCTTCATGGTTTTGCTCCTTCCTATCCATGTTAATTCCTCCAAACTTAAAACCCGCCAAGGTCTTAACTTCTTGAGCATCCTCAATTTCAATCGCTCTGCCTAGCCCTAATGACCCTCCTTTTCTTTTAGTGAATCCTGATACCTCCATATGTTGAATTGCTTTTTTATTCATTCGAGGGATGTGGGCATTGCTGGCATTATATAGATATAGATATAGAATTTACAGTGCAGAAGGAGGCCATTCGGCCCATCGAGTCTGCACCGGCTCTTGGAAAGAGCACCCTACCCAAGGTCAATACCTCCACCCTATCCCCATAACCCAGTAACCCCACCCAACACTAAGGGAAATTTTGGACACTAAGGGCAATTTATCATGGCCAGGGTAGCAGGGTAGCATGGTGGTTAGCATAAATGCTTCACAGCTCTAGGGTCCCAGGTTCGATTTCCGGCTGGGTCACTGTCTGTGTGGAGTCTGCATGTCCTCCCCCTGTGTGTGTGGGTTTCCTCCGGGTGCTCCGGTTTCCTCCCACAGTCCAAAGATGTGCGGGTTAGGTGGATTGGCCATGCTAAATTGCCCGTAGTGTCCTAATAAAAGTAAGGTTAAGGGGGGGGTTGTTGGGTTACGGGTATAGGGTGGATACGTGAGTTTGAGTAGGGTGATCATGGCTCGGCACAACATTGAGGGCCGAAGGGCCTGTTCTGTGCTGTACTGTTCTATGTTCTATGTTCTAATCCACCTAACCTGCACATCTTTGGACTGTGGGAGGGAACCGGAGCACCCGGAGGAAACCCACGCACACACGGGGAGGATGCGCAGACTCCGCACAGTGACCCAGCCGGGAACCGAACCTGGGACCCTGGAGCTGTGAAGCGATTGTGCTATCCACAATGCTACCGTGCTGCCCATGTGTTGCCCATCTCTAGTTGCCCTTGAACTGAGTGGTTTATGAGGCTGTTTCACATGGAGGCCGGGAGATGTCTCTCCCGAAAGGGCATTAGCGAATCAGATTCAGATGGGTTGTCACAATAATGGTTTCGTGGAGTTGATTCCGGATTATTCTTGAATTCAAGTTTCGCCATTTGGTGAGAATCAAATTTGGGCACTCAGTGGATTACCCTGGTTTCCTAGTCCAGTGACAATACCACTATACTGCTCATTTTCAAAGTCGTGGTCACGACCCGCGGGCAGGTGTTGGGAGGGTCGCGGGACCATCCATTGCGGCATTCCCGATAGCGGGAATTAACATGCAACAGCCGGCTTTTAAAAAATGCCGCCTGCGTGCGGCTTTAAAAATGCGGCCACGCTGCGCGTATGTGCCCGCTTCTCAGTGCGCATGCCCAGAGTCCAGCGAGAAGCACCGCCTCCCCCTGACGTCAGCGCCATGACTCCGGAGAAGATTCTTTTTCCCATTCAATGAGTCTTCCTGCCTGAAGAGATGCAGAGAGGAGGTCACGCATCTTGAACACCGGCGTCATGTACTCTGGGCGCAATTGTGATTCCTCCATTTTGTCAGCAGCAAACAAGGAACAGGACTGAAAAATTTAAAATGGCTCGTTTTGTAATAAGAAAAAGAGGGCCAGAGACACAAACAGGCCAGGATCTCACAAATAAATCTGCGGGAGAGAGTGGCCCAGGGGAGTCCACAACAGGACAAAACAGCGCTGGTGTGAGCTGTGCAGGAGAGTCCACAACAGCACAAAGCAGCGCTGGTGTGAGCTGTCCAGGAGTGTCCACAACAGGGCTAAGCAGTGTTGGTGTGAGCTGTTCAGGTCCTCTGATAAATAACCCATACAGAAATTTAACATTGAATGACGAAGCAAGTGAGTTCGTGAGGACCAGGCTCATTAAAGGCAAGTGAAAATGGTGGGTCACTGTGGTGAATCATAATTCTATTAATTCACACTGTGTTATATTATATGTGTTGTGTCTCTGTAAGCTCGGTATACGAGCAGTTGCGCGGCTCTGCCCATAGGGGGAGATGAGGAGTTTGTACTGGGCTCCACCCTTGGCTCCGCCCATGGCTCCTCCCATTAACCGGAAGTATAAAGATCTACAGTTGTGAGCCTGCTGCCAGTTCATCTCATCGCAGGCAGGCTCAGTTGTAAGACTATTAAAACCACTGTTCACTTCCAATCACGTGTCTTGTGAATTGATGGTCACATCAATTTAATAGTCTTAGGAAACTTGAAGAAAACGACTATGGAATCAGCCCTCAAACCTGACCGACTAGAACTCGACCCGTAGACTGCAGAGGCGAAATAAATCTTTCTACACTGGCTCAGATGTTTCAAGGCCTACCTGGCTGAATCAAGCACTCCAGAAACTACAGAGGAGCAGAAACTCAGTCTACTGCACGCCGTATCTCTACTCAACTTAACAGTACTACCCTAGCCATGCTCAATCGAATGTACGTGAGGCCCATCAACGAGGTCTACGCGCGTCACATTTTTACGACCCGCCGCCAGCGCCCTGCGGAGTCGTTGGACGAATTCCTGCGCTATTTAAAAGCCTTAGCTCGGGACTGTAATTATCAAGCTGTATCAGCTGCCCAGCATATGGAGCTCACTGTCCGAGATGTGTACGTGGCAGGGCTCAGGTCAAACTATGTGCGCCAGCGGTTGCTTGAAAAAGGGGCCCAGAACTTGGAGGACACTGTAGAGTTAGCTACTATCATGGAGGTCTCGTTCCGCAGCCTCACCTCGTTCCCCGCGGACCAAGCAACCCCATCCTGGGCCCTCAACCAGCGACTGCCCCAGGCCTGCGCCACGCGGCCACCCACCCACTACGTAGCCCCAGTGTGCCATTTTTGTGGGCAGCCCCAACACCCACGGCAGCACTGCCTGGCCCGCAACGCGACCTGCAGCAGCTGCGGTCGCAAAGGACACTATGCCCGGGTCTGCCTGGTGAAATCCCCCTCTCCAAACTCTCCTGCAGCCCAGAGCACTCGTTTCCAAAACTCACAGGTCCGCAGGCCCCGAAATTCTGCGCCTATACTCCGACTCCGCCCCCACCCAACACGTGCGACTCATGGGGGCCGCCATCTTGGCAACCCTCCTCCACGCGGCCGGCCACGTGCGACTCATGGGGGCCGCCATCTTGGGCGCCATCTTCCTCGCCGCCCGCCACGTGCGATCCACGGGGGCTGCCATCTTGGGATCCATCCTCTTCAAACTCTGAAACTCACCTCGAAGACTACGACCTCAGCGGACTGTCATCACGGGGCCAGTCCAGCACAGCTGATCGAGCCGCCGACTACCCGCAACTCAGCGCGGTCACGTTGGACCAGTCGCGTCTGAAACACCTCCGCAACTCGATGATGACCGTTAAAATCATTGGGTACAGTACACCGTGCCTCTTTGACTCCGGGAGCACCAAGAGATTCGTACACCCAGATCTGGTAAGACGCTGTTCGCTCCCCATTTTCCCTGCACGGCAAACTATCTCCCTCGCTTCGGGCTCACACTCTGTTCACCTCCAAGGGCGCACCGCCGTGACCCTAACGATTCAGGGCTACTCGACCTTCCAGCTATACGTACTCCCCGAACTCTGCGCCACACTCTTACTAGGACTCGACTTCCAGTGCAACCTCAAAAGCCTCACCCTCAGCTTCGGTGGGCCCCTGCCTCCACTCACTATCTGCAGTCTAGCGATGCTAAAAATCAAACCCCTCCACTCTTTGCCAATCTCACTCCGGACTGCAAACCCGTAGCCACTCGCAGCAGGCAGTGTAGCCTGCAGGACAGGGTGTTTATCAGAACCTAGATCCATAGGCTTCTACATGAGGGGATCATAGAGGCCAGTAATAGCCCCTGGAGAGCTCAGGTGGTGGTTGTCAAGATCGGGGAAAAATTCCGAATGGTAGTGGACTATAGCCAGACCATTAATCGGTTCACGCTCCTCGATGCGTACCCCCTCCCCAGGATTGCAGACATGGTGAATCAGATCAGCCATTATCGCATCTTCTCCACGGTGGATCTGAAGTCTGCATACCACCAGCTCCCAATCCGCCCGGAGGACCGCCACTACACAGCGTTCGAGGCCGATGGCCGCCTCTTCCACTTCCTCCGGGTTCCCTTTTGGCATCGCGAATGGGGTCTCGGTGTTCCAACGAGCAATGGACCGAATGGTGGGCCAGTACGGGCTGCGGGCCACGTTTCTGTACTTGGACGACGTCACCATCTGTGACCATGATCAGCAGTGATGTGGAGATGCCGGCGTTGGACTGGGGTGAGTACAGTAAGAAGTCTTACAACACCAGGTTAAAGTCCAACAGGTTTGTTTCAAACACGAGCTTTCGGAGCACGGCTCCTTCTTCAGGTGAATGGAAAGGCTTGTTCCAGAAATGTTTATATAGACACAGTCAGAGATGCCCCGGAATGCGAGCACCTGCAGGCAATCAAATCATCAAAGATGCAGAGAGAGAGGTAACTCCAGGTTAAAGAGGTGTGAATTGTCCCAAGCCAGTTCAGTCGGTAGGCCTCTGCAAGTCCAGGCTTATCATCAAAGATGCAGAGAGAGAGGTAACTCCAGGTTAAAGAGGTGTGAATTGTCCCAAGCCAGTTCAGTCGGTAGGCCTCTGCAAGTCCAGGTTTATCATCAAAGATGCAGAGAGAGAGGTAACTCCAGGTTAAAGAGGTGTGAATTGTCCCAAGCCAGTTCAGTCGGTAGGCCTCTGCAAGTCCAGGCTTGTCGCATTACATTCGGCCCCCACCAACATGTCGCATTACATTCGGCCCCCACCAACAAGCCTGGACTTGCAGAGGCCTACCGACTGAACTGGCTTGGGACAATTCACACCTCTTTAACCTGGAGTTACCTCTCTCTCTGCATCTTTGATGATTTGATTGCCTGCAGGTGCTCGCATTCCGGGGCATCTCTGACTGTGTCTATATAAACATTTCTGGAACAAGCCTTTCCATTCACCTGAAGAAGGAGCCGTGCTCCGAAAGCTCGTGTTTGAAACAAACCTGTTGGACTTTAACCTGGTGTTGTAAGACTTCTTACCATGATCAGCAGGACCACGACGCTAACCTTCATCGATTTCTCCAGACTGCCTAGAAACTGAACCTCACGTATAACACAGAGTAATGCGTTTTACGCACAACCAGGCTAGCCATCCTCGGCTCTGTCATGGAAAACGGAGTCCTGGGCCCCGACCCGGACCGTATGCAACTCCCTCTTACAACTCCCTCTCCCTCACTCTCCCAGGGCCCTCAAAAGGTGCCTGGGATTTTTCTCTTATTATGCCCAGTGGGTCCCTCAGTATGCGGACAAAGCCCGCCCACTATTTAAGGCCACTCTCTTTCCTCTATCAGATGAGGCTCGCCAGGCCTTCACCTGCATCAAGGAGGACATCGCCAAAACGGCCATGTTGGCGGTGGATGAATCCGTCCCTTTTCAGGTGGAGAGCGATGCCTCAGAGGTCGCTCTCGCAGCCAAACTAAATCAGGCAGGGAGACCAGTCGCCTTTTTCTCCCGAACCCTCTCCGCTTCGGAACTTCGACACTTAGTCAAAAAGGGAGCACAAGCCATCGTGGAAGCTATACGTCACTGGAGGCACTACCTCGCAGGTAGGAGGTTCATCCTCATCACCGACCAAAGATCGGTTGCCTTCATGTTTGACAACTCACAAAGGGGCAAAATTAAAAACAATAAGATCCTATGGTGGAGGATCGAACTCTCCACCTACAAGTACGATATTATGTAACGACCGGGGAAGCTCAACGAGCCCCCAGATGCCCTGTCCCGCGGCACGTGCGCTAGCACGCAAGACGATGGCCCGAAAGCTATCCACAATGACCTCTGCCACCCAGGGGTAACCCGGCTCGCCCACTACGTCAGAAGCCCGAAATCTGCCTTTCTCCACCGAGGAGGTAAAAGCCAGCACCAGGGATTGCCCGATCTGTGCGGAGTGCAAACCGCACTTCTATAGACCAGACAGGCCCACCTGGTAAAGGCCTCCCGGCCCTTTGAACGCCTGAGCATCGATTTCAAAGGGCCATTCCCCTCGACCAATCGGAATGTGTACTTCCTAAACGTCATCGACGAGTTCTCCCGCTTCCCCTTTGCTATCCCGTGCCCCGATATGACCTACCACACAGTCATCAGAGCCCTGCACAGTATCTTCACCCTGTTTGGTTTTCCCAGCTACGTACACAGCGACAGGGGTTCGTTCTTTATGAGCGACGAGCTGCGTCAGTACCTGCTCGACAAGGGCATCGCCTCGAGCAGGGCTACAAGCTACAACCCCAGGGGGAACGGGCAGGTGGAGAGGCAGAATGCGACGGTCTGGAAGACCGTCCTACTGACCCTCCGGACCAGGAATCTCCCGACCTCCCATTGGCAGGAGGTCCTCCCCGACGCGCTCCATACAATTAGGTCCCTCCTATGTACGGCCACCAACCAGACCCCTCACGAGCGGCTATTTGTTTTTTCCAGGGGCAATACCACGGGGTTTCGCTCCCAGCATGGTTGAAGACACCGGGCCCGGTTCTCCTCCGGAAGCACGTCCGGGCACACAAAACTGACCCACTCATTGAGAGAGTGCTCCTACTCCACTCAAACCCCCAATACGCGTTCATCGAATACCATGACGGCCATCAGGACACTGTTTTCCTCCGGGACCTGGCGCCTGCAGGATCCAACTCCAACACTACTACCGCCGAGGCGCCCCTCACACTATACCCCACCCAAACCCCCGCGCCCGGCGCCCCCACGCCTGCAGGTTCACTGCCCGTGCTCCGCGCCCCCGCGCCTATGGGTTTCCGGCGCTCCCCGTCGGCAGTTGAACCAGTCGGGTACGAAGCTCGGACCGAATCACCCCCAGAGTCCACCATCGTACCCTCACCGACCGCCACCACCCAGCCACCAGAAGAGGCTGCAACCCCGGCGCTTTGCATTCCCAGAGGATGACCCGACCATCGGACCGGCTCAATTTGTAGACCCATCACCCCCGCCGGACTTGATTTTTTTTTTACAAGGGGTGAATGTAGTGAATCATAATCCTAGTAATTCACACTGTGTTATATTATATGTGTTGTGTCTTTGTAAGCTCGGTATACGAGCAGTTGTGCGGCTCTGCCCATAGGCGGAGATGAGGAGTTTGTACTGGGCTCCACCCTTGGCTCTGCCCATGGCTCTGCCCATGGCTCCTCCCACTAACCGGAAGTATAAATATCTGCAGTTGTGAGCCTGCTGCCAGTTCATCTCGTCGCAGGCAGGCTCAGTTGTAAGACTATTAAAACCACTGTTCACTTCCAACCACGTGTCTTGTGAATTGATGGTCACATCAGTCACAAAGTCTGGGCGGCGTGGTTTGCAAAAGTCGACCTGCATGGGGACGTTGGTCGGCTGCCATGGGTCCCGAAGGTTGGCCGGTTGGTAAAAATGGGGCCCCGGATAAAAAGTTTGAAAAAACACTGCACCAGACCACAGTCTGCCACTTGCTGAATAACGCTCCTGTGAAATGCCTCGGAAGGATGTTAAAGGTGCTATATAAATGCAAGTTGTTGTGTTGCTCTTTATTTTTATGTGGATATGGCCCGTTTAACGGTCTTTCACAAGGCAACGAATCACTCACCCCCCCCCAACACGCAAGCACGCACACACACATACACACATATTTGTGTGGCACTCACACAGCCTCTTGCTCTGTACAGCAGCTTCGCTCCTTGCTCTACTCCAGGGCCAGTTGTCCTGCAATGATTGATTGATGATGATTCAGGGATGAGATCCACCAGTACACAGAAGGCCCACTGTGATGGATGGTACCGTGGCACTGTCAGAAGGGGGAAAATGGAGGGACTCATTTGGGAATGTCATAAAAGGGGGGGGGGGGAGGTGAAGATCTGACCGGCAGGGGCGATCGAGTCATCAAACGGGTCGTGGAACACAGGTCAAAAGCCATTCCTTGTTTCTTTATTGTTAAAGGGGCACAGTCTTGCTGGAGGGAGCGTTCCGCAGCACCAAATGTTCTATGGAGAATCACAGGGCGGGGTTCTCTCAGCCCGGGGTCGGGATGGAGAATTCCTGCGACTGGGCCATGCCGCCCTGCGCGATTCGCCACAGAGTGGAGAATTGGCGACATTGGCTCCGGCGTGTTTGGTGCGGCGCCGGTCATGGACTGCATTACGCGGCCGGCCCGCCGATTCTCGGCCCGGGATGGGAAAAGCGGCCACAGTTAAAACGCTGAGTCCCACCGGCGCCGTCCACACCTGCTCTCAGCCGGCGGTAACTCTGAGTGCAAGGGTCGGGTGGTGGCCTGTCAGGGGGGGGGGAGAGGGGCTCTGACCCTGGGGGGGGGGGGTCTCCGATGCAGCCTGGCCTCTTTCCCTACGAGCTAGCCCCCGTACTCCTGCGCCATGTTGTGTCGGGGCGGGCGGGCTGAAGGAGGCTACTGCGCATGCGCGCATTGGCGCCGGCCCCACTGCGCATGTGCGTGTTTCTGCCGGCGCCACTGCGCATGCACGGATCCCGCGCCACCCAGTTGGTGCTGGGAACGGCAGCTGGAGTGGCGTGAATCGCTCCAGCGCCGTGCTGGCCCCCTGTAGGGGCCAGAATTACTCCTGGCAGCGGCCCGTTCACACCGTTGTTAAATGCAATGTCGTTCACAACAGCGTGGACACTCTGCCGCAGGATGGGAGAATCCCGCCCTTAGTCCCTGGGTTCTTCTGATGGGATTGCCTATATCATATCCATTTGTGTGCAGGCACTGGACTCATTTCTTTTGTTGCTTTGAAGTGGTGCTTTGCTTTGAGGTGGTGCTGATTAAAAACCTGTGGTGAACCACTGTGCACCTGTATTAGGGGATGTACGGTAGGACCTGCGCTACAGGTTCACCGGTAGCCGGCTAGCTCCGCCCACAAGGGGCCGTATAAATATGCGTGACCCCCTCCTAATCAGCCAATTCGCCAGCTGCGGCAGGAGGCCACGCATCTGACTGTAATAAAGCCACAGTTGTACCAATCTGAGTCTTTCGAGCAACTGTGCATCAAAACCTCCACAGTATTCTTTCTGTTTCGACCCCTAATCTCCTGTCTCGTGGAGATGACAATGTTCAAACATCCCTTTTCTTCCCCAGTCTAGCTCATGTGGGTCTCTACCCTCCAGACGAGGTGTGGTCCTAATCTCCTGTCCTCTCTCTGTTGCCATTTTCTTTTACTTCACCCTTTTCAACCACCCAGCGAACTCAAACTCTGATCTCTTGCACATTAAAAAGAAAGAGCTCGAGGACCAGGCGACCAAGGTGTCGGAGAAGTCACAGAACGGAATTCAGAAAAATATTTGACAGGGTGATGCCTCTGCACACTGAGAGATAGGAGAAAAGGAAAAATAGCAATTAAATCAGAAGCAGAATACTGGAATTCTGAAATAAAAACATGAAACGTTGGCTCGATTTAACAGGAGTTGCAATATATATGGAAAGAGAAACAATAATTGTTAAGTTTCATTACTTTATTTAATTTTTAAAGTATTTTTATTAATTTTTTTAGCGTTTTAACATTTAAAACAGTACAAAGTAAAACAAAGAACAAAGAACAAAGAAAAGTACTGCACAGGAACAGGCCCTTCGGCCCTCCAAGCCTGCGCCGATCATGTTGCCGACTAAACTAAAATCTTCTGCACTTCCGGGATCCGTATCCCTCTATTCCCATCCTATTCATGTATTTGTCAAGATGCCCCTTAACTGCCACTATCATCCCTGCTTCCACCACGTCCTCCGGCAGTGAGTTCCAGGCACCCACTACCCTCTGTGTAAAACGTTTGCCTTGTACATCTCCTCTAAACCTTGCCCCTCGCAGCTTAAACCTAAGCCCCCTAATAATTGACCCCTCTACCCTGGGAAAAAGTCTCTGACTATCCACTCAGTCTATGCCCTTCATAATTTTGTAGACCTCTATCAGGTCGCCCCTCAACCTCCGTTGTTCCAGTGAGAACAAATCAAATTTATTCAACCTCTCCTCAGAGCTAATGTCCTCCATACCAGGCAACATCCTGGTAAATCTCTTCTGCACCGTCTCTAAAGCCCCCACATCCTTCTGGTAGTGTGGCGACCAGAATTGAACACTATACTCCAAGTGTGGCCTAGCTAAGGTTCTATACAGCTGCAACATAACGTGCCAATTTTTATACTCAATGCCCCGGCCAATGAAGGCAAGCATGCCTTATGCCTTCTTAACTACCTTCTCCACTTGTGTTTCCCCTGTCAGTGACTGTGGACCTGTACATCTCGATCTCTCTGACTGTCAATACTCTTGCGGGTTCTACCATTCACTGTATATTCCCTACCTGCATTAGACCTTCCAAAATGCATTACCTCACATTTGTCCGGTATAAATTCCATCTGTCATCTCTCCACCCAAGTCTCCAAACAATCTAAATCCTGCTGTATCCTCTGACAGTCCTCATCGCTATCCGCAATTCCATCTACCTTTGTGTCGTCCGCAACCTTACTAATCAGACCAGTTACATTTTCCTCCAAATCATTTATATATACTACGAACAGCAAAGATCCCAGCTCTGACCCTGCGGTACACCACTAATCACAGCCCTCCAATCAGAAAAGCACCCTTCCATTGCTACTCTCTGCCTTCTATGACCACCAGAAAACCCAAACACCCCCACCACCCTAACCAACCACCTCACCTTACACCCTCCAACACACCCTCCCCAGGAGCTGACTGTAACCAGCTCCCTGCAATGCAGCATAAACAAACCTCAACTCTTCTGAAATCCCTCACTTGCCGCCCCTCAGACCAAATTTCACCTTTTCCAAGTGCAAGAACTGCATTAAATTCCGTGTGAAGAAGCTGACCTCCACCCAAACAGGACCAGCCCATGAGCGATCAACGAGGCAAAGGTAAAACATCTCCACCCGTCCCCCCCCACCACCCTCCCGTCTGCAACTCCGGCAAGTCCGACACCCCGGATATGGCCCCCAAGAGACTGGGCTCCTAATCCACATGCAAGATCGCCGAAATGGTGCTGAAAAGCGACGTCCAAAATTTCTCCAACTTTGGGCAGGATGAGAACATATGTGCATATGTACATTGCTGGGATTCTTCCACACCGCTTGCATATATCCTCCACCCACTCATCTTTGACTTTGTGCCACTCCTCCAGGGCCATCCCCAATTCCAGATATAATAATCTTTCTTAGTGTCACAAGTGGGCTTGCATAAACATTGCAATGTAGTTGCAGTGAAAATCCCCTAGTCGCCACACTTTGGTGCCTGTTTGGGTACACTGCGGAACAAAGAGGAAAGTTGGAAAAATGTTTTTCACAAAATCCCGCACCTGCACGTACCTGAAAACTCGCTGGCTTAAACCCATGGGGCGGGATTCTCCCAACGGGAGACTAAGTGCCGACGCCGGAGTGAAAACCGTAGTGTTTCATTCCGGCGTCGGAGACCGCTCCTCGCCCCCTATTCTCCCACCCCCCCGGGGGCTCGGAGCGGTGGCACGTCTATTTACGCGCGCTTGGCCTTGGCACCGCCTAAAAGCGGCGCCGTGTAAATTACGCGGCCGATGCCGTGTAAATGACATCACCCACGCATGCGTGGTTGCCGTCCTCCCCGTGGGCGCCCTGCAAGAAATGGAGGAGTGATCTTGCGGTGGAGGAAAGGAGTGCATCTTTCAGAGAGGCCGGCCCACCAATCGGTGGCCACCGATTGCGGGCCAGATCCCTTTTGAGCTCCTCCCCGGTGCTCGATCCCCCCTCCCACCCCCCCCCCCCCCCCCCCCCCCCCCCCCCCACAGGCTGCCCCCTCAGCGTTCCCGCACTGTTCACGCCGGCAGTGACCAGGTGTGGTTGGCGCCGCCGTGAACACGTCGTATTGGGCAGGCCACTCGGATCATTCGGGCCGGAGAATCGGCGCTTGTCCGTTACAAATGGCAAGCGGCGTTTCTCCGAGCGGTCTGCCATAAATCTCGGCACGCCGGTTTGGGGGGGTGGGAGAATCGCGTGCGCCCCCGTGATTCTCCCACCCGGCGTGGGAGGGGGAGAATTTTGCCCATGGTTCCCTTGGAACGGCATCAACTTCGACCCCGCCCCTAACCTAAAGTGCTGCTCAAATTGCCTCCATATTTTCAGCGTGGCCACCACCAGCCGTTGCCAGCGCCCACAACCCCGATCCCTTGCAAGAGCCCGCCTGTATCCTTACCCCCAAAGCTTCCATATCCCTACTCCTTCCCCGCACCTTCTCAGCTTTCGCCACCCAATAACAGTATAACAGGTTCGGAAGGGCCAGGCTCACTGTCTGTCACGCTCTCTGAAGTACCGCCCCCCCTAATCCTTGCCACTTTACCTGCCCCTACAAACGACGAGACCAACCTATCCACCCCCACAAAAAACAATTTTGCCCTGCTGAAAAACCAGCGCCGGAGAATCTGGCAGCCGACGTCGGTGGGGCGGGATTCACGCCGCCCCCGCCGATTCTTCGGCCCGACGGGGGATCGGAGAATCCCGCCCCACGTCTTTTGGGACTGGTGGGAGGAAACCGGAGCACCCGGAGGAAACCCACACAGACACGGGGAGAAGGTGCAAACTCTTCACAGACAGTGACCCAAGCCGGGAATCGAACCTGAGATCATGTGAAGCAACAGTGCTAACCACTGTGCTAGCATGCACCATAATCTGGTGACTAGGGGATTTCCACGGTAACTTAGTCGCTGTGTTAATGTAATCCTATTGTAACATAAGAACATAAGAACATAAGAACTAGGAGCAGGAGTAGGCCATCTGGCCCCTCGAGCCTGCTCCGCCATTCAATTAGATCATGGCTGATCTTTTGTGGACTCAGCTCCACTTTCCGGCCCGAACACCATAACCCTTAATCCCTTTATTCTTCAAAAAACTATCTATCTTTACCTTAAAAACATGTAATGAAGGAGCCTCAACTGCTTCACTGGGCAAGGAATTCCATAGATTCACAACCCTTTGGGTGAAGAAGTTCCTCCTAAACTCAGTCCTAAATCTACATCCCCTTATTTTGAGGCTATGCCCCCTAGTTCTGCTGTCACCCGCCAGTGGAAACAACCTGCCCGCATCTATCCTATCTATTCCCTTCATAATTTTAAATGTTTCTATAAGATCCCCCCTCATCCTTCTATATTCCAACGAGTACAGTCCCAGTCTACTCAACCTCTCCTCATAATCCAACCCCTTCAGCTCTGGGATTAACCTAGTGAATCTCCTCTGCACACCCTCCAGCGCCAGTACGTCCTTTCTCAAGTAAGGAGACCAAAACTGAACACAATACTCCAGGTGTGGCCGCACTAACACCTCATACAATTGCAACATAACCTCCCTAGTCTTAAACTCCATCCCTCTAGCAATGAAGGACAAAATTCCATTTGCCTTCTTAATCACCTGTTGCACTTGTAAACCAACCTTCTGTGACTCATGCACTAGCACACCCAAGTCTCTCTGAACAGCGGCATGCTTTAATATTTTATCGTTTAAATAATAATCCCGTTTGCTGTTATTCCTACCAAAATGGATAACCTCACATTTGTCAACATTGTATTCCATCTGCCAGACCCGAGCCCATTCACTTAACCTATCCAAATCCCTCTGCAGACTTCCAGTATCCTCTGCACTTTTCGCTTTACCACTCATCTTAGTGTCATCTGCAAACTTGGACACATTGCCCTTGGTCCCCAACTCCAAATCATCAATGTAAATTGTGAACAATTGTGGGCCCAACACGGATCCCTGAGGGACACCACTAGCTACTGATTGCCAACCAGAGAAACACCCATTTATCCCAACTCTTTGCTTTCTATTAATTAACCAATCCTCTATCCATGCTACTACTTTACCCTTAATGCCATGCATCTTTATCTTATGCAGCAACCTTTTGTGTGGCACCTTGTCAAAGGCTTTCTGGAAATCCAGATATACCACATCCATCGGCTCCCCGTTATCTACTGCACTGGTAATGTCCTCAAAACATTCCACTAAATTAGTTAGGCATGACCTGCCTTTAACGAACCCATGCTGCGAACCCATAACGAACCATGGGTTAACGAACCCATAAAGGGGCGTCACGGAGGCACAGTGGTTAGCACAGCTGCCTCCCGGCACTGAGGTCCCAGGTTCGAATCCCGGCCCTGAGTCACTGTCCGTGTGGAGTTTGCACATTCTCCCCGTGTATGCGTGGCTTTCACCCCCACAACCCAAAGATATGCAGGTTAGGTGGATTGGCAACGTTAAATTGCCCCTTAATTGGAAAAATTTAATTGGATATTCTAAATTTATAAAACAAAATTATGGCTGGGATTCTCCGTGCCAAAGAGTGACGCGAACCACTCCGGTGTCGGGCTGCCCGCAAGGTACAGAATCCTCCACACCTTCAGCGGCTAGGCCGGCACTGGAGTGGTTGGCGCCGTGCCAACCGGTGCTGAATGGCCTCCGCCGGCCGCAGGAGTGCCGGTGTGCTCCCAGAACCGCTGCCGCAATTCCTGCGCATGTGCAGGGGATTTCTTCTCGTGCCAACCATGGCGGAGCTTTACAGAGGTCAGCGCGGAGAAAGATTGCCCCCATGGCACTGACCCGCCCGCAGATCGGTGGGCCCAAATAGCAGGCCAGGCCACCGTGCCACCCCCCCTCCCCGTGGGGGCCGGATCCCCCTGCACCCCCCAAAGAACTCCGCAGGACGCCCTCAGTGCCAGGTCCCAGAGTCAGTATGGACCTGGTCTAATCCGCGCCGGCGGCTCAGGCCAAAAACGAGCTACCTTTCTGTAGCTATACGTGCTATCCATGATATTCTCCAACTCACGGATGCTCCACAGTGTTTCCAGCCACCACTCCAGCTCTGAAACTCGAGCTTCCAGGAGCTGTAACTGGAGACACTTCCTGCACTTCCTTACATGCTGACTCTGGGGTCTGGAACTGTCCCCAGCCTGCCACATGGAGCAAGAGGAGCAGACCACGCCTTGGAGCTGTCCTGCCATGATTTATTCCTTTAAATTAAACTTTTGAAAATTAAACTTTCGAAAGATGTTTTTCCAACCTCCGTACACTATTTAATTAGATAAACTGAGTATTTATCCCTCTGGATCTGACAACAAATTAAAAATAGTTATTTAATTGAAATTAAAGTAGTTATTTAAATCAAATTAAAAGTAGTAATTTAATTCAACCCAAAATAGTTATTTAAGTCAAATTAAAAAATAGTAATTCGAATCAACTTATAATGGCTCATTTAAATATACCAACGCCGCATTCACCCGGCGGCCGGGACTCACTGGCCGCGCCAGCAAGGCCTCAACCGGGTGCCGAATAGCACTAGTCAATGAAGGAAAGCATTCCATTTGCCTTCTTTACAAAATCTGGAATTGAGAATCTAATGATGACCTCAAAACCATGGCCGATTCCCATAAAAGCCCATCTGGTTTACTAATGTCGCTTTGGGAAGGAAATCTACTGTCCTTACCTGGCTTGGCCTACATGTAACTCCATATCCATAGTAATGTGATTGACTCTCCAACACCCTCTGAAATGGAGGGCAGTTAAGGATGCACACTAAATGCTGGCTCAGTCAATGAGACAAAGAGTCATCAGACTCGAAACGTTAGCTCATTTCTCTCCCTACAGATGCTGCCAGACTTGCTGAGATTTTCCAGCATTTTCCCTTTCGTTTCAGATCCAAGGGGCTGGTTTAGCACAGGGCTAAATTGCTGGCTTTGAAAGCAGACAAGGCAGGCCAGCAGCACGGTTCAATTCCTGTACCGGCCTCCCCGAACAGGCGCCGGAATGTGGCGACTAGGGGCTTTTCACAAGTAAATCTATTTGAAGCCTACTGGTGACAATAAGTGATTTTCATTTTTCATTTTTCATCCACATCCCGTAAATGAATCAGAAAAACGAATGGAATTCACTGGGAAGTGAAAATGAAAATCGCTTATTGCCACAAGCAGGCTTCAAATGAAGTTACTGTGAAAAGCCCCTCGTCGCCACATTTCAGCACCTGTTCGGGGAGGCTGTTACAGGAATTGAACCGTGCTGCTGGCCTGCCTTGGTCTGCTTTCGAAGCCAGCGATTTAGCCCAGTGCTCAACAGCCACTATGGACACTCTGGCACATTTATTCCAATCATTCAAGGAAAATGGAAATAAAGCAAGAAAATGCATTCGTATAACAGCAAGGGGAGGCGGTGGTGTTGTGGTGTTGTCACTGGACAAGTAAACCAGAGACCCAGAGTAATGCTCTGGGATTCCAGGTTCAAATTCTGCCACTGCAGATGGTGACATTTGAATTCAATAATAATCTGGAGTTAAAGGTGTAATGATGACCATGAAACCATTGTCGATTACTGCAAACAAAACCCATCTGGTTCACTAATGTTCGGGAAGGAAATCTGCCATCCTTACCTGGTCTGACCTATGTATGATTCCAGACCCACAATGTTGTTGACTCTTAAATGCCCCCTCAAGGGCAATTAGGGATGGGCAATAAATGCTGGCACAGCCTGCGATGCCCACGTCCCATGAATGTGTGAAAAAAGACACGACCCCAGTGTGGTGAATGTAACTTGGTAATTCCCACTGTATCTTTGTAAGCGCAGAAGCGTTATCCGACCACTGGGGGGAGTAGCTCTGGGAATGCTCAGGAGTTTGTACGGGGCTCCACCCTTGGCTCCGCCCACGACTCCTCCCCCTTGTGCTGCTGTATAAATACCCTTGTTCAGAGTCAGCCTGCAGCTCACCGAGAGTTCATCAACGGGTAACAGGCTGGCTCTGTAGTAAGTAGATTAAAACCACTGTTCATATCGGAAAGCATGTGTCTGGTGAATTGATGGTTCCATCACCCAGGATGTTTCACAATTTTTTACAGCCTAATAAGTACTGTTGTAATGGAGGGATTAAGGAATTAGGAGCAGAAGTAGGCAATTCAGCCCCTCAAGCCTGTTCCACCATTCAATCAGATCATGGCTGACCTCTTCCTGGTCTCAAATTCACCTCCCTACCTGTTCCCCATATGCCTTTAAGAAAAAGTAGTTGCTAATTTATGCAAACCCCCACAAACTGCAGTTTGACAATGGCCAGCTAATCTGTTCTGGTGATCTTGGTTTCAGTAAGGACACAGTGGAGAACGCCATAGATCTTCTTCAATATAAAATCCTGGAATCCGTTCACATCCAATTGCGAGGACTAACGGGTCCATGGTTTAATGTCTCCCCCAAAAAACGGCTCCTCTGACATTGCAGTGTTCCCTGTCCATCTCTGAGGCACAGGAATGGAAAGAATGACTGCATTGTCCTCTATCTAAGCTGGAGATAGACAGAGGGTTGATGTTCTTCACCTCAGTCTCTTGAGGTCAGCGCAAGGCACAGAAAATCTTACTGGGATTGTCCCATTGATTCTGGCTCTTCTTCTGTGAATTCTACCAACCTTGTTGTGGGGGGGGGGGGGGGGGGGGGGGGCGGGGGGCGTGGGGGGGGGGATGTGAGGGGTTTTTCTTTACCTCTCTTTTGAGACCCCCCCCCCCACTCCCTCACCCCCAATCCTCTCTTTCATGTGGAAGGACAAATGTACGAGTGCGAGGTGAGAGCAGGGCCAGTCTTTCTCTGTCCACCATATCGAAACCTGCAACATGCCTGGATTGCAAGATTGGTAATGATGACTTGGGCTCGGTGCAGGGGTACTGAGTGACAGAAGATGCTCACCGAGCTGTATGCTACTGAGGCAGTAACTGTGTGAAAGGAAGGCAGAGAAACTGGGACACTGATCCTCAGTGAGTGAATGACTGTCTCAAAGTAACAGGAAATAATTTTATGCCAACATACTCAGCAGCTCATTCTCAGCGATATTTGAGCGATTCAGTGCAATTCAGCCAGTGCCTCATGATTATCCGTTTTCCATGTGTGATCACTGATGTTGTCCTGCTGATCTCTATGGTGGTCACCAGTGCCCCCTGTTGTCCGAGCCAGGGGCAGCATTTATATATCCCCGGTTGACACCGTGATACCTGTAAAAACACAGACACACAACATTGTCTGCAGCACCAATCTCTGTGAATAAACACATTAGCAATCCAGAGAATGTGTTCGCTGACCTACATCAGCTCTCAGGCTGACAGCATATCGTTTATATAATTCTCATCCTTTTTTTCCTTCTTTCTCAACTTCTTCTGCGACTCCATTCCTTCCTCACTCTGGAGCCAAATGTAGTCACACAAATCTCCAAGACCAACCCGAAACTCTTGACCATCTCTGATTTAACTACCCACCATTGGAGGCCCCACCTTCAGCCCCCTACATCCTACAGTCTAGGATGTATCCAACTCCAGTTGTTCCTCCTTGAAGACACTCTTTGACCAAGGTCAAAGTGATCCAATATCTATCCTTTTTTTAAACATAAATTTAGAGTACCCAATTATTTTGTCCAATTAAGGGGCAATTTAGCGTGGCCAATCCACCTATCCTGTACATCTTTGGGTTGTGTGGACGAAACCCACGCAGACACGGGGAGAATGTGCAAACTCCACACGGACGGGTCCGAAGCGCCATAGGCAGCAGTGCGAACGACTGTGCCACCGTGCTGCCGTTCCAATATCTATCCTAATATCAGTTTATCAGGCTCAGTGACACATTTTGGGCAACAATATTCTTGTGAAGTGCCTTGGGACATTGCACTACCTATAAAAGTGTAACTACAAGCTGTAATGATGATAGGGGATTGGACACCCCATCTGCTCACAGTAGCGGGATTCTCCGTCCATTCATGGCAACAGGATTCTTCCATCCCGCTACAGTGAATGGGAGAATCGGCTGAGAGCCAAATTCTCCAACCTCGCTGGGAGCGGTAGCGGAGCGGGATCACAGCGGAGAATACAGGCCATATTCTGAGGTTACCCATGAAGGCCCCGCTTTCTCAACCTTGCCCCCTTGACTGAGGAGTGGTGACCCTCAGGTTAAATCACCACTAGTCAACTCTCTCTCAAAAAAGGGGAGAACAGCCTAAGATTTTCGGGGGCTTTGGCAACTTTTCATCTCCATGCGCTGTATTGTGCGATCCCTCAAGCACGCCATGCGCCCCATCCATCGTCATTGACAGTGGCCGGTGCGGAGGGAAAGAGTGCCTCCACGGCACAGGACCGAACGTGGGGAGCACCCCCCCGGGGCCAGATCCCCCCTCGCCCCCTCGAGGACTCTGCAGGCCGCCTGTGGAGCCAAGAGCCGCGCCGACCGCACCGGCGCCAATGCCGCCGATTCTCCGCTCGCCGGGGAATCGGCAGATCGCCGTCGGGGCGCCGTCACGCGATTCGCTCTTGGCCCGGCGATTCTCCGACCCGCCGTGGGCTGAGAGAATCCCGCCCAGAGAATCCCATTGTAGGCAAGGGCATGCCGCCCAGGAAAACGCAGGTGGGGGACAGAAGATTCCCGCCCCAGGCACTTTCAAGCAATAAAAATTATACCAGAAAAATATACATGTGGTGATGAACAAATCCGAAAATGATAATGTTCGCCTATTGATACAGCAAAAAATTCCACTGCTCAAAAGGTGTGGAAAGCCAGCATTAAAGTGTGACCTGATTCAATACAGCATGTCCAAGAAGACGTGAGACCGTTTTGGCCTTATCGACACAAGCTAGGCATTTCCCGGGGAATAATTTTTAATGGCAGGCAGGTCATCATACTGGACTCTTTGCGACACGTGTCAGGATTCTCCGGCCGTTTCCCATCGACAGCGCAGCCCCTGGGTTTCCCAGTGATGTGGGGTCCGGCCGTTTCCCATCGACAGCGCAGCCCCTGGGTTTCCCAGTGATGTGGGGTGGCTTCAACAGGGAATCCCAGTGATTCTCTTCTCCCAACCCCAGTGAACGACGCGTTGCCGAGAATCAAATATTAACAATTGCCAAAGCTCACTCAGGTAAGTTTCAGAAATTATTAACAAAACGGCTTAAATTATATGAATATCCAATAGAACATAGAACAGTACAGCACAGTACAGGCCTTCGGCCCACAATGTTGTGCCGACCATTTATCCTAATCTAAGGTCAGCCTAACCTGCACCCTTTCAATTTACTGCTGTCCATGTGTCTGTCCAAGAGTCGCTTAAATGTCCCTCATGACTCTGATTCCACCACCTCTGCTGGCAGTGCATTCCACACACCCACCACTCTCTGTGTAAAGAACCTACCTCTGACATCTCCCCTATACCTTCCTCCAGTCACCTTAAAACTATGTCCCCTGTGACAGCCATCTCCGCCCTGGGGAAATGTCTCTGGCTATCCACTCTCTCCATGCCTTTCATCACCTTGTACACCTCTATCATGTCACCTCTCTTCCTTCTTTGCTCCAGTGAGAAAAGCCCTCGCTCCCTCAACCTTTCTTCATAAGACATGCCCTCCAGTCCAGGCAGCATCCTGGTAAATCTCCTCTGCACCCTCTCCAAAGCATCCACGTCCTTCCTATAATGAGGTGACCAGAACTGTACACGATAGTGTGGTCTAACCAGGGCTTTATAAAGCTGCAGCAAAACCTTGCAGCTCTTAAACTCAATCTCCCTGTTAATGAAAGCCAACAGACCATACGCCTTCTTAACAACTCTATCATCCTGGGTGGCAACTTTGAGGGATCTATGTACGTGGACCCCAAGATCCCTCTGTTCCTCCACACTTCCAAGAATCCAGCCTTTAACCCTGTATTCAGTAATCTCAAACGAATGTAAAAGAAAACCGCACACAATTTCCCCAGGCATGCATAAGAAGAAATTAAACTTTGCAGAGTATTGGGTGTCAAAACGTGGCACAGTAAGAATGGTAAAGTAAGAAAAAGTATTCGCGGATTGTCGGAATGCTTCCTCACAGCGAGAGAACCACTTTTCACAGTGACTGCTGGATCCTTGGTTCCTCATTGAAGCAATCACTCTGCAAACATGGTTGCTTGATGCTCTTTTCTCTTGAAGAAGTGATGTTGACTTGGAATTCTCCCTTATGAACTCCCGGTTTGCAGCACTGAGTCCTTCTGGTGGGTTTTCAAACCATAACAGGGCTCAGATTTGTTGAGAAGTTTCAGAGAGAAAGGGAGGGGACGTAAGGCTGTTTTCCCTACTATCCCTCTGGCAGTCTCTTTCTGTTTGTTCAAATTCAGTAACCCAAGAACTGGGTCAGTTGACCTTCCTCAGGTTCCAATCTGTGGTTGACCTCAGCCAGTGTCTCCGAGAACTTCTTAGAAAGGATTTTCCGGCCCTTCCTGCTGGTGGAATCTACCAGTACCGCTGATGGCAACACTCCATGGCATGCTGGGTGATCAATGCAAAACACCGTAGACATCGGCGGGGTCAGTAGGTCCCATCTGTGGCCAATGGCGAGCCGCCTCCTCTGCCAGAAATGAGGCCATGGGGGTGGGGCCGAAAATCCCACCCTTTTTGTCTCCATAAAGTGCCTTGACAACACAAATGCAATTTAGCAGCTGCTTCAGACTGGTATCTTTTCAAAATGTTCTATGTATATATGCAGGAGGTGACATGACAAGTTAATTCCATATAGTACTGTTCGTAACAACAGCATAAAACCTTTCATATTTCCACTTCTCTCCAGCTCCAATAAATTGCCACACTGGGCTCAATGCATGTTTCCTTCTCTCACAATCCTGCCAGACTTGCTGAGTTTTCCAGCACTTTGCGGGCGGGATTCTCCGGTCTCCGACGGCGAAATCGCTTTCGGCGATCGGCCGGAGAATCCCCGTTTGTGACGAAATGGGGGTCGGCGCCACTTTCACGATGCACCGCCCCCTCCAAAACAGCGTGCTTTAGGAGTACGCCACACGCCGTATCGACGGCCTCAGGACGTTACCTGAGACCCCCCCCCCCCCCCCACGATGCTACGCCCCCGACCAGCTGAGTTCCCGACGGCATGCGTCTCTCATGCTATTTTTTGCCAGGAACTCGGCGTAGTGGCTGCGGATTGAGTCCAGCACCACCACAGTCAGTGGGGAATCGATCTGCGGCCGGGAGGGGGGGGGGGGGGGGGGGGCTTTAGCAGGGGCTTTGGGCACTGTTGGAGGGTAGTCCGGGGGGTCGCGAGCCTGGCCAATGGGGGACACTATTTGGCAGGCCAGGTCCGTGTGCGGCCGGTGCCATGTTGCATGAGCTGTGTGCTGCCTGCCTGCTAGCCCCCCCCCCCTCCCCCCCACCACCAAACGGAGGATCGGTGGCCGTTTAGCGCTGATTTTTCATCGCAAAACGCCACTATTCCCATGACGGCGTCAGGACATAGCCTGGAAATCGGAGAATCCAGCCCTCTGTTTTTATTTCAGATCTCCAGCCTCTGCGGCATTTTGCTTGTATTCATTTTATATCTCCTGGCTGTGTTGTGGGAACTTCGCTGTGTGCAAATTAACTATTGTGTTTCCTATTACCGCCACGCCAACACTGCACCTATCCTTCACTGGCTGCACAGTGCTTTGAGGTTGTGAAAAATGCTTTATAAACCTTACAACACCAGGTTAAAGTCCAACAAGTTTGTTTCGAATCACTAGCTTTCAGAGCGCAGCTCTTTCCTCAGGTGAATTCCCCTGATGAAGGAGCTATGCTCCAAAAAGCTAGTGATTCGAAACAAACCTGTTGGACTTTAGCCTGGTGTTGTAAGACTTCTTACTGTGCCCACCCCAGTCCAAAGCCGGCATCTCCACAAGATGTGCTTTATAAATGCAAGTCCTTTCTCTGCATTTCCTCCCCTTGTTCAGAGGCGAAACCCCTTCCATCTTTCTTTAACAGTGCAAGTTTCTTCTCGAAAGGAGCCAGTGAGAGAGTTAAAATCCCAACCAGAACATAAGCTGCCAAAAAGGAAATCACAAAAGGGAGAAAAAATGTAACATTTAGACATCAATCAATACGTTGTGAAATAACAAGGCCCCTCAGCCTTAACATAATCACAGTCAGTTGCTGCTGACAGGTATGACAGCCCTCGGACAGATAGAGCTGACAAGCCGCCCGCCCAGAGATCCGATGAAGGATCATGAAGCCGTCAGCCTCCTTTGCTTTTAGAAAGCCTGCTGACATTGGTTGACCCAAGTGTTGCGATGTTCAAGGCATTCGCTTGACCTCGGGATTGACACGTCGGTCCAGACCACTTTGAGGGAGGGAAGAAAGTTGCACTGATGTCACGCCTTCTATGCCCTCAGGACGTCCCAGAGCACAACGCAGCCAACCAGGTGCTTTATTTTGGTGGTGTAGCTGCTATTGTAATCGTATAAATGACACAGGAAGGCAGGAGACCATTCACCCCTTTGTACCGGTGTCAGCTCTCTGAAAGAACTATCCAATACGTCCCACTCCCCTGCCCTAGTCCTATGGCCCTGCAAATACGTTTCCTTCATGTATTTAATCAATTCACTTTTGAAAGTTTCTATTGAATCTGCTTTCTTTCAGTTCGAGCATTCCTGATCATAACAACTCACAGCTTAACAAAAATAAAACGGGCAAGAGATCCTGATTCCAAACTGAGCAGGCATTGATCCCACTGTTGAATTCATGGAGCCTATTTTTTAGCATCCCAGGTAGACATCGGAAATCGCTCTTCGCCCAGTTTGAGCATGTTGATTAGGGGCCTAGCGACAGGTGAAGAATCCTTGGCTGCCATTTGTCAGCAGAAGCCCTACTTGAACAGGAGGTGGAAGCAGATTGACATTAGCCTTCAGCAGAGAATTTGAAGGACTAATGTTTGAAGTGTTGGATAGTGTAGGCTTGCGCGGTGAACATATACCACCAACACTGAGGAAGGTTCAACTCTATTTTATTAACTAACTATTAACTAATCGACATGTGAGAACTGCGGGTTTAAAGGATCTAGTTTAAACTAGAGACCTAAGCCTGTCTGAACCAGTTCAATCTCTCAGCACGTGTTGTGAGTCTATGCTGGGCTGGATGAGTTCTTGTTACACTGAGAGGCAGCACCCAGAATGAGTGGGAACCGTGGCGCCCTCTGCCTTTATAGTGTGTGTATTCTAACTGGTGATTGGCTGCGGTGTTTGCGCATGTTGATTGGTCCCTGTGTGTGTCCATCAGTATGTGTCTGCACCATGATATACTGGTGTATAATATGACAATGCTTACAGGATGATGGAGAAAATGCATAGACAGTGGGAATAATGGTGCTTTCAAAGCGCTAGCACAGGCATGATGGACTGAATGGCCAACTCTTCTTTACTATACAAATCTATATGATTCGAAATATGGCAGACCTCACCGATCAGCATTGATGGCTGCCTTGCCTGGTCGTCCATGGAAAATAAGTTGAAAAAATAATGTTTTAAAAATGTTCCTGTGGAGCCAGAGGGAGAATTGCAATTAACCACCATCCTTGGTTCCCTCCCCTCCACACACCCCATAGCCCCCTGTAATTTGAGATTAAATCTGCGTAATAACATCCTTGCAGAGGTGCGACAAGTGCCAACAGCCTCCCTGAGTGTATTGATGAGGCCAAAGGATCCATTTGCATTGCTTCTTGGGCCCAGTTCAGGCTTTAGCCTGGGCCCAAAAATGTGCCCTCGTCTAATTTCAAACGTGATATTTCTTAAAGATCCGACCACTTGTTCACACTTAAGTATACTGAAGGCATGCTTCTATGTTCAGTCTCGAGCTGAGGTTGCTGAATAATCTTCGGGGAGGAGCCTGTCACTTCTATGATGGTTCCCAACGCAACCCCGCATTATTTTGCACTGAACTTGTCCTGCCAATGTCTGACCTCCCAATTCTGATTTGGTCACTAACTGTGCTCAGTGACAGAAAGTCCCTGTTCTCTAGGATTTCAGTTACAGCACAGCACCACACTGTGGCATATACCAGCTTCCTACACTTGCTATCAGTGCAAGTCTTGAGAAGATCTGGTTTAAACAGCTGAGAGTTTGAGAGATGCCAAGTGGATCAGACACACTAAGCTTTGTCTCTCAGTCTGTTCTGACCTGTACTAGCACAGGATTTAGAATCTCTGGAAGCTTGTCCACACAAGAGACGACTGATACCCAGACTGGTCTCTGTGGGCAGGAGATACAGGGACGGAGAGGAGGAAGGGTCCTGCACAGTGAATTGTTGAGGGGTGGCAGTTTCCTTCAGGGAGGGAGAGCTAGGCAACTTGGACCTGTCGATTAATTAAATTCAACTGGATGAGGCTAAGGGGCTGTAGCAGCTGTGACTCAGTCGGTAGCATTCTCATCTCCTGAGTCCAAAGGTTGTGGGTTCAAATCCCACTCAGGAGACCTGAATGCCAGAAGCTAGGTTTAATAAGGACAGGGATAGTCCACGCCGAGTCAAATAGGAACAAAGTTTTATTTACACAAACTATATATATATATTATATACACTTCCCAATAGATCCCTACCTGATTCCTCTCTGATCCGTGACTTACTGCTCGAGTTCGATGGAATGGTTAATTGAGATAGCCCCCCATATCAGGGGAGCTAGCGCTCCGCAATGAGCACAGGGAAAACAAGCATTCCCATCCCGGAGGTCCGGTGCAGGATATCACACCAGATTCACATTCCGGTGCCTGTGTTGGGGAAGTGCTGCACTGTGGGTGACCCTACCTTTCAGAGGTGAGGTGAAGCTAAGGCCCTGTCTACCCTCCGAGGTGGAAGTAAGAGACCCCACAAGTGCATGAGAGTTTGTGGAATCTTGCTGTGCGCAAATTGACAATTCGATTTTCTATGTCCTAACAGGGACTGTTCTTCGGAAAACACTGTATCGTTCTTTGGGACATCCTGAGGTTCGAAAGGTTGCAGGTTTTCATTCTATCCTTTTGTCATTCCTTTGTATACTTTTTGAATTTGAGAGATGAATGGGTTCAATTTGTGCTGTGCAATATTAGCTATTATAAGGTTTTCAGTGGCCTAATGATGATGGTACTGGACCAGTACCGATATCCCGCTATGGGACATTCTGAAATTAAATTCCATAAATCTGATCATTTGTGGGCCAAGCCCTGGGAAAGACAGCAATCAAAACTACCAATTTAAAAATAAATTGTTCTTAGAATATGGCTGAGACAGCATTTGTTGTCCTTCCTTAATTACCCTTGAGAAAGGGGATGCAAACTGCCTTCTACAACCCACTGCATTCCTGCAGTGTAGGTACATCCACAGTGCTGTTAGGGATGGCGTTCCAGGTTTTTTTTTTTACCCAGTGACAATCAAACCAGGAGGGTGAGTGACTTGGAGGAAAATGTGCTGGTGGTGACTTTGCTAAGAGTCTGCTGCCTTGTCCTTCCAGGGGTAAAGGTCACAGGTTCGGAAGATGCTGATGACCAAGCCTTGGTGAGTTCCTCAGCATATCTTAGAGATGGTGCCACTGCTGCCACTGTACACACCACAGGTGGAAGGAGGGAATGTTCAAGATGATGGATAGCATGCAAATTAATGTGGATGCTGGAATCTGATTGGACGGAAAATGCTGGAAAATCCCAGCAGGTCTGACAGCATCTGTGTAGAGAGAGAACAGAGTTAACGTTTCAAGTCTGGATGACTCTTCGTCAGAACTCGAGAAAGCTGGAAGTAGGATGAGATTTATCCTGTAGTGTGGGGTGGTGGAACAGGGTGTGGAAAGTGAAGACAAGGGGACCCTATCTTGGTTCTGGGATGGAGGGGAATGACTGAGGGAAGAGGTGCAGGAGATGGGTCGGACACAGTTGAGAGCCCTGTCGACTACAGTGGGTGGGAAACCACAATTAAGGAAGAAGGAAGACATGTCAGCAGCACCGTTTTGTAAAGTGGCATCATCAAAACAGATGTGTCAGAGGCGATGCAACTGAGAGAATGGGATGGAGTCCTTACAGGATGTGAGGTGTGAAGAGCTGTTGTCGATGTAGCTGTGGGAACTGGTGGGCTTGTAATGCATATTAATGGGTATTCTGTCCCCAGAAATGGAGTTAGAGAGGTCAAGGAAGAGGAGGGAAGTATTGGAAATGGGCCACGTGAAGGTGATAGAGGGGTGGAAATTGGAAGCAAAATTGATGAATTTTTCCAGGTCCAGACGAGAACATGAAGTGGCACCGAAATAGCCATCAATGTACCAATAAAAATCGGAGTAGGATGGGATGGTGGGGAATTCACTTTGTAATGAAAAAATGAAAATCGCTTATTGTCACAAGTAGGCTTCAAATGAAGTTACTGTGAAAAGCTCCTAGTCGCCACATTCTGGCGCCTGTTCAGGGAGGCTGGTACGGGAATTGAACCATGCTGCTGGCCTGCTTTGGTCTGCTTTAAAAGCCAGCGATTTAACCCAGTGTGCTAAACCAGCCCCTAATGCTGATACATGTCAAGGGGCAATGGCTAGATTCTTTCTTGTCAGAGAAGATGATTGTCTGGCATTAAGCGGCGCATATGTAACTTGCCCCTTATCAGCCCAAGCCTGAATGCAGACTTCGCCGCAGAGGACACTGAAAAATATATATATTCTCTCCTGGGGTGTGGCCATCACTGGAAAGGCCAGCACTTACTGCCAACCGCTAATTGTCATTGAACTGTATAGGTGGTTGGGTCATTTCAGAATCAACCACATTGCTGTGGATCTACAGTTACACATTGGCCAGACCTTAGAACATAGAACAGTACAGCACAGAACAGGCCCTTCGGCCCTCGATGTTTTGCCGAGCAATGATCACCCTACTCAAACCCACGTATCCACCCTGTACCCGTAACCCAACAATGCCCCCCCTTAACCTTACTTTTTTAGGACACTACGAGCAATTTAGCATAGCCAATCCACCTAACCCGCACATCTTTGGACTGTGGGAGGAAAACGGAGCACCCGGAGGAAACCCACGCACACACGGGGAGGACATGCAGACTCCGCACAGACAGTGACCCAGCTGGGAATCGAACTTGGGACCCTGGAGCTGTGAAGCATTTATGCTAACCACCATGCTACCTTGAAGGACATTAATGTGTCAGATTGGTTTCCAAAGCAATCAATGGTCATTTTTATGATCGCTATTATTGAGACTAGCTTTATATTCCAGGTTTACTAATTGAATTCATAGGAGATTTGAACTCATGCCCCAAAGAGCATTAGCCTTAGCCTCTGCATTATTAGTCTAGTGACATCACCACTGCACCATCAACGTCCCCTCTGGACAGCTTCAGAAGTTGATGATCAGAGGGGTTGCAGGTGGAACTGAGAAATGAGGTGTGAATGATGCTATATCTGTACAATTTCTTGCTTCTCACAGTGCTTTGGAAGTTAATTAAGTCGTAAAGGTAACACTGAGCAAGACTTTACCTCGCGGAGCAGGGGTCTGAGGCAGAAACTGAAAACGGAAGGTCGCAGACTGATATGAAGAGTAAAATCAGAGGAAGCCATAGAATTCCTACAGTGTAGAAGGAGGCCATTTGGCCCATTGCGTTTGCACCGACCCTCTGAAAGAGCAGCTTACATAGGCCCACCCCCCACCCTATCGGCGTAACCTTACTTGCACATGCCTGGCACTAAGGTGTAATTTTTAGCATGGCCAATCCACCTAACCTGCACATGTTTGGACTGTGGGTGGAAACCGGAGCACCCGGAGGAAACCCACGCAGACACGGGGGAGAAAGTGCAGACTCCACACAGTCACCCAAGGCCGGAATTGAACCTGGGTCCTGATGGAACCATCAATTCACCAGACACGTGTTTCCGATATGAATCTAGGCTTTAATCGACTTACTTCAGAGCCAGCCTGTTACCCGTTGATGAACTCTTAGTGAACTCAGGCTGACTCTGGACAAGGGTATTTATACAGCTGCACTAAGGGG
Source organism: Scyliorhinus canicula (assembly GCF_902713615.1). Taxonomy (NCBI): domain Eukaryota; kingdom Metazoa; phylum Chordata; class Chondrichthyes; order Carcharhiniformes; family Scyliorhinidae; genus Scyliorhinus; species Scyliorhinus canicula. The sequence continues at coordinate 18,277,549 of NC_052148.1, read as the reverse complement.
AGGAGTCATGGGCGGAGCCAAGGGTGGAGCCCAGTACAAGTTCCTGAGTACTTCCAGAGCTACTCCCCCTAGTGGTAGGATAGCGCTACTGCGCTTACAAAGACAGTGTGAATTATCATATATATATATATATATATATATATATATTACATTCACCACAGGTCCCTGGCGCTGTGAGACACCAGTGCTAACCATTGTGCCACCGTACCGCCCTCAGTGGGCAGTTGAGGATAATTTTTCTTTAAGGAATGATTGTCGTCATCTGGATTGCACTTTCCGAAAGTTGGAATCTGAATCCCAAAAGGGAAGTACTTGAAGAGGGAGTATTTGCAAGGCTTTCAGGAAAAAGCGTGACTCAATGGGTAGCCCCTTCGAAGATTCAATGGGCTGAATGGCCTCCTCCTGTGTTGTATTCGTTTGTGAGTTGAAGCATTCTTCACTGTTTAAAAGGCACTACCGTTTCTACAGCACCTTTAACATCTCCACACATTCGAAGCGGCAACACTGGTCAAGCTGAATGCAAACTGGGGGAGTTGGCTGCAGATGGGGACTAAAATAACCAGTTGTTAAGGAGGCTTTTAAATGTAGGATGTTTCGCAGAAAGGTGGAGAGGGATTTAGGGAGCGACTCACAGAAGATGGTTGAAAGAGGCAGTACCATATTTCCCCATCTAACCAACGCTCATCAGGCTGCACTTGTTGTCTGTCCGTGATTGTTCTGACAAGTTGGCAATAGACTTTCGCCTTCATCCGCTGCACTTTGTGTGGTGGAAGGGTTCTTCAAGGAGACATAGTAGAACACACAATTGACAAGACGTAGAAGGTTGGAGTGTGTGAAGGTCAATGGAAGGTGTAGCATGAAGGTGGGGTGAGGCTATGTGGGTGAGTAGTGAAGGGGATAGGGAGGGTTATGGAGTGCCAGGGAGAATAGGAATGCCAGGGCAGCTTGACTTTTTGCAGGAAAAGCTGTGGAATTTGGAGTTCTGAGTGTGCCGGGGTTTGCACAGAATAAGGCTGCCAATGCTCAAGTTTTCTTTTGCATGTTGGGTAGGGTGCTCTTTCTGAGGATTGGTGTAGATTTGATAGACCGAATGGCCTCCCTCTGCACTGTAGGAATTTTATAATTTTATGAATCCCGCCCAAGATGGGTGGAGTCACCTTTTAGCAAATCTGCATATTAGAGTGTGACAGCTAGTCTCACGCTAACATGCATTCCCACGATCTGCCCAAGGAGTGGGATTTAACTCCCTTTCCTTGCGCGAGCGTCATTCAGTGCAGGTCTCCACAAATAGGGACCAGATAGAACGGCACTTGTGGGGGTCACCCAAGGGATCGGAAGCCCCAGATGCTTTTTCTCTGGGCAGGATGGCATGATGGCATTGCTGGTGCTGCCTAGGCACCCTGCCAGCCTGATACACTGGCAGTGCCACCTGGGTGCTAGCCTGGCATTGCCCAGGTGGTTTGGGTCCAGGGGAACTGTGCAGGGGGTTGTGAGGACCCCCTTATAGCTGAGTTAGGGCTTGAGGGGGCTGACAGGTTGGGACCCTATTTAAAAATGGCGCCCTGATCGCATCCTGCACTGAGGAGTTCTGGGAGCGGAGATCCTCATTGCTGAAAACAGGATTCAGCGCAACCTCGGTCTCACATTTTCTGCTGAGGCCCCCAGTCTATCCGAATGACTGTTCAATAGCGTAAGCGTAGTGTTTCTTGATGCTCCGAGTGTCAGGAAACACCCATCTAATCGCGCCTGTTACGGGACACTCTTCCCATTCGGAAAGATCGTGCCCCTAATGCCAGATTTTTATTGAATTCAAATTTCACCATCTGCTGTGGTGCGATTTGAACCCAGGTCTCTAGAACATTACCCTGGATCTCTGGTGGGGTGGCTCGAGGCAATATTGTGGAGGCTTCTTGTATAACCAAAAGGGGTTAATTGAGAATAAGAAAAAACTTAACTCCATACAGAGGGTCTTTGCTCTATGACTCCCGGGTCCACACTATCCTAAGCCTCGAGGTTTTTTCCCATTTGGTCGAGGTTCGCACACTCCCGCATGATAGGCCCCGAGTCGGTAATGTGTCCCACGAAGGAATGCACCTTAAAGGGGCCACGCTACCACAACTGGATGATTCGTCCAGTAACAATACCACTACACTACCAGCTCCTTGTAGCATGATCATTGATGGTCTCTGTGTTCTCCAGTGTATTACCTTGCACAGTTTGACATATCCACCTGCCTAACACCATCATGAGTAGCTGTGAGTAGCTGATCAGTAACGCTGTACCAGTCTTATTATTCAGTAATCGAATTAGCTGTGAAATCGCTGTACAACAGAATAACAGGCCTATCGAGACCCTGCTTGTTAAAGGAATTTTGTACGCACTTGACATTATTTGCTGCGACCTGCTGGAGCATACTATTGTAATGCATTTATTACTGAGCAGCTCTGAATTTAAAGAGGGAAGTCTAGCAAATGCCTCGGATAGACCCCTGACTGAACAATCATCAGTGGCTTGTGCTCACTGACCTACTTTCTATCCTGGTCCAGCAACCTCCCAAATTTTCATCATGCTGAAATCCCTCCTTGGCCTCACCCTATCTCTGTCACCTTCTCCAACCCAGCAAGTTGCCTGAGAACTCTGCATTGCTCCAGTTCTAGTTCCCTGTCTATTCCCCACTCGCTTCACCATACAATTGGCAACTGAGCCTTCAGCCACCTGGGCCCTGCCCTCTGGAATTCCCACCTTAAATGCCCTCTCCTCTCCACCTCTCTCCTACTTTAAGACCATCCGTAAACCTACCTCTTTGACCCAGGCTTTTGGCCACCTGTCCAAATGTCTCCAATTGTGTTGAAGGCGCTACATAAATGCAACTTGTTGTTGCCGTTCATTTTAGTGACTGCTTCATGTACTTTGAGCCTTAGAAATCATCCTCAAGATTGCGCACAGTTCTCACTTTTTTTTTAAAAAGTAAAGTTTACAGTGTGTAACAATTTGCAATGCCCAGCAAAATCCAATTGTTTTTCTAACGTTTTCTGTCAGACTTTGGACAGGCTGCCTCTGTGGCACAGGGCTGAAAATAAATGTCTCAGGGCTAAGGGCTTTGTCAGACAGCACACAGAGGCAACCCACCATCCATCTTACTATTGTCACTGGTGTAGAACTGCTCCAATAAGGTTAGCTTTATAAATAAGGTCTATCTGTCTTTTGCCAGAGTTTTTATTTTACTTTTCCCCACTGCCTCTTTTTCCTGAATCCAGAACCACGGTCTTGAATCACGTCACCAAGGAGCCAATTCCAGGTTGCTTGCTCTTGATTTAAAAGGTAAAGAAAGTCTAGCGGGAGCCCTTCCTGCTCAAAGAATTCCTTTCAATTAGAGTTACCATCTTGAGTTCAGGGATTTGCTTTTGACATGACGAGTGCAGTGCAGAATTGCCAGAACGATGCCTGGACTCCAGGGGCAAAATTACAAGGAGAGATTGCACAAATCTGCTGCAGTATTCCCTGGAATTTAAAAAGGGATGATTTGATCGAAGGTTTCAAGGTATTCAGAGGGACTGATAAGGTACAGAGAGAGAGAGAGAGAGAGAGAAACTGGTTCGGGCATCCATGAGGACATAGTTTAAAAATTAATTCCAGACCTTTCAGGAGTGGTTGGAAAACACGTCTACATGCAAAGGGTGTTAGAATTCTCTTCGACTTACGGCCATTAATGCAGGCTCGTTCATGGATTTTAAATCTGAAATTAAAAGATTTCCCCTCAGCTGGTCTAGTGAGGGACATGGGGCAAAGCTGCGTACGTGGAGTTAGGTCATCTCTACCATGAGGTCAGTGAGTGCTAGTAACAGGCTCTAGGGGCTGAATGACCATCTCCTATTCTCGTGTTGTGAAGGAGGAGTTCTCGAAGGCTGACAGACACGTGCAACAATATCTTTGCATCACGAATTGGCGGTATCACAAAGTTACATGATATTTACAGAACAGAAGTAGGCCATTCGGCCCAATGGGTCCATACCAGTGTTTCCCACATGGACCTCCTGCAACCTTCCTTCGCCTAATTCCATCAACATACATTTCCATTCTTTCTCCCTCACGTGTTTATCTAGCTCGGCTTTAAAAAGAATCTTAGCTTTTCATCTCAATTACTCCCTGTGGCTTGAAGTTCCACATTCTAAACAATGTCTAGATAAAGCAGCTGCTCCTAAATTCCTATTGGATTTATTAGCGACTGTAATGTTCGACGGTCCTGTTTCTGGTTGTGTGAGTCGGCTGACTATTGATGCTCACTGTGGTTGGTTAGTCAATTGAGTATGGACTCAAAGAAAGGTAACCAAGGCCATAGAAAGAGGTGGATGCTAGAGCTGAAGCATGGAGCAGACATCTTAAAGCACTGTGAATTAAACTTGTTTCCACCCAGAAACTAATGTCATCTCTGCACAGTTAAGAGATAAAAAATATATACAACAGCGGCTATGTTATATATATGGCCCCTATGAATGGTCTTGTCTGCAGTTAGAAATATCTTCTCTATTCCTTCCCTATCAAAACCCTTGATAATCTTATTCCCATTCCTCACTTCTCTCTTTAGTAAGGAAAAGAGCCATAGTTTCCATAAGAACATAAGATATAGGAGCAGAATTAGGCCATTCGGCCCATCAGGTATGCTCTGCCTTTCAATCATGGCTGATATGTGGCACGGCAGCACAGTGGTTAGCACTGTTTTTTCACTGCGCTAGGGTCACAGGTTCGACGCCTGGCTTGGGTCACTGTCTGTGTGGAGTTTGCACGTTCTCCCTGTGTCTGTGTGGGTTTCCTCCAAGTCCTCCGGTTTCCTCCCATAAGTCCTGAAAGATGTGCTGTTAGGTAATTTGGACATTCTGAATTCTCCCTCTGTGTACCCGAACAGGCACCGGAATGTGGCGACTAGGGGCTTTTCACAGTAACTTCATTGCAGTGTTACTGTAAACCGACTCGTGACAATAAAGATTATTATTATTAATACATGTTTCTCATCCCCATTCTCCTGCCTTCTTCCCATAGCCCCTGATCCTCTTATTATTCAAGAACCCATCTATCTATTGCCTTCTGCGGCAATGCGTTCCAAAGAGTCACCCCCCTCTGGCTGTTTTCACCTTTCCTGATCAGTACAATCACTTGTTTTTGCACCTTCTACTGTCCGTTATATTCCTTTTGTAAAGTGGTGACCAGAATTATTGACAGCACTCCAAGGGTCTATTCAAGTTTAGGATGACTTATTTTTTCAATTGCATCCTTCGAGACACAAACACCACTGCTTTGTTAGGCTTCTCAACTCTCCCTGTATAACTGAAGCCCCTCATCCCCAAAACCATTCCAACAAACCTTGCCTGTTCCAAAAAGGTGATGCCCACAATTGAACACAGTACCCCAGTTGAGGTCTAACCAGTGCTTTATAAAGTGCTTTAGTACAATTTCCTCTCTTTTGTATTCCATGTTACAGTTGTATAAGACTTTGGTTCGGCCACATTTGGAATACTGCGTACAGTTCTGGTCACCACATTACCAAAAGGATGTGGATGCTTTAGATAGGATGCAGAGGAGGTTCACCAGGATGTTGCCTGGTATGGAGGGCGCTAGCTATGAAGAGAGGTTGAGTAGATTAGGATTATTTTCATTAGAAAGACGGAGGTTGGGGGGGGAGCCTCATTGACGTCGACAAAATCATGAGAGGTATAGACACGATGGATAGCAAGAAGCTTTTTCCCAGAATGGGGGACTCAATTAATAGGGGTCACAAGTTCAAGGTGAGAGGGGAAGTGTTTAAGGGAGATATGCGTGGAAAGTTCTTTACGCAGAGGGTGGTGGGTGCCTGGAACGCATTGCCAGCGGAGATAGTAGAGGCGGGCACAATAGCGTCATTTAAGATGTATCTTAAGACAGATACATGAATGGCAGGGAGCAGAGGGATACAGATCCTTAGAAAATAGGCGACAGTTTTAGATAAAGGATCTGGATCGGCGCAGGCTTGGAGGGCCGAAGGGCCTGTTCCTGTGCTGTAATTTTTCTTTGTTCTTTGTTCTTTGTCTTGATTTTCTTTAAGAAAGAATGATCCATGATGTTTTTCTTGCAACCAGTGTTTTCAATCTCTGATGAGATTAAGTGGGTTTTGAAATGTTCCTTACCATCTGGAGCTTGCACTCAAATTCAGGTTCGACACAGTTAAGCCATGTGTTTGTGTCTCCAATGGATTGAACTGGGCGCGGCAGGATAACTGAGATCACTCCCATTCACGGCTGGGACATGGGTTGAAATCTAGGCCAAGCAGATGCACTGATCATCTCCATTTCCTGGTGGAGCTGGGTGGGATGGGGGTGGGAGCTGGGTGGGATGGGGGTGGGAGCTGGGTGGGATGGGGTGGGAGCTGGGTGGGATGGGGGTGGGAGCTGGGTGGGATGGGGGTGGGAGCATTGGGTTTGATCATGGGTTCAATACTGCAAATTTATTAACAGGGGGCTTGAGTTTAAGAGCCGCGGGGTTATGCTGCAACTATACATGACCCTGTTGAGACCACATTTGGAGTATTGTGTGCAGTTCTGGTCACCTCATTATAGGAAGGATGTGGAAGCATTGGAAAGGGTGCAAAGGAGATTTACCAGGATGCTGCCTGGTTTGCAGGATAGGTCTTATGAGGAAAGGTTGAGGGAGCTAGGGCTTTTCTCTTTGGAGCGGAGCAGGATGAGAGGCGACTTAATAGAGGTTTATCAGATGATGAGGGGGATAGATAGAGTGGACATTCAGAGACTATTTCCTCAGGTGGATGTATCTGTGACAAGGGGGCATAACTATAAAGTTCAGGGTGGGAGATATAGGAGGGATGTCTGAGGTAGGTTCTTTACTCAGAGAGTGGTTGGGGTGTGGAATGGACTGTCTGCTGTGATAGTGGAGTCGGACACTTTCGGAACTTTCAAACGGTTATTGGATAGGCACATGGAGCACACCAGAATGACAGGGAGTGGGATAGCTTGATCTTGGTTTCGGACAATGCTCGGCACAACATTGAGGGCCGAAGGGCCTGTTCTATGCTGTACTGTTCTATATTCTATGTTCTATGCAATCAATATTTTCAATCATCTCACTGATAGCTCAATCCTTTCACTGTCCTTTCATCTCAGAAACCTGGCTTGTAATCCAGCCCAGCCAGATGAACTATAGCCACTGAAAGCTTTCTCTCTCCCTCAATATGCTCTCAACCTCAATATGTCTCACAGCAAGAGTCCGCTGATAAGAAAGAAAGCATTGCATTGAAATAATGTGAGTCAGCCATGGGTTAGCAGTCTGGCACTTGATTCAGAGGGCTCTAGGTTCAAGTTCAAACTTAAGCAAAACAATCGAGGCTGAGACATTTATTTTCAGGCTTGTGCCGCAGAGGGAGTCTGTCCAAAATCTGCTAGAAAACGCTGCAAAAACAATTGGATATTGTTGGGCATTGCAAATTGTACTCGCCCTAAACTTAACATTTTGAAACAAATGTGAGAATTCTCTACAAGCTGGAGGATGAATTCTGAGGCTCAAATGCATGAAGCAGTCACTGCAATGAACACCAACAACAGCCTGTACTTGTATAGCACCTTTCACATGGTAAAACATCCTCAGGGGAGTGTAGTCAAACAAAATTTGATACACTGCAGTGGCCAAATGTTTGATCAAAGAGGTGATTTGAGGATGATCTTGAAGGAGGATAAAGATGGAGAGGAGGGAATTGCAGAGAGCAGGGCCCAGATGGCCGAACATATGATGAGGTGAGTAAGATGGTCAGAATGGAGCAATGCAGAGTTCTCGGAGAGTTGGTGGTCTGGAGTTGGTCAGAGAGATATGGAGAGTCCATTGTGGTGAACGTATTCACCTAATGCATGAGCTGTCTGTATAATGATGTGACCTATGACCTGGAAGTGATTATACAGGCTACTTCCAGGTACTGTACAGGAACCCCGTTGGGCTCCGCCTCTGGCCCCGCCCTCACCGGGGCCATATATAGACAGGCCACCTGTGGGTGGCACTCATTTGTACAGCGGCTCTGGCAGAATTTCTTCTCTCAGAGGGTAGTGAACCTGTGGACTTCTTTACTGCAGAGGGCTGTTTTGGCCGGTCGTTAAGTATGTTCAAGGCTGAGATACACAGGGCGCGATTCTCCGCTCCCCACACCAGGTGGTAGAATCGCGGGAGGGCCCCCCGACTAATTTCACGACCCCCTGGCGCCCTCCGTGATTCTCCCACCCCCTGCTCGGAAGAATCGGCCCTCGCGTTTTTCACAGCGACCGGCGATTCTCCGACCCGGATGGGCTGAGCGGCCTGCCGTTCGCGACCGTTTCACGACGGCGGCAACCACACCTGGTCGCTGCCATCGTGAAATCGCCGTGAGATGCCTGTTTTGGGGCTTGTAGGGGGCCTGGTGGGGAATGAGCACCACGACTGTGCTCGGGAGGGGACAGACCTGCGATCGGTGCCCACCGATCGTCGGGCCGGCGTCTCAATCGGACGCACTATTTCCCCTCCGCCGCCCCGCAAGATCAAGCCGCCACGTCTTGTGGGGCGGCTGAGGGGAAAGACGGCCGACGCGCATGCGCGGGTTCGAGCTGTCAGCCGTCGTGACGTCAGCCGCGTATGCACGGGTTGGAGCCGACCAACCTGCGCATACGCGGCTGACGTCACATAGGCGCCGCCGTCGCGTCATTCTTGTGAATGGTGGGACAGACTCGATGGGCCGAAGGGTCGATTTCTGCACCTATGTTTTATGGTCTTATGAGAATTTTACATTTGGGAGGCTGTGGGATCAGGAACAAAAGTAAGTCGGCGAGTGTTCTATCTATTGATGTACATTCCTGCTACACTGCCACAGATGCCATCTTTCATTAAACTGGGATGTTGTCCGTAGTCTTGGCTTATTAGAAATGATCCTATAGCACGCACTAGACTAGACAAAGAAGAGCATTTATCCCTCCACCAGCACCTCGAACAGCTTTATTTAATTCTGACGTTCATCCACCTGAATTCTACTTCTTTTACCACAGACGTTCCCGGGCCTGCTGTTTATTTCCAGCATTTACCGTTGTTATTTCTGCAGTTTTTGTTTTATATCGTTGCTGTTTAGTCGGAGCTTACTGTCTGCACATTGGCTACAACGGTGTCTAGATTGCAACTGTGCTTCATTGGTTATCAAGTGTTTAGAAATGGCCTGAGGCTGTTAAAGGCACAATAGAATGTAAACCTCTCAGAGGCTGGTTTAGCACAGTGGGCAGTAATGCAGAACAATGCCAGCAGCACGGGTTCAATTCCCGTACCAGCCTCCCCGAACAGGCGAATGTGGCGACGAGGAGCTTTTCACCGTAACTTCATTGAAGCCTACTTGTGACAATAAGCAATTATTATTATAACAGACATGTATAGCAATGAAATACTCTGAAATGCAGTGACTATGTTATGTTGTTGAATGCAGCAGCCATTTTACACACAGTAAGATTCCATACACAGCAATGTGAAGCGTTATACTACCTCCTGCTGCCATATGCGCGGACTGTGCACTTTCAGATATGTAACTGCTTTGCTACTTGGCTCTCCATTCACCATTGTGCCACCATTCACCATTCTGTTGCTGATTATTTGCTCAACCACTCTCACAGCCCTCCCTCGAACGCCATGAACTGAGCCAAACCTAAATGGCCTCACATTCGTCTCCTGCCACTTAGATCCTTCCATCTTTTGGAGCAGAGGGGACGTTGACAAATCCCACAAACAGAGATGCGATGATGGTCACGCTATCCGTTTTCAATGCCGGTGACTGATGGATAGAGCTTTGGCCAGGAAGAACTGCCCCTGCTCTTCCTTGAATAGGGCTCGGGGAACTTTTGAATCCAATTGAGGGACTCGGTTTAGCATCTCACCTGAAGGATGGCACCTCTGACAGTTCAATACTCGCTCAATACTGCAGTCGGAGTATCTTATAACCCGCACGAGACCTACAGGGTTGGAGCAACCAACCTCCCGTGAATCTTGCTGAATATGAGCTCCTGCTAAAGAGGGGGGAACCCTAAATAATCCATAGTTAATCAATCTTCGCCTGCTGTAATGTTCCAGTGAAGCCCAGCACAAACAGGAGGAACAGCACCTCATCTTCCGATTAGGCACATTACAGCCTTCCGGACTTAACATTGAATTTTAGAAACATAGAATTTACAGGTGGACATTCAGCCCATCGAGTCTGCACTGGCCCTTGGAAAGAGCACGCAACATACGCCAACACCTCCACCCCTTCCCGTAACTCAATAACCCCACCTAACCTTTTTGGACACTATGGGCAATTTAGCATGGCCAATCCACCTAACCTGCACATCATTGGACTGTGGGAGGAAACCGGAGCACCCAGAGGAAACCCACGCAGACACGGGGAGAACGTGCAAACCCCGCACAGACAGTAATCCAAGCCGGGAATCGAACCTGGGACTCTGGCGCTGTGAACGCTGACCACTGTGCTCTCATACCGACTAGCGACCTTTTCCAGGAATTACTAGCTATGGAAACAGACAAAAGTCTGCCTTAGTGCGCCACCAGGTGGGGGAAGAGAATTGCATTGAATATTTTGATTGAATGTTTGGAAGAGGCTAGAGGGGCTGAATGGTCTCCTGATCCTTTGAAAATCAATGCAAAGCATTTTAATCATCTATTAATTGGTGGCCCTCGCCTCTCAGAGTCCTACCTACATTTAATAATTATCTTTATGTTGGTATACATGAAGAAAAAAGCCATGGTTCCCTTTGATGTTTTTGTAATTTTGTTCTCTCACATTCCATATTTATTTACCTTATCCTGTTCTGAATCTTTTTTTTCTTATATTCTCATATTATCCTTCATTATTATTCTTATCCACACCATACCTCTTCTTTGGTTTTAATTGGTTTCTAAGCTCCTAATTTATCCTGACATGCTACCAGGAGTAGTTTTGTTTTTTAATGGAGTACCTTGTTTCGCATCTTTATTTAAAAACATCTCAATGTTGCTGTAATGATCTTTGGCCCATTTTCTCTCTGCACCTCTCCTTTGCTGACTTGCTCCTCACCTCTCTCGAACCTGTCCAAACTGGTTCTCCAGTGGCTGAAGTGAGCCTTTTATCAGCAGCGTGGAGCGAGGTTAGTGCTTTTCACTGAAGGTTGTTCACAGAACCGTTGTTCAAACTCATCCCAGAGATTTACTTTCCCCTCTCCCTGTTGCTTTTACTTGGTTTGAAATAAAAAATCTTGGCAAACTTTTCCAAGTCAGTAGAAAAGAAGTACTGGGCTAATGGTAAGATTCTTGGTAGTGTGGATGAGCAGAGAGATCTCGGTGTCCATGTATAGATCCCTGAAAGTTGCCACCCAGGTTGATACGGTTGTTAAAAAGACGTACGGTGTGTTAGCTTTCATTGGCAGAGGGATTGAGTTTCGGAGCCATGAGGTCATGTTGCAGCTGTACAAAACTCTAGTGCGGTCGCATTTAGAGTATCGCGCAGTTCTGGTCGTGCATTATAGGAAGGATGTGGAAGCATTGGAAAGGGTGCAGAGGAGATGTTGCCTGGTATGGAGGGAAGATCTTATGAGGAAAGGCTGAGGGACTTGAGGCTGCTTTCGTGAGAGAGAAGAAGGTTAAGGGGCAGTCTGAAGATCCGCAGTACAGGGGTAAAGAACTGGCTTTGAAAGCAGACCAAGGCAGGCCAGCAGCACGGTTCAATTCCCGTACCAGCCTTCCCGAACAGGCGGCGGAAAGTGGCGACTAGAGGCCTTTCACAGTAACTTCATTTGAAGCCTACTTGTGACAATAAGCGATTTTAGCAGGGCCTGTTTAGCACAGGGCTAAATCTCTGGCTTTGAAAGCAGACCAAGTAGGCCAGCAGCACGGTTTGATTCCCATAACAGCCTCCCTGAACAGGCGCCGGAATGTGGCGACTAGGGGCTTTTCACAGTAACTTCATTTGAAGCCTACTCATGACAATAACCGATTTTCATTTCATTTAATTTTTCAACTTAATAGAGGCATACAAGATGATCAGAGGATTAGATAGGGTGGACAGTGAGAGCCTTTTTCCTCAGATGGTGATGTCTAGCACAAGGGGACATAGCTTTAAATTGAGGGGAGATAGATATAGGACAGATGTCAGAGGTAGGTTCTTTACTCAGAGAGTAGTAGGGGCATGGAATGCCTTGCCTGCAATAGTAGTGGACTCACCAACATTAAGGTCAATTAAATGGTCATTAGTAAACATATGGATGATAATGGAATAGTGTAGATGGGCTTGAGATTGGTTTCACAGGTCGGCACAACATCGAGGGCACAGTGGTTGCACAGTGGTTAGCACTGCTGCCTCACAATGTCAGGGAATCGGGTTCAATTCAGGCCTTGGATGACTGTCTCTGTGGAGTTTGCATGTTCTCCCTGTGTCTGCGTGGTTTCCTTCCACAGTCCAAAGATGTGCAGGTTAGGTGGATTGGCCAAGCTAAATATTGCCCCTCAGTGTCCAAGGACGTGCAGGTTAAGTGCGGTTGCGATGATAGGGCGGTGGGAGTGGGCTGATGAATGGTTCTCTTTCAGAGGGTCGGTGCAGACCCGATAGGCTGAATGGCCTCCTTCTGCACTGTAGGGATTCTATGATTCTATTCCTGCATTACAACAATGACCACGCTTCATTGGCTGTGAAACATTTTGGGATGACCTGAGGTTGTGAAAGACACAGGTACAAGTGCAAGTTAATCTTCTTAATGGAGGAGGCAATCTCTCGGAAATTGAGGGATTTCATTGATAATTGGGGAATTAATCACTTTGATATTCTTACACATCTCTGTCATAAGTCAGAAAATGTCTTTTTCTATTTCCTAACCCAGAATTCTGCGATTGGAATGCACCCCTACTTAACGTAACTATTGTTGTATATGTGAACCATATTGAAACTGCCTGTAAAAATCATCAATTTACACATAGCAAGCTTTTATGATGAGTAATATGGCCATAAGAGCAAGTCAGAGACTGTGAATTCTCAGTAACTTGATTAATAAGGGGATCAGGGGTTATGTGGAGAAGGCAGAAGAACGGGGATGAGAAAAATATCAGCCATGATTGAATGGCGGAGCAGACTCGATGGGGCGAGTGGCCTAATTCTGCTCCTATGTCTTCTGATAACTCAGTTCCTGACTCCCGTAAAGCCTGTCCATCATCTGCAAGATGCAAGTCCGGAGTGTAGTGGAATACTCTCCACTTGCTTGGTTGAATGCAGCTCCAACAGCACTCAAAGAAGCTGAAAAATGAAAGCCGCTTATTGTCACAAATAGGCTTCAAATGAAGTTACTGTAAAAAGCCCCTAGTCGCCACATTCTGGCGCCTGTTCGGGGAGGCTGGTACGAGGAAAGCTCAACCCCTTTCAGGACAAAGCAGCCCACTTGATTCGCACCCCGTCCATAAACATTTGCTCCCTCCATCACAATGGCAGCAGTGTGCACCATCTACAAGATTTACAGCTGCAACTCACCAAAGCTCCTTTGACAGCATCTTCCAAGCCTGCGACCACCACCATCTAGAAGTCCAAATATGTGCAGGTTGATTGGATTGGCCACACCCAAATTGCTCCTTAGTGTCCAAGGATGTGCAGGTTAGGTGGGGTTACGGGGATAGAGGAGTGGGCCTGGGTAGTGTGCAGACTCGATGGGCCAAATTACCTCCTTCTTCACTGTAGTGATTCTAAGGTCAAGGGCAACAGATGCATGGCAAATTGCAAGTTCCCCTCGAATTCACACACTATCCTAACTCAGAACTGTATCGCGATTCCTTCACTGTTGCTGGCTTCTGGAACTCCCTCCCTCACAGCACTGGGGGTGTATCAAGAAGGCAGCTGAACATCACCTTCTCAAGGACAATGCCAGCGATGGGCGGAAAATGCCAGCGATGCCCACATCCCACGAAAGAATAAAATAAATGTTGATTGGGAGAGGAATAGTGGGTCAGGACACCAGGGGAAACACTTCGAATCTTCTTCAAAATAATGGCATGGAATCTTTTACATCCACTTGAGAGGGCAGCTCGTGCCTCAGCTTAACCTCTCCTCTGAGAGACAGCACTTCCCACAGTGAGACACTCCCTCAGTACAGCACAGTGGCATCAACCAACAGCAACGCGCGCCAGGATAATGCCTTTACTGTTGTAAAAGATTTCCAAGGTGCTTCGCAGGAGTGCGAATGAGAAGAAACAACCGAGGGCCAGGCCAAAAAGGAGGAATTAGAACAGGGGAGTAATAATAATAATAACCACTTTTTGTCACAAGTAGGCTTCAATGGAGTTACGGTGAAAAGCCCCTAGTTGCCAAATTCCTGCGCCTGTTCGGGGAGGCTTGCACGGGATTTGTACCCACGCTGCTGACCTTGTTCTGCATTACAAGCCAGCTGTTTAGCTCACTGTGCTAAACCAGCCCCGCCTTACCACTCCTTACCAGAGTAAGGACTGATCAAAGGGTTAAATTTGAAGAAACACCTTCATAGAGGTGTAAAAGGCAGAGATCGTGAGCTTCTGCACAGCAATAAACTGTAACACTAACCAGCAACACTAATGCAGTTAGCTCAGTAGATAAGAAATGAGATTACACTGTGCCCTTGTTTCAGTATCCACAAGCAAGCTCCGCGTACCCCTAGAGAGAACATATATGGAGCATCTCAATTTTACAGTGTTCATTAAATTAACAGTACGACTTCAGCATCAGTTTCCCCGTGTATATTAAAGGAATAATTACCTTAATTATGGGCCATGCTGAAATTATATTGCTTTCAGCTGGTATCAAGGCTTTTTCTTTCATTAATTTTGACAAGAATTATTATTTATGGTAAGCAGTGTAAAAGAGTCTCTTATTAAAAGGACAAAGCATTTTATTAGGATGGCCAATTTAACTCTCTCCCACCTTGTGATTATCGACAACATGGCTTCCATATTTAAAGAAGGCATCAGTCCATTTCATCCCCGTATTTCTTTTGTCGAATTTAATCTCGGGGTGTGGGCATTGTTGGTATTTAGTGCTCAATTCCTGTTGCCTTTGAGATGATGAACAGGCTACAGATGGTGGATGGATAAAACTGAGTGGCTTTCTTCAGAGAGCAGTGTCTGGTCAACCATCGATGAGGCAATGGAGTCACACCGATCTGCTTCACGAGGCAGTCCCTCAGAGTCGAGGATGATTTGCTTCCACACGTAAAATGGATTCTCAGGTGACTGAGGAGTCCAATGTGCGTCCTGCAGTCTCTGTCACAGGTGGGGCAGGTGGTGGTTGGAGGAGCAGGTGGGTGGGGTGCCCGTGCTGACACATATAAAGAGATTGTGACCTTGGCAGCTTCGTCCACTTCAAAACCTTTTTCAGATTTCCACTACCCATCCCGAATCGAGGCTCTTCCTGACATCGCCTTGAATGGCTTAGCTCTAATGTCAGGATTCTGGCCCATGTTCTGAACCACCCCATACCACACCCCCCCTTCCCACCCCATACCACATCCCCCCCCTTCCCACCTCCTCCCCTCCCCCCCCCAAAAAAAACACATCATCACCACCGGAGGAGATAGTTTCTTGTTAGATAAATGCTTCATTAACGAGGGGGGCACGATCTATGGGGGCAGACAGGAAAATTGAGTTACAATGAGAATCGAGCCAGCCAAATTTTTTTTGAATGGTGGAGCAGGTTTGAGGGGCTGAATGGCCTCCTCCTGCTTCTACTTCTTATGATCTTCCTGTCATGTTCTATCCATTCCATTCTGTCCATTCCTTTCATCATCTGGGATAACAGCATGGTAGCATAGTTGTTAGCACAATTGCTTCACAGCTCCAGGGTCCTAGGTTCGATTCCCTGCCTGTCTGTGCGGAGTCTGCATGTTCTCCCCGTGTGTGCGTGGGTTTCCTCCGGGTGCTCCAGTTTCCTCCCACAATCCAAAGATGTGCAGGTTAGGTGGATTGGCCATGATAAATTGCCCCTTAGTGTCTAAAATTGCCCTTATTTTTGGGTGGGGTTACTTGGATAGGGTGGAGGTGGGTGCTTGGGTAGGGTGCTCTTTCCAAGAGCCGCTGCAGACTCGATGGGCCGAATGGCCTCCTTCTGCACTGTAAATTCTGTTCTCTGAAACCTTGATTAGTCACACTCTTGATCCAGTGAGAAGGAGGTCATTCAGCCGGTCGAGACTACACTGACCCTCTGAAAGCGTACCCTGCCTCGGACCACTCCCCCAAAACCCGTAACTCCTCTTAACCTGCAAATCTTTGGACACAAAGGGTCAATTTAAGTGTGGCCAATCCACCTAACCTGCACATCTTTGGACTGTGGGAGGAAACTGGAGCACCTGGAGGAAACCCACGGGGAGAACATGCAAATTCCACACAGATAGCTACCCAAGGCCGGAATTGAACCCGGGTTTCTGGTGTTGTGAGGCAGCACTCATCTTCTATATTTGAGGATAAGACGACACCAGGGAAGATGTCTCTGCTCTTTCAAATAATGCCATAGAATTTCTTACGTCCACCAGAGAGAGAGACAGGACCTCTACTTAATGTCTGATTGACAGCTCCTGTGACATTGCAGGACTCCCTCATTACCAGCGTCATCCTGGTGAACCTGGGCTGTGCTCACTCTGAAGCCAATCTCTCCTTCCTGAGCTGTGATACCTGGAACTGAACACACAAATGCAAATGGGAGGAGACTGACTAGTGATTTTTGAAGTGCCGCTTACACCGCTGGACAGCCTCCAAGCAGTCAATAGGAAACAGTTTGACATTTTCTTTCTGAAAAAGGGTGTTTGGTGGTGACTCAGTTCTGAAATCTGTGCTTAATGTTGACAAAATGAAATGACTCCATCATTAGCTGAGACAGAAAAAAAAACAATAAAAGTTTGAATGTAAAATTTATTAAACTGCTCTAAGCCGCCTGCAGGCACTTGAGGGAATTGTGTGAAAACCAATTATGTTCGTTATGAGAGAGTTTCAGGCCAGAATTTATTATAATTTTATAACGTTACACGGAGGTACTAACATTAGCCGTGCAGCTCGATCACACGCCAGGGAGTTGCGAGTAAGGCAAGTGCCTCGGTATAGCGTGATACAAAGTACTTTTCAAGGGAAAGAAAATTACTCTCGCATTTCTGCCCTCCTGTACCTATTGTGGAGGTGACAGCTGTGGTACAGTGGGTGGCGTTGTTACCCCCTGGAGTTTGAAACCTGCGCATTCAAGTCCCAACCTCGTGCCTTCTTTAAAAACTCCTTCATGGGATGTGGGCTGGGCCAGCATTTGTTGGCCATTCCCAATCGCCCTTGAGATGCCACTGGGGAGTTGGTGGAGCTTTGATGAAATGCTGATGGGTAGTGGTGGTACCTCAGAGTACATCTTTCCCCTGGTTCTCCACATTAGGAGGGATAGAAATCAGTCTTCTTTTAACATGCATTGCAGTGTTCTGTGCCTGATTGTGCACGCTGTGGCACCGGAATAGATTGAGACAATGCAATTGTGAGCAGGAATCTCGTTCGTTCTGGCGAAGGGTTTGAATGCCTCTGGACACTAGGTTAAGGAGTGTGTCAGTGATCCCCTTCACCTGAAAAAGGTGTAGGTTTATAATGCCTCTCACTGCCTCAGGCCACCACAAAATGTGGCATCACTTGCAGGGGAATCAGTGGCAGCCCATGGGCGGGATTCTCCATTGTCCGACTCAGAAATCGGGAACGGCGATCGGGCGGAGAATAGCTCCCAACCCCGAAATTGCAGCAGATGGCGGTTTGACGCCAAATCGCGATGCTCCGCCCCCTCTAAAACAGTGTCACTGTCATGCACGACGCGCATACTTTCAACCGCATTCGCATCTTCATTAGCAGGCCCACCCGCGATGCTCCACCTCCGATAGGCTGAGTTCCCGATGTGTGCTCTCAACGGTCATGAACCTGGCATGGTGGCTACAGAGAGAGAGAGGGCATATGGACAATGTCCAGCACCACCATACTTCGCCGACATTTGTGCCACTGGCCAGGGGGCTTCTGCCAGGGCTGGGGGGATTAGTGGGGGTGGCCAGGAGGTGGGCTGTGGGGTCAGAGTGGATGGGGACATGGTCCAGCAGAATCAGGGCAATCTTTTGTGGATGCGAGCGATATGTGTTTGGGGGGCGTATAATCTGCACACGGCTGCAGCTTGCCAGCCATTTTGCCCGTGTTCTGCGGTTATTCTGGGGCTGTTTAGCACAGGGCTAAATCGCTGGCTTTGAAAGCAGACCAAGGCAGGCCAGCAGCATGGTTCGATTCCCGCAACAGCCTCCCCGAACAGGCACCGGAATGTGGCGACTAGGGGCTTTTCACAGTAACGTCATTTGAAGCCTACTTGTGACAATAAGTGATTTTCATTTCATTTCATTTTCATTTTGTTATTCCACGCGGAACCGGTGCCAGCCCCTCACCAGCAGCGGAATCGGTGCGGGTGGGGGACCGATCTTTACAAAGTGTAACTCCACGGATCCTTCGCTGGCATTAGCACTTAGTCTCAGGAATGGAAAACCCAGCCCCCTGTCCATGCAGACTTGAGCACAGAATCGTAATTGAGTCAATGCTGCTCTGTTGGGAAGGGTCTCCTCTTGTCTGCCCTGTGTCCTGATTCATTGGGCAGGATTTTCCAGCCACAGAAGCGGCTCGCCATTGGACGCCAGCGGGATCTCGCGGTCCCGCCAATGTCGTCTGCATTTCGCATGGCTAGCCCATCCCGCCTCAAAGAACAAAGAACAACGAACAAAGAAAAATACAGCATGGGAACAGGCCCTTCGGCCCTCCAAGCCCGTGCCGACCATGCTGCCCGTCTAAACTAAAATCTTCGACACTTCCAGGGTCCGTATACCTCTATTCCCATCCCATTCATGAATTTGTCAAGATGTCCCTTAAACGTCACTATCGTCCCTGCTACCACCACCTCCTCTGGCAGCGAGTTCCAGGCACCCACTACCCTCTGTGTAAAAAAAACTTGCCTCATACATCTCCTCTAAACCTTGGCCCCTCGCACCTTGAACGTATGTGTGGTCATATGCCTCATAATTCACACTGTATTGCCTTGCATGTATTATGTCCTTGTGGGCTCTGTATGTGAGCCGTTGCGTGGCTCTGCCCATAGGGGGAGATGAGGAGTTTATACTGGGCTCCACCCTTGGCTCCGCCCATGGTTCCGCTCATGGCTCCTCCCACTAACCGGAAGTATAAATCACTGCAGCCGTAAGCCTGCTCTCAGTTCCTCTGGTCGCAGGCTGGCTTAGTTGTAAGACTATTAAAACCACAGTTTACTTCCAATCACATGTCTAGTGAATTGATGGTCACATCAGTATGCTATCAGGGAACCCGCTTGGCCAGTCGGCCAACATGACCAAAAATAAACGACCAGCCCTCTGTGTAATTGTGAGACCTCGCTGTGAGCAGATTGGATCCTGCTGACAACACTATACTCAAATCAGAGCACTTTGAGGCACCCTGAGATGGTGGAAGGCATTGTAAGAATGTAAGTCCTTTCAGTCTAGTTGAACCACAACGTCGCAGCACGCTCCAGAAATACATGTATTAGTCTCCCGAAACCACTTGCTCTCTCCTTCAGCAACGATAACGTGTTCCGCAATCTGATGACGCCTTCGGGTGACGGGGGTCACTGTTCGGCCCCTGACTTCCTCATTTTTAATCTCGTGCCCACAGTCGAACCCTTCTCCAGAACGGACTTGCTTGCTGCTCACACCTGCGCTGCCTCAATCCATTCCTTCTGCCCACGATGCAGAATGCACAACTAGGCATAAACCACTGCAATGCATGAAAAACAAAACATGTATTTTTTCCCTCTGAAGATGGAGAGTCAGGGGAACGATTTACCACAGGGTTCTCTTTCTTACCCACCAGCATTTTATCAAGTCAGAGGCAAGCAAAAAAATGGGGCGAAATCCATACATACAAACTGTTGTAAACCCATGCGCAGGGAATCCTGGGAAATATTTGCTTCCTCTAAAGAAAGAATTTACATTTCTAATTGCCCCCTTCCAGGCCTCAGGGTGTCCCAGAATGCTTTGCAGCCAACAAGGTACATTTTGCAGCGTAACGCCAGTTAAAATTTTGGAAACTCAGCTGCCAATTTTCATATGAGAAGCCTTCTGACCAATTAATTTGTTTGAACAATGTTGGTTTGAGGCCCAGCCCAGCCACCATGGAGAACTCCCCTATTTTCTATCAGAAAAGCACCATGGGATCTTTAATACCTACCTGAGAGGGCAGGGAGGGCAACAGTTCAGTGCCTCGTTTCGAGGGCAGCACGTCTGACCGTGTGGCACCCCTGCTCTGTTATTCAGCCTGAATTGTATACTCCAGTGGCTGGAATGAGATTTGAACCAGCGACTTTCTACCTCAGAGATAAGAGTGCCCATTGTACAGTGGTTGAGACCTAATTTTGTGATAATGTCAGGCATGTAACAGGAGCCCAACAGATAGAACATAGAATATACAGTGCAGAAGGAGGCCTATCGACCCATTTAGTCTGCACCAACCCACTTAAGCCCTCACTTCCATCCTATCCCCGTAACCCAATAACCCCTCCTAACCTTTTTGGTCACTAAGGGCAATTTATCATGGCCAATCCACCTAACCTGCACGTCTTTGGACTGTCGGAGGAAACCGGAGGACCCGGAGGAAGCCTACGCAGACACGGGGAGAACGTACAGACTCCACGCAGACAGTGACCCAGCGGGGAATCAAACCTGAGACCCTGGCGCTTTAAGCCACAGTGCTGGCCACTTGTGCTACCGTGCTGCAACAAGATGTACTTGCTCAAGGTAGTCAATGGCATTACCATCACTGAGCCCCCACCATCAACATGCTGGGGGTTATCATTGATCAGAAACTGAACTGGACTAGACCTATAAATACTGTGGCTACAAGAGCAGATCAGAGGCTGGGAATCCGGCAGCAAGTAACTCACCTCCTGACTCCAGAAAATCGATCCACCATCGACTAGGTACAAGTCAGGAGCGTGATGGAATACCCTCCACTTGCCTGGACAATTGCAACTCCAACAACACTCTCAAGAAGCTCGAGACCATCCAGGATAAATCACCCCATCCCACAAACATTCACCCCCTTCACCACTGACAGAAGTTCACCAAAGCTCCTTAGACAGCACCTTCCAAACTCACAACTGTCACCATCTAGAAGGATAAGGCCAGCAGATACACTGGAACACCACCACTTGGAAGCTCTCCTCCAAGATACTCAGCATCCTGAGGTGGATATTAATAAGGGAATCAGGGGTTAGAGGGAGAAGGCAGGAGAATGAGGTTGAGAAACATATCAGCCATGATAGAATGGTGGAGCAGACTCGATGGGACGAATGGCCTAAATCTGCTCCTATGTCTTATGGTCTTGTGGTCTAAATATATCGCTGTACATTCATTGTCACTGGGCAAAATCCTGGAAGCCCCTCCCTAACAGCACTGTGGGTGTACCTACACCTTGGCATCTGCAGCAGGCCAAGAAGGCAGCTCATCACCACCTTCTCATGGACATTTAGGGATGGCCTAGTCTGTGATGCCCACATCCATAAATTAATTAAAACAACGAAGGTATTTGTTTCCCTGAGCTAAAGCTGTTTCATAAATTTCACAATTTTTCCTCCAAAGTCCTGAAAATCCATGACTTGTTGCTAGGTAACGATTCTACCCTTTTGCTCCTCATCCCAATGACCAATCTTCTTACACTGGGCAGCAGCAGAAGGCTATGTGATCAGGCCAGGCAAGCTGACCCTGAACCAGCTCTCAATATGACATTTGTACATAGACCTTCCGACAGTCAGTTAATGGAGATGAAGAACTGGAACCCAGTTTCTGTGCTCACTTCCGGATATTAAGACCAATTGCAACGCACAGCCCCAGCACAGAATACCATAGAGCTCGACACTATCCAGTGTGTTGTCCGTTCCAACAACCTGCCGAGTTTGTATTTTTTTATAAATTTAGCGTACCCAATTATTTTTTCCAATTAAGGGGCAATTTAGTGTGGCCAATCCACCTATCCTGCACATCTTTTGGGTTGTGGGGGCGAAACCCACTCAGACACGGGGAGAATGTGAAAACCCCACACAGACAGTGACCCAGGGCTGGAATTCGAACCCGGGTCCTCAGCGCCGTAGGCAACAATGCTAACCACTGTGCCACCGTGCTGCCCTACCGAGTTTGTTGAAGTACGCTTTAGCTTTACCTTGTCGCCTTGTGGTTTCTTCTGCATTCCTTTGGGAATTCTCATTGGATAGTGGGGATAGCTGAAGAATGGTCAGCAGCGGAGGTCACGTGAGGTGAGCGCAGCAGCCTTTGCGTTTTCGGAGCTCCAGCTCTGCTCGTCTTTTGATCCGTCATTTCCTCTGGATGCATGGGCTGCATGGCTTGTGCCATGTCCCAGGAACTTCTTCATTGGTCTTTCTGTGAGAAAGAGCCGAGTTAAAATGCTAAAATCTTCGTTTTTGTCGTGGCGCTTGGACTGGACTGGGGTGGTGCCCAGCTGGGAGTGGCGCAGTTGCTGCTGAGTGGGCTTTCGTCTTGGCGGCTCAGTGTGTGCATGAGATAATGGCCGCCTTCAAAAATGTTGCCTTGATGGAGAATTTCAGCATTGAGGTGCAGGTCATCAGAGCTCACTTCAAGGGATTGCGAGGTACCTTGAAAAGAGCGGTGGAAGAGCATAAGAGGGTTCATGCGCTTGAAAGAGCACTGTCCCTGGTTCAGGGCCGCCTTACTGTCGTCGAACTCCTACTGAATGGTGTGTCGGGTATCCTGATGGGTTTGGGAGATGAGGGCCGGGCAGGGTACCCCCTGATCCCGGTTTCTGGCGAGAGATGGGAGATGAATTCACAATAGAGTTTGAGAATTGACTACCATGCGTTGGCAATCTTGATTTGGAGGTTGGGAGCATCAGGTTCAATGGAGCACAACCTATCCTGTCTGCGAGGCCCGCAGTTCATGGAGGAACATCTTCACTCAAAGGGTTGTGAATCTATGGAATTCCTTGCCCAGTGAAGCAGTTGAGGCTCCTTCATTAAATGTTTTTAAGATAAAGATAGATAGTTTTTTGAAGAATAAAGGGATTAAGAATTATGGTGTTCGGGTCGGAAAGTGGAGCTGAGTCCACAAAAGATCAGCCAGATCTCATTGAATGGCAGAGCAGGCTCGAGGGGCCAGATGGCTGACTCCTGCTCCTAGGTCTTATGTTCTTATGTCGGTCAGGAAGGCCCACCGATCACTAATCCTGTTTCGCCCTGTTCTCGATGTTTGTCGTCGGGGGGTCAGAAGTGGCCGAGTGGGTTGACTCATTCGCCGTGACCAGGGTCAAGCAGTGGACTGCCTGGTTATTGGGGAGACGGCATGGTAGAAGTAATGATGTCTCTTGCGTGGATCAATGGAATCCGGGAGAGATCCTGGAGGTGCTCGTTGATCCTAACTTAGCCCCTGCCTTCTCATGTGATATGGAAGACATCTGTATTCTGCATTCTACCCTGCGATTCTTCGAGAATCTCGATCATGACTCGCAGTTGATCATGTTGTTGACTTTTTTATTGTTGTCTTTTTTCCTGTAGGGGAGTGTAAAATGTGAGAATGATGGCCTGTGCCGTTTATTGCCCTTATCCTCTTATCCTGGGTTATAGGAAGATCATTTTCCGTCAATTATGGGAAGGGCGATTTGTGAACCGTCTGTCTCCTTCTGGTTATATTGTCTTATCATCCTTGTGATTGGGAGAGGGGGAGAGACTTTTGTCACCCCCTGCCTCGTTTATGAAGAAGTTGGGTGGAGCTGGGGTGGGGGTGAATGGTGGATATGGTTGGTAGATTTAGTTCAGTCCTCATCGAGGTTGGGTATAGCGTTCCCCCAGTTAGAGCTAATCCATTTTGGTTTTGTCTTTTGGATTTGTAGATTCTTTGAATTAAGAATCCATGGGCGGGATTCTCTGTCGGTGGATGCCGAAAGTGAGAAACGCGATTTGGCGGAGAATCGTTTTGACGCTGAAATCGTGGTGGGCGCTGATTTCACGCCAAATCGCAATTCTCCAGAGCCTCGACAACAACGTCAATGCATTCCACTCCGCACGTGCAGTAAACGCCTCCATCAGGACGTATTCCTGACGGCGAGGTTCACTCGTGTTTTTAAACATCGAGAAAGAGGCGCCGTGGCTGCTGAGGGAGAGAGAGGAGGTAAGACATGGAGAGGCGCGACCGCTCCTGAAACTGCAAGCGCTGGCTGGTGGAGACCGTGTCAGGTCGGGGGGTGGGGGGCGGGGGGGGGGGGGGGGGGGGGGGGGGGGGGTAATGGAAAAAGGGCCGTGGCTAGGGGTGACCTCCAAGGGACGGGGGGGTCCAGGCATGGGCCACCATTTCCGCGGCCTGCAAGGCAACCATCTTGCTGCACACCTCGATGATCACTCACCCTGGCACCTGGTTCTGCAGAGAGACACCGGCTCCCACCCCACCCCCATTCCACTCCCTCAATCTCCAACCTACCACCCACCAACAAACGGTCCGGCACCCACTGGCGGGGCATCATGCGGCCCACCCAAGAGCAATGCCCACAGTAGCCGCTAGGGGGGGTGGGGGAATGGAGCATACCATTGGCAAGGACGGCGCCAGCTGAAGGTGCCCCTGGCAGCGGGGATAGGCGGCAGGGCCAGAGGCCCTCATGGTGCCGCACACCCATAGGGCCAGGGGTGCAGAGGGAGTGACATGCGGGGGCAGAGTCCGCAGTGCCAACCGAGGCCACCATGTAGCCCGTTGGAGCTGCCTCGGTATGGGGGCATGCACCATGCTAACATGTCAGCCTTTCACCCTCTGCAGACAATGGATACTAGAAGCTAACCAGTAATGGTGGCCTTCCTCCTCGTCGCCGCAGCCGTGGGGCATGCCCTGGCGGCTGTACGAGCTGGAGCTGCTCGAGGAGGAGGAAGCTGCAGCAGCGGATCGTGCCCCCGAGGAACAAGGGGCAGCCATTAAGGATGGAAAGCTGGCCACCCAACAGGCCGTGGAGGAGGAGGAGATTCAAAGGAGGCGCCGCATGAGGCCTCTTTTGTACCGGCAAAACCTGTCTTTCGAAGACCTGCCGTACCGGCCATGTCATCAAAGATTCCCACTGAGCAGGGGGACAGTGCGACATACCTGCCAGAGCATAGTGCACCTGGCACCGTGAGGGTATTTGGGAGGATATCCGCTCCCGGTGACCATCAAAGTGATGGTTGCCCTGAACCTCTACATAACTGGGTCCTTCCAGTCACCAAGTGGGGACATGTCAGGGATCTCAGGAGCTCGGTGCACAGGTGGATCCGCGTTGTCATGGAGGCCCGATGTGCAATCGGCTCAATACATCCATTTCAATGTGGACTGAGCCCACCAGATACTCTGGTAGTGGGATTCGCCGCCATTGCCGAGTGTACCGGGGCCAGTGGGGAGCCAAAGGGATGCTTGTCCCCCATGAGCAGATGACAGGCCGCTCTACATGAACCGAAAGAGGGTCCGCTCAATAAACGTGCAGCTGGCGTGTGACCATGAGATGTGCATCATGCACGTCTGCGCCCGATACCCAGGCTGTGTGCATGATACCTTCATCCTGGCACACTCAAAGATTCCTGGCCTCTCTGGGGCACATCCCTGACTTTGGTGTTGGCTCCTGGTTGTTGACGTCTATCCGGAGCCCACAGACTAACGCGGAGACCACTACGGCGCTGTCCATGTAGCGACCAGGGGCGTGATCGAGCAGTGCTTCGGCCTCCTGAAGATGCGGTTCAGGTGCCTGGACTGCTCTGGGATGGGCCCTCCAGCATGAGGCTGCGAGGGTCGCCCGCATCGTGGCAGCCTGCTGCATCATCCTCAACATTGCTCAGCAGAGGCCGACGTGCTGGAAGAGGAGGAAGAACTTCAGTCCTCCTCCGACGTGGAGGACGTGGGAGAGGATGAGAATGGACAGGACATGGGGCCCAGGCAGGCACCGGTGGCTGCCGATGTGATGGCCAGGGCCAACGCGAAAGGGACGTTCTGATCGCCTCCTGGTTCACCGACTAGGAGGGGGACTGGCCAGGCGAAGGGACACCACATCCCACCCCTACACCCTCCCCGGCCACCCCCGCGTGCAAGCCCCCTCCATGACATCTACCTGCCACACGATAGGGTGCAGGCCCTGGGTTGGCAGTAACAGCGGCTGTGGACCATGGGATGGGGGATGATGACAACCTGCTCTGCGATGAGCTCAGGTGTTCCGCATTGTCTGACAATGTCTGACTCAGGAACTGGTTTAGCACAGTGGGCTAAACCGCTAGCTTGTAATGCAGAAGAAGGCCAGCAGCGTGGGTTCAATTCCCATACAGGTATCCCCGAACAGGTGCCGGAATGTGGCGACTAGCGGCTTTTCACAGTAACTTCATTGAAGCCTACTTGTGACAATAAGCGATTATTATTATTATCATGCCCAGGATAGCACTTCCCTCCGTACACCTGGGTGATAACTGCTTGCAAGCTGGCCATTCGATCATACCGTCCTATCGAATCCCTGGGGTGGCGGAGGTGGGGATGGGGGGGAGGGGAGGGGGGGATGGGGAGGAGGGGAGGGGGGGATGGGGGGGAGTGGAGGGGGGGATTGGGGGGAGGGGGGATTGGGGGGGAGGGGAGGGGGGGATTGGGGGGGAGGGGGAGGGGGGGATTGGGGGGGAGGGGAGGGGGGGTATTGGGGGGAGGGGAGGGGGGGATTGGGGGGAGGGGGGAGGGGAGGACGGAGGTGGGACACTGGAGCAGTGCGCGCTACCTGAATTGCAGGCCCTGAGCCACGTCTACCCGCAAGGTCTGTTCACCCCCCTCCCACCCGTCCCCCGCACTCCCTCTGTGGTCAGCTCAGACCGGCCAACCCCTCACACCCTCCTACAGAGCACTATGCTGACTGTAACATTGTGAACAGGGGTTTAATGTGACATATATATGGATACATGTCCTGACCCCTATCGCTAAACTGTGTCCTGCACCCTTAACTGGTGTCTAGATTTCTTGTCTTACGGGCCCTAACGCTATGTTTAGATGGATCCCCAGATGGTAAATCATGAGTAGAGGTGGTCTACTGTGATTCCCGCCCTGGAATGGGCACGGCTGCTGCTCAGGTGTCCCAGGTAGTGTGGGGCCGCCCTGTTCTGCCTGCAGCCCACCAGATGTACCAGGGACAGGAAGGAATCTGAGGTGCTGCGGTGTTCCGACACTTCCCGTGCGTGAGTCACCTCCTGATTCGGGGTGCCCGATGGCCCCTAGGCTACTCCCGGGGATGGGGTGTGATGCTACCCAC
This sequence comes from Scyliorhinus canicula, assembly GCF_902713615.1. NCBI lineage: Eukaryota > Metazoa > Chordata > Chondrichthyes > Carcharhiniformes > Scyliorhinidae > Scyliorhinus > Scyliorhinus canicula. The sequence goes on along the minus strand of NC_052148.1, from coordinate 18,250,198 downwards.
CAGTTGGCACTGCCAGTTCTGGAGGCCTGTTGCTGTCTTGACCAGGGTCTGTATGCTCGCGGCTATAGAGCACAGGGAGTGGATCATCTCACGCTGCAACTGTGCCACCATCTTCTGGATCTGGGCCTCATCAGCCAGTGACTGCGCCATCTCCTTCTGGGACTGCGCCGCCTCCCTCTGCATTTGGGCCACATCGGCCAGCACCTGGGAAATGTCGCCGACGCTCTCAGCCATGGCCTGCTGTGACTGGGCCACGCTCAGGAGCGTCACTACAATGTCCAGGTGGCTCTGGCACATGACTGCCTGTGAGAGGGCAGACCTGTCCTGGGCCTCGGTCCCCGCCTGCACAGACTTCCCCAGGCCTTGGACATGCTGGTCCACAGCCGATATCCTCACCCCAAGGCCTCCACTGGGGACGCCACCCGTGCGGTGTTGGCCTGGGTGGCACGCATGGTCGGCACCACACCCTGCTCCTGCATGAGGTTGGACTCCTCCACCTGCGCCTATAGGTGATGGATGCTCGCTGACATCTCCTCACGTAGTCCCCGGCTCTGAGACTGCATCTCCACGATCGATGGGACTGTGCGTTCCAGAAGCTCGAGACCCTTCTGGACGGCAACTAGTTCCTTGGGTCGGCCCACCCTCCAGCCCACCCTTGGGAGTTAGAACCTTCACAGAACATCTGCGTGGTGAGCACAGGTAGTGTCCCAGGAGCCTCTTCACTAAAGTGAGCAAGCGAGGTGACTGTCTCTGGGAAGGTGGAGGATGTTGGAGACAGCTGTGACACGAAATCAGTGTCATTATTGGCTGCCGCATTTCCTCCACGACATTGACTATATTTCAAAAGTGAAGTGATTTCGGACGTCCTAAGGTCGTCCGGTGAGAGCTTTGGTGATGAAGTACTCATCTCGCTTTCTACCCGTCTCTCCCCGCATAAGTATTCAAAGTCGGCAAGAACGTATTCATTTTTCTGTTTCTGTAATCCCGTCTCCACATTCCCAGGGTGCCGCTTGCCTGAAACATCTTGACGTTTCTGCCGCTCTCAACTCTGAACAAAGAAAAAGGCTTAACCTCAGAAGAATTCCTAATGATTCGAGCCGACTGCATCCTGAAGGTGAGGAGAAGCAACATATTCCCACGGTTAAATCACTCGCCGATTATCTGACTTCATGTAGCTGCCCCCCTTCCTGAGGGGGGAGAGCAGTGCATGATATTCTCCCTGTAATACAGATTGCGCATTGAGCCATCGCCTCCAGCTATCCATTGAACAAAGCCTGTGGTAGGTTTACAGTTATAATTAGCACTCCTGTGTTAAAGTATTCCTGATTCCACTTAGATCTACACAAGTGTGTATTCATACATTTGAGGCCAAATCAATCAGCTTGTCAGTATGAAAAATTCCTTCCCTTCTCCTGGTAACCTGCTCAAACCCCTGCGCACGAGCTATTTTTGGCTCTTCTCCCCACACTCAAGGCTGAGGTAATATGTGCCAGCTTTAAGAAGGCCGGTCGATTTAATGCTTAGTTTAAGATCGTGTTACGATGCAGGGAGTTTTACTTTCTTTTTCATTGCTCTTTACTTCTTGGCAGCACTCTCGCCTGTGGGTCAGGTGGTTGCCAGGGGCTTTGATTCTCCATGAAGGTTAGGCCTCTTTGGCAGGAAACCGATGGGGGGAGGGGGGGGGGGGGGGGGGGGGGCGGGGGGCATGCTCAAGCCTCAGGGCAAAAGGGTAATTTAATGAGAATCCCTATCACATTACTAGCAGAGTGCTGCGTGGTCAAAGGTAGCACACTTTGATTGACGCTTGTTGAGTTGTTTAAGTGCAAGTACATTGGGGGAGTGGACTCCCTTCTCTTCAGCAGTTTGAAGACCGAATGCCGACTGGAACTATAGTGCGGTAGTGATGCATCGTAACGAGATGTTGCCATTAGACGAAACACTGAATGAAGGCCGTATCTGGCCATTCAGATGGATATGGATAGTTCCACAGAACTACTGGAGGGAGTTCTCCAGAGGGTGTCTAGGACAGCATTTGTCTCTCAAACAATGTGCCGATGGTGTGCGCTGTCGCTCACTTGCTCCCCTGAGTTAGAAGCTTTATGGCCTCCAGCCCCACTTGAGAGACTTCATCACATCTTCCAGGCTGACGTGTCGAGTGCAGCGCTGAGAGAGTGCTGCATCGCTGGAGGTGCCACCCCATGGATAAGACATTACACTGAGGCTCCTTCTACTCCTAACCCTAACCCTGTCATGTGGATGTAGACAATCCCATCCCACAAATGGCCAAGATTTATCCCTCAACCAGCAACAAAACAGATTGTCTGGCCAATATTGTATTGCTGTTTGTGGGAGCTTGAGTGAATATTGAAGGTGGTGCATGGGGTGCCAATTAATCAGGCTGCTTTGTCCTAGATGGTGTTGAGCTTCTTGAGCAAGTGCAGAGTATTCCATCACATTCCTGACTTGTGCCTTGAAGATGGTAGACAGGCTTTGTGCAACATCGGTGCCTCTAACAGTGATTTTGGAGGTGAAGTCACAGTTCAGGAAGTAACACCACCCCAGCAGAAACAGCTGATTGGTAAGTGAGACCTGCAAAGTATAATATATTAGCTTAAAGAAAGCTAGGGACTTGCAATTATAATAGAAGTGTTTGAAATGAAGGAATTTCCCTCGCTTAATTAAATTCTTTTAAGGGAATAACTAGCTTAATCTTGAGAGAGGTCATGCAGGAGACCTCAGACTTACGGTGTGCTCATCTTGTGCAATGTGGGAAATAAGGGACACTTCCAGTGTCCCTGAGGCCCTGTGTGCAGGAATAATGTCCAGCTGCGGCCATTGGTGAACTGTATTTTGCAGCTGGAGCTGCGGGTGGATTCACTACGGAGACCTGCGATACTGAGAACAGCGTGAATAGCACATTCAGGTAGGTGAGGATTGCACAGGCAGAAAGGGAATGGGTGATCATCAGACAAAGTAAAAGGCTCAAGAAGGAAGCCTATCCTCCTGTCAAACAGATATACTGCTTTGGTAGGGGGAAGGGCTCTCAGGAGAATGCATCACGGCAGGAGACCGGAGGAGACCGAGATAGTTCATCAATTCGCCCCTTCTGGCTGAAGATTGTTGTAAATGCCTTAACGTTTGCACAGATGGGCTGGTTCATCCAGCATTGACGATGGGGATGTTTGTGGAGCCTCCTCCTCCAGTGAGTTGTTTAATTGTCCACCACCATTCACGTCTGGATGTGGCAGGGCTGCAGAGCTTAGATCTGATACGTTCCTTTTGGAATCGCTTAGCTCTCCCTATTACTTGCTGCTTCTGCTGTTTGACACAGAAGAAGTCCTGTGTTGTAGCTTCACCTTGGGTTGACACCTTATTTTAAGTATGCTGGTGCATCACCTGGCATGTCCTCCTGCACTGTTCAATGAAACAGGGTTGATTCCCTGGCTTGAGAGCAACGGCAGAGTGTGGGATATGCCGGTCCATGACGTTACAGATTGTAGTTGATTGCAATTCTGCTGCTGCTGATGGTCCATGCCACCTCATTGATGCCCAGTTGTGAGTTGTTGAATCTTTTCAAAATTGATTCAATTTGGCACGCAGCACGGTGCAAGGTATCTTCAGGATTATTACAGGTTTACTCAAAGAGAGGATGTTCCCATAAGCTGGTGCTACAGTAAGTAGGAGACACAGATACTAAGGAACGCAGAAAGTAGGGCGCGATTCTCCCAGAGGGGGAGAAATCGTAAGGCTGGCGTCAAATCCGGGCGGGTTTGACGCCAGCGCGCCCCTTCCCGACCGGGAACCGATTCTGGTCCCCGGTCGGGGCTAGCATGCCGACGCCGTAAACTCCGGCATCGCGGGCTTAACGAATTTCGTTAAGCCCGCTTGTCAGAGTTTGCGCCGGCTGACGCGTCATATGACGTCAGCCGGGCATGCGCGGATTGGAAGACTCCAACCCGCGCATGCGCGGATGATGTCATTTGCGCGAAACCCGCGCATGCGCGGGCCGGGATGCCCCTCAGCCGCCCCGCGAAGTGATACAGCGGGGCGGCGGAGGGACAAAGAGTGCGCGGGCATCGGACCCGCTGCCCACGATCGGTGCCCACCGATCGCGGGCCCATGGCACCCTTGGCACGGCCGTGGTACTGCCGTGCCAATCGGTGCCATGGTTTTAAAAATCGGCACTTTACGGCCGTTTTTACGAACGGCCAGACCAGGTGTGTTTGCCGTTCGTAAAAACAGCCGTAAAGGGCTGGGAACTCGGCCCATCGGACAGCTGAGAATCGCTGCTGGCCGTAAAAAAACGGCGGCAGCGATTCGTATCGGGAGTCGGGCGTGGGGGGGGGGGGAGAATAGCGGGAGGGCGTCGGACGAGCGTGGCCGTAAAATTTTACGAGCCACGCTATTCTCCGCACCGTCGTGAGTGCGGAGAATTGCGCCCGTAGGGTTTGGGCAAGAGATGAAGGAGAATGTAATGTAGCGACTGGTACTAACCTGGAACTCACTACCCACTTAGATGTTGGAAGTTAAGTTAACCAATGATTTCAAAAGGTTATTGGCTGGACACTAGAAGGAAATAAACTTGCAAAGATATGGGGACAGAAGAGGCAACGGCACTGGCTGGATTTCCCTACAAAGATCTGGCATAGACAGCATGTGCCGTAATGACCCTGAGTCTTCCTGACTATGAGTCGAATTTTGAGTGGGGAAAATTCCCATCTCCAAAAAAACAACTTGCTGAAAAGCGCTCCAAGTGGTTGGACTTTTGTTCTGGGGGCTCAGATTCTAACCGGAGTTGGGCCGTCTGCTCCCAGGGTGAGTTCAGAGGCAGCCCCAAGGGCTTCTGGGAGCCAAAGTGGTGCTCTGGAATTATGACCAAGTTGTTGAAAAAGCAGTAAAATCAAAAATGGCCCTCATCCACCACACCTGCACATATTCCTCATGCCTCTCTACCCACCCACCATGGCCCCTCATACCCTCCATGCCAACTTAGTGTCAACACATGCCACCCCATGGCCCCCACTAATCCCTGTGCCCTTTTCTAGCCTCTATGCCAATTTAGCACCAACTGATGCCAATGCAGTCCTCCAAACCCATCACCTCTATACCCTCTGATGCCAACTATCCCAGCATCCGCATTGCAAATTCCTAAAGAGCCATGGTAAGACAAAATAAAATGAAGTTCTAAGTACCTATTTCAGACTTCACTATATTAAAAAATCTAATTGATAAAAATTCTTTGAACAACAACTAATACCTTAGAAAAAGAAATATTTGTATTCACAGATCCACATCAAAGACAGATAAACACTTGGAACTGTCAACCAATCTGTAAACTTACAGAGCTCCCCCCCCCCCCCCCCCCCCACTCCACCGCACTTTGATAATGTAGCAGAAATAATGATATAATGATAGAACTCAGATGTTTGACATCAACAAACATCTCATGAAATTGTAATTTATTTTCAATTGCATACTAGCTGTTTTGTTTAAGTTTAAAAGGCAGGAGATTTAAATAACGGCAGCCTGGCAACGTTTATTTAATTTTGGTGGTACAGAATTTGGGTATTGCTGAAAAAAGAGACATGTTGAAGCTTTTCATCTTGTACTCATCAGCTCACTTTGTAAGAATACCAGTGCTAGAGGAAAACAACAGTTTACACTGTTTGAGAAGAGAATTGCCATCTGATTGCCATGGAGAATGCACCAGTTGATGGTGGCTGATTGATAACTGCCAAGCATTGTTTAAAATTTAAGCCAGGTGGCCTGACCCTGATTGGTCATTGCCCTGGAGAATGAATCAGTGAATGGCTGTTACTTATTTTGCTTAGCTGAAAACTTCTTTATCGGTGATCACTCGCTAATAATGTGATTGTTCATCTTGGAAACTCTGTGTTACTGGTCATGGGTTCTGTAGGTTCTTGCATGGCTGATGACACCCGATCCTAAAGCCACACATCCGACCGTACACTTGGCAGGTGTTTCCGGGAGCTTGGATTGGTCCTTGGACTTGAAATCGCTGGGATTCATTTCTCAGCCTCCTTTTCTGGATGTCCTCCTGCCACCGGATGTTCTCAAAGAATTGTGTCCCTTCAATTCATTGGCTGGGGCATTGAGCATAAAAATTAGCAAGTCATGTTGCAGCTGTGTAGAACCTTAGTTGGGCCACATTTGGAGTATAGTGTTCAATTCTGGTCACCACACTACCAGAAGGATGTGGAGGCTTGAGAGAGGGTGCAGAAGAGATTTACCAGGATGTTGCCTGGTATGGAGGGCATTAGCTATGAGGAGCGGTTGAATAAACTCAATTTGTTCTCACTGGAATGAAGGAGGTTGCTGGGCGACCTGATGGATGTTTTCAAAATTATGAGAGGCATAGACAGTGTGGATAGTGAAGACTTTTTCCCAGGGTAGAGGGGTCAATTAGGTTTAAGGTGCGAGGGGCAAGGTTTAGAGCAGCTGTCCGAGGCAAGTTTTTTTACACGGAGGGTAGTGGGTGCCTGGAACTCGCTGACGGAGGAGGTGGTGGAAGCTGGGACGATAGCATCTTGACAAATACATGAATAGGATGGGAATAGAGGGATACGGACCCCGGAAGTGTAGAAGATTTCAGTTCAGACGGGCAGCATGTTCAGCGCAGGCTTGGAGGGCCGAAGGGCCTGTTCCTGTGCTGTACTTTTCTTTGTTCTTTGTTCCTCTGAGTAGGTCTCTTCTGAGCAAGGGTCTCCCAGACGTTGTTGTCTATGTTGCATTTCTTGAGGTAGGTCTTCAGGGTTTCCTTGAAGTGTTTCCTTTTTAAAAAAACATTTTTTTATTCAAGGCTTTTTACATATATACATAACAATATCAGAAGACCAAAACATCAACACGAACAGAAGCCACAAGCCCCCCAACTGCAACCTCCCCTAATACCAACACCCACTGCACTGACCTTCCTACCGTTTTCACCCTTATCCCTCCCCCCAACACCCCCCAACCCCCCACACCCCGCTGACCCCTCAGTGAGCATCGAAGAAATCAATGAACGGCTTCCACTTCCAGGTGAACAGCTCCTCCGGGCCCCGCAAAGCGAACTTGACCTTCTCCGACCACAGGAATTTTGCCAGGTTGCTGACCAGAATTCCTGCCTTCTGCGGCTCCGAGACCCACCAGCACAACAAGATCCGTCTCCAGGCTGACAGGAAGGCAAAGGCCAATATGTCGTCCTCTCTCTTCACTTGGTCTTCTGGGTGTTCCGACACCCCAAATCTTGGCACTTCCGGACTCAAGACCAACCCACAACCAGAATCTCTGCCATAACGTTCGAGAACCCCTGCCAGAACCACCCCCCCCCCCCCCACCCCCCCCTCAGCTTTGGACATACCTAAAGCATGTGGACGTGATTCGCTCACCCACACATATCCTCCACCCCTGCACAAAGAACCGGCTCATGCTCGCAACAGTCATATGAGTCCTATGCAGCACATTAAACTGGATGAGGCTTAACCTCGCACATGTCAAGGACACCTTCACCCTCCGCAAGGCCTCCTTCTATGTCCCGGCCCTCACCTCCCCGTCCAACTCCTCCTCCCATTTGTGCTTAACCTCCTGTACCTGAGTGCCCTCCCTTTCCATCAACTCACTGTAAATATCCGACATCCTCCCCTCCCCAATATCAACCTCCGACAGCAACTTGTCCAGCAACACCGGAGGCAGCTTATATATTTCTACCAACTCCTCCAAACCGGCAAACGCGCCCCTGTAAACATGTCCCTAAAATATTCTATCCCTGCCTGCCCTCTCCCCCGGACCCTCGCATCCAACCTCGCCGGCACAAACCTTTGATTGTCACATATCGGCGGACACAACAACATGCTCTCCAATCCAAAATGCTGCCGACACTGGCTCCACACCCATAACACCGACACCACCACTGGGCTCGCGGAGTACCAGACCGGTGAGAATGGGAGGGGGCGCCAACAGCAGTGCCCTCAAACCCGTCCCCCTACATGATGCCGCCTCCATCCTCCCCCACACTAACCCCTCCTCCCCAGCCCATTTCCTCATCATTGTGAAGTTCGCCGCCCAGTAATAATTCATCAAATTTAGCAATGTCAGCGCACCACCCCCCTTGTCCCACCTCCAAGAACCCCCTCCTCACCTGCAGGAATGTCATCACCCAAACAAACCCCAAGATTATCCCCTTTACCTTCCGAAAAAGAAAGATTTGTGGACAAAGATGGGAAGGTTCTGGAATACCAACAAGAACCTGGGCAGCACTATCATTTTAACCATCTGCACGCCATCGGGCCCTCGCCACAGCAGCACTCTCATCCCCACCCAAAAAACACTCCAGCAGCCCGGTGGTGATAGCCACCCTCCAGTCCTGGAACCAGCTGCAGCAGCAATTTGGCCTGACCAGGGGGAGCTAAGTTACTTGTAACTCAAAAACATCCTACGAAAGGAGACGAGGACGTACCCACAACCGCCACGACAGACATTACTGGAAGAGTTACTGGACGCAAGCATCCTAGATAAAGGGAACTGTAGCGACATGTATGAACGACTGGTAGAAAGGGCTGACACCCTATTGGACGCAACAAGAAAGAAATGGGGGGAAGGCCTGGGGATTTAAATAGGGTGGGGACTCTGGAGCGAAGCACTGCATAGGGCCAACTCCACCTCCACATGCGCAAGGCTCAATCTGACACAACTAAAAATGTACATAGAGCCCACTTAACAAGAACTCGAATGAGTAGGTTCTCCCGGAGGTGGAGGATAGATGTGATCAGTGCCAAGAAGGCCCAGCCAACCATGCCCACATGTTCTGGTCTTGCCCCAGGCTTGTTGGGTACTGGACAGCTTTCTTTGAGGCAATGTCCAAAGTGGTGGGGATGAGGGTAGAGCTATGCCCGAAAGTGGCGGTCTTTGGGGTATCAGACCAGCCAGATCTATACATGGGGAGGAGGGCGGACTCCCTTGCCTTTGTCTCCCTGATCGCCCGCCGTAGAATCCTGTTCGGCTGGTGGTCAGCAGCACCACCCAAAGCTGCAGACTGGCTGTCCGACCTCTCAGAATCTCTCCAAATGGAAAAAATTAAATTTGCCATCCGAGGGTCAGATGACAGCTTCCACAGAACGTGGGAGCCGTTCACCCAACTGTTCTGGGACCTGTTTGTGGCCAACGAACAATCAGAAGAATAGCCAAGTAGCGAAGGATCAGTGGAAAGCAGCCAAGGCGTAAGAGGGAGGGAAAGACCCGGGTGGAGAGGGGAAACAGCTAAACCTAAGAGAAGAAAGGCGAACCACAGGAGGAGGGGCGGGGGGAAGGGGGAAGAGGGAAGGGGGGAAGAAGGGGGAAGGGAGGGGGAGGGGAGGAAGAGATAAGAGGGAGGAGACAGGGAACAATAGAAGGGAACCAGAAAGGGGGAGAGGCGAGGGAATGAAAGCCGGAAGGAGAGCAAGGAAAACAACAACAAACTCGGCAAATACAGTAAGAGGGAGCAAGGGAAATACGGGCGAAGACGGGTCGAACGGCCGAAGCGGAGGCGAACGCGCAACAACAACGGCAGCGAAAATCGTCCGGGAGAAGCAAGTAACAACAGCAGATGCATTCTCGTATTGCCCTCTCTGTATTGTACATAATTACTGTAATTGTTTCTCCAGCACCCAAATGTATATGTATCTCCCCAGTTTCCCCCCCACACCTTTCTCCTGACAACCCCCCACTGTACTCCCATTAATGAGCCTGTCCAGCTAGCATGGTGACCCCCGCCCAAGACCTCTGACTTCCCCTCACAATCCACCCCTCCCCCCCAACCCTCCCAACTACCACCAAAGAAAAACAAAAGGCACACTCACCATCATTGCTCCCACATCGAAACCTGCCCCAATCCACCCACCCAATGTGCCCCACACAGAACTACTCTCCCCAGCTCAATGTCTTCACACTCCTCCCAGTCCGTGGTCTCTCATAAAGTTCAGCACCTCCTCCGGCGAGTCAAAATAAAACGACTGCTTTTGATGCCTCACCCACAAGTGGGTAGGGTACCACACCTCGAACTTCACCCTCTTCTTCTGCTTGGTCAGCTCCACACCCAGGTCTTGGTAAATCCGCAGTTTACTCCCCTTCCAGGTGCACCTCTTGGTCTGACTCGCCCACCACAGGATCTTCGCTTTATCCAAGAACCGATGCAGCCTCACCACCATTGCCTTGGCGGCTCCCCCACCTGCGGCTTCATTATCCCCAACTCCGCCTCCAGCAAGGTAGGACAAACCTCATGCTCCACCACTGACTCCACCACCTTCTGATTCACCAGGTCCTATGCCTACTGCGTTAGCTGCACCCACTCGATCGTCTTAAGCAGCTCAAGCGCCTCAGCCAAATCCTCTACGGCCTCCTTCCTCTACTGCTAGAATTTTCCATTTAGGAACTCCACCAGCTGCTCCATCGATCATTTCCAGCGCTGCCCCCTTGCCCTCCGACATCTTCACTTTTGGCGCAACATAAAAAATTTCCTGCTCCAACTGCTCTCTCTTCCTCATGGCCCTCGTTGTCCGATGAGCCATACACCATTCCCACCAGAGGAATATTGCATTTCCTGGACACTCGTGTGCCTTTTGCCCTCAAAACACCGCACAATTGGGGTGGGGAAGGACTGAAAAAATCCACCTCTGGTGGGAGCCACCACATGGCTGCCACAGGAAGTCCCAGAAGTGTTCCCTTTGTCTTCTTCTTGTTCTGGAGCCTTCCTACAGTTAGTGAAGAAGATTTGCTTTGGCAGTCGGGACTCTGACATACTGAGCACATGGCCGTGGAGTTGGTTTCAGATGATCATGGCCTAAATATTGGAGCTCTTATCTCCTTCAAGGACTCCGATGTTAGTGCACTTGTCCTCCCAGCTGATGCGGAGTTAAAGTACATTGGATTTTGCAATGTATTTTAAAAGCTGTGTTGTTTAAAAGCCTCCCTGATGTAATGATGATAGAACATAGAACATAGAACAGTACAGCACAGAACAGGCCCTTCGGCCCTCAATGTTGTGCCGAGCCATGATCACCCTACTCAAACCCACATATCCACCCTATACCCGTAACCCAACAACCCCCCTCCCCTTAACCTTACTTTTATTAGGACACTACGGGCAATTTAGCATGGCCAATCCACCTAACCCGCACATCTTTGGACTGTGGGAGGAAACCGGAGCACCCGGAGGAAACCCACGCAAACAGGGGGAGGACGTGCAGACTCCACACAGACAGTGACCCAGCCGGGAATCGAACCTGGGACCGTGGAGCTGTGAAGCATTTATGCTAACCACCATGCTACCCTGCTGCCCCAAAGCTCAAGTCTCAGTGTTTACTTCAAATAATTTAATGCATTAGTTGACATTTTCAAGCCTCCTGTAAGCTAATGTGAACTATCTCTCTGACAGGTGTTGTAGAATCCAGTGCAGATTCCAAATCTGGAGTCAGGCTACATGTCCGCCTGGTCAGGACATCAATTACCAACTCCTGAGAGTGTATAGGCAAAGGACATCATATGGAACAATATTAGAGAAGATGTGTACTGGGCTTCAGCAAGGAAGCAATTGGACGCTTTTGGGTAATGATGAAGGAATACCTGAAGACGTACTCCAACTGCTGCTCGTACTCTAACGGTGAAGATGAAACTCACAATAGTTTTGCGTGTTGTGCATTGCACAACTTTGCCCTTCAGTATGGACTGAGCATTCACCCAGAAGATGACTTGCCATCAGAAATGGAGGAGCTGGAGGAGGGCAATATGGAGCCTGATGCACACATACCACCTGGTGCAGGTGAGGAAGCCCAGGCTCCAGGTGACACAAGGGCAGTTCAATGTCACCTGGCAGTTGCGGAATTTGGACATTGAACCCTCCCTCCCACCCCTTCATCCCTCTCCTCCTCCACCTCCCTCCCCTGCCCTCTCCTCTCTCTACCTCCCCCTTCCTCCCTGCCCAATTTACAAAAAGACAAGTACCGTTGTGTCAAAGTGAAAAAGCATATTTCATGGATTGCTATGTTAAAGTGAAAACATATATTTTATTTCAAATAGTTGAGGTAGTTATTAAACAAAATGTCTTATTGCAGCTGAAATGTTAACATGATATCAAAGTATATTTTTATTTGTTAATAAATTTGTTAATAAATGTTTTCCATTAAACGTTGCAAACTTCTGCAAATGTCTTATTCAAACATAAAAACACAACATTTGAATATTAGATAATTATAACTGAATAACGTATTTGAAGTAAACAAGGCAGAAAAATACTAATGATAATCGCCAATCAGAAAGAAAAATCAGATTTTTCAACACACATTTCAATTCAAGATGGTGGCCAGCTGCACAGAACAATTAATAAAGGACCATGCATAAGAAAAAGAGGTGATACCACAGCCCCCCCTCCAGTCAGTGGACACTTCTGGGCATTATAGGCGTTTGCCTGCAGACAAAAATGGAAATGTCAAGAATAGAGGCTGCTGAAGACATGCCCTGAGGGACATGTCCCATTATGGCACTTATGACCAGGTCTGAACCTCTCCATGGTCTTTTATGACACCTCAGAAAGTTAGCAAGGAGACAGTCTTGTGGATTGGATGAATTGGTTTATTGTCACGTGTACCAAAGTACAGTGAAAAGTATTTTTCTGCGAGCAGCTCAACAGATCATTAAGTACATGAAAATAAAAGAAAAGAAAAAGAAAATACATAAGAGGCAACACAAAGGTACACAATGTAACTACGCTGGTTTAGCACACTGGGCTAAATCGCTGGCTGTGGAAGCAGGCCAGCAGCACAGTTCAGTTCCTGTACCAGCCTCCCCAAACAGGCGCCGGAATGTGGTGACTAGGGGCTTTTCACAGTAACTTCATTTGAAGCCTACTTGTGACAATAAGCAATTTTCATTTCATAAACACCAGCATCGGGTGAAGCATACCGGGGTGTAGTGTTAATCAGGTCAGTCCATGAGAGGGTTGTTTAGGAGTCTGGTAATAGCGGGGAAGAAGCTGTTTTTGAGTCTGTTTGTGCGTGTTCTCAGACTTTCGTGTCTCCTGCCCGATGGAAGAAGTTGGAAGAGTGAGTAAGCCGGGTGGGAGCCGGGTTATTTCCACTGGATGGACCCATTTTCAGCGTAAGCTATGTTACTGCATTTTGACACCCTCAGAAAGTTAGCTAACAGACATCAAACAGACATCATTGTGTGTTATCAAGATTGTATTTGAACATGAAAAACTGAGTAGACTGAATAACCATTACTCCCTTTCTTAACTTTACAATCAGATTCTAGGATTTTAAGTTTTGGAAATTACTTTATCTATTAAGGTATATACACATCGTGTATCTAACTCATCGTCCGTGAAGGTCTGACTTCACTTCTTCAAAACTACATTTTGAGTTGCCATATTCTAAGTTGAAATGAAAATCACTTATTGTCACGAGTAGGCTTCAATGAAGTTACTGTGAAAAGCCCCTAGTCGCCACATTCCGGCGCCTGTCCGGGGAGGTTGGTACGGGAACCGAACCGTGCTGCAGGCCTGCCTTAGTCTGCTTTAAAAGCCAGCGATTTAGCCGAGTGAGCTAAACCAGCCCCTAAAAGATGCAAATACTTTTAAGCACGTCACACGTGAAGTTAGATAATAATATATTGCTGACTTATATAGTAGTTTCATAGATTTAAAATAAATAACAAAACCTATGTTCACTTATAAATATTGAACAATGACCGTGTTAAATCATAAAAGAATTAAAAATTATACTTTAAATGAGCCAATGACAATAAAAGAATTAACAAAAAAAATGATAAAAACTCTTCACCATACCTTAATAATAGTAGGGAACCCTTGCAATGTCTCTGTCTTCACTTTAAAACTGTTCTTTCACAGCATGGCCTCAAAGAGTGTTCCCATCTGGCCCCATCATGGCAGGGTGTGGCTACACTCCTCCTGCACTGACGTCTGCACAATCTGCAACAATTAGTGATAGTTTCATGGTCAGAGCAACAAATTAAACTGATTAACTGAATTCAAAACCCACCAGCAACCATGTTGGGATTTGAACCTGGGTCTCCACAGTATTAGACTGGGTCTCCAATTACTAGCCCAGTGATATTTGCACTGCACCACTGTCTCGCTTCATAAACTCAGATTTCTTGCAGTGAAACCTCAACCCATGACTTTCTGCCTCAGATGCAGATGTGATAACCACGGCTGTTCAGGTTGCGGTGACAGACAAAATTCAATCATTTTTTTAAAGCATTTTTATTCCAAATTTTCAACATTCTAAATTTTACAATGAAATAAATAAGCTCACCCACCCACCCAACAAAATCCCCCCACCCGCCCCATCAACAGTCAACATCAACGGTTAAGCTCAATGGGCTAGACAGCTGTTTGTGATGTAGGACAAGGCCAGCAGCACGGGTTCAATTCCCATAACAGCAGAGAATTCTGAATTCTCCCTCAGTGTACCTGAACAGGTGATGGAATGTGGCGACTTGGGGCTTTTCACAGTAACTTCATTGCAGTGTTAATGTAAGCAATAAAGGTTATTTATTTAATTAAAACCCGCCCTCCAAAACCTTTCCAACTTTGGGCAGGACCAGAACATATACACATGATAAGCTGGACCCCTCCTGCACCATTCATAGACGTTCTCGACCCCCTCAAACAGGCGGCTTGTCCCTGACTTCATCAGATGCATTCTGGACACACCCTTCAGCTGTATCAATCCCAGCCTTGCACACTTTCCCGAGGTATTTACCCTCCGCAGCACCTCGCACCACAACCCCTCCTCCAATGCCACCCCCAACTTCTCCTCCCCCTTAGCCTTGATCCCCATCCATAGGCACTGTTATATTACGTTATAGTAATATCTCGTTACTATTTTGCTTACTTCCAGAATCAGTCTTCAAATTAAGCAAATATTGTTTATTGAATAACGATTATAAATATCTCTGAGTTTGTTCACTCTTCTACGACTATAACTGAAGATGAGATAACTACGAATAATTATATATTATTTAACTACACTTGCCAGCTAAGCTATATCTCTAACACTTTGCTCACTCGTCACCCCTGATACCAAGAGGCGGGAATCTCCTCTGAGTGTAGCTTATATGCATAGATCTGGTGCTGCCATCTAGTGGTTGTCTAGCACTATCTTACAGATGTGAAACCCTTACATACCAGGGGATATACAGGTCACTGCAGGCACCCTATCCTCCTCCAAAATCCTTCCATAAATCGCCGACACTACGCCCCTCTCCAACCCCCCCCCCCCCCCCCCCCCCCACGCTGATAGCAGCTCCTCCAGCAACGAGGAGGCCGGCAGCAACGGACAGTTCGGGAAGTTCTTCCTCGAAAATACACCAGCATGTACTGGAAACTCTCGTCCCTGTGACAGTATGTGTAGTGTCTGGCACATTAAGAGTTAATGTGATATTGTATTCTACCACCAGATGGAACTGGGGAGCAAACCTATAAAAGGGAAATCCTCTCAAACTTCTGGGAGAAGGTATAAGGAGTAAGGAGAGGCTTGGAGTAGATGTGAGGTAAGATAGATCATTTTGTAAAGTTTTGTAGCATAGATATGGTAGTATAATTTATTAGTTAATACCCTGTAACGTGTTTGAATCATAATTTGTGTAGCGTAAATAAACTACGCTACAAGGTACCTCATGGTAGACTGGTACAAAAGGTGAAGTCACATGGGATCAGAGGAGAGCTGGCAAGTTGGATACAGAAGTGGCTTGGGCACAGAAGACAGAGGGTATCAGCAGAAGGGTGCTTTTCTGAATGGAAGGCTGTGACTAGCATCATTCCACAGGGATCAATTGTGGAGCCTTTGTTGTTCATGGTCATATAAATGATTAGGAAAAAAATGTAGCTGGTCTGATGAGTAAGTTCGCAGACAACACAAAAATTGGTGGTGTTGCGGATAGTGAAGAGGATTGTCAGAGAATACAGCAGGATATAAACTGATTGGATTCTTGGGCGGAGCAATGGCAGATGGAGTTTAATCTGGACAAGTGTGAGGTAATACACTTTGGAAGGTCCAATGCATGTCGGAATTACGCAGTAAATGGTAGAACTCTTGCGAGTGCTGACAGGCAGAGAGATCTGGGCGTGCATGTTCACCGATCACTGAAAGTGGCAACGCATGTGGATAAGGTGGTCAGGAAGCCATTCGGCATGCTGGCCTTCATTGGTCGGGGCATGGAATATAAAAATTGGCAAGTCATGTTGCAGCTGTCCAGGACCTTAGTTAGGCCTCATTTAAAATATTGTGTACAATTCTGGTTGCCACACTAGCAGAAGGATGTGGATGCTTTGGAGAGGGTACAGAAGTGGTTTATGAGGATGTTGCCTGGTATGGAGGGCATTAGCTACGAGGAGAGGTTAGATAAACTCGGTCTGTTCTCACTGGAACGACGGAGGTTGAGAGGCGACCTGATAGAGTCGACAAGATTATGAGTGGCATGGACAGAGTGGATAGTCAGATGCTCGTTCCTAGGTTTAGAGCCATGATGTGGAGATGGCGGCTTTGGACTGGGGTGAGCACAGTAAGAAGTCTTACAACACCAGGTTAAAGTCCAACAGGTTTGTTTCAAACACTAGCTTTCGGAGTGTTGTAAGACTTCTTACTAGGTTTGAAGAGTCAAGTACTGGGGGACATAGGTTTAAAGGGTGCAGGGAACTGTTTAGATCAGATGTGCACGGCAAGCTTTTAACACAGAGGATAGTAAATATATGGAATGCGCTGCCTGGGGAGGGGGTGGGAGCAGGTACGATAGCAGCAGTTAAGAGACATCTAGACAAATATATGAATGAAGTGGGAATGGAAGGATACAGACTCCGTAAATGCATACGGTTTTAGTTTAGGCAGGGACCATGGTCAGTGCAGGCTTGGAGGGCCGAAGGGCCTGTCCCTGTGCTGTATTGTTCTTTGTTCTTTTGTTCTTAGCTTTGTTGAATAACATAACTTGATTTTCTTTGGCTACACTACAACTTTAATTCATCCTGAGAAACTCAATAAAGAACATCATACACCCGTCCCAGCCCAAACCTCTCATTCAACTCCTCCAAGCTCGCAAACCGCCCTCCCAGAAACAAAACCTTCACCACCCTGATCCCCCTCTCCTCCCAACCCCCAGAACCTTGCATCCACCCTCCCCGGCTCAAAACTGTGATTCCCCCTAATCGGCAACACCCTCGACCCTGCTCCCAACCTAGAGCGCTGCTGGAACTACCTCCAAATCTTCAACGTGACCAACATCACCGGACTCCCCGATTGCTTCCTTGTAGCCAACGGGAGCGATGCCGATGCTAACTCCGACCCCCTACATTAAGCCAACTCCATCCTCACCCATAAATCCCCGCCTTCCTGTTCCATCCCGGCACCTTGCCTGCATTCGCCGCCCAACAATAGTGCATCATATTCGGGAGGCATAACCCCCACCTCCGACTGCCCTCCCCTCTGCCGTACAACCTTCCTTATCCTGGCCTCCTTCCCTGTCCAGACAATGAATAAATCAGCCTATCCATCCCGCTTGAAAAACGCCTTGGGCAGAAAGACCAGCAGGCACTGAATCAAAAACCACGATAGGATGCCCACCTTCACCACCTGCACCCGGCCCACCAACACAGAGAAAGATTGTCCCACTTCAACAAATCTGCCTTCACCCTCCCCACCGAGCTCGAAAAATTCAACTTCCTAAGACCAGCCCAGTCCCGAGCCATCTGCACCCCCGCAGATACGATGGGTGGTGGCCTCAGAGCAGATTAACAAGGCGCTTGAGGGGTTCGATAGGGACTTGCACAAGTCGGAGCCACCAGACGATGAGCAGGAGATGAGGGAGTTTTGGGGGAGGTTAGAATGCCCGGGGTTGGGTGAAATGGAGAAGGTGGGGGTGGAGGAGCCGGTGAGGGTATGGGAAGTGAAGGCGGCAATCGGGAATATATGCAGACAGGGAAGGCGCTGAAGTGAGACGCTGCCATCAGAATGGCAACCCACTCTACCCCATCTCCCCTCCCTGGGGAGGAAAACAACGAAACACTCGCTTTTCCTCAAATTTAGCTTATACCCTGAAAACGTCCCAAATCTTTGAAGAACCCCAATTATGCCCTCCATCCCCCACCCCCACCCCGCCAAGGAGCCCGGCTCCGACATATATAACAGCAAATCATTTGTGTGCAGGACACCCTATGATCCAACCCCCTTCACTATCCCCTTCCACAACTCCAAGCTCCTCAGCGCAATGACCAAGGGCCTTATCGCCAATGCAAGCAGATGGGGGGGGGGGGGGGGGGGGGGGGGGGGGGGGGGGACATGGGACACCCCTGCCTCATTCCCTGATGCAACAAAAAATAGCCTGAATTCATATCATCCTTGCCCACGCTCGCCATTGGCACCTTTTACAGCAACATCACCCATGTCACAAACTTAGGCCCAATTTCAAACTTCGCCAACACTGCAATCAGCTTTGGCAAAGGGTCATCTGGACTCAAAATGTTCGGTCTTTTCTCTGCTTACAGATGCTGCTTCTCTTTTGACTGCAATCAAAGAGTTCCACTCCACCCGATCAAGCACCTTCTCTGCATCTAATGCCATCACCACCTCCAACTCCCCTCCTTCTGCCGAAAAAAGGACCACATTCAACAGCCGCCTCATATACGATGCCATCTGTCTGCCCTTAACAAACCCTGTCTGATCCTCCCAATCACCTTCGGAAGGCACCCCCCCCCCCCCCAACCTTAGCCCAGCACCTTTGTCAATATCTTGGCATCCATATTCAGCCGGGATATGGGCCTATACGACCCACACTCCACCCGGTCCTTATCCTTCTTTAACAGCAACAAGATGGAGGCCTGTCTCATCCTTTTCAGCAAAACACCCCCAACCATTGCATTCTTGAACATTTCCACCAGCAACAGCGACACTTACCCTTAAATCACCTATAAAATTCCACCGGGACACCGGTGGTGACATTTAGGTGGCGGCCACCTCCATCCACTCTTTGAGCGAGGCCGTCATATTCCTCGGAAGCACCTCGAAATGTTTGGCGAACGACCTTTTAAACTCCCTCAACACCGCCTCGGTCAGAGTATCAACCGTGATGGGAGCGGCCCCACTCAACGAACCAACAGCCGCCATCTTTCCTCCTGTTGGACTCACAACAGCATTCGCTGGTGGACTTTCGCCTCGTCCTTTTCCTTCCCTGACCTGAAACTTAGATATTCCACCGATTCCTTACAACGTCCTACACCAGGGCATCCAAAACTTACGCCTGAGACCAGGCATAAAAGTCCCAAAAAACACAGGCTCTAACAGGAGCCACCCAACGTGCGGCCGCCACCTACATGTCACCGCCGGAAGCTCCAGGCAAAATTCAATCACGATGATGGATGATTCTTGACTGCCAGTTAAACAACCTTCACCCCAACACCAACCCCTGCTCCCCATCTGATGCTCGTTTCATTAAAAATTGAAACTGCTCTGAGAAAATGGGAAAAAGAGCAATTTTTGATTTAAAATGCCCCGGTGATTTTTCCCCTGGGTACTCCTTGCAGCAGGTTCCTGGAGATTAATCTTTAAATTCTGGAGATTCCAATGCAATCCTGAAGGGTTTGCAGGCCTGGGCCACTTGTATGGTGATTGTGGTGTATTGAGTAAAATAACAAAATATGATGGTTGGATGGAGTTTTTCATAAATTGCTGATTACCCCTTTGAGAATTGCATCACAGCAGAAAGAAAAATAAATGGTCATGTTCACATTTATTTGAAGGACGCAGTAAATTACAAACTGCTCCTTCGTTCCGAAAGTGTATTTGGAACATTCTGCTGAGTTGGACAATGTTTTTCACAGATGTTTGCTTGAAAGTTAGGCGGTGTCTTCCTTTGAAAGCTGAAACAAAAAGCCCCCTCGCTCCTCACTGTTTTCTGATTTATTTTTTGAAAGGGAGGTAAAATTGCACTGTATTGCCACTCCTAACTCACGAGCATGAACTTCCTTTGTGGTTTTGACAGATGCCCAAGTGTTTGGAGTTTGGTACCCATGTCGCCCGGTACATCTCAATCCCCCTCAGTTATCCAGTACTGACCAAGGTCAGCACGGTAGCATTGTGGATAGCACAATTGCTTCAAAGCTCCAGGGTCCCAGGTTCAATTCCAGTTTGGGTCACTGTCTGTGCGGAGTCTGCACATCCTCCCCGTGTGTGCGTGGGTTTTCTCCGGGTGCTCCGGTTTCCTCCCACAGTCCAAAGATGTGCAGGTTAGGTGGATTGGCCATGATAAATTACCCTTAGTGTCCAAAATTGCCCTTAGTGTTGGGTGGGGTTACTGGGTTATGGGGATAGGGTGGAGGTGTTGACCTTGGGTAGGGTGCTCTTTCCAAGAGCTCGTGCAGACTCGATGGGTCGAATGGCCTCCTTCTGCACTGTAAATTCTATGATAATCTATGATTAATCTAGGACAAAGGTTCGGCACAACACCGTGGGCCGAAGGGCCTGTTCTGTGTTGTATTTTTATATGGTCTAGCAGTGGTGCTCGCCGACTGGACCTCTCTCATTTCAAGCAGTCAGTGTGAGTATCAAGTGTTTCCAGGACTGGTACAGCATGGATTAGAAAGGTTCGGTATTCGTGTTCAGCACCATTCCTCAGGGATTGAAGCAGTCCATATCCAAATGCAACAAACCTGGACAATATCAAGTCTTGGGCTGACAAGTGGCAGGTAACATTTATACCACACAAGTGCCAAGCAATGAATATATCCAACAAGAGAGAATCGAAGTATCGCCCCATGACATTCAATGGCCCACTATGGCTGAATCGTCAACTATCAACATCCTGGGGGTTACCAGTGACCAAAAACTGAACTGGACTAGACATATTAATACTGTGGCTACCAGAGCAGGTCAGAGGCTCGGAGTGCTGAGTAACTCACCTCCGGACCCCCCAAACTTGTCCACCATCGACAAGGCACAAATCAGGAGTGTCATGGAATACTCTCCACGTGCCTGGATGAGTGCAGCTCCAACAACACTCAATACCATCTAGGACAAAGCAGCCCGCTTATTTGACATCCCATCCACAAGCATTCACTCCCTCTACCATCAACACACAATAACACCCATGTGTACCATCTACAAGATGCACTGTAGGAACCTACCAAAGTTTCAAAGGCAGCACCTTTCAAACCCACGGTCACTACCATCTAAGGTAAGGTAAAGTCACCATAGAACATAGAACATTACAGCGCAATACAGGCCCTTCGACCCTCGATGTTGCTCCGACCTGTGAAACCCCTCTTAAGCCCATCTACACTATTCCATGGATGACCACAGGCTGCTTTCCCCTTTGAGGGGTAGAGCTGACTGGTGATGATTTAACCTGAGAATCACCACACCTCAGGCGAGGGGCAAGGTTGCTAAGACAGGGCCTTCATGAATAACCTTTGCCGGTACGGGAATTGAACCTGCGCTGCTGGCCCCGCTCTGCATTATAAACCAGCTGTCCAGTCAACTGAGCTAAACCAGCCCCCCTAGAGGGGCAAAGTCATGGAAACACCACCACCTGGAAGTTACCCTCCAAGTCGCTCACCATCCTGACTTGGAAATATATCGCCGTTCCTTCACTGTTGCTGGGTTAAAACCCTGGAATGCCTTCTCTAACAGCACTGAGGGTGTACCTACTACTGATTGTCTGAAGCGGTTCAAGAACACAGCTCTCCATCACCTTCTCAAGGGCAATTAGGAAAGGGCAATAAATGCTGGCTTAGACAGTGATGGCCACATCCCGGAAATGAATTCCAAAACTTAGATACACTGTCAGACTTGCTC
This sequence comes from Scyliorhinus canicula, assembly GCF_902713615.1. Lineage (NCBI taxonomy): Eukaryota > Metazoa > Chordata > Chondrichthyes > Carcharhiniformes > Scyliorhinidae > Scyliorhinus > Scyliorhinus canicula. The sequence goes on along the minus strand of NC_052148.1, from coordinate 18,228,362 downwards.
GACCCTCTCCTGTTAAGCACTCTCAGGTATGGCACAGCACAGGCTACAGTTACTGTACACCGCCCCATCATGGTGTCTTTGATTCTTTCTCAGAAGAGCAACATCTTCTGCAGCGTAAGTTTTCCCTGTGCCATGGGAATGGCCTCCAATTGTGAAATGTGCTCCATGATAGACATTAGTTAGAAATGTCCACCATCTGGGTCGATGCTCAAATTCTCACCCCTGAATCAGAATGTGAAGTCCCACTTGAGGATCTGAATGCATAACCTAGGTTGACACCCCCGTGCAGTAGCGAGGGAGTGCTGCATGGCTGGAGGAACCATCTTTCAGTAGATGGAACCAAGACATGCTCCATTTCAGCAGGAGAATGAGACGGGATCTATTCATACACTCCATGAATAAGATGGGAAATTTCACTGCTTTCTGGATTTCTCACACAAATGCAATCACCAACCAGCATTTGATTGGTCTTTCATATTCATGAACTGTAGCAAATTCCATACGGTAAACTAGCCATTCAGCCTAACAGGCACGTTTCTATTTGTTCTCCACATTCACAGTAGTCCTAATGCTCACACTTGCATGACCCTCCCTCTATTTCCCTTCCTTTCAATCACTTATCTAACTTATTCTTCATTATTTTTCTTAGTGGTAAGTTCTTCTTTCTATATGATATCTTCAACAGGATGAACCCTCTCTGTGCTGTTACTGGCAGCAAACAATGCTGATAAACAGGGCTGACATGGGACTATATGCACTAATAGATGACTCACCCTACACCTTCGTAAGGACGTTAGACAGGTTGGTGACCGTTCCAGAGGTCACATTGTAGAGAAGGTTGATGTCATGTACTGGATGTGTTTTGATCTCTTAAAAGGGATGGGAGAGGTATTTTCCAGGGTTTTTTCCCCTTTATTGGCCTTGTTTCTTTTCCCCTCTCTCAAGAGATTACAGGGGTAAGTGAGTGGAGGAGAGAAGGGAATAAATATCTTCTCAAAATGCTGCACTCATGAGTATTGGAGAGGATTCATCGACCTGTCAATTTTATACCATCCTCTACTGCAGTTACTCTGCAGTGGGAGCCTCACAAGGCTCATTATACGTGGAGAATATAAATAGCGGTCTTTCTTCTGTGGCAATGACCTGGCCACTGTCAGTGTCACTCCATTCATTTAGGTGATCGGAACTTGATGAATCACAATGAACAAGCGAGTGGGTTACTGAAGAAATGGACTCGTTCAATAACCTCTTGCTGACATACTTCATTGAAGAGAGTTTTTGTTAGCTCTCACTTATCCTAGGCCCAACCAGCTTCAGCTTTCATCAATAGCCTTCTTTCAATCGTACGAAATGAGGATATTTGTGGATGACTGCACAATGTTCAGCATCATTTGTGACTCCTCAGACACTGAAACTGTCCAGATCCAAGTGCAGCAAGACCTGGACAATATCCAAACTTGGGCTGACAAGTGGAACGTAACATTTGCGCCACACAAGTGTCAGGTAATGACCATTTCTGACAAGAGAGAAAGCAAACATCTCCCCTTGACAGTCAATGGCATTATCATCACTAAATCTCCCACTGTCAACATCCTGGAGCTTACAATTGACCAGAAACTTAACTGGACTAGCCATATAAATACTGTGGCTACAAGAACAGGTCAGAGGTCGGAAATCCTGCAGCAAGTAATTCACCTCCTGATTCCCCAGAACCTGTCCAGAATTTATAAGGCACAAGTCAAGAGTGTGATGGAATACTTTCCACTCCCTGAATGAGTGCAACTCCAACAACACTCAAGAAGCTCAACGCCATCCCGGTCAAAGCAGCCCCACTTGATTGGCAGCTCATCCACCACCTCCAACATTTACTCCCTCCACCATTGATGCACAGTGGCAGCCGTGTGTTCCATCTGCAAGATGCATTGCAACAGCTCATTGAGGTTCCTCCAACACCACCTTCAAAACCCATGTACCATCAGGGGGTCAAGGGCAGCAGATACATGGGAACACCACCACCTGTAAATTCTCCTCCAAGCCCCACAATATCTTGCATTCGACATATATTGCTGTTCCTTCACTGTCGCTGGGTCAAAATCCTGACACCGCCCTCCCTAACAGCACTGGGGGTGCACCTGCGCCACGCGGACTGCAGCGGTTCAAGAAGGTGCCTCATCACTACCTTCTCAAGGGCAGTTAGGGCTGGGCAATAAATGATGACCTAGCCAACAACACCACAGAGTGAACAAATGAAAAAAACGTAACTGGTAATCCAGAAACTATAAGGAAAGATCTATATTTAAAAAGCACGTTTTACAATCTTAGGATGTTGCAAAGCTTTACAGCTAATGATGTATTCCTGAAGTATAGTTACTGGTGTCATGTAGGAATCAGTTTGTACACAGCAAGCTCCCACAACAAGCAAGCATAGAATAATAGAATCCCTACAGTGCGAAGGAGGCCATTCAACCCATCGCATCTGCACCCACCCTTAGAAACCCCTCTCCCTCCACTGAAGCCCACACCTTCCACACTGAAGCCCACACCTCCACCCTATCCCTGCAACCCTACCTACCCTTTTGGACACTATGAGACAATTTAGCATGGCCAATTCATCTGACCTTCACATCTTTGGACTGTGGGTGGAAACCGGAGCACCCGGAGGAAACCCACACAGACAATGCGCACTCCACACAGTCACCCGAGGCCAGAATTGAACCCGGGTCCCTGGAGCTGTGAGGCTGCTGTGCTACGCACTGTGCCACCATGCCGCCCAATGTGATAATGATCTGCTTGCTTAGTAATGTTGATTGAAATGAATATTGACCAGGACACTGGGAATGGCCCCCTTGCCCTTCTTTCAAATTGTGGTACAAGATATTTTACATCTATGTGAGAGGGAAGTCAGGGCTACAGTTTGATGTTTCACCAGAAAGGCAGGACTTCCTCGGTACTACACTGGCGGTGTCAGCCTGGACTTCTGTACTCCGGTCTTCGGAGTGGGAATTGAACCCACGACCTGCTGATTTGGAGGCGGGAGTGTTGGCCGCTGTGCCGCAGCGAACACAAAATTGCGCACATGCTTAAAGTCTCCAGTAAGTGTTCCCCAGCAGTGAACTATACTTCAGAACTCCACCTGCAATGCGATATTTTTTGCCCGAGCTCTATTCCTCCCTTTGAGTTGGCAGGAGGCACAACCTGAAGCTAATGTGACATCATGATTGGATGTGATTGGCTGGCTAACTGGATGGCTGCCACTGCAAGAGAACCTCATGATGTCATTCCTTGGAGAGTTCGGGCAAGATGTCAACTCCAAAACTAACTTGTAATTTTTAAAAGTGTTAAAGCACGGTAACCAGGAATGTCTTAGAGACACAGATGGGCCCACTTGGATCGTATTTGACAACTTAGTCGAATTTTCCCTTCCAAATTATAATTATGATTGATGATAGTCCCCTGAAAGAAATAATACAGATGCCCATTCGAAAATAAACTTATTTGCAACAAAGAACATTTTGAACCACTCAGGATATTTTGAATAATAAGATTGAGGACAGTCTGGTTTGCTAATTTGAAAAGTGGTTTTCTCATGAGAAGCACAAATGGTTGATAAAGGACCGGTATTCTAATTGGAAAATTATGAGTTGGAATGGACATTACTGGATCATTTGCGTTGTCCATATTTTGACCAGAGACGGGTACATCTTGTTGCCCCATTAAGCTGTTAACAAGGCAGAGACTGGCGTTGTCAATAAGCAGTGGCTCAACTACAGGAAGATTGCAATAGGAGGTGGTCATTCAGCCCCTCCAAACTGCCCTGCTATTTAATTAATTCATAAATAATATATATCTTAATGCCATTTATCTACCTTGATTTCGTAACCTGCAATACTCTTGTCTACCGTGGCCGACATGGTAGCCCAGTGGTTAGCACTGTTGATTCACAGCTCCAGGGCCCCAGGTTCGATTCCCGGCTTGGTTCACTGTCTGCGTGGAGTCTGCTCGTTCTCCCCGTGTCTGCGTGGGTTTCCTGAGGGTGGGCTAATTGGACATTCTGAACTCTCCCTCAGTGTACCCGAACAGGGGCCGGATTGGGGCGACTTGGGGCTTTTCACAGTAACTTCATTAACAAGTGTTAATGCCTACTTGTGACAATAAAGATTATTATTATCAATAAAAATCAATCAAGCTGAGTTGTTAAATCTTCAATTGACCTCCAGCCTCATCAGTTTTCCTGAGAGGCCGTTCCTGATTTCCAATACCCTTTGTGAGGAAGAATGTTTTCTGATATCACCCATGAATAACCAAGTTCTATATTTGAAATTGTGGCCTCTAGCTTTGCACTCCTCCAGCAGAGAGGAAAGAAGAAAGAACAAAGAAAAGAACAGGAACAGGCCCTTTGGCCCTTCAAGCCTGCGCTGACCATGCTGCCCGTCTACACTAAAACAGTCCACACTTCCGGGGCCCGTATCCCCCTATTCCCATCCGATTCATGTATTTGTCAAGACGTCCTTTAAAAGTCAGAAGGATTAGTTCCTTCAGGAGACATACAGGCACCGTAGGTCAGTTCTACCATTTCGAGGCAGTACAGTCAGAGTTTGGTTGGTTTGATAGAGGTAATTGAGAGGTGGGGGGAAGCTCATTAGTGGTGCTCAGTTCGATTACACTGACTGATCTCCGGGTTAGACCAGATATTAACCAGCATAACATTTCCCGCAAATCTCGCCCAAGTTTCTGGCATTGTGCTCAGTGTAAGAGACATTAGTGCACAGCAGGGTAAATCAGCACATCATTGTTTTGTTTTTATAATGGCATAAAGGCATCATTAACTAGTAAGAGATTGGGCAAACACATTGGATGTTCATTTATTGAGAATAGATACATGGGTCATTTATATGGAGGTATGAAGCTTGAAGATATCAGAGCTGCAGAACCCTCTGCTTGTGCTTTGCTGAAAGCAAAGATAAAATTAAAACTGGAACATGTGACACACTTCCTTTCCTGTGATGCAATGCTGCAATGGGTGGCATGGTTGTACAGGCAACAAACACCCCCCCCCCTCATCCAACTGACACCCCGGTATCCACCCCCCCCCCAAACAAACCCCCCCCCCCCACTCACGGCGCTGACACCCCGGAACTCCCCTCCGCCCACCATCCCCCCCACAATAAACACCCCCCCACTCACCCCGCTGACACCCGGCACCCCCCTCCGACCCCCCCCCCCCCCCCCCCCCCCCACCGGCAACAATCAACCCGCCTCATCCCAGTGACACCCCGGTACTCGCCCCCCATACAAACACCCCCCCCTCATCCCACTGACACCCCGGTACCCACCCCCGCCCAAACAAACCCCCCCCCCCACTCACGCCGCTGACACCCCGGAACTCCCCTCCGCCCACCATCCCCCCCACAATAAACACCCCCCCACTCACCCCGCTGACACCCCGGCACCCCCCTCCCCCCCCCCCCCCCCCCCCCCCCCACCGGCAACAAACAACCCCCCTCATCCCAGTGACACCCCGGTACTCGCCCCCCCATACAAACACCCCCCACTCATCCCACTGACACCCTGGCACCCCCCCAAACAAACACCCACCACTCACCACTGACACCCCGGCACCCCCCTCCGCCCACCTCCCCCCCGGCAACAAACACCCCCGACTCATCCCAGTGACACACCGGTACTCGCCCCCCATACAAACACCCCCCACTCATCCCACTGACACCCCGCACCCGCCCCCCAAACAAACACCCCCCACTCACCACTGACACCACGGCACCCCCCTCCGCCCACCCCCCCGGCAACAAACACCCCCCCCCCCTCATCCCACTGACACCCCGCACCCGCCCCCCAAACAAACACCCCCCACTCATCCCACTGATACCCTGGCACCCCCCCCAAACACCCCCACTCACCACTGACACCCCGACACCCCCCTCCGCTTCCCCAAACAAACACCCCCCACTCATCCCACTGACACCCCGGCACCCCCCTCCGCTTCCCCAACAAACACCCCCCACTCATCCCACTGACATCCCGGCACCCCCCTCCGCCCCACCAAACAAACACCCCCCTCATCCCACTGACACCCCGGCACCCCCCTCCGCCCCCCCCAAACAAATACCCCCCCTCATCCCACTGACACCCCGCACCCCCCCCCCCCCAAACAAACACCCCCCACTCACCACTGACACCCCGGCACCCCCCTCCGCACACCCCCTCGGCAACAAACACCCCTCACTCATCCCACTGACGCCCCGGCACCCCCCTCCGCCCCCCCAAACAACACCCCCCTCTTCCCACTGACACCCTGCACCCCCCCCCCAAACAAACACCCCCACTCATCCCACTGACACCCCCCTCCATCCCCCAAACAAACACCCCCTTCATCCCACTGACACCCCGGCACCCCCCTCCGTCCCCCCAAACAAACACCCCCCCTCATCCCACTGACATCCCGGCACCCCCCTCCGCCCCCCCAAACAACACCCCCCTCTTCCCACTGACACCCTGCACCCGCCCCCCAAACAAACACCCCCCCTCATCCCACTGACACCCCCCTCTGCCCCCCAAACAAACACCCCCCTCATCCCACTGACACCCCGGCACCCCCCTCCGTCCCCCCAAACAAACACCCCCCCCTCATCCCACTGACACCCCGGCACCCCCCTCCGTTCCCCCAAACAAACACCCCCCCTCATCCCACTGACATCCCGGCACCCCCCTCCGCCCCCCCAAATAAACACCCCCCTCATCCCACTGACACCCCGGCACCCCCCCTCCGTCCCCCCAAACAAACACCCCCCACTCATCCCACTGACACCCTGCACCCGCCCCCCAAACAAACACCCCCCACTCATCCCACTGACACCCCGGCACCTCCCTCCGTCCCCCCAAACAAATACCCCCCCTCATCCCACTGACATCCCGGCACCCCCCTCCGCCCCCCCAAATAAACACCCCCCTCATCCCACTGACGCCCCGGCACCCCCCTCCGCCCCCCCAAACAAACACCCCCCCTCATCCCACTGACACCCTGCACCCCCCTCCGCCCCCCCAAATAAACACCCCCCTCATCCCACTGACGCCCCGGCACCCCCCTCCGTCCCCCCCAAACAAACACCCCCCTCATCCCACTGACACCCCGGCACCCCCCTCCGCCCCCCCCAAATAAACACCCCCCTCATCCCACTGACGCCCCGGCACCCCCCTCCGTCCCCCCCAAACAAACACCCCCCCTCATCCCACTGACACCCTGCACCCGCCCCCCAAACAAACACCCCCCTCATCCCACTGACACCCCGGCACCTCCCTCCGTCCCCCCAAACAAACACCCCCCCTCATCCCACTGACACCCCGGCACCCCCCTCCGTCCCCCCAAACAAACACCCCCGCTCATCCCACTGACAACCCGGCACCCCCCCAAACAAACACCCCCACTCACCCCGCTGACGCCCCGGCACCCCCCTCCGCCCCCCCGCAACAAACACGCCCCCCCCCTCATCCGACTGATACCCCGCACCCGCCACCCCAAACAAACACCCCCACTCACCCCGCTGAAACCCCGGCACCCCCCATCCCAAACACCCCCCACTCACCCCGCTGACACCCCGGCACCCCCCTCCAGCAGCCCCCCCCCTCCCACCCCTGGCAGCAAACACCCACCCCTCACCCCACTGACACCCTGGTACCCACCCCCCCAAACAAAAATCCCCCCACTCACGCCGCTGACACCCCGGAACTCCCCTCCGCCCACCATCCCCCCGCAATAAACACTCCCCACTCATCCCACTGACGCCCCGGCACCCCCCTCCGTCCCCCCCAAACAAACACCCCCCCTCATCCCACTGACACCCCGGCACCCCCCTCCGCCCCCCCCAAATAAACACCCCCCTCATCCCACTGACGCCCCGGCACCCCCCTCCGTCCCCCCCAAACAAACACCCCCCCCTCATCCCACTGACACCCTGCACCCGCCCCCCAAACAAACACCCCCCTCATCCCACTGACACCCCGGCACCTCCCTCCGTCCCCCCAAACAAACACCCCCACTCATCCCACTGACACCCCGGCACCCCCCTCCGTCCCCCCAAACAAACACCCCCGCTCATCCCACTGACAACCCGGCACCCCCCCAAACAAACACCCCCCACTCACCCCGCTGACACCCCGGCACCCCCCTCCGCCCCCCCCGCAACAAACACGCCCCCCCCTCATCCGACTGATACCCCGCACCCGCCACCCCAAACAAACACCCCCACTCACCCCGCTGACACCCCGGCACCCCCCTCCAGCAGCCCCCCCCCTCCCACCCCTGGCAGCAAACACCCACCCCTCACCCCACTGACACCCTGGTACCCACCCCCCAAACAAAAATCCCCCCACTCACGCCGCTGACACCCCGGAACTCCCCTCCGCCCACCATCCCCCCGCAATAAACACTCCCCACTCATCCCACTGAGACCCCGGCACCCACCCCTCTTTACCAGTTTTTCACCCCACCACCCTCCCACCCAAACAAATAAGAAAATGAAACCCGCACCCCCCCCCCCCCCCCCCCCCCCCCCCGCCCACATTGACGACTCAATTATCCTTAAAGAAGTCGATGAACAGCTTTCACCTCGAGATGAACCCTTCCTCCTAACCTCAAATGGCGAACTTGTACTTTTCCAAATGCAGGAACTCAATGCCAAATCGTTCACCCACACCCCTGCCCTCGGTGGCTCTGAGTCCCACCAGCACAACAAAATCCGTCTCCGTACTATCAGGGAGGCAATGATTAACACGCCGGCCTCTCTCCCCACCTACACTCCTGGATCCTCTGACACTCCAAACATCACCACCTGCGGGCTCAACGCTATCGCTACCCCCAGAATATTTCACATTATGTCCAAAAAACCCTTCTCCCCTCAACCTTCGACACGCCCAAAATACATGCACATGATTCGTTGGCCGCCCAAAACACCTATCCTGCACCCCTTGAAAGAAGCGGCTCATCCTGGATACTGTCATGCGGGGCCTGTACACCACCTTAAATTGGATAAGGCCTAGTCTTGCACATGACAAGGACGTATTCACCCTCCATAGAGCTTCACTCCATACACCAGTCCCCAGGCCCCACCCAACTCCTCCTCCCACTTACGCCTAACCACTTCCACGGGACCACTCTCCCTCTTCATCAACTCCCCATAAATGTCCGTAACCTTGTCCGTCCCTATTTCATCCTCAAACAGAAGCGTATCCTGCAACACCGTGGGTGGCAGAATTGGAAGTGACATCACCTCTTTATAAAGTCCCTAACCCGCAGATACCTAAACACATTGCCCTTCGGTAACTGGTAAATCCCCTCCAGCTCCTCGAGACCTCTGCCCAACGAACAAACCCCCAAAATATTCTAACCCAACCTGCCTCTACCCCCGGAAAATCATAACCAACCCCGCAGGGGCAAAACCTCTGGTTATCGCCGATCAGCATCCACAGAGACCTGCCTCCCAATCCACAGAGCTGCCGACACTGGCTCCAATCCCTCAATGCTGATACCACCACCGGGCCCGGGACGTACCTGACCGGCGAGAACGGAAGGGGCACCAACAGCAGAGCCCTCAGGATGGGCCCCTTACACGATGCGCCTCCTACGCCCCCCCAAACCGATGGCCCCTCCACTGCCCATTTCAAAATCATTGCAATATTCGCTGCCCAATAGTAGTTCAACATGTTCGACAATGGTAACCCTCCTCCTGTCGATCCATCTCCAAAAACACCCTCCTAACCCCCGCAGCCTTCCCCACCTACACCTCAAGATCACCACGTTAATCTTCCTAAAAAAGGACTTGGGCACAAAAATCGGGAGGTTTTGAAACATAAACATAAACTTTGGCACCGCCGTCAGGACCCGACTCGCCAACGGCAAAGACAGCACACCCCGCCTCTTAAAATCTGCCTTCATTCCCTCCACCAGCCCTGCCAAGTTCAACTTAAGCAGCTGGGCCCAACTCTGTGCCACCTGTATCCCAAGCTAACGAAAACTTGTCCCCACCACCCAAAGCGGCAATTCCCCCAATCTCCTCTCTGTCTGGAAGGAAGGAGGTTGAGGGGCGACCTGATAGAGGTCGACAAAATTATGAGGGGCGTAGACAGAGTGGACAGTCAGAGACATTTTCTCAGGGTAGAGGGGTCAGTTACTAGGGGGCAAGGTTTAAGGTGCGAGGGGCAAGGTTTAGAGGAGATGTATAAGGCAGGTTTTTTACACAGAGGGTAGTGGGTGCCTGGAACTCGCTGCCGGAGGAGGTGGTGGAAGCAGGGACGATAGTGACGTTTAAGGGGCATCTTCACAAATACATGAATAGGATGGGAATAGAGAAATACGGACCCCGGAAGTATAGAAGATTTTAGTTTCTACGGGCAGCATGGTCAGCGCAGACTTGGAGGGCCGAAGGGCCTGTTCCTGTGCTGTACTTTTATTTGTTCTTTGTTCTTTGTCCCTGTGCATTAATTGGGAATACCTCACCTTTCCCCATATTAAGCTTGTACCCGAAAAGTGACCAAACTCACCCGCAATCCCCATGATCGTATCAAAGCTCCCGACCAGATCCGAAATATACAATTGGAGATCAGCCACATACAAACAAAGTCGGTGCTCCATCCACGCCTCCCTTCTCAATACCCCTCCAGCCCCTCAAACTCCTACATGCCATTGCCAGGAGCTCAATCGCCAGGGCAAGAAGCAGTGGAGAAAGTAGACATCCCTGCCTTGTCCCTCAGTGTAACCCGAAATAATCCGAAATGAACTTGTTTGTCCAAACACTTGCCTTAGGCGCCTCATACAACATCCGCAGCCAATCCATTAATCCACTTGACCCGGCCATATGCCTTCTCCGCATCCATTGCCACAACCGCTCCCACTTTCTAGACTTCTAAGGGCATCACAATTGCATTAAGCAACCTCTGTACACTTCCACCGCAACTTCCGCCCATTCACAAACCTCGTCTGGTCTTCCTATCATCCCCATCACACAATCCTCTATCCGCCTCACCAGCACCTTCACCAACCAATTTGCATCTGCATTCATCAGAAAGATTGCGGTATGACAGAGAGTTCGCGGTATGATCCATATTGTTCCAGGTTCTTGTCCTCCTTTTGCCAGGTCCTCTGAGGCCTCCTGCCTCTGCTGCTGGAACTTCGCATTCAAAATGTCCACCAGTTGCTCAGTAGACCACTGGGCAGGCAACACCACCCCAACACCCTCCGCCATCTTATCCTCTATCGCAGTGTTCTTCAAACTTTTTTTCCGGGGACCCATTTTTACCAACCGGCCAACCTTTGAGACCCAACACGACCAACCTTCGCGACCCACGCCAGCCGACCTTCGGGACCCCACGCTAGCCGACCTGCGTGACCCACCATTTTCTCTTACCTTGTTTGCTGCTGTCAAAAATGGAGGAAATGGTTTGGGGTCACTTTGGCCCTCATACACGCTCCTCCAATGGAGCCTGTTGGATGAACGTGAAGCCTTCCGGTGTCGGAAAGTATGGAGTCTCCATCTGTCCAAAGTTCTGCATTTTGTTCCTGTAAACTTTTATCAAATAAACCCCTGCCCCAAACTTGTCAAAAAAAATGAATAAGTGAGAAAAATAACAATTAAATGACTAAAATAAATGAAAAAAATTGAATAAACCCCCTCCGAAATTGTAAAACAAAAAGCTGAGACCGTTTTTTAAAAAAGCGGCCGCACTGCGTATGCGTGCCCCATCATAGGTGCGCATGCGCATAGTTTTGGTTCATCGATTGGATCATCGGCGTGCATGCGCAGTGTGGTTGCATTTTTTTTCATGTTCGTGGCCATTTTGATGGCCGCTTGTAGCTGCCATTATTAACAGCCAGCTGCTGCACGCAGATTTGCGCAATCGGGAGCATCGCGACGGACGACTCCACGACTCTCCCAACACCCGCCCGTGACCCACCAGCGGGTCGCGCCCCCGAGTTTGACAATGCCTGTTTTATCACACCCCGAATAATCCCTCAGCTAGGCTGCTGCCTCTTACTCATTACACACCTTATCTGATAAGCATAAACCAGCCCCACCAACGGAGGATGACTATTCCTTAGTGCTCGTGCACCTCACACTACCAAAAGACCCTTAAATTGGGTGAAAAGTATTGTATTGTTCTTCAGGATGGTGAAGGTTGCCGTGTTGACAAAGAACAGCAAACAGTGTTTGACAAACAAAGCTAATTATTACAGTACACTTAATTAGATTCTAACATTTCCTCAGGAATTAGATAAGTTAAGAATATACTATACTTCTACAATACTGAACTATGCATCAGCTAAACTATCTCACATCTACTCAGTCTGGCTCCTGTGGACCAAACAATTCCACCTTGAGCGGGTGTCACCAAATGTGTGACCAATCACTCCATGGCCACCACTGGAAATCCTGCCTGGAGGTTTATTTAATTATCGCAACGGTCTGTGGGATTGTCAGTCTTGGATGCTGTTCCTAGTTCTGTTTGGCACCTTGCCCCGGATTCAACAGGACTATGCAGTAATAATAATAATAATAATATTTATTATTGTCACAAGTCGGCTGACATTAACACTGCAATGAAGTTACTGTGGAAAGCCCCTCGTTGCCACACTCCGGTGCCTGTTCGGGTATACTGAGGGAGAATTCAGAATGTCCAAATCACCTAACAGCACGTTTTTCGGGACTCATGGGAGGAAACGGGGGCACCTGGAGGAAACACAAGCAGATACGGGGAGGACGTGCAGACTACGCACAGACAGTGACCCAAGTGGAAATCGAACCTGGGATCCTGGCGGTGCAAAGTAACAGTGCTAACCACTGTGCTACTGTGTCGCAACAGTGGTTGAGGAACTAGTTTGGATCTGCTTGGTCCTCCGTTACGCCATTAGACCTTCTTATGTAATAGGATCTGAGTACTGCATTTAGCCTTGCAATCTTGTCTGATGCCACATTTCATCTGTGGGATCCTGAGTCTGACCCTATTGTCGTGACTGTAAACTTGGCAGTTTTGTACGTACGTTTCTATTGTGCACGTTGTTCATCTTCTCTTGTGGTTTTAAAAGTTCCTCTCTATTTTCTGAGAGAATGGGTAAGAGTGGATAAATCAGAACACACTGGTCTGCCAAACATGAGCTCTGTCAGTGATGGAATAATTGCATTTAAAGGTGACGCTCTCAGATGTAACCTTGGAATGGCTTGGTGTGCCTAATTTGAGAATTAGGGATTTCATTGTGAAAATCATTTGTTCAACTTGACCATTAGATCTAGGGTAATGATGAGAAGAAGTAATGTGATCAATATTATACTTCTCACATTTTTCCTATATTTAACAATATATTGCAGACCGCTATCAATAAAGATTTCTCTAGGCATATCAAATAAACTGAAAAAAGCATTTACAGTGTGTGCAACAGTTATAGATGTACTGTGCAATTGTCAAATAATGGGACAATTGGTAAAGGCGTCAATGATGACCATTAAGTCAGAGCCATGGACTTGAAAGAGGATGGATGCAGTCTTGGACCAAGGATGGGAAGAAATGTATGAACAATTAAGTATTTTTTTATTCCTTCACGGGTTGTGGGTGTCGCAGGCTGTGTCAGCATTTATTGCCCATCCCTAATTGCCCTTGAGGGGCCAGTTAAGAGCCACCACATTGCTGTGGGTCGGGAGTCACATGTGGGCCCTGACAATCGACAATGGTTTCATGGTCATCATTAGACTTTTAATTCCAGCTTTTTATTGAATTGAAATGTCACCATCTGCAGTGGCGGGATTTGAACCTGGGCCTCCCGAACATTATTCTGGGTCTCTGGTTTACTAGTCCAGTGACAATACCACTACGCCACCGCCTCCCCTATTATTGAACAATATCAGATTCCAAAGATTGCAGTATGATGACCTACTTGCCTTTAAAAATGACTCCCCAGAAGATGCCTAATTTATTCTGATAAGACCACAATGGCCTCATATGTTTGTGGCCATGCTGAATTGAACCGCAGGCCATCCTTCAATTATGGTTTTCCACAGTTTTTGCAGTGCGGAATGTTCTGCAATTTCTCCTTGAAGCTTCTGGCATTTGCGTTGCGTAAAATGTACGAGATTTATTTGGAGAACGCCAGTCTTTCATTATGTGCGGCCTTCATCAATCAGGTGCAGATTATGGTCATGTTCTTGCCTTGTTCTCCCCACGATGGCAATGTCATTGGCGATACAGATGTATTCTGATACAGCGCATGTTACACAGTCCATGTAAGCTTGAAAGAGATCTTGGCCATAATATAGCCTGAAAGGAAATAGTTGGAAGCGGTCTCATCTGAACGGGATGCAAAACATAGTAAACCCGTGGGACTTTTCTGCGAGATGTAGAGACCAGTGGCCATGCTTGGCACTCAACTTTCAGAAACAAATTGCACCTGCAAATCTCGGATTTAACTCTTTATAATGTGGGTATTTTGTAAAGACATTGCTTCAATGCTGCATTTAAAATTCATGAGTCGAGGCATACTCCCAATGATCAGTCCTTGATAACAAGTGATACTTGTGTTGGAGCTGTAAACAATCTGCGTGTTCACTCTTGTACTCTTTTCATGATCCTGTCTTTCTCCATTATTTTAGTTCAACCTTCAGTTTGTCTTGTAAGTGGATGCTGCACTCATATGATGGATCAATGGACAGACTTGCATTCCCCTGCAAGTGTAATATCGCAGCTGCCTTGAAACTACCAATATTATCGAAATATTCTGGACGTTAGGTCATTAACTGAAGTGATAGGAGTAGTTTCTGATGTTTTCTTCTGCGTTATGCGGTCTGGCTCATTCTATGGATTGTCACTATTGTGAGGTCACGGGATGTCAGTAGACCTGTGATTGCTGAGCCTTTAGTCTTCATTATGTAGAATATCTGAGGCACCCAAGAACATGAATTGTACTTGCATTCCAGATTGAACCTGCAGATGGATGTGTGAACCTTGTGGAAATTTCACATCAGTAGGTTTCACCACAGCCTTCCATGTCTGTGGATATATGTCTTTTAGAATATGATGGGGTTGTGGGTTGGCACTTGCCTTTGTGTCAATCTTGGCTATCAATGAGTAGCTGTTGACTTTCTTAGGGTAGATAATTCGAATCTTGGCAAACACTTTGAAGGTTGCGATGTCATCCATGTTTCCCACAAGATTGACAGTGTGAAAGATGTGTCAACTCGTCATGCACATCATCGTCATTTTCTGCTTTATCAATCACTTGGTGCATATATTTCTGACAGGACACTAGATGGCTGTACTTATTGTCTGAATTTGTGTACAGTCTGTTTGCACCTGTATCAGTCTTTGCTCTGCTTCACTGCCGCTGACAGTGACCCTTTCTGTCACATGCTTTGCAGAATTGTTGAAAAGTTGAGCATTTGAGCATTTCCTTGCTGCAGAAGTCCACACCTTCCATATGTCTTGCTAGGTTTGGGTGTTCCAGTGAGTGCATCGACAATTGGGGTTGTACTTAGGACCTGTAGGCTTTGTTGACCTGCGAGGATCACTTTGCACTTATGTCCATCTTTGAGTAACTTTTCAATGTTATACGTTTTGAGCTTGTCTAGCAGATCGTTCTGGAATGTTTCTATGGGAGTGGATGCAATTCGATCTGTGTAATGGAAAGTATCACAGTATGTAGCTTTTTCTCTGAATCTACTGATGAAGTGGCCGGTGAATTCTGTAAACTGTTGTCGAAATGACATGAACTTAGTTGATTAATATGAAGGTTAACCTGATTCTGAACAATTCTTTCACTGTAGCCCATTGAGGATCATTTAGGGCGCGATTCTCCGCTGCCCACGACGGGTCGGAGAATAGCGGGAGGGCCTTCCCGACATTTTTCCCGACCTCCCGCTATTCTCCCCCCCCCTCCCCCACGGCCGCCCCACGACACGAATCGCTGCTCGCCGTTTTTTAAGGCGAACAGCGATTCTCCCCTGGCCGATGGGCCGAGTTCCCAGGCCTTTACAGCCGTTTTCACGAACGCAAACACACCTGCTCTCACGGTTCGTGAAAACGGCCGCAAAGTGCCGTTCCGGACAGCCATGGCACCGATTGGCCAAGGGTGGCATGGGCCCGCGATCGGTGCCCACCGATCGCGGGCAGCGGGTCCGATACCCACGCAGGATCAGTCCGCGGGGTGGCTGAGGGGCATGACGGCCCGCGCATGCGCGGGTTTGACGCATATGCATGAAGACGTCATCCGCGCATGCGTGGGTTGGAACCGTCCAATCCGCGCATGCGCGGCTGACGTCATCGTGCGCGTCAGCCACCGTGACGCTTGGCGCGCGGGCTTAGCGAGGGTCGCTAAGCCCGCGATGCCGTGCTACGCGGGGCCGCGCTGCTAGCCCCGCCCGGGGGGGGGGAGAATCGGGTCCCGGGAGGTAGCGCGGAGGCTGCCGTGAAACACGGCCAGTTTCACGGCAGCCTTTACGACTCTCCGCATTTGCGGAGAATCGCGCCCATTGTTCTTCATCTAACAATGCTGATGTGTTTCAGCCTATTAGACGTTCACTCTCAATTATTCGGCAAACTTTCATGGCTTGTTTTTCTGATTCAGACACATCTGAATCAAGAAACCATAGGCGGAATTCTCTGTGATCGGGCTATGTCTCCACGCCAGCGAGAAAACGGGCGTAAATCACTCTGGACTTTTCTGGTTAAAGTCCAGAGCGATTCTCCATTTTGCTGGGGGCTAGCAGGGCCCAGATGTGCACCTCGCAGCTCCGGCTGCCGATACGGGGCCCTGCACTTCCGGCCGCGGGTCCGCACAAGGCAGACCAAGATCGCGGGCCGGCCCCGACAATATAGGCCGCCCCAAGATTGTGCACGCCCGCCGATTGGTGGGCCCCGATCGTGAGCCTGGCCATCCTGGAGCCCCTCCCCCAGTGATGGATCCCCTCGCCCCCCACCAGGGGGGCAGCTGCCACTCCGAGCTCCCGCCGGGTGGAACCATGAGTGAACTTCGCCGGTGGGAACTCAACCAGTTTTCGGCGGAGAATCGGCGTGGGTTCTCTTTCAATGGGCCCCGACTGGCGGTGCGTCGACCACGCGCGTGCGATAGTCGCCTATTCTCCGGTCCCTGGGTTGCCCCCCATCATGGTCCAGGCCACCGTGGGGGCCACCCGGGTCAGATCCCCCCGCGCCCCTCCAAGGACCGCCCCCGCCGACATAACTGCCAGATCCCGCCATGTGGGACCATGTCTAACCCACACCGGTGGGACTGGTTAAAAGCGGAAGGCCGCTCGGCCCATTGGGGCCCAGATAATCACCGGGGGGGCTGCTGCCAATGGCCCCCGACCGGCATGGCGTGAACCCCACCCCCCGCCTGAAAACCGGCGCTGGAGAATACGGCAGCCGGCGTCGGGATGGTGGGGCGGGAATCGCGCTGCCCGCCGGGGATTGTCCGACCCGGAGGGGGGGGGGGGGGGGGAGGGGGTTGGAGAATCCCGCTGTTTGAATTTGGAGAGTTGGTCAGCTGCATCCCAATTCAGACCGGGGAATTTTGTGGACATTTTGACATTATCCCTTTGACCTTCCTTCTGTGGAATTTTTATTCAATAATATATGGAATAGAAAGTTTGTCCCAATATTAGTGCCCGTGAAATTGTCATAAAATCCAAACTGGTTCATTAATCCCCTTTAGGGAAGGAAATCTGCCATCCTTACCTGGTCTGACCTACATGTGACTCCAGACCGACAACAACATGGCTGCCCTGTGAAATGGCCCAGACAGCCTCTCAGTTCAAGGGCAATTAGGGGTGAGTAACTAATGCTGGCCTAGTTAGCAATGTCCATATCCCATGAAAGATGGGAATTGTGTTTCCAGAGCTCCATGTGTAGATTTGGGGGAATATGAGACCGTGCTACAGAGACTGAACATGGATTTGATGGGCTGAATGGCTTCTTTGTAATCATGGAGACTGCACGATTCTCAGGAGGCTGAAGGCCAGTTTGCCGCACTGTCGTCGTCACAGCAAAATCCGGACCGTGGTGTTTTTTCAAAAGAAAAACCCCAGAGGGTTAAACTTTTCTGGATTTGAAATCAGTCAATTTAACGTACATTTTTCTATAGCAACTTAAGAAACAAAATGTAGTTATTAGCTTTGGCCATGCACGTTGGAAATTGCACATTGTCGCACAGTGAGTCAAAATATGAAATGGGTTCCTCGCCCACGTTTGGTTTTCATTACTTTAAAGGGAGAAGTAACAATAGGACACTGGGATGAAGTAATCCAGCAGGCCACAGACTGCAGCCAAGTAAAACATTCAGCATCCCTCAGACAATAATGATGAATGAGGAGGGAAACAGGTGCAAACAGGCCTGCACTGGGGGAAATATAACCAGCAGTATTACCGTCAGTTCCCTCTCTTCAACAACTGGCTGAAAACTAGCTCAGAGTAGATCTTCATTGCTGGCAAAGGAAATCACGAGGCCCAGATGCCATTTCAGACTTTCTCTCGCTAAGAAAATAAATTAAAAATTGATCTGGATATGTTTGAGCAAAATATTGGAAAGGATTCTGAGGGATAGGATTTATGATTATTTAGAAAAACATAGTTTGATTAAAGATAGTCAGCATGGCTTTGAGAGGGGCAGGTCATGCCTCACAAGCCTCATTGAATTCTTTGAGGATGTGACGAGACACATTGATGAAGGTCGGGCAGTGGATGTGGCGTATATGGATTTCACTAAGATATTTGATAAGGTTCCCCATGGTAGGCTCTTTCAGAAAGTTAGGGGGCATGGGATACAGGGAAATCTGGCTGTCTGGATACAGAATTGGCTGGCTGAAAGAAGACAGCGAGTGGTAGTGGATGGAAAGTATTCCACCTGGAGGTCGGTGACCAGTGGTGTCGGTGACCAGTGGTGTCCTGCATGGATCTGTTCTGGGACCTCTGCTCTTAGTGGTTTTTATAAATGACTTGGGTGAGGAAGTGGAAGGGTGGGTTACTAAGTTTGCCGATGACACGAAGGTTGGTAGAGTTGTAGATAGTGTTGAGGGTTATTGCAGGTTACAGCAGGACATGAAATATGAAAAATGAAATATGAAAATCGCTTATTGTCACGAGTAGGCTTCAAATGAAGTTACTGTGAAAAGCCCCACATTGAGTTACTGTGAAAAGCCCCACATTGACAGGATGCAGAGCTGGGCTGAGAAGTGTCAGATGGAGTTCAACCTTGATAAATGTGAAGTGATTCATTTTGGAAGGTCGAATTTGAATGCTGAATGCAGGGTTAAAGGCAAGATTCTTGGAAATGTAGAGGAACAGAGGGATCTTGGGGTCCACGTACATTGATCCCTCAAAGTTGCCACCCAAGTTGATAGGGCTGTTAAGAAGGCATATGGTGTGTTGGCTTTCATTAAGAGGGGGATTGAATTTAAGAGCCGCGCGGTTTTGCTGCAGCTTTATAAAACTGTAGTTAGACCACACTTGGAATATTGTGTCCAGTTATGGTTGCCTCATTATAGGAAGGATGTGGATGCTTTGGAGAGGGCCCAGAGGAGATTTACCAAACTGCCTGGACTGGAGGGCATGTCTTATGAAGAAAGGTTGAGGGAGAGAGGGCTTTTCTCACTGGAGTAAAGAAGGCAGAGCAGTGACTTGATAAAGGTGTACAAGGTGATGAGAGGCATGGATAGGGTGGGTAGCCAGAGACCTTTCCCCAGGGTGGAAATGGCTTTCACAAGGGGACATAATTTTCAGGTGATTGGAGGAAGGTATAGGGGAGATGTCAGAGGTAGTTATTTATACAGAGAGTGGTGGGTGTGTGGAATGCACTGCCAGTGGAGTCAGAGTTATTAGAGACAGTTAAGCAACTCTTGGACAGGCACATGGACAGCAGTAAATTGAAGGGTTGTAGGTTAGGTTGATCTTAGATTAGGATAAATGGTCGGCACAGCATCGTGGACTGAAAGCCCTGTAATGTGCTGTAGTGTTCTATGTTCTCTATGTTCTAAGTTTGGCATTGAGGGGTGTAGGTGGTAGTGGGGAGAGGGAAACGTCTTTAGAAGGCGAAAGAAATTTCCATTGGGCCACTGAACCAGACAGGGAAGAGCTAGGCCATTCAGTCCATCATGGGCCTGTGCTAGCTATTTGAAAGGGCTATCCAATCAATCCCACTCTCCCCTGCTCTCTCCCCATAACCCTGCATTTCCCCCCCATTCCAAGTGCGGCATTCTAAATCATGTCGCTATGTTTTTGGGGAAAAAAAACCCTTCTCCTCATTTTCACCTGCACTCCTGAGTTTGTGCAATTGGCCAATTGCAGTGCCCCTGTTTCATCATCTCAATAGCTCCCTGCTCACTAATGGGGAAGGCCCAGATTGAAAGGGGGCTATCAGCCTTGGGCTGGAGGAGCCTGGTACCCCCTATGGCAGGTTGCAGAGGCTGATGGGAGTGAAGGCAGGATCAGGTGCAGTGCCCCCGTCATTCATGGGACCCCAGTCGCCTGAAGGTAGCTCACCACATTGACCCTCATGCAGTGCCACCTGAACCAGTGCCGGAATGGCACTGTGTAGGCTCGGTCGGCAGCTAAGAAGGCAAATGCAATGTAAGCATTCATGTCGAGAGAGCTAAAATACAAGAGCGGGGATGTACCTCTGAGCCTGTATAAGGCTCTGGTCAGACCCCGTTTGGAGTGCTGTGTGCAGTTTTGGGCCCCGTATCGAAGGAAGGATGTGCTGGCTTTGGAAAGGGTCCAGAGGAGGTTCACAAGAATGATCCCTGGAATGAAGAACTTGTCGTATGAGGAACTGTTGAGGACCCTGGGTCTGTACTCTTTGGAATTTAGAATGATGAGGGGATATCTTATTGCAACTTACAGGATACTGCAAGGCCTGGATAGAGTTGGTGTGGAGAGGATGTTTCCACTTGTAGGAAAAACTAGAACCAGAAGACACCATTTCAGACTAAAGTGACGATCCTTTAAAGACACGATCCTTTAAAACAGAGATGAGGAGGAATTTCTTCAGCCAGAGGGGGGTGAATCTGTGAAACTCTTTGCCGCAGAAGGCTGTGGAGGCCAAATCACTGTGTCTTTAAGACAGAGATAGATAGGTTCTTGATTAATAAGGGGATCAGGAGACTTCCGGTGGCGGCAATGCGGAGCTAAGCCGCACGTTCGGCAGCTCCCGCTATTGTAGGACTTTTGGGCTCTTTTAAGGGCCCCAAACGGCGCTGGTTCAACGATTCCCGGTGTGTGAAGGTGTCTGGAGTAATATTCCCCGGGATTTATGGTGCGGACCCGGAGTGGGGCGAGGAAAAAAATGGCAGCAGCTCCCCAGGAAAAGCGGGGGAAGGTGGACAAAATGGCGGCCGGTGGAGCCCCCGAGGAGTGGAGGCAGTGGGCGCAGGAGCAGCAGGCGGCCCTTCTGCGCTACTTTACGGAGCTGAAAGTGGAGTTGCTGGACTCTTTGAAAGTTACTACAAGTAAACTGCTGGAGACCCAGACAACCCAGGGTGCAGTGATCCGTGAGTTGCAGCAGAAGACCTCTGAGCGCGAGGATGAGGTCTCGGCCCTCGTGGGGAAGGTGGAGATGCACGAGGTGCTCCAAAAAAAGTGGCAAGATCGTTTTGAGGAGATGGAGTTTCGGTCGAGGAGGAAGAACTTGCGGATCCTGGGCCTCGCGGAGGGGCTGGAGGGGTCGGACCTGCCGACTTATGTGGCCGTGTTGCTGAACTCGCTGGTGCGGGCAGGATCTTTCCATCTGCCCCTGGAGCTGGAGGGGGCCCACAGAGTACTGGCCAGGAGGCCTAAGGCGAATGAACCCCCGCGGGCGGTGCTGGTGCGGTTCCATCGGTTCAGTGACCGGGAGTGTGTGCTGCGATGGGCCAAGAAGGTGAGGAGCAGCAAGTGGGAGAATTCGGTAGTGCGTATCTACCAGGACTGGAGTGCGGAGGTGGCCAAGTGGAGAGCCGGGTTTAACCGGATGAAGGCGGTGCTCCACAGCAGGCAGGTGAAATTCGGCATGCTGCCGCCTGCGCGCTTGTGGGTCACCTACAAGGACCGGCATCACTATTCTGAGTCTCTGGAGGAGGCGTGGGCCTTTGTGCAGGCTGAAAAGTTGGACTCGAACTAGGGGTTGGGGACTGTGGGGTTTTTTTGTATCACTGTTTATGCTGTTGCTGGCTATTCTGGGTTTTTTTTCTGCTTTCGGATGGTGTTGGTTATGGTTTTGTGTTTTAAGGGGGGTGTTGGGGTCTGTTTTTTTGTACTGGGTTGGTGGATGGGTTGGGACTGCTATTTGGGAGCTGCGTTGTGGGGGTGGGGTGGGGCAGTGTGAAAGCGCGGGCTTTCCTCTGGTTTCCCGTGCCGCGGGACGTGGGGGGTGGAGCTAGAGGCAAGGGGCGTGGATATCAGTTCCGTTTTCCCGCGCTGGAGCGGTGCCAAGGAGCTGCTGCAGAGTGGGGGTGACCCCATATCGGGAGGGGTCGGAGTTAGGGCGGGAGCTGCCGGGATCAGCAGAAGTCAGCTGGCTCACGGGAGTACTATGGAGGGAGTGTCGCGGCGCGGAGGGGTCCTAGCCTGGGGGGAGGGGGGGATACCAGGTTGCTGCTGGAATGGCCAGGGAAGAGCTGGTGCGGGTCGGGGGGGGTCAGGGTGAGGTTCTATCGCCATGGGAAATGGGCCGAGTGGGGGGTGCCGGCCAGGGGCGAGCAGTCGATGGGCCATGGCTAGTCGAAGGGGGAGGTTGGCGGGGTGCCCCCTAATCCGGCTGATCACGTGGAACGTGAGGGGGTTGAATGGGCCGGTTAAGCGGGCCCGGGTGTTTTCGCATCTGAAGGGGCTGAAGGCGGACATGGCCATGCTTCAGGAGACTCACCTGAAGGTGGCGGACCAGGTTCGTCTGAGGAAGGGGTGGGTGGGGCAAGTTTTCCATTCAGGGCTCGACGCGAAGAACCGGGGGGGTGGCATTCCTGGTGGGGAAGAGGGTGGCGTTTGATGCGTCTGAGGTGGTGGCTGATAGTGGCGGCAGATATGTGATGGTGAGCGGTAAGCTGCAGGGGGAGAGGGTGGTGTTGGTTAATGTGTACGCCCCAAATTGGGATGATGCTGGTTTCATGAGGCATATGTTGGGTCGCATTCCTGACCTGGAGGCGGGGGGCCTGATCATGGCGGGGGGGGGGGGGGTGGGGACTTCAATATGGTGCTGGATCCCCCACTGGGTCGTTCTGGTTCTAGGACGGGCAGGAGGCCGGCGGCGGCCAAGGTGTTGAGGGGGCTTATGGACCAGATGGGAGGGGTGGATCCCTGGAGGTTTGGGAGGCTGAGGGCCCGGGAGTACTCTTTTTTCTCCCACGTGCACAGGGTTTATTCCCGTATTGATATTTTTGTCCTGAGTAGGGGGCTGGCCCCGAGGGTGGAGGATGCCGGATATTCGGCTATAGCGATTTCGGCCCATGCTCCTCATTGGGTGGATCTGGAGATGGGGGAGGTGCGGGACCAGCGCCCGCTTTGGCGTTTGGACGTGGGGTTGTTGGCTGATGAGGAGGTGTGTAGGAGGGTCCGGGGATGTATCGAGAGGTACCTCGAGGCCAATGATACTGGGGAGGTCCGGGTGGGGATGGTGTGGGAGGCTCTGAAGGCAGTGATTAGGGGGGAGCTGATCTCCATCCGAGCCCATAGGGAGAGGGGGGAGAGGAGGGAGAGGGAGAGACTGGTGGGGGAGCTGCTGAGTGTAGATAGGAGGTATGCGGAGGCCCCGGAGGAGGGATTGCTGGGGGAGCGGCGTAGCCTGCAGGCTAAGTTTGATTTACTGACCACCAGAAAGGCGGAGACACAGTGGAGGAAGGCGCAGGGAGTGGTCTACGAATATGGTGAGATGGCGAGCAGGATGCTGGCGCATCAGCTCCGCAAGCGGGACGCGGCTAGGGAGATTGGTGGAGTGACGGATAGGGGTGGGAATGTGGTGCGGAAGGGGGTAGAGGTTAATGGGGTCTTCAGGGACTTCTACAGGGAACTGTACCGGTCGGAGCCACCGGTGGTGGAGCAGCGGGGGGGGGGGGGGGGGGGGGGGGGGGGGATGGAGAGCTTTTTGGACAGGCTGCGATTTCCAAGGATGCAGGAGGAGCAGGTGGAGGGACTGGGGGCGCTGATCGAGTTGGAGGAGCTGGCTAGAGGGATTGGCAACATGCAGTCGGGGAAGGCACCGGGACCGGATGGGTTCCCGGTTGAATTTTATAAAAAATATGCGGACCTGTTGGGCCCCTGTTGGTTCGGCCCTTTAACAAGGCATGGGAGTTGAACGTTGAACGTGGACGCCACGTCCACTGTTGAACGTGGACGCCAAGTTGCTGGCAAAGATCTTGGCCACTAGAGTAGAGGACTGTGTGCCGGGGGTGATACATGAAGATCAGACGGGATTTGTGAAGGGGAGGCAGCTGAACACTAATGTGCGAAGGCTGCTAAATGTGATAATGATGCCGGCGGCAGAAGGAGAGGCGGAGATTGTGGTGACATTAGATGCGGAGAAGACCTTTGATAGGGTTGAGTGGGGGTACTTGTGGGAGGTGTAGAGAGGTTCGGGTTTGGGGAGGGGTTTATTAAATGGGTGAGGTTGCTGTACGAGGCCCCGATGGCGAGTGTAGCGACAAATGGGAGGAGGTCCGAGTACTTCAGTCTCTACCGTGGGACGAGGCAGGGGTGCCCCCTGTCCCCCTTGCTTTTTGCGTTGGCAATTGAGCCTCTGGCCATGGCGCTAAGGGAGTCAGGGAGGTGGAGGGGTCTGGTGCAGGGTGGGGAGGAGCACCGAGTGTCACTTTATGCAGATGACTTGTTGCTGTATGTAGCAGACCCGGTGGGGGGAATGCCAGAGGTGATGGAGATTCTTGCTAAGTTTGGGATTTTCTGGGCTACAAGTTGAACCTGGGCAAGAGTGAGCTGTTTGTTGTACACCCGGGAGATCAGGAGGAGGGGATTGGTAGGCTCCCGCTATAAAGGGCAGTGAGGAGTTTTAGGTACCTGGGGGTTCAGGTGGCTCAGAGTTGGGGGACTTTGCATAAGCTTAATTTTACTAGGCTGGTGGAGCAGATGGAGGAGGAGTTCAAAAGGTGGGACATGCTGCCGCTGTCATTGGCGGGTTGAGTACAGTCCGTTAAAGTGGCGGTGCTCCCGAGATTTTCATTTTTGTCCCAGTGCCTCCCCATCCTTATTCCGAGGGCCTTTTTTAGGAGGGTGAACAGCAGCATCACGGGATTTGTTTGGGCGCATGGGACTCCGAGGGTGAGGAGGGTCTTTTTGGAGCGGGGCAGGAATGGAGGGGGGCTGGCGCTGCCCAACCTCTCTGGGTACTATTGGGCGGCTAATGTCTCGTTGGTACGCAAGTGGGTAATGGATGGGGAGGGGGCAGCATGGAAATGGATGGAGATGGCATCCTGCGGAGGCACGAGCCTGAAGGCACTGGTAAAGGCGCCGTTGACGCTCCCTCCAACGAGGTACACCACGAGCCCGGTGGTGGCAGCTACCCTCAAGATTTGGGGGCAGTGGAGGCGTCACAGGGGGGAAGTGGGGGGCTCGGTGGAGGCCCCGCTGCGGGGGAACCACCGGTTTGTCCCAGGGAACATTGATGGCGGGTTCCTGGGGTGGCACAGGGTGGGCATAAGGAAGTTGGGAGACCTGTTCATTGACGGGAGGTTTGCGAGCCTGGGTGAGCTGGAGGAGAAGTTTGAGCTCCCCCCAGGGAATATGTTCAGGTACCTTCAGGTCAAGGCGTTTGCTATGCGGCAGGTGGAGGGGTTCCCTTTGCTGCCCCCGCGGGGGTAAGGGATAGGGTGCTTTCGGGGGCGTGGGTCGGGGATGGGAAGGTATCTGACATCTACCAGGTGATGCAGGAGGTGGAGGAGCTGACGGCTAAGTGGGAAGTGGAGCTGGGGGAGCAGATTCAGGAGGGGACATGGGCGAACGCCCTGGAGAAGGTGAACTCCTCCTCTTCATGTGCGAGGCTTAGCCTCATCCAGTTCAAGGTACTGCACAGGGCTCATATGTCCGGGACGAGGATGAGCAGATTTTTTGGGGGTGAGGACAGGTGCATTAGGTGTTCGGGGAGCCCAGCGAACCATGCCCATATGTTTTGGGCATGCCCGGCACTGGGGGAATTCTGGCAGGGGGTGGCGAGGACGGTGTCGAGGGTGGTAGGGTCCAGGGTCAAGCCAGGCTGGGCACTCGCGATATTTGGGGTAGGGGTGGAGCCGGGAGTGCAGGAGGCGAAAGAGGCCGGTGTTTTTGCCTTTGCGTCCCTAGTAGCCCGGCGAAGGATCTTGCTACAATGGAAAGATGCGAGACTCCCAAGCGTGGAGACCTGGATCAATGACATGGCGGGATTCATTAAGCTGGAGAAGGTCAAATTCGCCCTGAGGGGGTACCCGGTACAAGGGTTCTTTAGGCGGTGGCAGCCTTTCCTCGCCTTTCTGGCTCACCGATAGGGAACTACGGGGGGATTGGGGGGGGGGGGGGGGGGGGGGGGTTTCAGGGGGGGTATTGTTTATGTTAATTTAATTTATTTTTAATTTATTTTGTTGTTCATCGGGTTGGGGGGGTGGGGGGGGGGCTCGTTATATGCGCCGTTACGGGTCCGGGGGGTGTTTATTATTGTTATTATTATTGTTTTGTTGTTATACATTTTTCAAAAATTTCAATAAAATTATTTAAAAGAAAAAGGGGATCAGAGGTTATGGGGAGAAGGCAGGAGAATGGGAATGAGAAAATATCAGCCATGATTTAATGGCGGAGGAGACTTGATGGGCCGAGTTGCCTAATTCTGCTCCTATGCCTTATGGTCTTATGGCTGCTGGGGATTAAGGTTGGAGCTGCCACTGCCGTTCGAAGAGATGGCAAAGGAAGATGCTTTCCGAATTTGGATGAATATTTGGCCATGGAAATCTCAGTGATAATAATATCTAAACCACAGAAACAGGCCAATCAACCCAACTGGCCCATGTCGGTGTTTATGTTTCACATGAGCCTCCTTCACCAGGCCTTTAAATTTAAAAAAAGGCAGTTGAGAACATTATAAATTTAAGTGTGCGCATTCACTAGCAAAATCATCTCCCAGTTGCCAGATTAAGTTAATACCACATATTCAACTGAGAGACTTTAACATGCTCAAAGTGCTGACTAACTTTGCGCTTTACAAAGAGGTCGTGCTACAGAAGCACTGCTTGTGGATTTTTTTTTATTTCTTGCCTATGCAAAGCCCCGGACCTTAATTGACACATAAAGTGCTGACTTTAATACCAGCAAGCCAGCTCCACCAGTAATTCTCCCCTCCCCTCATTGCTAAGAGAGATTTAGGTTGTTGAATCAGACAAGAGTGGTGTTGGTGACCCCTGAGACTAATCTCTCAGTAAAGGATAACAACGTTCTTCACTTCATGCTCTGCCCTGCTGCTACCGATCTGATGACAAATCTATCTGCAAATGCTGACTGTCCCAACCACTCAATTCTGAGGCTCTGCAACTTGAGATTATCTTTCTTCAGTGAGGATCTGAGTTGGACGGTGCCTTGCAGCATGGGACTGAAAATGAAAGTGAGATAGGTCAAGGAGTCGCATTGCTGTCATGTGGCACTTGGGGTTTGGAAAGTCAGTAGGTCAGGGCTGTCCTCAAGGTTTATTCAGGGTCTACTCAGGGCCTATTCAGGGTCTACTCAGGTCTATTCAGGGTCTATTCAGGGCCTATTCAGGGTCTACTCAGGTCTATTCAGGGTCTATTCAGGACCTATTCATGTCCTAGTCAGGGCATATTCAAGTCTATTCAGGATATTCAGAGGCTGTTATGGTCTATTCAGGTCTATTCATGGTCTATTCCAGCCTATTTAGGCTCTATTCAGGTCTATCCAGTGTATATTCAGGTCTATACAGGGTCTATTCAGGTCTATCCAGTGTATATTCAGGTCTATACTGGGTCTATTCAGGTCTACCCAGTGTATATTCAGGTCTATACTGGGTCTATTCAGGTCTATGCTGGGTCTATTCAGGTCTATACGGGGTCTATTCAGGTCTATACTGGGTCTATTCAGGTCTATCCAGTGTATATTCAGGTCTATACTGGGTCTATTCAGGTCTATACAGGGTCTATTTGGGTCTATACAGGGTCTATTCAGGTCTATACAGGGTCTATTCAGGTCTATACAGGGTCTATTTGGGTCTATACAGGGTCTATTCAGGTCTATACTGGGTCTATTCAGGTCTATACAGGGTCTATTCAAGTCTATACTGGGTCTATTCAGGTCTATCCAGTGTATATTCAGGTCTATACTGGGTCTATTCAGGTCTATACTGGGTCTATTCAGGTCTATCCAGTGTATATTCAGGTCTATACTGGGTCTATTCAGGTCTATACAGGGTCTATTCAGGGCCTGTTCAGGTCTGTTCCGGGTCTCTTCCGGGCCTACCCAGGGTCTATCCAGGGTCGTTTCAGGGTCTGTTCAGTGTCTGTTCAGGGTCTATTCGGGGTCTATGCACGTCTATTCAGGGTCTATTCAGGATGTATGAAGGGCCTGTTCAGATCTATTCAGGGTTTATTCAAGGCTATTCATTATCTAGCCAAGGTCGATTCAGGTCTAAACAGGGCCTATTTAGGGCCTATTCAGCTGTATTCAGGGGGATATTCATTGTCTGTTCAGGTCTATTCAAGTATATTTGAGGTTTATTCAGGGCCTATTCAGTGTCTAATCAGGAACCAATCAGGGTCAGTTCAGGGTCTATTCAGGGCCCATTTGGATCAATGTTGCTCACCAGGTCCCGCAACGTCCTCTTGTTTCAAACCAGATTGCCTTTTAGACTCATACGTCCTCCGAGCCCAGTGTTCCAGGACCTAGGTACCTTAGAAAAAAAAGACATCTGAATAGACCCTGAATATGGCATGAATAGACCTTGAACAGACCCTGTAGACCCTGAATAGGCCATGAATAGGCCATGAATAGACCCTCAATATACCTGAATGTGCCCTAAATAGGACCTGAATAGACCTGAATAGACCCTGAATAGACCCAAATAGGCCCCGAGAAGACATGAATAGATCCTGAATGCACCCTGCAGAGATCCTGAACTGACTCTTAATAGACCCTGAAGAGACACTGAATAGATTCTGAATAGACCTGAATAGGTTCTGAACAGACCTGAATATGAAATGAAAATGAAAATCGCTTATTGTCACGAGTAGGCTTCAATGAAGTTACTGTGAAAAGCCCCTAGTCGCCACATTCCGGCACCTGTCCGGGGAGGCTGGTACGGGAATCGAACCGTGCTGCTGGCCTGCTTGGTTTGCTTTAAAAGCCAGCGATTTAGCCGAGTGAGCTAAACCAGCCCCTAGAGCATAAACAGACCCTTAACAGGGCCTCACGGTAGCATGGTGGTTAGCATCAATACTTCACAGCTCCAGGGTCCCAGGTTCGATTCCCGGCTGGGTCACTGTCTGTGTGGAGTCTGCACGTCCTCCCCGTGTGTGCGTGGGTTTCCTCCGGGTGCTCCGGTTTCCTCCCACAGTCCAAAGATGTGCGGGTTAGGTGGATTGGCCATGCTAAATTGCTCGTAGTGTAAGGTTAATGGGGGGATTGTTGGGTTACAGGTATACGGGTTACGTGGGTTTAAGTAGGGTGATCATTGCTCGGCACAACATCGAGGGCCGAAGGGCCTGTTCTGTGCTGTACTGTTCTATATATCTATATCTATACCATTAATAGACCCCGCACATAATCAGAACAGACCGTTGATAGACCCTGAATAGATCCTGAACAGACCTGAATAGACCCGGAATAGGGCCGGAATAGACCCTGAATAGATCCAAATGGGCCCTGAGTAGACCTGAATAGATCCTGAATAGAGCCAGAATAGAGCTCAGCAGGCCCTGAGTAAACCCTTAATAGACCACAGTTAGACCCTGGACAGACCCTTAATAGACTGAATAGACTGAAATATAGCCTGAATAGACCCTAAAGAAGACTTAAATAGACCCTGAATGGACCCTTATTAGACCCTGAATAAACCTGAATAGACCAGAATAGACCAGGGATTTGGATAGGTTAAGTGAACGGGCTAGGGTCTGGCAGATGGAATACAATGTTGACAAATGTGAGGTTATCCATTTTGGTAGGAATAATAGCAAACGGGATTATTATTTAAATGATAAAATATTAAAGCATGCTGCTGTGCAGAGAGACCTGGGTGTGCTCGTGCATGAGTCGCAAAAAGTTGGTTTACAGGTGCAACAGGTGATTAAGAAGGCAAATGGAATTTTGTCCTTCATTGCTCGAGGGATGGAGTTTAAGACTCGGGAGGTTATGCTGCAATTGTATAAGGTGTTAGTGAGGCCACACCTGGAGTATTGTGTTCAGTTTTGGTCTCCTTACCTGAGAAAGAACGTACTGGCGCTGGAGAGTGTGCAGAGGAGATTCACTAGGTTAATCCCAGAGCTGAAGGGGTTGGATTTCGAGCAGAGGTTGAGTAGACTGGGACTGTACTCGTTGGAATTTAGAAGGATGAGGGGGGATCTTATAGAAACATTTAAAATTATGAAGGGAATAGATACGATAGATGCGGGCATATTGTTTCCACTGGTGGGTGAAAGCAGAACTAGGCGGCATAGCCTCAAAATAAGGGGAAGTAGATTTAGGACTGAGTTTAGGAGGAACCTCTTCACCCAAAGGGTTGTGAATCTATGGAATTCCTTATCCAGTGAAGTAGTTGAGGGTCCTTCATTAAATGTTTTTAAGATAAAGATAGATAGTTTTTTGAAGAATAAAGGGATTAAGGGTTATGGTGTTTGGGTCGGAAAGTGGAGCTGAGTCCACAAAAGATCAGCCATGATCTCATTGCATGGCGGAGCAGGCTTGAAGGGCCAAATAGCCTACTCCTCCTAATTCTTATGTTCTTGTGACTCTGAATAGTTCCTGAATAGACCCTGAATAAACCTGAACAGACCCTGAACAGATCCTTCATAGATCCTTATTAGACCCTGAATAGACCCTGAATAGGCGTGAATAGACCCTGATCAGAACCTGAATCGACCCAAATCGGCCCTGAGTAAACCTGAATAAATCCTGACTAGGCCCTGAATAAACCTAAATAGTTCTGGACTAGGCCCTGAATAGATCCTGAACTGACCCCTAATAGACCATGTACAAACCCTTAATAGACCCTGAATAGATCCTGAACAGACCGTTAATAAGCCCTTAATAGGCCCGGAATATACCCAAATAAGTCCTGAGTAGACCTGAATAGACCCTGAATAGACCCAAATAGGCCCTGTGTAGACCTGAATAGGCCCTGAATAGATCTTGAATATACCCCAATTAGGCCCTGGACAGGCCCTGAATAGACTTAAGTACAGCCTGAATAGATGCTGTATAAGAAGGCCTGTACAACAGAGAGTGGGCAGAGATTGCTACGTAAAACAACTGAATAGCAAGGATCCTCCTCCGTTCTGTTGAGGACCTGCGAGGGGTGATATTGTGTGTTTGGCACCTTTGTACATATGAACTGTTGTATCTTTGTATTTGCACTGATCTTCGGTAGCGAAAAGGTGCTTGTGTGTGTATAGAATGTTACCTTTTTCTTGTTGGCTAATGGTTTGTGTGATATGTGGACTGTTAAGTAATTTGTTTTCATCTTTTTGTACAAAGGTGCCATTGACCATTTAATAAACAAAGTATTCTCAAGTGCATTCCCACGGTACACATTCCATGGCACAGACAATGATTATTGCATCGCATTGCCCTCAAACCTTGAAGCCTGAACACTTTGCCTGAACTCGAGAAGCTTCAGCACCACAGAAGCAGCAGCCAACATTCAAACACTCAAGAGCTGGCCTTCAGCACTGGGGAAATCCTCGTGACCACAGGGCGAGTGCGTGCATCCGGGGAGGACACCTGAGCACGGTCTCCCTAATGTCCCCGACAGGGGTGTGGGGTCTAGGGGCTCCTGATGTAGCCAGGGGTGAGTGTGCAGAGCAAGGTTCACCAGCACAACTGGCTCACTGGAAGCCACTCTGAGAGAAGCCAGGACACGTACAGGTGGGGGAGGCTTGGGGGAATTGAGTCAGATGGCCAGATGCAGAGAAGGCAGCAGTGTCGATGCAGGTTGTAGGTGGCACGCCATGTGCATGGGGCTGCCGCACACACTGAAGACGCGGACGCCCATCAGGTTATGGAGGGACCCAAAGGGGACGTCAGCAATGACCCAAGGCGTACAGGTGACTTTGGTCTTTTAGAACAAAGAACAAAGAAAAGTACAGCACAGGAACAGGCCCTTCGGCCCTCCAAACCTGTCCGATCATGCTGCCCATCTAAACTAAAATCTTCTGCACTTCCGAGGTCCGTATCCCTCTATTCCCATCCTATTCATGTATTTGTCAAGATGCCCCTTAAATGTCGCTATCTTCCCTGCTTCCACCACCTCCTCCGGCAGCGAGTTCTGGGCACCCACTACCTTCTGTGTAAAAAAACTTGCCTCGTACATCTCCTCTAAACTTTGTCCCTCGCACCTTAAACCTGTGCCCCCTAGTAATTGACCCATCTACCCTGGGGAAAAGCCTCTGACTATCCACTCTGTCTACGCCCCTCATAATTTGAGATGACAGAAGGATAATGCGACTCAACAAAGAAACGGTGCGGCATCTGTGCCATATCCTTGCTGACTCGTGCTGCAGGCCTTCCACTGCGATCGCTACCCTAGCGTGACTTAGGTGCCACGCATTACCTGCATCAGCTCCTGTGCCCACAGCATTTGAGACTCCTCCATTCGGCTATGCACCCACTGGAGTGTCATTGACATCCTCTCCTGAATCTCAAGGCCATGTTTATGCATCTGTATCAGCTCTGGGATAACTAAGCTCGGCATCTGACTGGGACTCAGCTGAGTCCTGGGATCCAGCAGACTTCAAACTACTGACTCTCTTGGATGCTCCTGCCTCCACCTGATGTGCGTCAGCAACTGTATTGTGCTCACTATATCGTGCCCCAGAAGCCTGTCCACTAATGTCGCCCACTGAGGAGTGAGCCTCTGTGCTGGTGGAAGGTGGGGGCGATAGCATTGTTGGCCCTGCTGCTGGGCTCCCTTGGGAGGGAAAGAATGCCCCGTCTCACATCCACTGCTTCCAGGTGCCTGGCTAAGCTTGTGTGTTGACTGGGAGTGAGTGGTGAGGGAGCGTTTAAAAGCAGCTCCCCCTTGTTAGTGGCGAGACGCTGGAGCGCGGGTCTGGCGAATCAGACGGCGAGACAGCCAATGATGGCGAGAGGTTCGTGGGGGCTCATTTATGGCAATAAGTGGTGTTAAATACGGGCCGCGATCTCGCCAATGTGGCTGTCGGGAAACACCCCGCCAATCGCAGTGACACTTAGAACTTTTTTGGTTGAATCGCGCCCTATATTAACACTGTGATTGTTACATACTGGGTACAAATAGCATTCAGGGGGATGATCAGCCACCATCTGTTTGAGTGGCAGACAGGCTCAATGGGCTGAATGGCCTACTCCTGCTCCTATATTCCTGCGATCAGCATACAATGCTCCTCTTCCGTATCGATCATCCGAGCAATTGGACAGCTGCTTCGCAAACTGACCATCAGAGGTGACTACAACTGTTTCCTCATTTGACACTTTAAAAAAAAAGGTATTTCCTCCTCCCCCTCCCACACCCACCCAGTTTTATTTCACTTCTGTTTCTTCCTCCTTCCTTCCGTGACAGGTCAAATGTGCACCAACATCAAAATACTCCATTATGGGTCACGCGTCCATTTGACCTTGGCCAGTGCCAATGGGGCATTTTGCTTCTCCGCTGTCTTGTCTCCCTGGCCTCCGACTGGGTGATTAATGCGCTGGTGCCATTCGTTGTAATTTGAGTGCAGTTTCCTTATATTCCTAAGGGAGTGGATGGACTTGCCAAGATCCATCTATAGGATGCTGAGCAGCCATCAACAAGGACATTCTTATTTAACTACTTGTGCGTGTTAACCCTTCCCTCGCCAAATGTTTCCGGTTCTCTCGCTACACTCACTCCCAGCTCCTTTCTTTAATTTTATCGAACTTTAAGCAGCATTCAATAAAAGATCTGGAATTAAAATTCTGATGATGAATATGAAACCATTGTCGATTGTCGTAATATCCCAACTAATTCATTCATGCGGCGCAGTAGTACGGTGGTTAGTACTGTTGCTCCACAGATCCAGGGTCTCAGGTTCGATTCCCAGCTCGGGTCACTGTCTGTGTGGAGACTGCACGTTCTCCCCGTGTCTGTGTGGGTTTCCTCCGGGTGCTCCGGTTTCCTCCCACAGTCCAAAGATGTGCGGGCTAGGTGGATTGGCCATGGTAAATAGCCCTTAGGGCGGAATTCTCTGCTCCCCATGTGGCGTGGGAGAATCGCAGGAGGGCCTCCCGACATTTTTTACGTCCCCCTGGCGCCCCCAGCGATCCCCCCCCCCCCCCCCCCCCCCGGCTCGGTAAAATCGCCGCTCGCCGTTTTTTTACGGCGAACGACGATTCTCCGAGCCCGATGGGCCTAGCAGCCGGCCCTTCACGCCCGTTTCACCACGGCAGCAACCACACCTGGTCGCTGCATTTGTGAAACGGCTGCCAGATGCCCGTTTGGGGCATCTTGGGGCCCGATTTGGACGGGGGCACCGCGACTGTGCTCGGGAGGGGACAGGCCCGCGATCGGTATCCACCAATCGTCGGGCCAGATTCCAAAGCAGGTGCACTCTTTCCCCTCCACCGCCCGGCAAGATCAAGCCGCCACGTCTTGCCGGGCGGTAGAGGAGAAAGACGGCCACCGCGCATGTGCGGATAACTTCACATTCTCAGCGTGACGAGGTCGCTGCCGAGAAAGATGGAGGCCCGCTCCTAGCCCCCCGTGTGGGGGTGAATTAGGTGCGGGGAGCGGGCTCCGAGGCCGTGGTTCACGAATTCGGGCCCCTGCGGAGAATTCCTCCCTCAGTGTCCAAAAAGGTTAGGTGGGGTTACTGGGTTACGGGGATAGGGTGGAGGTGTGGTCTTAGGTAGGGTGCTCTTTGCAAGGGCTGGTGCAGACTTGATGGAAATTCTATGATTCTATGTTTCTACAATGTCCTTTAGGGAAGAAAATCTGCCATCTTTACCTGGTCTAGCCTACATGT
The DNA here is from genome assembly GCF_902713615.1 of Scyliorhinus canicula. Classification (NCBI taxonomy): domain Eukaryota; kingdom Metazoa; phylum Chordata; class Chondrichthyes; order Carcharhiniformes; family Scyliorhinidae; genus Scyliorhinus; species Scyliorhinus canicula. The sequence continues at coordinate 18,193,200 of NC_052148.1, read as the reverse complement.
GACTCCAGATCCACAGCAACGTGGTTGCTTCTTAAATGCCCTCTGAAATGGTCTAGCTAACCATTCATTCAACCGGTACAAAGAAAGCATAAAGGAATGAAGCCGGACAGACCACCCGACAACGACCCAAACATCACCTATTCCAAGATGGCGCCAGAACAAGGCGACTTCTTGCAAGCTGTGCCCAGCACACCCTCTAATTCTATCTTTTACTCTCATTGTATGCTTCTTAAACTTCATTCTAACTCTTTTACCTCATATTAATTTGATCTTTTCTCACACCCTAACTATGACTAACATTATATTCTGCAGTTTCTCCTTCCATACCTATGTACGGTATGCATTGTCTGTATAGCATGCAAGAAACAATACTTTTCACTGTATACTAATACATGTTTTACGAATGATGGGTGTGTCCAGAATCAGGGGCTACAGTCTGAGGACTCAGGGTCAATATTTCGGAGAGATATAAGGAGACATTTCTTCACACAAAGAGTGGTGAGCCATGATCAGCCATGATCGTGATGAATGGCGGAGCAGGCTCGAAGGGCCAAAACACCTCCTCCTGCTCCTGTCTTCTATATAACCTATGTATCTCTGTATGTGACAATAATAAATCAAATCAAATCAAAAATCAAAGAACTGACAATGGCAAACGCTGCCCTGTCAATCCTGAAAATTTCTCCTTACTAAATCTGGGGGCTTGCTTCAAAGTTGGGAGAGCTGTCGCACAGATGAGTCAAGTAACAGCCTGACATTGTCATACTCACGGGATCATACCTTACAGATAACGTCCCAGACACCACTTTCACCATCCCTGGTATGTCCTGTCCCACCAGCAGGACAGGCCCAGCAGAGGTCGTGGCACGGTGGTCTATAGTCAGAATAATAATCGCTTATTGTCACAAGTAGGCTTCAATGAAGTTACTGTGAAAAACCCCTAGTCGACACATTCCGGCGCCTGTTTGGGGAGGCTGGTACGGGAATTGAACCCGCGCTAGTGCCTTGTTCTGCATTACAAGCCAGCTATTTAGCCCACTATGCTAAACCAGCTCTAGAAGGGCACCGGAAGTCTCCTGGCACCAGATCAAACATGGGCAAAGAAACCTCCTGCTGATTACCACACACCGTCCACCATCAGCTGATGAATCAGTACTCCTCCATGTTGTACACCACTTGGGTGGAAGCACTGAGGGTGGCAAGGACGCAGAAAATGAGTTGGATGGGGTCTTCAATATCCATCACCAACAGTGGCTCGGTAGTAACACCACAGACCGAGCTGGCCGGATCCTAAAGGACATAGCTGCGAGATTGGGAGTGCAGCAGGTGGTGAGGGAAACAACAAGAGGGAAAAAACATACTTCCTCATCCCACCACCCTGCCGCAGATGCATCTGTCCATGACAGTATTGGCAGAAGTGACCACTGCACGAAATTGCGTGGCACTACCACTGTGCTAAATGGTGTGGACTCCTAACAGATCTAGCACAACAAGACTGGGAATCCATGAGGCGCTGTGGGCCATCAGCAGCAGCAGAATTGTATTCAACCACAATCTGTTATCTCCTGGCCTGGAATTTCCCCCAAGTACCACCAAACCAGGAAGTCAATCCTGGATCAATGAAAACTGCAGGAGGGCATGCCAGAGGCAACATCAGATAAAACTAAGAATGTGGTGTCAACCTAGTGATGCAATAACACATGACTACTTGTGCGCCAAACAGCATAGGCAGCAAATGGTAGACAGAGCTAAACGATCCCACAAGCAACGGATCAGATCTAAGCTCTGCAGTCCTACCACATCCAGCCATGAAAGGTGGTGGACAATTAAACAACCCAGTGGAGGGGGAGACTCCACAAATATCCCCATCACAGTGATGGAGGAGCCCTTTACATCTTTGTATTGGATAAGACATTCACAACAATCTTCAGCCAGAATTGCAGAGTGGATGATCTGTCTCGGCCTTCTCCAAAGGTCTCCACCATTACAGATGTCAGTCTTCTGCCAATTTAATTCACCCCACGTGATATCAAGAAACGGCTGAACCATAGAATCCCCACGCTGCAGAAGGAGGCTATTCGGCTCATCGAGTCTGCACCGACCCTCTGAAAGAGGAATCTACCAGGGTCCATTCCCCTGCCCTATCCATAACCCCACCTTTACATCTTTGGACTGTGGGAGGAAACCGGAGTACCCGGATGAAACCCACACAGACATGGGGAGAATGTATAAACTCCACGCAGACAGCCACTCAAGGCCAGAATGGAGTCCTTGGCGCTGTGAGGCAGCAGCGCTAACCACTATGCCACCATGCCAACTGGATAATGAAGAGGCGATGGGCCCTGACAATATTCCGACAATAGTCCTGGGGACTTGTGCTCCAGAACTTGCCACATCCCTAGCCAAGCTGTTTGAGTACAGCTACAAAACTGGCAGCTACCCGGGAATGTGGAAGATTGCCCAGGTATGTTCTGTACACATGAAACAGGACAAATCCAATGCAGCCAGTTACTGCCCCATTAGTTGACTCTTGATCATCAGCAAAATTCTGGAAGTGGTCATCAACAGTGCTGTCAAGCAGCACTTGCTTGTCAATAACCTGCTCACGGACGCTCAGTTTGGGTTCCACCAGGGGCACTCAGCTCCTGACCTCATTACACCTTTGGTTCAAACATGAACAAAAGAGCTGAATGCCAGAGGTGAGGTGAGAGTGACTGCCCTTGACACCAAAGCAGCATTTGACCGAGTATGGCATCAAAGAGCCCTAGCTAAACTGGAGTCAGTGGGAATCGGGGGGGAAACTCTCCACTGGTTGGAGTCATATCTGGCACAAAGGAAGATGGCTGTGGTGGTTGGAGGTCAATCACCTCAGCTCCAGGACAACACTGAAGGAGTTCCTCAGGGTGCTGTCCTCGGCCCAACCAACGTCTGCTGCTTCATCAATGACCTTCCTTCCATCATAAGGTCAGACGTTGGGTGCTGATGACTGCACAATGTTCAGCACCATTGGCGACTCCTCAGATTAATGAAGCTGTTCCCTCCCTAAACTGTTGGAGGTTCGTTTTTGAGGATGGTACTTGTGGCACAGGAACAACCAGGACCCTAGACCCAGTCCACCTTGACCAAGCTCTAACTATATAGAATTCTGTGCAGAGCGCATTCAAGGCATGTTCACGCCAAACTATACAGTTAGATCACTTCAATCATTTGGATCTATCAATCGTCATTTTGTTTTAAATCGTCAGTTAAAAAAAGGGCTCCTTGTTCTAATCAACTGAAGGATCCCATATGAGTGAGTGAATGCACAGAATGCTAATTTAATGAATAATTCTAATGTCTGAAGGAGGTGATTAGCGCAAAATATGCTAATTAAACTCAGAGCCTCACTTTTTTTGATGGAGTAGATTGGGAGAAATTATTTCCACTGACAGGTGGGTCGACAACCAGAAGGCGCAGATTTAAGACAATTGACAAACGAGCCAAGTGAGATTGGAGGAGAATTATCTTTTGCACAGTTGCGATCTGGGTGGGATTTCCCCCAAAGGTGGTGGAACCGCGTTCGATCGCGACATTCGAAAGGGAATCATAACTATACTCAAAAAGGGAAAACCGCTGGCAGCTACAGAGAGGGCAGAATGAGTGGCACTAATTGGACAGCTCTTTCAAAGAGTCAGCATGGGGACAGGGGGCTGAATAGCCTTCTCCTCTGCTGTAAGAATCTCGGCTCCGATAAATGAAAAAATGAAATGAAAATCACTTATTGTCACGAGTAGGTTTCAATGAAGTTACTGTGAAAAGCCCCTAGTCGCCACATTCCGGCACCTGTCCGGGGAGGCTGGCACGGGAATCGAACCGTGCTGCTGGCCTGCTTGGTCTGCTTTAAAAGCCAGCGATTTAGCCGAGTGAGCTAAACCAGCCCCTGTTGCAAGGTGTCAGTTGGGAGCTGACGAGGTCCAGTGACTGTAAATTCTATGATTCTATGATGATTCTATGAATCTATGATTCTACATGCTCTGAATCGATTCAGCTGAGGTGCAGCCTTTTGAGCTGATCATTTTGTTATTTTGATGGTTTGAATTCCTCCTTCCCCGCACTGTTGCAGCGTTGGCTCCACATTTAATTGCTTAAATTAATCTTTGCACAATTTATTTCACTAGGCATTGGAGAGGGCGCAGAGGAGATTTGCAGCCATGCTGCCAGAAATGGAGGGTTGTGCCTCTCGGGAAAGCGACTGAGGCTGAGAGGTCACTTGATAAGAGACTTTTATGATTGTGAAGGAATTGGAGATGTTAGGCATTTGCAATGGTGTTTAGCTCAATTGGCTCGCATGTGGATCAGGTTAACACCAACAGCACAGAGTTTGATCGCTGTCCAGCCGAGGTAGACCTCATTAGCCCATCTTAGACTTTTCACGCTACTATCGTAAAATATCTGTGCATTTCACTGCGATTTGGCAAATAGTTATCAAGGACTGCCTTTAGCAGAGAGAGGCTATTATTCTGTCAATTCACTATGAGAACGTGAGAACGAGTGAATATAAGGCTTTATTATCCAGGAACTCGCCAGGAGGGCGGAGCCAGAGGTGGAGCCCACCAGGGTTCCAGTACAAGGTCATAGGTCACAGCACTGGACAGACAGTTCATACTTAGGTGAATACATTCACCACAGAGGCCATAAGACCATAAGACATAGGAGCAGAATTAGGCCACTCGGCTCATCAAGTCTGCTCCGCCATTCAATCATGGCTGATATTGTTTCTCATCACCATTCTCCTGCCTTCTTCCCATAACCCCTGATCCCCTTATTAATCAAGAGCCTATCTATCTCTGCCTTAAAGACACTCAGTGATTTGGCCTCCTCAGCCTTCTGCGGCAAAGAATCCCACAGATTCACCACCCTCTGGCTGAAGAAGTTGCTCCTCATCTCTGTTTTTAGTCTGAGATGGTGTCCTCTGGTTCTAGTTGTTCCTACAAGTAGAAACATCCTGTCCAGGTCCACTCTATCCAGGCTTCACAGTATTCTGTAAGTTTCAATAAGATTCCTCCTCATCCTTCTAAACTCCAACATGTACAAACCCAGAGTCCTCCACCGTTCCTCATACAACAAGCTCTTCATTCCAGGGATTATTCTTGTGAACCTCCTCTGGACCCTTTCCACAGGACCCAAAACTGATCACAATGCTCCAGATAGGGTCTGAACAAAGCCTTATACAGCCTCAGAAGTACATGCCTGGTCTTGTATTCTAGCCCTCTTGGCATGAATGCCAACGTTGCATTTGCCTTCTTAAATGCCGACTGAACCTGCACGTTAACCCTAAGAGAATCATGAACAAGGACTCCCAAGTCCCTTTGTGCTTCTGATTTCCGAAGCAATTCCTCATTTAGAAAATAGTTGATGCCTAAATTCCTCCTTCCAAAGTGCATAACCTTACACTTTTCCACATTGTATTTCATTTGCCACTTCGTTGCCCACTCTCCTAGCCTGTCCAAATCCTTCTTCAGCCCCCTTGCTTTCTCTATATTACCTGTCCCTCTACAGATCTTTGTATCATCTGCAAACTTAGCAACAGTGCCTTCAGTTCCTTCTTCCAGATCATTAATGTATATTGTGAAAAGTTGTGGTCCCAGCACAGACCTCTGAGGTACATCACTAGTCACCAGCTGCCATCCTGAAAAAGACCCCTTTCTCCCCACTCTCTGCCTTCTGCCAGTCAACGAATCCCCTATCCATGCCAGGATCTTACCCTTAACACCATGGGCTCTTAACGTATTTAACAATTTTCTATGCGGCACCTCATCAAAGGCCTTCTGGAAATCTAAATAAATCATGTCCACTGGTTCTCCTTTGTCTAACTTCCTTGTTACTTCCTCAAAGAACTCGAACAGATTTGTCAGACATGACCTCCCTTTGACAAAGCTGTGCTGACTCAGTCCTATTTTACCCTGCATCTCCATGTACTATGCCATCTCATCTTTAATAACAGACTCTAAAATCTTACCAATGACCGAAGTCAGGCAAGTCGAACGTGCTTCCATTTGTGTAACAATGGATAGACGATACTCATGAGTAAGCCCAATGAGGAATACTAAGAATAGCAGAGCTCATTTTTATTAATTTACGGGATGTGGACGTTGCCGACTAGTTCAGCATTTGTTGCCCATCCCTAATTGCCCTTCAAAAGGTGGTGGTGAGCTGCCGCCTTGAACCGCTGCAGCCCCTGAGGTGTAGGTACACCCACACGGCTGCTGGGGAGGGAATTCCAGGATTTTGATCCAGTGACAGTGAAGTAACGGTGATATATTTCCACGTCAGGACGGTGAGTGACTTGGAGGGGAACCTCCAGGTGGTGGGGTTCCCAGGTATCTGCTGCTCTTGTCCTTCTAGTTGGTAGTGGCCTTGGGTTTGGAAGGTACTGCCTAAGGAACCGTGGCAAGTTACTGCAGTGCATCGTGGAGATGGTACACACGGCTGCTGCTGTTGTCGATGGTGGAAGGATTGAATGTTTGTGGAAGGGGTCACAATCAAGCGGGCTGCTTTGTCCCGGATGGTGTCGAGCTTCTTGTGTGTTGTTGGAGCTGTACTCATCCAGAGAAGTGGAGAGAAATCCATCATATTCCTAACTTGCGCCTTGTCGATGGTGGACAGGCTTTGGGGAGTCAGGAGGGGAGTTAGTCTCTGTAAGGTCCTGAGCCTCTGACCTGCTCTTGTAGCCACAGTACTAATATGGCGAGTCCAGTTCAGTTTCTGGTCAATGGTAACCCCCAGGATGTTGATAGTGGGGGATTCAGTGATGGTAAATCCATTTAAAGTTAAGAGGGCTTGTTAGATTCTCTCTTTCCGGCGACTGTCATTGCCTGGCGCTGGTGTGGCGCAAATGTAACTTGCCAATTGCCAGTTGAGAGTCCAAGACTGAATGTTGACCAGGTTTTGCTTCATGCACCGCGTCAGCTGCAGATTTGCGACTGTCACTAAATATTACGCAATCATCACTTGTTACCTGATGGTGGAGGGAAGGTTTTGGTGATGGTTGAGGCTAGAACACTACCCTAAGGAACTCCTGCAGCAATATCAGAGAACTGAGATGTTTGCCCTCCATCCAGCACTACCGTCTTCCTTTGTGCTAACTTTCACTCCAACCAGAGGAGGCCTCCCCTCGCGACTCCCATTGACTCCAGCAATGCTGGGGCTCCTTGAAGCCACCCTTAGACAAATGCTGCCTTCATGTCGAGGGCAGTCAATCTCGCCCACCGTCTTGAGTTCAGTTCGTTCGTCCACCTTATGGGTCAAGGCTGCAATGAGGTGAGTGGCCCTGGCAGAACCCATACTGAGCATCGGTGAGCTGGGGACGGGGGCATTCAAGAAAACGAGGATGAAGAAAACGAAGTCTAGTTGGGGGAGGAGGAAAGGGCGGCAGGAGAAGTGAAAAGAGGCTTGAAGGCCCTTTCAAGAATTTTAATCTTGCACTGTTCCTTCTCCTCTCCCCCCCCCCCCCCCCCTTACTGAAAGGAAAGTAATAATAACTTAAGATAATGAATGTGTAAATTTACAGCAATGACAAATGTAACCGCATTACCTGAAAATTAGTAAATTCAATTACGGAAAAGAAAACAGAGGAAAACTGTAATTTGTGGTTCTTGCCATGTATAACTCCATTATTAAAATTGTAATATAAGCATGCATCCAGAATGAAATGGCGTAACGGCGAGCTGGAGGATTAGTATGGCTGATTGAACATCGTGTTAAATCACTTTGGGAAACTTAATTATCCCTACGCACCATATATTATTAACCATCTTTATTGATTTCTGCTCGCTTTTTTTCTCGCATGAGAGTATGGAAATGAGGTCCCGTTAATAGGTGGAGCAGCTCATTTGCATCATCCTCGCCCGAAGTGGCTTCTACCTATTAAAAGAGACAGTAGCGCAGGTGAATTTGTCTGCAAATATTTGAGAGGGCATGGGGAGTGGGGGAGAGAGGGTGGGGCTGGTGCCACAAGCAATAAGATTAATATTAAAAATTAATATTTAGTGTAACCATATTTAGTGGGCCTTTGGAGGTTATGCTGTGCTTAGGGGTTTAAAGAGAGAGCAGGGTGGGAGCGGGGTGCTGGTGATAGGAAGTAGAGCATCTATAATTGCAAATGTCACCTGTTGCATCCAAGATGCAGGTCCCTGAAGTGATGCTGTGAGGTAGCCGGTTTTTCCATGGAGTTACATAGAGTCTGCAGCCAGTTAGGGTCCAACTGGTTTATGACGAACCTCCTCCATCTCCTCTAAGGGGCTGGTTTAGCTCACTAAGGGGCTGGTTTAGCTCACTCAGCTAAATCGCTGGCTTTTAAAGCAGGCCAGCAGCACGGTTCGATTCCCGTACCAGCCTCCCTGGACAGGTGCTGTAATATGGCGACTAGGGGCTTTTCACAGTAACTTAATTGAAGCCTACTCGTGACAATAAGCGATTTTCATTTCTTCATTTCTTCATGGGGCAGCACGGTAGCATGGTGGTTAGCATAAATGCTTCACAGCTCCAGGGTCCCAGGTTCAGTTCCCGGCTGGGTCACTGTCTGTGCGGAGTCTGCACGTCCTCCCCGTGTGTGCGTGGGTTTCCTCCGGGTGCGTGGGTTTCCTCCGGGTGCTCCGGTTTCCTCCCACAGTCCAAAGATGTGCGGGTTAGGTGGATTGGCCATGCTAAATTGCCCGTAGTGTCCTAAAAAGTAAGGTGGGGGGGGTTTTGGGTTACGGGTATAAGGTGGGTACGTGGGTTTGAGTAGCGTGATCATTGCTCGGCACAACATCGAGGGCCGAAGGGCCTGTTCTGTGCTGTACTGTTCTATGTTCTATGTTCATTTCATTTCTTCATCTCACCCCATCAACACGTCCCATACATCCACCATTGCCATCAACGCACCTACGTTATTTTCTGTTACTAACCCATGCGGTAGTGAATTCCGCATTTCCACCTCTCTCTGGATGAAGCAATTCTGCTGAATTCCCTGCTGGATTTATTGCTGAGAATTTCACATTCATGGTCCCTTATTTCTGTCTCTCGGACTCCTTGATAATATTAAAAAGCCATGTTTTGGCCACTCGGGGACCGATGGTGGTCCGAAGTCCATGTCACTGGGTGAGTAATCCAGAGGTTCTGGGGACTGGTGGAATTTGAATTCAATTAATATAAAGCTAGCCTCATGAATGGTGAGCATGAAACAATCATCGATTGCTGTTAAAAATCCATCTGGTTCCCTCATGTTCTTCTTCGGAGGGCAACTAGGGATGGGCATTAAATGATGGCCCAACCAGCTGTTGACCAAGACCCTATTCGATTGGCTTCGACAGGCATGATAAAGACACCTGAACTTAGTACAACTCTGCTTCATTCAGAAAGGCGGGCTTAATAGGGATTTCTGAGATTATAGTACAGAGACAATTCAAACTCACCACTGAGATCTCGGTATTACCCACACTAGTAACGGAGGCTGGCCAGCCTCTAATCACTCAGTGTGGATATCTTCTTCTCTGAGCGCCAAGCTCAGGCCTCCTCTTCTGCGATGGTTTCTCCCGGGGTTTCCCGGGTTGTCGCTGACCCTTCCAATGTCCCTTCTTTTATTCAAGTTTTGCTGGCACTGAATCAGGATGTGCACACACAATCCAGGCCTGAGTTCTAAAAATAAGAAAGGGAAAGAATAGGAAAAACATGCCAGCAAATGGGAGCTCCAGAGGCCATAGAGATGGCAGGAGCGGAGGAAAAGGCCAAGAGTAGAGGGTGGACAGTCGATGGACCCATGAGGCGTGGTGTCCCCGGCCACCCCGGAGAGAGGGAGACCGACAACCCGAATAAAGCACCACCCCCCCCCCCCCCCCCCCCCCCCACCCCGTGCCTGGAGATGGATGGAAGACATTCCTGACAAAGGAACTCTTGGCGATAAGGTTGGTGATGTAAGTGGAGATCCAGGTGGTGGTCAAGGTGGCAGTGACGACGGCGTTAGTTGCCATGCAGACGGTGATCGACGCAATGGGGAAGAAGCTGGAAGCTCAAGGGAAGACGATCCCGGAGCTTGAAAAGGCATCGACAGACGAGAATAGCAGGCGTGTCACTCTGGAGGCTGAAATTGAAATGTTGGTGACAACCCAGGGGAGCCTAAAGGGGAAGGTCGAGGACCAAGAGAACCGGACCCGGGGCCAAATATATGGATGGTGGGCCTGCCAGAGGGGATTGAGGGCAGGGACCCGACAGACTATGTGGCCCAGATGCTGGGCAACCTGGTTGGGAGGAACACCTTCCCCAAACCGCCGGAGATTGACATGGCCCACAGATCGCCCTGACCGAAGCCCAAAGCGGGGGAACAGCCAAGGGCAATATTTGCCAAATTATATCGGTATCAGGATGGGGAGAGGATCCTGCGGTGGGCAGGACAGATGAAGGTCAGCAGCTGGGAAGGACATAGCATTTGAGTAGGCAGGACATAGGGGCAGACCTAGCCAACCGCAGGGCCGAGTTCAACCAGGTGAAATCGGCCCTGTACAAAAGCGGAGTGAAGTTTGGAATGCTTTTCCCAGCCAGGCTCTGGGTCACATTCCAAAACAAGGAACACTATTTCAACACCCCGGCAGAAGCGGACGGGTTTGTACAGACGAACAGCCTGGACATAGCGCAAGCAAGGCAGCACTGAAGATGAAGCAGAGGAGGAAAAAAGGAACTATGATGGGCTGATAGTGCATTTGCGCAGGACAGTAATGCCTTGCTTTGAGCAGATTTGTTAGATCACAGGAAAGCGTGAGGGCAGCGGGGCACAGGAGAGGGTGAAGAGGGAACAGCAATCTAGTGGGCACAGGAAAGGGGTAAGATAAGCCTTGGGAGGGAGGCCACCACACTAGCGGGGAAAGCTAGTGCAGAGAGTATGACGACAAGGGAGGCCGCGGCGCACCTCCCAGCAGGGGGGCAGCATCTGGTGGGGGGGGGGGGGGGTAATCACAGTGGCAAGGATGGGGAATGTAAGGGGGAATTAGGGAGGGAGGGGCACAACGATGGTGGGGGGGAGGGGAGTGCAGGCGTGACAGTGGGAGGAATTACAAGGATAAGAAAGGGATGGTTTTTTGATTGGCTTCAGCAGATAAAGGGTAGGTTGAGGGAACAAGATGGTGCCACAAACAACCACTTTGGAGGGTCTCTGGACAATGAGAAACCCCGGAGTGCAGGGGCGTGCCCACCAGGTAAGTATAGTTGATCCCGCAGGAGGTGGGGGGGGACACCAAAAACTCCCATCAGGATTTTCACCTGGAATGTCAGGGGGGTTAATGGCCCAGTGAAAAGATCCAGAGTCTTCGGCCACTTAAGAACTTTGAAAGCCGGTATCATCTTCCTCTAAGAGATGCACCTGAGGGTGAAGGAGCGACTGGGTGGAACAGACATACCATTCATGTTACAGGACAATGGCTGGGCGGGTAGCTATCCTGATTAGTAAGAGGACTGTGTTTACGGTGACAAGGATGATCAAGGATCCAGGGGGACGGCACGTCGTGGTCAGTGATGTCTTGGACGGGGCACCGGTAGTCCTGATAAATGTGTACGCTCCAAACTGGGACGACACGGATTTCATAAAGAAGACCATGGCGGAACTCCCCGACATTGACACACACCGACTGATCATGGCGGGGACGGGGCTTTAACTGTGTACAGGACCCATCGACGGACCGATCAAACCCCAAAAAGGGCAAAAGGACAGGCATGGCGAGGGAAATGGGAGCATTCATGGAACAGATGGGGGCTGTGGATCCATGGCAGTTCCTACAACCTGGTGAGAAGGAATTCTCCTTCTTTTCGCGGGTACACAAGGTATAAACCCGGATCGTCTTCTTTGCAGTGGGGAAATTAGTGCTTCCAGAGATAGTCAGAGAGGAATAGTCCGCAATAGTCATCTCCGACCACATTCCACATTACATGAATGTGAGGTTGGAGACAGGCTGTGCCCAATGCTCCGCATGGAGGTTGGCCACGGACCTCGTGGCTGACAAGGGCTTGTCCCAAAAAACTGTGGATGCTGGACTCTGGAACCAAAGAGAAAAGGGTGGAAAATCTCAGCAGGTCTGGCAGCATCTGTAGGGAGAGGAAAGAGCTAAGGTTTCGAGTCCAGATGTCCCTTTGTTAAACCAGATTGGGGAAGTCTCACCTTCCACATTCTGGGGAGGCACTGAAGGTGGTGATTAGGGGAGAGATTGTAGCCTACCAGGAACGCCGAGACAGGGAAGAGAGGGCGGCCAGGCAGCAACTGATCGACTCCATCCTGGAGGTTGACGGGAAGTACTCCGAGGCCCCGAGTGTCGGGTGGAGGGAAAAAAAACTACAAATGGACTTTAAACTGCTATCCACCAAGAAGGCAGTGCACTAACTTTGCCAGACACAGGGACCTTTTTTGAGCACGGAGAGAAAGCTAGCTACCTGTTAGCTCACCAGCTGAGAAAGCAGACAGCCACGAGGGAGATAGTCGAGGTAAAGGAAAGCAGAGGTTGACTGGTATTGGAACTAAAAAAATGGTCAACCAAGCATTTGAGGCCTTCTTCCGAGGACTGTACATCTCTGACTCCCCCCCCTCCCAAGGGGTGAAATGGTTCCTCGATGACTGGACATGCCAGTGATGGGGAACAATAGACGGAGGGAGCTGGATACACCAATAGGACTGGGAAAGATCATGGAGAACATCGGCTCCATGCAAGCGGGGAAGGCTCTGAAACCTGATGGGTTCCTGGCGAAGTCTATAAAACATTCGCACCAGCTCTGGCCCCACACCTACGGGTGATGTTCGCAGACTCGCTAGCGAGGGACACCCTCCCTCCTAGGCTAACACAGGCTACCATACCGCTGATACCCAAGAAAGACAGAGACCCAATGGAATCCGGATCATGTAGACACATTTTGCTCCGTAACGTAGTTGCAAAAATATTCCCGAAAGTCCTGGCCAAGAGGGTGGAAAACTGTGTCCCAGAAGTGATCGCAGAAGACCAGACGGGCTTTGTGAAAGGTAGACAGCAAACTGTAAACATCAGACGGCTGCTGAATGTGATACTGACCCCATCCGAGGAGAGAAAACCAGAGGTGATTATGTCACTGGACGCAGAAAGACCTTCGCCAGAGTTAAATGAACGTGGAGGTACTGGAACGGTTATGACTCTGGGCGGTGTTCACCTCGTGGGTGAAACTCCTGTACAACTTCCTCAAGGCGAGCATTCGGACCAACACCACCAGCTCTGAATACTTCCAGCTGCACAGCTGCACAAAGCAGGGATGCCCACTGTCCCCACTCCTGTTCGCCCTGGCAATCGAAACCCTGCCGATCACTCTGCAAGACGTGAAAGGCTGGAATGGCATCTAAAGAGAAGGCAGAGAGCCCAGAGTCTCACTCTATGCGGATGACTTGCTCCTCTACCTCTCAGACCCACAGAATGGCTTGAAGGTAATCATGAAGCTTCTGGAAGAGTTTGCGGCCTTCTCGGGCTATAAGCTCAACCTAGGCAAGAGCGAGGTATTCCCTGTGAACCCAAATGAGGGAGGGATAGAACTGGAACAATCCACCTACCCTGCACATCTTTGGGTTGTGGGGGCGAAACCCACGCAAACACGGGGAGAATGTGCAAACCCCACACCGACAGTGACCCAGGGCCGGGATTCGAACCCAGGTCCACAGCACCGTAGTCCCAGTGCTAACCACTGCACCACTGTGCTGCCCTCACAAGTGGAATCTGACCTCTCTGGCAGAGGAAGTCAAAAAGGAACGATAGAGATAGGATGCATTCCCACTTTCCCTGGCAGGGAGGGTGCAGATGATCAAGATCAGCATACTGCACATGGGCGGCCTGGCCCTTCTGAACTTGCAATACTATCACTGGGCAGCCACAGCCAAGAGAGTGAGAGGATGGCTACAGGAGCCGAGCAAGGAATGGGTGAGGCTGGAGGAGTCCTCCTGCACAGGAACGACCCTCCGAGCCCTTGCCATGGCAGCACTCTCAGCTCCCGGCAAAATACACTCCCAGCCCAGTGGTGGTAGCCACGTTGAAAACATGGAGCCAGATGAGACAACACTTTTGTTTAACTGAGGTCTCCCCCATGGCCCCATCTGCAGTAACCGCAAATTCCCTCCAGCCATGCTAGATGTCACTTCTAAGAAGTGGAGGCGGGACAGGGGGATGCTAGCGAGTAGGGATGTTTAATTGGGGGACAGACTCGCACCCTGGACGAGCTAACGAAGAGACTGGAGCTATCGAATGGACAGGAGCTCCAACATTTACAAATCAAAAACTTCATCCGCAAAGAGAGGATGAGGTATCCCAGGGCCCCGAGAGGCACATTGCTGGAGGAACTGCTGGACGTGGAGAGTATGGAGAGGTTCGGACATTTATGGATGACTTTTAGAAAGGGGGAGAACATCACGAGATGGATCAAGACAGAAATGGGAGGATCAACTGGGGATGGAACTAGGGTGGGGACTCTGGAGCGAAGCACTAAGTCAGGCCACTTCCACCTCCTCCAGCGCAAGGCTAAACATAGAACATAGAACAGTACAGCACAGCACAGAACAGGCCCTTCAGCCCTCAATGTTGTGCCGAGCAATGATCACCCTACTCAAACCCATGTATCCACCCTATACCCGTAACCCAACAACCCCCCCCTAACCTTACTTTTTTAGGACACTACGGGCAATTTAGCATGGCCAATCCACCTAACCCGCACATCTTTGGACTGTGGGAGGAAACCGGAGCACCCGGAGGAAACCCACGCACACACGGGGAGGACGTGCAGAGTCCGCACAGACAGTGTGGACCTCATGCAGTTCGAAGTGGTGCACAGAGCACACCTAACCAGAGCCTGAACAGGTTCTTCCCCGAGTTGGAGGACAAGTGTGAATGGTACCAGGGAGACCCGGCCAATCATTTTTTTTTATAAATGTTTTTATTCAGTTTTCATATTTTATATTGAACAAATTACAAATTGTTAGGAGAGAAAAAGAACAAAAAAAAAAAAAAAAAAAAAAAAAAAAGAAAAAAAAACAACAAACAAACACGCAAAAATTAACATACATATTTACAGGTAAGCATCTTCGTAGTAGTAACTGCGCCCGCCCCCCCCCCCCCCCCCCAACATGTTTATTTAGTTTGGTTTTGGGCCTTAGCTAGCCATCGAACCCCCGTACCGAACCTGTAGCCCCTCCCGCTACCTTCCCCCGACTATTCTTCCTCTTGTACATTGGCCACAAATAGGTCCCGGAACAGTTGCATGAATGGCTCCCACGTTCTGTGGAAGCCGTCGTCCGACCCTCGGATGGCAAATTTGATTTTCTCCATTTGGAGAGATTCCGAGAGGTCGGACAGCCAATCCGCAGCTCTGGGCGGTGCTGCTGACCGCCAGCCAAACAGGATTCTACGGCGGGCGATCAGGGAGGCAAAGGCAAGGGCGTCCGCCCTCCTCCCCAGGAATAGATCTGGCTGTTCTGAAACCCCGAAGACCGCCACTATCGGGCATGGCTCCACCCTCACTCCCACCACTTTGGACATAACCTCGAAGAAGGCTGTCCAGTACTCCACGAGTCTGGGGCAAGACCAGAACATGTGGGCGTGGTTGGCCGGGCCTCTTTGGCACCGTTCACATCTGTCTTCCACCTCCGGGAAGAACCTACTCATACGGGTTCTTGTTAAGTGGGCTCTATGTACCACTTTTAGTTGCGTCAGGCTGAGCCTTGCGCACGTGGAGGTGGAGTTGACCCTATGCAGTGCTTCGCTCCAGAGTCCCCACCCTATCTCCATCCCCAGGTCGTCCTCCCATTTCCTTCTTGTTGCGTCCAGTACGGTGTCGTCCCTATCTACCAGTCGGTCATACATGTCACTACAGTTCCCTTTCTCTAGGATACTTGCGTCCAGTAGGTCTTCCAGTAGTGTCTGTCGTGGCGGTTGTGGGTACGTCCTTGTCTCCTTTCGTAGGAAGTTTTTGAGCTGCAGGTACCGTAGCTCGTTCCCCCCAGCTAGCTGAAACTTCTCTGTCAGTTCGTCCAGTGTTGCGATCCTGTCGTCCGTGTATAGGTCCCTGACTGTCAGTGTCCCCCCGTCCTGCCTCCACCTTTTGAAGGTGGCGTCAGTCAGTGCTGGTGTGAACCTATGGTTGTTGCAGATGGGAGCCCTGTCCGACATTTTGGTCAGGCCAAGTTGCTGCCGCAGTTGGTTCCAGGATTGGAGGGTGGCTGTCACCACTGGGCTGCTGGAGTGTTTTTTGGGTGGGGATGGGAGTGCTGCCGTGGCGAGGGCCCGGAGGGAGGTTCCCATGCAGGAGGCCTCCTCCGCACGCACCCACTCAGCCTCTGGCTCCTGGATCCATCCCCTTACTCGCTCGGCTGTTGCTGCCCAGTGGTAGAATTGTAGATTCGGGAGGGCTAGCCCTCCCCTGGTTTTTGTTTTTTGTAAGACCTTCTTTGGGATCCTAGCATTTTTACCCCCCCATACGAACGCCATGATGAGTTTGTCCAGCGCTTTGAAAAAGGCCTTGGGGATGTAGATCGGAATGGATCTAAACAGGAAGAGGAACCTGGGCAGTACGTTCATTTTGATCGTCTGAACTCTCCCCGCGAGGGAGAGCGGGAGTGTGTTCCATCTTTGCAGGTCCTTTTTAACTTCCTCCGTCAGGCTGGTGAGGTTCCATTTGTGGATCCCTTTCCAGTCATGGGCTATTTGGATCCCCAGGTAGCGGAATTTATGTCGGGCTTGATTGAACGGCAGCCCCTTTAGTGCTGCCCCCCCCCCCCCCTTGCGGGTGTACTGGGAAGATCTCACTTTTGCTCATGTTGAGTTTGTAGCCCGAGAAGGCTCCAAACTCTTTCAGGAGCGCGATGATTCCGTCCATGCTGCTTTGTGGGTCCGAGATATAGAGGAGCAGATCATCCGCATAGAGTGAGACTCTGTGCTCTCTACCTCCCCTTCGGATCCCCCTCCAATTTTTTGCTGCCCTGAGCGCGATTGCTAGCGGTTCAATTGCTAGTGCGAACAGCAGCGGGGACAGTGGGCATCCTTGTCTGGTGCCCCTGTGCAGCTGGAAGTATTGGGAGTTGGTATTGTTGGTCTGTACACTCGCCATGGGTGCGTTGTACAGGAGCTTTACCCAAGCGGTGAACCCTGTTCCAAGCCCGAACCGCTCCAGTACCTCTATGAGGTATTTCCACTCGACTCTGTCGAAGGCCTTTTCTGCGTCCAGGGAGACGATCACCTCTTGTGTTCTCTCCCCGGAGGGGGTCATTATCACGTTCAGCAGGCGCCTGATGTTCGCGGTAAGCTGTCTACCTTTGACAAAGCCCGTCTGGTCCTCTGTGACCACCTCAGGTAACCCGGCCAATCATGGCCACATGTTCCGGGCCTGTCCCAGGCTTGTCAGTTTCTGGACACGGGTTCTTCGAGGTGATGTCCAAGGTTTTGTGGGTGAGTGTGGTGCCATTCCTGAGAGTGGCAGACTTCGGAGTGTCGGACCAACCAGAACTCCATATGTGGAAGAGGAGCCGATGTCCTTGCTTTTAGTTTTTACTTCCTTAATCGCGTGTCAGAGAATCCTGATCACTGATGATCAGCAGCACCACCCACAGGTGCGGACTGTGTGGCGGACCTGTCGGAATTTCTCCATCTGGAGAAGATCGAATGCACCATCCGAGGGTTGGACGAGGGCTTCCACAATGCGTGGGGGCTATTCATCCGCCTGTTCCGAGACCTGTTTGAGCCAAGAGCGGATAGGAAGGGAGGGGGCGGGGGGACAATGAGGGTAGACAGAACCACACAGAACAGATATAACAAGGGGAGGGGGGTGGCAGCAAAAAAGGAACCCAGGGAAATATCAGGAAGGGACACGGGAAAAGAGAAAGGATGGAGCCAGGGAGCCCCTCCCCCCAACAAAGCCTTGGGGCAACAGGAACAAACGTTAAATGAAAGAGAGACGACAACATCTATGATCGAAGAAAGGGCACAAGATGGAGCCTGAATAACAGGAGAGGACGGGGTGAGGGGAGGGGAAGAGGGAGCAGAGTCGGGGGCGAGGGCCGATGAAAGTGGAACATATAAATTGTACATAAGAACCGTATTTACTCATCTACTGTATAGTGTACAGATGCAAAATTCAATAAAAATATTTTTTAAAGAGGGCATTCCTAGTTAACCAGAGTGACTTAATCAAGATCTGTGTCCTCTTAAACACTCTTGTCTGACCAGCTGTTAGCCCGTTATGGATTTTGATGGCCTCTATGTTTATCGTTCTCCCTGTTGCAAAGTTTATCTCTCCTGTCTCGAAGTTAGTTACACATTAATTGCATGGCCTTTGTTTCCTTTTGTGTTAATGTGGTAAGTGCTGTAATTGGGTGATCATAATGTTCGGTTTAGCGATAATGAGTTTCTGCGCTGACTTGAATGGTCTGGCAGGCAGCCAATGCCGAGTCTGGCCAGGGCCTTACTTGGTAGATCCTGTTTTCAGCACCCCACAGCGATGCCCACGTCCCGTAAATCATTTTTTGAAAATCTGTCACCCTTTCCCAGTCTGGCCAACTTGTGATTCCACATCTAAAGCAACATGGCTGACTGAAAAGCCCTCTGAATTGGCCGAGAATGCCACTCAATTCAAAGTCAGCTAGGGATGGGCACATAATAATAATAATAATCGCTTATTGTCACCAGTAGGCTGCAACGAAGTTACTGTGAATGAATATTACATCCCATGAATGTATAAAGGAATATAACATTGACACCCCCCCACCCCTCGGCCCGTCCCCCCTTTAGCCTTCTCTTCTCTCACCTATTCAGGCCTTCCTGAGTAGTGTATCTCTCAATATCATATTAACAACCATTACCTCAGATAGACTGTTGTAAAGACAATGCCATCAAGGGTTTTGCTGTTAACATTTCACAAATATATTTATATTCTCAATACATCTTCCCAGCTATTCACTGGTCAACTTAAAAAAAAACACAGAAAAGCAGGTATAAAGCCAATTGAAAATGAAATGAAATGAAAATCGCTTGTCACGAGTAGGCTCCAATGAAGTTACTGTGAAAAGCCCCTAGTCACCACATTCCAGCGCCTGTTCGGGGACTTGTCCGGGAATTGAACTGTGCTGCTGGCCTGCCTTGGTCTGTTTTAGAAGCCAGCGATTTAGCCCAGTGTGCTAAACCAGCCCCTGTATTAATTGAAGGCTTGTAAAAGAACTGTAATAACCTCGAGAAAATAATCTGAATTTATATAGCATCTCAGGATTCCCCGAAGCCTTTAAATGACAGACATATAGAACTTGCATTTATATGGCAGTGGCTGAAGACTTCAGGGATGTCCCAGTGTGCTTTACAGCCAGTGGTGTGCATTTGAAAGTGCAATCATTGTCATATTGTTGAAAATACAGCAGCCATTTTGCACACAACTAAACCCCGACAAATAGCAATGCGATAATGGTCAGGTAATCTTTCTTTTTACGATGTTGTGTGATGGATATTGACCAGCGCTCCAAAAAGAGCTCCATTGTTCTTCTCTGAAATAGTGTTGTGCAGCCCCAGAGGGCAGACCCCAGTGACATGGATAGAGCCTTGGTGAGACCGTACCTGGAGTATCGTGTCCAGTTTGGGTCTCCTTACCGAAGTAAGGATTTGCTTGCCATGGAGGGAGTGCGATGAAGGTTCACCAGACTGACCCTCGAGATGGCCTTTGAGGGCAGCACGGTAGCATTGTGGATAGCACAAATGCTTCACAGCTCCAGGGTCCCAGGTTCGATTCCGGCTCGGGTCACTGTCTGTGCGGAGTCTGCGCATCCTCCCCGTGTGTGCGTGGGTTTCCTCCGGGTGCTCCGGTTTCCTCCCACAGTCCAAAGATGTGCAGGTTAGGTGGATTGGCCATGATAAATTGCTCTTAGTGTTGGGTGGGGTTACTGAGTTATGGGGATAGGGTGGAGGTGTTGACCTTGGGTAGGGTGCTCTTTCCAAGAGCCGGTGCAGACTCAATGGGCCGAATGGCCTCCTTCTGCACTGTAAATTCTATGATACTGGTGGGGATTGTCCTATGAGGAGAGACTGAGGAGACTGGGCCTGTATTCTCTAAAGTTCAGAAGAGTGAGTGGTGATCTCATTGAAGCATACAAAATTCTCATATTGTGCAATGCGGTGGATGCAGGAAGGATGTTTCGCCTGGCTGAGTTGGTCGAGAACCAGGGGACACAGTCTCAGAATAAAGGGGTCGGCCATTTATGACTGAGGTGAGGAGGAACGTCGTCACTCAGAGGGTGGTGAATCTTTGGAATTCTCTACCCCAGAGGGAAGTGGAAGCTCAGTCATTGAGGATGATCAAGGCTGAGATCTATACATGTCTCGATGTTAAATATATCAAGGGATATGGGGATAGTGCAGGAAAATTACTTTGATAGAAGATCAGTCACGATCTAGTTGAATGGAGGAGCAGGTACAAGGGGCCGAATGGCCTAATCCAGCTCCTTTCCTACATTTCCTATATTTCCTGTGTCTCATAAAAGACACCTCTGACAGTGCAGCGATGGTGAAAAGAGGATGTGCTGCAGAAGCTGATTAGTTGGCACGTGGATACATTGTCCAGACCAATGGAGCTGATTTCACATGCTCATGTTTGCAATGCTTCAGAATGCATTGGCTTCTGACGTAGATCCTCCTTTCAAAACTTAAATGATATTTGTGTGGGTTATTGTAGTTGTGTGCAACCTCTGTTTAAGAGCCAAGTCTTTTATTCCCCGCTGGGTCACTGTCTGTGCTCAGTCTGCACATTCTCCCTGTGTCTGCGTGGGTTTCCTTCGGGTGCTCCGGTTTCCTCCCACAGTCCAAAGACCTGCAGGTTAGGTGAATTGGCCATGATAAATTGCTCTTAGTGACCAAAAAGGTTAGGAGGGGTTATTGGGTTACGGGGATAGGGTGGACGTGAGAGCTTAAGTGGGTCGGTGCAGACCCGATGGACCGAATGGCCTCCTTCTGCACTGTATGTTCTAAGTCACGTGACGTGTGTGACCTCGTCGGCTACTTCGCTGGCTTTTGCCCTTGGTCCAGTCCCAGCCTTTGTCCAGTGAAGACCCACTAAATAAACCGCTGTTAATGTTGCTTTGAACCCACGTGCATCAGCAATCCATTTCTTATGTGCTGTTCGTACAAAGATACAAGATTAAGGAGGGTACCTGTTCTCAAGGAGGACAGAGAAAAGGTTTTCAGAATACTCAGTGGAAGGGGACATCGAGGTGTGGGAGGAACGTGCTGTAAACCGGGGTCACAAGGTGGGTGCCTCATCCAACAAGCCCCCATTGGAGTCGGAAACTGACCCCGTGAACTCTGCTGCGAAGAAGCAATGGAAATGGAAGGAGAGAGAGTAGCCTCTCTTGCTCGTGAACTCTCCTTTCCTCAGGCCAACTCTTCCCCTCTCTGTCTAAAGAGCCGTTGCTCCAGGATTTTAAAATGCTGAATGACCCGACGACACACCAATCCGGGCGGAGGCCATCCTCCTCTTGATGATGATGATGATGATGATGATGGCTCTCTCAGTACTGGCACTGGGAGTGTCAGCCTAGGTTTTGTGCTTCATCCTCCTGAGTGGCAATTAATGCTGAGATGGTGGCATAGTGAAAATATCTAGTCATCCAGAAGCACAGGTTAATGCCCTGGGGATGTGGCTTCAAATCCCAACACGGCAGCTGGTAGAATTTAAATTCAATTAATAAAAATCTGGACTACAAAGCTGGTGTCAGTAATGGTGACCATGGAAACTATCATCTAAATGTTGTAAAAAATCTGTCAGGTTCGCTGATGTCATTTCTGGAAGGAAATCTGTTATCATATCTGGTCTGTAATACATGTGACTTCAGACCCACAGCAATGTGGTTAACTCTTAACTGCCCTCTGTAGGCTTCTCAGTTCAAAGGTGCAATTAGGGATGGATGACAAGTGCCGTCCTTAACAGCGATGCCCACATCCCACGAAAGACTAAAGAGTTGCACCCCCAGCCTTCTGCTCATAGTGCTAGTCACTGAGCCAGCAACCCTGCGATAGGGGAATGTCAACGCCTCAGCCCTGCGTTAGACCACAGACACTCGATTACTTTGATTTCTCTGTCAGAGTCAATGTCACAAAGGAAACCCGTGAGAAAACAAGAGACGTTACCAGACGTGGAATGAGGTCAGTGCCCAGAGAAGCACTGGGACTGAAGATAAGCTGAGGGTGATGATAAGAGTGAAGCCTTCACTCACTTAGAGCCAAGAATGGAAGCAAGTTTCACTGTTTCCACTTGTGTGCTGATTGGAAGCTCAGTCTGATCAAACAGGATCTCTGCTTTCCTTGTGTTGCTGCGAGCGCATGTTGTCGGCTTTCAATGTTTGAAGTCGCTTCACATTTCCCCTTCCCACGAGGACTATGGTTGTAATCTTCCTCTGAAGGAGCGAAGCACCAAATAAGGTGACGACCTTTTCTTTTGTCAGACAGCCTGCTTTAGTTTTCGATTAGGTGGCTCTGTAGCTTTTGTATTTATTTCTCTAATATAAGTCAAACAGGAAACCTCTGGAGCTCTGAGATTTGTTTTGGGTCCATGTTTCATCCAGCTTGAGCTTTGCTGCTCTCCAACCTTCTGTTGTATAATTCACTCTCAAACTGGATTAATTCAGACTGTCTAGTGGTTTCAAGATTCCCGGTCTGGTTGCGAGGAGACTCTGGGCTGGATTCTCCAGAAATGGGGCTATGTCCCCACGCCGGTGTAAAAACGTTGGCGTTTCACTCCCCAGTTTCCTGCCAAAAATAAAGAGCTATTCATTTACCTGCAGGGGGCTGGCAGGGACCCGTCGTGAAGCTCACTGCTTTAGCTGTGGATACGGGTCCCACACTTCTGGGTCCGAGTCCGCCATGGCACTCGACATGACCGCTGGAGGACGGCGCCGTGCGCATGAGCGGACTCGGAACCCGAAGTGCAGACCATCATGAAGAAACAAGGTCCCCCCGATCGGCCCCACGCCCCTCCATCGGGCCGACCCGATCACTGCCCCGACCTCCCATAAAGCCCCCCCCCCAGTGCTGGATACCCCCCGCCCCCCCACCAGGGCAGCCGCGGACTAAGTCCGCAGCTGCCGCAGGAGAGTCCCGGCCGGCTATACGTGGTTAGAACCAGGCCGTTGGGAAATCGGCCGGTCGGGAGCAGAGTATCGCAGGGATGGCCTCCGGCAATGGCCCCCCAGCCATGCGGCATGATTCAAGGACGAGCGATTCACCGGGGCACGGAGAATTGCTGGAGTGGTGCCGGGCGCGATTCAGTCATGAACGCCAATTCTTCGCCATCACTCCAAATGCAATTTGGGCATGGGACTGTGGAGAATCCAGCTCTCTTACTCAGGCAGCTTGGCATTAAACCGTTACCTGAGGCTATATGAACTGTACCTTCACCTCACAATCGTGGATCCAGTTCCCATTCTACAGACAGAGTTATAGAATCATTAATGGCACAACAGAAGGCCATTCAGCCCCTCGAGTCTATGCCGGCCCTTTGTTCATCAATTCAATCAGCCCCAGTCGTCTGCACTATTCCTGGAGCCCTGTAAGCTTATTTCCCTCAAGTTTTCAACCAATTTCATTTTGAAATGATTCATCGTCTCAGAATAAAGGGTTGTCCATTTACGGCGGAGATGAGGAATATTTATTTTCAGAGGGTTGTGAATGTTTCACCGAAGGGAGCTGTAGAGGTTGGGTCGTTAGGCTGTTCAAGGCTGAGATAGACAGATTTTTAAACAGTAAAGGAATCAAGAGTTTTGGGGATAAGGCAAGAAAGTGGCGATGAAGATTATATCAGATCAGCCATGACTCATTGAATGGGGGAGCAGACACGATGGGCCGAATGGTCTACTTTTACTCCTATGTCTGATGCTCTTATGACCTCCACTTCCACCAGTCTTGTAGCCAGTGAGTTCTGGATCTTTATTGGCAAATGTGACACCACTATTTAAAAAGGGCGGTAGGCAGAAAGCGGGTACTTATAGGCCAGTGAGCTTAACTTCGGTAGTAGGGAAGATGCTGGAATCTATCATCAAGGAAGAAATAGCAAGGCATCTGGATGGAAATTGTCCTATTGGGCAGACACAGCATGGGTTTACAAAGGGCAGGTTGTGCCTAACTAATTTAGTGGAATTTGAGGACATTACCAGTGCAGGAGATAACGGGGAGCCAATGGATGTGGTATATCTGGATTTCCAGAAAGCTTTTGACAAGGTGCCACACAAAAGGTTGCTGCATAAGATAAAGATGCATGGCATTAAGGGTAAAGTAGTAGCATGGATAGAGGATTGGTTAATTAATAGAAAGCAAAAAGTAGGGATTAATGTGTGTTTCTCTGGTTGGCAATCAGTAGCCAGTGGTGTCCCTCAGGGATCCGTGTTGGGCCCACAATTTACATAGATGATTTTGAATTGGGGACCAAGTGCAATATCTCCAAGTTTGCAGACGACACTAAGATGAGTAGTAAAGCAAAAGTGCAGAGGATACCGGAAGTCTGCAGAGGGATTTGGACAGGTTAAGTGAATGGGCTCGGGTCTGGCAGATGGAATACAATGTTGCCAAATGTGAGGTTATCCATTTTGGTAGGAATAACAGCAAAAGGTATTATGATTTAAATGATAAAATATTAAAATATACTGCTGTGCAGAGGGACCTGGGTGTCGTAATGCATGAGTCGCAAAAAGTTGGTTTGGAGGTGCAACAGGTGATTAAGAAGGCAATGGAGTTTTGTCCTTTATTGCAAGAGGATGGAGTTTAAGACGAGGGAGGTTATGCTGCAATTTTATAAACCATCCCAAGGAGCTTCACAGGAGCCTTGTCATGCCCGTAACAGCCTCCCTGAACAGGTGCCGGAATGTGCCGACTAGGGGCTTTTCACAGTAACTTCATTTGAAGCCAACTCGTGACAGTAAGCAATTTTCATTTCATTTCATTTTCATTTCATTTCATTTTCATGCACCGTTTGATATTGATCCACATAAGGAGATCAGAAGGTGAGTGACCAAGAAGTTGGTCAAAGTGGGTAGGTTTCACGAAGCTTCTTGAAAGAGATAGGGGGCAGTGTGTGGTGTGCTCCCCATCATTCGTGTAGGTCTAAGCTGGAAATTACTTCATCACCTTCCCTGGGAACGTGCATGACTGAAGAGACTGATGTGGGATTAGCGTGGACTTTCACAGAACTGACTGTTCATATCGTCACTGCTGACGCTTGGGGGACACCGGCATCACCTTTGCTCTTCCTCTGGGCACTTTGTGAGTTTGGCATACGTGGTCCTCGAAAAGGTGCTGAAGCAAATTCAATATGTGCCTGCATGTAGGCCGGGTAGCTGCCGTGTTTTTCACAGGAGCGGTAGTCTGCATTGTATAGTCCTATCGGGCTGCATCACAGCCTGGTATGGCAACTGCTCGGCCCAGGACCGCAAGGAACTTCAGAGAGTCGTGAATACCGCCCAGTCCATCACACAAACCTGTCTCCCATCCATTGACTCCAGCTACACCTCCCGCTGCCTGGGGAAAGCGGGCAGCATAATCAAGGATCCCTCCCACCCGGCTTACTCACTTTTCCAACTTCTTCCATCGGGCAGGAGATTCAGAAGTCTGAGAACACGCACGAACAGACTCAAAAACAGCTTCTTCCCCACTGTCACCAGACTCCTAAATGACCCTCTTATTGACTGACCTCATTAACACTACACCCTGTATGCTTCAACCGATGCCAATGCTTATGTAGTTACATTGTATATCTTGTGTTGCCCTATTATGTATTCTCATGTATTTTCTTGAATTTTGTTTAAATCCCTTTTCTTCCATGTACTGAATGATCTGTTGAGCTGCTCGCAGAAAAATACTTTTCACTGTACCGCGGTACACGTGACAATAAACAAATCCAATCCAATATGTTTCTGAAGCTCTTTTTTAGGGTGTCCGTTTATCAGTTGCATTGACCACCTTGACATTGTTTGCCCGGAGACGGTTCCCATATAAGATCAGCTTGGGGATTTTGTCGACTAAATTGAATTTTAAAAGGGCAGTGAGGGTCAGAGAGGTAGAGAAGGTTAAGAAGGGTATCCTGGAGTTCAGGGCCTCAACAGCTGAAGGCAGACACCAACGGTAGGTAATAATAATAATCTTTATTATTGTCACAAGTAGGCTTACATTAACACCACAATGAAGTTACTGTGAAAGTCCCTAGTTACCACATTCCGGAGCCTGTTCAGGTACACTGAGGGAGAATTTAGAATGTCCAATTCACCTAACAAGCACGTCTTTCGGGACCTGTGGGAGGAAACCAGAGCACCAGAGGAAACCCACGCAGACACGGGGAGGGTGTGCAGACTCGTCACAGACAGTGACCCAAGCCGGGAATCAAACCTGGGACCCTGAGCTGTTAAGCAACAGTGCTACCCACTGTGCTACCATGTCGCCCATCAGCACAAAATGGAAGAGTCGGAGGAATGTTGGACTTTTTTTTTAACGGGATGTGGGCTAGGCCACTATTTATTGCTCATCCCTAATTATCCTTGACCAGGTTGTTCTGGACAGCTGCAGTCCATATGGTGTTATGGTTTTTCTCTCTGTCCATGAAATAATCAGAGGGGTCCCAGGCACAGAAAGATCATTCGTTGATCAATGCATTGGGAGAGCCAAGCTTCGGAGATAGACCTCCAGAGCTATCTCCACCTAAGATGTGGAGATGCCGGCTCCTTCCTCAGGTGAGGAAGGAACTTCACCTGAGGAAGGAAGGAGGAAGGAGCAGTGCTCCGAAAGCTCGTAGAATTAGTTCAGATCATAGAATTTACAGTGCAGAAGGAGGCCATTTGGCACATCGAGTCTGCACCGGCTCTTGGAAAGAGCACCATACCCAAGGTCAACACCCCCACCCTATCCCCATAACCCAGTAACCCCACCCAACACTAAGGCCCATATCGACTCACTGCTCGAGTCCTCCATAGTGCCCTCCTTCAACACAGCTGTGATATCCTCTCTGACCAGTAATGCAACTCCTCCACCCCTTTTACCTCCATCTCTATCCCGCCTGAAGCATCAATATCCTGGGATATTTAGTTGCCAATCATGCCCTTCCCTCAACCAAGTCTCAGTAATAGCAATAACATCATACTCCCAGGTACTAATCCAAACCCTAAGTTCATCTGCCTTACCTACTACACTTCTTGCATTAAAACAAATGCACACCAGACCACCAGTCCCTTTGCGTTAATAATCTGCTCCCTGCCTACTCTTCCCCTTAGTCACGCTGACTTCATGATCTAGTTCCTTACAGGCTTTAGTTACTACCTCCTTACTGTCCACTAACCTCCTCATTTGGTTCCCAACCTCTTGCCACATTAGTTTAAACCCTCCCCAACAGCATTAGCAAAAGCACCCCCAAGGTCATTGGCTCCAGTCCGGCCCAGGTATAGACCGTCCAATTTGTAGTAGTCCCACCTCCCCCAGAATCGGTCCCAATGTCCCATAAATCTGAACCCCTCCCTCCTGCACCATCTCTCAAGCCACGCATTCATCCTGCCTATTCTTTCATGTCTACTCTGACTACCATGTGGCACTGGTAGCAATCCTGAGATTACTACCTCTGAGGTCCGACTTGTTAACTTGGCTCCTAACTCCCTAAGTTCTGCTTGTTGGACCTCATTCCGTTTCTACCTATATCATTGGTGCCTATATGCACCACGACAACTGGCTGTTCACCCTCCCCCTTAAGATGAGACATCCCTGACCCATGCACCTTGGAGGCAACATACCATTCGGGAGTCTTGTTTTTGACCACAGAACCGCTTATCTTCTCCCCTTACAATTGAATCCCCTATGACTATCCCTTTTCCCGCCCTTCTGTACAGCAGAGCCAGCGACAGTGCCATGAACCTGGCTACTGCTGCCTTCCCCTGGTGAGCCATCTCCCCCAACAGTATCCAAAACGGTATACCTGTTTTGGAGGGAGATGACCGCAGGGGACACCTGCACTGCCTTCCTGCTCTTTCTCTGCCTTTTGGTCACCCATTCCCTTTCTCCCTCATCAAGCCTAATCTGAGGTGTGACCTGTGCTTGCCTTCACTTGAACATGGAGGGTGTCTTGCTCATGTACACCTTCTGGATACAGTGATCGCAATACACTGATGCAAATTTTTCCCGCACCAGCCAATCACTGGCTCCGCTCTGTTGCCCTCTGCTGGATGCTTGCCTTCCCTTGAACACGGACGGTGTATTGCTCAGGCACACCTTCTGGATACAGTGACCGCAATGCACTGATGCAAACTTTCCCCACAACAGCGGGGAAATAAACATCTGGAATTAAAATTCTAATGATGACCGTCGAACCACTACCGATTGTCGTAAAAACCCATCTGGTTCATGAATGTCCTTTAGGGAAGGAAATCTGTTGTCCTTACCCGCCTGGCCTACTTGTGATTCCAGACCCACAGCAATGTGGTTGACTCATAACTGCCCCCTCAAGGGCAATTAGGGACAGGCAATAAACGCTGGCCCAGCCAGCGATGCCCACACCCCATAAATGAATAAAAGTGTTGAGTAACATTGGGAAAGTGACTGGAACCTGTGAAACATGGATGTAAAATTTGAATGCAAAGGCTTGGCTGCTTTACAGAAACTTCTCCTTTGTTCATCCTGTCTTCTCCCCCCCCCCCCCCCCTTACACTGACTTAAAAACTCTCATATTTTCATTTTTCTTCAGTTGTGATAATTTGTTATGAGTTCAAAGACTTTCTAGTGTGGTGTCTTTATTGAACTGAATGTAACTTGGCTTCCTTCAGACATTCCCTCATGACAGAGGTCAGGTAATTGTGGCAAGCCAAATAAGATACTTTGTAATGATTGATCCACCTTTCGATAACAAAAACCAGATAACTTTCAATGTACTATCATGTGTAACTGTAAGTTGCCCGTTACCCACTATACCACAACTATTCTTGTGCATTGATAAACTGTTTATTATTCTTATTAGTCTCTGTACATACATTGCACATTGCACATGGTCGCGCTGGTATATTTGGTTGTTCACTTCCACCGCATACTATTGAGATGGCAATTGTTTTACGTATGTCCCATGTGGGCTGATTCCTGTTGCGAATGTTGAAGGTTTGTACTCTTTTTTTCAAAATTTAGAGTACCCAATTAATTTTTTCCAATTAAGGGGCAATTTAGCGTGGCCAATCCACCTAGCCTGCACATCTTTTTGGGTTGTGTGGACGAAACCCACGCAAACACGGGGAGAATGTGCAAACTCCTCACGGACAGTGACCGACAGCAGGGATCGAACCTGGGACCTCGGCGCTGTGAAGCAGCAGGGCTAACCCACTGTGCCACCCTGCTGCCCCAAGGTTTGTACTCTGATGGGTTCTTTAATGATCATCTCTGACAGTAGTTTAGCAGTTTGGTCAAAATGAAAGTTGGCTTTCTGCGCTTTCACCTTGAGTTTTTCACTCATGCCTGTCACTGCTTCTGGTTTGAGTAGCTGTTTTGCTGTGGGAAGAGCAGTTTGTCTGAGTGGATTGGATTACTGTCCATGCCTTCTGTTGGTGTGTTTCTCCACTTGAGGATTGCCTTGTGTATGTCTGTGCTTGATTTGCTCAATTTCTTGACCATTTCTTTGATGATTTTCACTGCCACCTCAGCCTTTCCATTCGATTGGGGAAAGTTCTGAATTTCCCAATACTTTATGAAGTGGCTGAATTCTTCACTCATGAATTGAGGACCATGTTCACTCATCACAAAATCTGGAATTTTGTTACAATGTCTGAAATTCCATAACTGAAGTGTGCTTTCAGGCATTGTACTAACTCTCCTATCATTGTTTAAGTCATCTGGTTTAATATCCAGAAGTCAGAATAGTAGTCTATTCTCTTCTAATTCTCTGCTGACAACTATTAATGCATTAAGGCAGACTTTCATCTGTTTCCATAGCTAGTAACTCCCTGAACAGTCGCTAGTCTGCCGCCAAGGTTTTATAGCTTGAAGGACACCACTCCACATCAAGCATGGCTGACCACTTACTGCCAGCTATTGGCATGTTTGGAGGGATTTTCCCGTTAATACACTCAACTTCTTTGACTTTGACAGAGTTATGTATGCACCTTCCTTGGCCATCAATTTCTGGGGTGGGACATGAACGCAGAGCTGCTGGCTTAGAGGCAGGGATGTTACCTACTGCACCACAAGGCCTACATACAAGATTATATGTTCCTACTATAATGAAGAATCCTAATCCCAGCTTCATCCCTGGTCCGTCCGGGATATCATGCATCATCAACGGCTCGCTAGCTTGCTTAGCTTGGTACTCTTTACAACCACCACATTAGCCAATGTGGTCTTTAATATTATTGCTCATGTTTGGCCAGTAGAGCACTTCTCTTGCCTTCCTCAGACTCGATCCAATTCCGCAATGGTTTGCATTGATGCACTTCAGTTTCTCTCCTCTCGTCTCCTCTCCTCAGGGGAGATCATTCTATTTCCTTCGAACAAGATGGTTTCTTGGGCTGTCGATTCATCTTGGTATTCCGACTCTGGCCACAGGTGTGTCCGTGATGCTCTCAGGCCGTCTTTTCATCACGGCTTCTTGTAGCGCTTGGAAAGTTGCATCTTGTTGGGTAGTTTGCTTGATCTGAACAAGGAACTTGTCTGTCAGATTCACTGTCACTGCTGGATTTGGCGACTTCCAGATCATGTTAAGCTGCTGCTTCACGTTGTATCTGGAAGCTTTCACATTCTGTTGTAGCATCCCCAACTTTCTTCATGGGAACGCTGCCCTCAACATCATGTTTGTGATGTATATTATGGGCCAGGGTTTTGAAACCCCAAAGTATATCATGGAGTTCACCTGACCCACAACATTTAATACATTTTGGTTACGGGGAACACAAGGGCCCACTTTACAGGTGTGATGCAACCGAGAACTAAAAGTATTTTAAAACAAAATCAATGTTTATTCCATGAATCCAGTTAACATTTTATAAACCCACAGTAAACAATTTATCAACTATCAACCCTGACCACCCCCCAAAAGATACAGTACTCTATAGATAACCCTTAATAACTTCCCAGACAACATCCATAAGTTAAACACTTTGTCCAAAATTGCCCTTAGTGTTGGATGGGGTTACTGGGTTATGGGGATAGGGTGGAGGTGTGCGGTTGGGAAGGGTGCTCTTTCTAAGAACCGGTGCAGACTCGATGGGCCGAATGGCCTCCTTCTGCACTGTAAATTCTATAAGTGCCAAACGGCACGCACGACCATCTGTATCTCCTGAACTGAGCAGCACGGTGGCACAGTGGTTCACACAATGGTTAGCACTGCTGCCTCACAGCTGTAGGGACCTGGGTTCAATTCCGGCCTCGGGTGACTGTCTGTGTGGAGTTTGCACTTTCTCCCCGTGTCTGCGTGGGTTTTCTCCGGGTGTCCGGTTTCCTCCCACAGTCCAAAGATGTGTAGGTTAGGTGGAATCGCCATCATCCTGGCACACTCGACTGTTCCTGGCATTTAATTACATGCACCTGATGTTGTTCGGTTGGACCTAGTTCCCACCGCCTGCGGGGGGGGGGGGGGGGGGGGGGGTGGTCAGAGCATTGCGATCGGATCAGCGCCTGGCGTTGATTCCAATTTTTCCCTCATGTCCTGTTCTCCATCCCAACAGGGAACACAATCTGAGTGTCCCGGGATGGAGAGTCCCACTCACGGTATGGGGTTTGCATATTAGCATGGATAGAAGGAGGCGGAGAGTAGTCATAAATGGGTCTTTTTTTGGTTGGCAGGATGTAACGAATGGTGTGCCACAGGGATCAGTGCTGGCAACTCAATTGTTGCAATTATGAAAATGATTTGGGTTAAGATATGGTTGCCAAATTTGCAGATGACACAAAGATAGGTAGGCAAGTAAATAGTGAAGAGGACATAAGGAGGCTACAATAAAACATAGGTAGGTTAGGTGAGTGGGTAAATATCTGGGAAATGGAGTACAATATGGGAAAAGGTAAATGTATCCATTTCAGCAGGAAGAGCAAAGGAGAAGCTTATTATCTAAATGGGGAGTGATTGCAGACCTTTGAGATGCAAAAGGATTTGGGTGTCTTCATGCATGAATCACAAAAGGCTAATGTGCAGATCTAGCAAACAACTAGGAAAGCAAATAGAATGTTATTATTTATTGCACGAACATAAGAACATAAGAACATAAGAACTAGGAGCAGGAGTAGGCCATCTGGCCCCTCGAGCCTGCTCCGCCATTCAATTAGATCATGGCTGATCTTTTGTGGACTCAGCTCCACTTTCCGGCCCGAACACCATAACCCTTAATCCCTTTATTCTTCAAAAAACTATCTATCTTTACCTTAAAAACATGTAATGAAGGAGCCTCAACTGCTTCACTGGGCAAGGAATTCCATAGATTCACAACCCTTTGGGTGAAGAAGGTCCTCCTAAACTCAGTCCTAAATCTACTTCCCCTTATTTTGAGGCTATGTCCCCTAGTTCTGCTGTCACCCGCCAGTGGAAACAACCTGCCCGCATCTATCCTATCTATTCCCTTCATAATTTTAAATGTTTCTATAAGATCCCCCCTCATCCTTCTAAATTCCAACGAGTACAGTCCCACTCTACTCAACCTCTCCTCATAATCCAACCCCTTCAGCTCTGGGATTAACCTAGTGAATCTCCTCTGCACACCCTCCAGCGCCAGTATGTCCTTTCTCAAGTAAGGAGACCAAAACTGAACACAATACTCCAGGTGTGGCCTCACTAACACCTTATACAATTGCAACATAACCTCCCTAGTCTTAAACTCCATCCCTCTAGCAATGAAGGACAAAATTCCATTTGCCTTCTTAATCACCTGTTGCACTTGTAAACCAACCTTCTATGACTCATGCACTAGCACACCCAAGTCTCTCTGAACAGCGCCATGCTTTAATATTTTATTGTTTAAATAATAATCCCGTTTGCTGTTATTCCTACCAAAATGGATAACCTCACATTTGTCAACATTGTATTCCATCTGCCAGACCCTAGCCCATTCACTTAACCTATCCAAATCCCTCTGCAGACTTCCAGTATCCTCTGCACTTTTCGCTTTACCACTCATCTTAGTGTCATCTGCAAACTTGGACACATTGCCCTTGGTCCCCAATTCCAAATCATCTATGTAAATTGTGAACAATTGTGGGCCCAACACGGATCCCTGAGGGACACCACTAGCTACTGATTGCCAAAGAGGAATTGAATACAAAGTTGGGAGGTTATGCCTCAGTTGTACAGAACACTAGCGAGACCATATCTCGGCCAGAATTTTCCACTTCCCCCAGGCGGGTTCTGAGCTGGGAGGGGAGAGCCTAAAATTGAATGGATGGGATTCCCCCCGGGAACCCACGTGCCCAAATTCAATTTTACACAATCAATGCTCAAGTGAGTGTTCAATGGCAGAGGGAGTTTGAACGTCAACAGTTGCACGTTACGTGCCGACGCTTGGGATGGCAAGTGCCAATCACTCGCCATCCTTAAAAATCTACCCCTGCAATACTGTGTATGGTAGTGGTCACCCTATTTAAGGAAGGATGTAAATGCATTGGAAGAGGTTCAGAGAACCGGGAGTGGGCAGGTTGCCTTATGGGGAACAGTTGGACAGTCTAGGCTTGTATCCACTTGAGTTTAGAAGAGTGAGAGGCGACTTGATTGAAACACATAAGGTCCTGAGGTGTATTGACAGGGTGGATGTGGAGAGGATGTTTCTTCTTGTGGGAGAATCTAGAACTAGGGGTCACTGTTTAAAAATAAGTGATCGCCCATTTAAATTGATGAGGCAAATCTTTTTCGCTCAGAGGGTTGTGCCTCTTTGGAAGTCTCTTCCTAAAGAGGTGGTGGAAGCAGAGTCTTTGATTATAAGGCAGAGATAAATAGATTCTTGGTAAACAAGGGGGTGATCGGGGTCAATGGAAATACAGAGTTGAGGTTACTATCAGTTCAGTCATGATCTTATTAAACAGTGGAATATGTCCAAGTTGTTGAATCGCCTACTCCTGCTCCTTGTTGGCCTGCCTGTATATTACAAGGGTGACTGCACTAAACATGATGGCTGCCGTGCAGTTTGGGGATGTTGGAGATGACAAACATTGTATTACTACATGTTCTTTTTCAGCTCCTGATTGAAGTTCGAAGTCTTTCAGATTTTAATGAAGAATTATAGATTGTTGTTTTAATAAGCCATTTTCTTTCGCTTGCCAGATAAAGTATCCCTCAACGTGAACTGTACTAGGCTGGGAGTAGTGTGCACCAGTATTTTATTGAATCACAGCTGGCCCAGGTAACGGGAAGAAATTATCCATCAATAGTTAATCAGGTTTGGGAATTATTCAGAAGACAACATTATGCATTATTTTTAGGTTCAATCATGTTCCCAGATGTTGGTTCTTTGCTGATCCCTGCCAGTTGGGCATCAGTCATGTGTGGCATCCATTCTGCTCTGTGAATTGTGCCAACATTCCACATTTAGCCTGAAGTCACTTGCACCTGTTTGCTGCTTTCCTCCGCCACTTGATAAAATGATAACTGTTTCAACCTTAGCATTGTGCGCAGTCAGGAAACGACCTTTTAACCTGAGGGTGCTGGGGGATGTGTGTGTCTGTGTGTGGGAGGAGGGGGAGCGTCAACCGAGAGGGGCAACCACAACTGTAGATAAGCAAAGTGATGACATGTTTATTGATTTTGTCTCAAAAAGTGTTTGCCTCTCAAATCTTAGTTCCATTGACCCCCGATCTCATGTGCACCTTGTCAGTTTTTGGAACTAAGTCCTTCTTTTATTTTAAGGGTATATTTGCATAACTGATTTAACTGATCAGTCGCAGTGAGTTAGTTGAGGGTTGAGTGAGATGAGTTGTTTGGTAAGATGATGCGCCAACCTGATTTGGCTGTAGCAGAGGACAATTTGTAGATATCGGGCTAGAAACTTCTTTGGCACTTCCAACTTGCCACCATATTGGTGAAGGTGGTTTTGCAGGTGTCCTGGCTAGTGTCACTAAGATAGGAGTTAGGCCCTAACTTAGAGGGCCTGAGGCCTGTTGCAGAAGCTCTTTGGCCTTTCAGAAATTGGTTTGAGAGGAAGCAGGAATTCCATTCAGGATTCTTCAGCACTCCAAAGGGGGGGGGGGGGAATGATCCACTGGATCCAGAGGTAGGAGTAGTGCTTCCTCCGATTCGACAGTACTTGTGGCAACCCGCCCAAACATCCAGTCACCCCCAACTCTTCTCTTCTGTGGGAAAGTGGGTAACACACTTGCCTCTGAATTGGAGGTGGTGAGTTCCATCTCCAATCCAGGAACTTGAGTACAAAATCCATGTTGACACTCCGGTGCAGTGCAGTACAGTGGAAGTGCTGCACTGTTGGAGGTGCTACCTCTCTTAATGAGGTGTAAAACTGAGGCCCCATCTGCCCCCTCAGGTGGATGTTAAATATCCTATGGCACTACTTCAAAAGAAAATAAAACTTTTGGCATTTATAATACACTTTTCATGCCCACTCGACATCTCAAAGCACGTTACAGCCAATGAAGTACTGGTTACTGTTGTTAATGTTGGGAAAGAAAGAGCAATGAAGAGCAAA
The DNA here is from genome assembly GCF_902713615.1 of Scyliorhinus canicula. Taxonomy (NCBI): domain Eukaryota; kingdom Metazoa; phylum Chordata; class Chondrichthyes; order Carcharhiniformes; family Scyliorhinidae; genus Scyliorhinus; species Scyliorhinus canicula. The sequence continues at coordinate 18,157,556 of NC_052148.1, read as the reverse complement.
GCATGTCTCCCTGCCGCCTTGGTCAATATTCGTCGCTCAACCAACGTCACTGAAGCAGATTACCTGGTTATTATCGCATTGCTGTTTTTGAGAACGAGAGAACTTGAGTATTGGTGAAAAGAAGACATGCTTCACCTGGCAGTCGTCGAGACAGAATCGCAACCATACCCCTTTTCAAAGGGAACCGCAAATTAATGCTGCATGAGGAAAGAGATTGGCCAACCAATCAGCACTTTTTTCTCATCCAGTACTTCGAAATTTGGTATTCTTGCATCTGTCCCGATGAATGCAAACTTCAACAATATGGCTGGAATTCTTCAGCATTTGGGATTCTCTTTGCCCACCGGCAGCACACTACCACCCATGGGTTTCCCGCTGGCGTGGAGTGGCATCAATGGGAAATCTCATTGACAAGCGGCGGGAAGAGGAAATCCCACTGCCAGCAACAGACATGCATCAGGGGCACTGGAGAATTCAGCCCAGTGTTTCTTTTTCTGCTTTGCACACATTGGCTGCTCCATTTCCGACATGGAAACAAGAACTGCTCTTCAAAAACATTTCATTGCCTGCGAGGCATTTTGGGATGCGAGAGGCGCTATGTAACTGCAGCTTCTTTTTTCCTCTCTCCCAGATTGAAGTCCTGGCTGTTGGGAATGGGAGAAGAGACGAGGGCTGAGCTAACAAGTTGGGTGTAACTAACAGTAGCCTTGAGTTCGCCTCTGGTGGTGCACACACCAGGCTGAACCTCATTGGAATTCTAACAAAGGTTGGGCTCAGGAGCTGAGTGACTATCAGCCTGGGCTTTCCTCCTATAAGACCTAAGATGTAGGAGCAGAAGTAGGCCATTCAGCCCATTGAGTCTGCCCCGCCATTCATGACTGATCTGATGTGATAATCCTCAACTCAACTTTCCCGCTTTATCCCCATAATCCTTGATTCCCTCACTGATTAAAAATCTGCCTATCTCAGCCTTGACAAACTCAATGACCCGATCTCGGAAAGAGCACCCTACCCAAGCCCACACCTCCACCCTACCCCCATAACCCAGTAACCCCACCCAACACTAAGGGCAATTTTGGACACGAAGGGCAATTTAGCATGGCCAATCCACCTAACTTGCGCATCTTTGGACTGTGGGTGGAAACTGGAGCACCCGGAGGAAACCCACGCACACACGGGGAGAACATGCAGACTCCACACAGACAGCATCCACAGGAAACATCCTCTTGACATTCACTCTGTCAAGCCCCCCTGAGAATCCGATATGTCTTAACAAGGTCGGCTCTCATTTTTCTAAATTCCATTGAGTATAGGCCCAACCTACTCAACAGGCTCATTGGAAAATCTCCCCATACCCAGGATCAACCTAATGAACCTTCTCTGGACTGCCGCCAATGCCAATATATTTTTTCGTAGATAAGGGAACCAAAACAGTTCACAGTACTCCAGGTGTGCTCTAACTAGTGCCTTATATAGTTTTAGCAGGACTTCCCTTTTTTTATACTCTATTCCTTTTGCAATAAAGGCAAATATCCAATTTAACTTCCCGATTAACTTGGGCAGCACGGTAGCACAGTGGTTAGCACTGTCGCTTCACAGCTCCTGGGTCGCAGAATCGATTCCCGGCTTGGGTCACTGTCGGTGCGGAGTCTGCACGTTCTCCCCGTGTCTGCGTGGGTTTCCTCCGGGTGCTCCGGTTTCCTCCCACAGTCCAAAGATGTGCAGGTGAGGTGGATTGGCCATGATAAATTGCCCTTAGTGTCCAAACAGAAAAGGTTAGGTGGGGTTACTGGGTTACGGGGCAATGCCGCCGACGGTCCCAGCATGGCCTGCTGTGAATGGGCCACATTCAGGAACACTGTTACAATATCCAAGGGAATCTAGCACATGGCTGATCTGTCCTGGGCCTTGGTCAGTGCCTGCATGGAATGCCCCAGGCCTTGGGCCTGCTGATCCGTAGACAAAACCGTCGGGCCCCAATGTCTCCGCCCCGGTCGCCACCTGTGCAGTGTTGGCCTGGGTTACACGCATTGTTGGCACCACCCGCTGCTCCTGCACGCAGTTGGACTCCTCCAACTACACCTTCATGTGCTGGATGCTTGGCGACAACCCGTCATGTAGTCCCTGGCTCTGCGACACAATCGATAGGACTGTCCGTTCCAGAAGCCCGAAACCCCGTCTGGACGGCAGCCAGTCCCTGGGGTCGGCCCGTGTTCCTATCTCTACCTGATGTACCGGAGTAGTAGCTGCACACCAGATAATGTCCTAGGACCCTCGTCACTAAAGTGCCCGACTGAGGTGAGTGTCTCTGGGATGGTGGAGGGTTTTGGATGGGAAATCATTGTTGTCCCCGGACTCGGGCTCCGGGTCTTGTGTTGAGGGCCGCTGTCCATGCTGCTGTCCTCATCGCTGCTCAGCACATGGGGGGCTCCGGCTGTGGCACTGACTGGAGGGTGGGGGGGATAACCAGATGAACGTGCCTCATCACCAGCAGGTCTTGTAAGACACAAGGCAAGACGCGTGATGGGACCGGCTGTGGGGGGGGGGGGGGGGGGGGGGGAGTGGGGGTGCGGGTAGGAGTGAGGGTGGTGTGGGTGTGAGAGTACTTCCTTGCTCACGGTCAACTTCCACCCCGGCCACATCCCCTTTCTCTGGGCTGCCGACCACATCCAGGGCTTGCTACTCAGCTGTAGGTCTGGCGGTTCCCCTCCAGTTTTCTCCCACTCCCAGTGTTTATGGGCAGCCTTCTCCTTGGGGAGGGGGGAATGGAACAGAATAACGACAGTGTTCGACTGTCCGAGCTTGCATCCCAGGGGGTGGGTAGCGAATGACCCCAGTGGCCAGGGCAGCCGGCCATGGCGGCAGGTATTGGTGCCAGCATGTGGAGCAGGGTGGAGGTTTGGCCGCCCTCCAGGTCGGGGTGGGGGGGGGGGGGGGGGGGGGGGGGGGGGGGGGGGGGGTCGGGTTATGGGTGTGTGGGACGGGGGTTGGTGCCAGGTGCAGAGTGCTGCCTACTCACCCTGCCTGCCCTGAGGTCGTGCAGTTTCTTCCTGCATTGCAGGTCCGGATGGTGTTGCTGGTGGCATGGACTGTCTCTGCCACTTACGCCCAGGCACGCTGAACGGCGGTGCCTGGCAGCCTCCTTCCCGGGTGGCCTGCCTCTCTTCCACCACGTCCAGGAGGGTCTCCAGCGTGGCACCAGAGAAGCGTGGGGCTGCTCCCCTCGCTGCCATCTTGTTGGCTGGGATAGAGTGTGTGGGGAGTGCAGTGTGTAAATGCGGCTGAAGCTTGTCAGCCTCCTGTTAATTGCGAAACCAGCGAATCTGACATTGTGACTGGAATTGATTGTGTTCCATGTGGCTCCATTGCTAGCCCTTTAACAGTAGCTGAATCGGTCCAGGTGCGGCACCAGTTTTGCTGTCGTGGAAATCCTTGAATCCTATCCGAGCGTCAACACATGGGCTGGATTCTCCGATTCTGAAGCTATAGACCCACACCGGCATGGGAACGGTGGTGTTTTACGCCAGAAATATGGCGTAAAAGGGCCACCGATTCTCCATGTGGCTGGGGGCTGGCATGCCGGCACTAGCTGCCAATACGGCTCGGAGAATTGCCGGGTCTGTAGCCGCGTATGCGCATGGTGGTGCCCTGCTACATGGTGGAGGCCGCTTGCCGATAGAACATAGAAAATAGAACAGTACAGCACAGAACAGGCCCTTCGGCCCTCGATGTTGTGCCGAGCAATGATCACCCTACTTAAACCCACGTAACCCGTATACCCGTAACCCAACAATCCCCCCATTAACCTTACACTACGGGCAATTTAGCATGGCCAATCCACCTAACCTGCACATCTTTGGACTGTGGGAGGAAACCGGAGCACCCGGAGGAAACCCACGCACACACGGGGAGGACGTGCAGACTCCACACAGACAGTGACCCAGCCGGGAATCGAACCTGGGACCCTGGAGCTGTGAAGCATTGATGCTAACCACCATGCTACCGTGAGGCCCAAAAGATCCAGCCATGAAATAGTGCCCCCTCTTTGACCAGCTCGCGCGCCCCAGACCAGCCCCCCACAGTGGCCCCAGCCCCTGGTAAAGTCCACCCCCGCCCGCGGATCGACCCTCCCTTGACTGTGGCAGTGCTGAACTGAGTCCGCAGCCGCCAAGACGAGTTCCCGACGGATAAGACCACACGTGACTGACGGCATCGGGAACGCGGCCGGTCGGGGGCGGATCATCAGGGGGCGGGTCCCAGGCAATGTCCTGAGGCCGCCAGCCGTACGGGGGTGGAGCATCGCGGAAGCGATGCCGCCCCCGATTCGGCCAGGAACTTTGGGCGAGATTCTCCGCACTCCCGACGGTGCGGAGAATAGCGTGGCTCGTAAAATTTTACGGCCACGCTGTTCCGACGCCCCACCGCTATTCTCCCCCCCCCCACGCCCGACTCCCGATACGAATCGCTGCCGCCATTTTTTTACGGCCGGCAGCGATTCTCAGCTGATCGATGGGCCGAGTTCCCAGCCCTTTACGGCTGTTTTTACGAACGGCAAACACACCTGGTCTGGCCGTTCGTAAAAACGGCCGTAAACTCTCGATTTTTAAAACCATGGCACCGATTGGCACGGCAGTACCACGGCCGTGCCAAGGGTGCCATGGGCCCGCAATCGTCATCCGCGTATGCGCGGGTTGGAGTCTTCCAATCCGCGCATGCGCGGCTGACGTCATATGACGCGTCAGCCGGCGCTAACCCTGGCAAGTGGGCTTAACGAAATTCGTTAAGCCCGCGATGCCGGAGTTTACGGCGTCGGGATGCTAGCCCCGACCGGGGACCAGAATCGGTTCCCGGTCGGGAAGGGGGGGGCTGGCGTCAAACCCGCCCGGATTTGACGCCAGCCTTACGATTTCTCCCCATATGGGAGAATCTCGCCCTTTGATTCTCCGGCCGATCGGCGAACGAGATTTTGCCGTCAGGACCGGAGAATCCGCTGTCTGTCTTTCGATCAATTAGCCAATCCTCTATCCAAAGTAAGATACTATCCGCAACACCATGGACCTTATTAGCTGAACTTAGAAAATAATTGTAAGAAGTCTTACAACACCAGGTTAAAGTCCAACATGTTTGTTTCAAAGACTAGCTTTCGGAGCAGTGCTCCTTCCTCAGGTAAGCAGTGCTCCTTCCTCAGAAGGAGCAGTGCTCCGAAAGCTAGTCTTTGAAACAAACATGTTGGACTTTAACCTGGTTGTAAGACTTCTTAATGTGCTCACCCCAGTCCAACGCCAGCACCTCCACATCATAGAAAATAATTGCGAGCTGGGACCATTTCTGGGTCCTGTCTCCACTCAAACCGCTGATGACTTGGAAACGATGTTCCCTGAACTGCAACATTGAACAAAAATGTTGCCAAGAATGTGGCTGATCTTTCTACCATCTCCTGTGGTTTATACAGGAACCTTCAGTTTATTTTGTTTCTCCAGACTCAAGATATCTCCTTTCACACTTTCTCCAGTACTTTGTTAATCTTACTTACACACATCAACCATCAGCATTTTACAACCTTCGGATATATTATCATAATACAATATAATTTTTTTAAACTTCCACATTGAGAACTAAGCTAAATCGTTATAATAATGTTAAATGACTTGGTAATTTTTCCTTTTCAATTTCTTCTCCTACACTTTTCATTGAACCAGGGTTGATCCCTCAGTTCAGTGGTAATGGCTGAATGGGGAATATGCTGAGCTTGGAGGTTACAGATTGTGATTGCCTACAATTCTGCTGCTTTCTCATGCGTATCCAGTTTTGAGCAGTTGGATCTGTATTGAATCTATCCCATTCAGCACTATAGTCGTGCCACACAAAACAATGGAGTAAGTGCCCAGTGCTAAGATGGGACTTAGCGATAAACTTAGAAAATAGAAGCAGGAGGAGGCTGTTTGGCCCTTTGAGCTTGCTGTCCCCCCATTCATTATGATCATGGCTGATCGTCCAACAGAATAGCATGATCCCGCTTTGCCCCCCCCCTCCTCCCCCCCCCCCCCCCCCTCCTCCCCCCCCCCCCCCCCCCCCATCCTTTGATCCCATTCACTCCAAATGGTCTGTCTAACTGCTTTTTGACAACATACAATGTTTTGGCTGATGCACGATCAATTGCACAAAGACTAAGGTTGGGTACAACTGTGGCTTTATTGCAGTCAGATGCGTGGCCTCCTGCTGCAGCTGGCGAAATGACAGATGAATGGAGGACACATATTTATACTCCTCCTACTGGGCGGAGCCAGCTGGCAGGGGCTACCGGCGAACCTGTAATACAGGTCCTACCTTACATCCCCTAATACAGGTGTCACAGTGGTTCACCACATTGGCTTCAAGTCTTTCCTGTGGTAATGAATTCTGCAGGCCGACCACTCTCTGGGTGAAGAAATCTCTCCTCATCCCTGTCCTAAATGGTCTGCCCCGTATCCTCAGACTGTGACCCCCGGTTCTGGACACCCCCACCATTGGGGACATACTTTTTACATCTACCTTGCCTGGTCCAGTTAAAATGTTCTAGGTTTCTATGAGATTCCACCCTCATTCTTCAGAAGTCCAGTGCATTTACTCCTAACCGACACAATGTCTCCTTCTCCTTCCATCCTGCCACCCCAGGAATCAGCCTGGTAAACCTTCCTCGATAGCTAGGAGACCAAAACTGCATACAGTATTCCAGGTGTGGCATCACCAAAGCCCTGTATGATTGTAGCAAGACATCCCTGCTCCTGTACTGGAATCCTCTCGCAGGGAAGGGCAGCATCCTATTTACCTCCTTCGCCGCTTGCTGCATCTGCATGTTTACCTGGTGTACGAGGACACCCAGGTCTCGTTGCGCATTCCCCTCTCCTAATTTATGGCCATTCAGATAATAGTCTGCCTTCCTGTTTTTGCTACCAAAGTGGATAACCTCGCATTTCTCTAAATTATCCTGCCTCTACCATTCATTTCCTCACTCAACTTGTCCAAATCACACTGAAGCACCTCTGCATCCTCCTCACAAGTCACCCTCCAACCCAGCTTTGTGTAATCTGCAAATTTGAAGGCATTACATTTTGTTGCCTCATCCAAATCATTAATATATTAATACCGTGGCAGCACGGTAGCATGGTGGTTAGCATAAATGCTTCACAGGGCCAGGGTCCCAGGTTCGATTCCCGGCTGGGTCACTGTCTGTGCGGAGTCTGCACGTCCTCCCCATGTGTGCGTGGGTTTCCTCCGGGTGCTCCGGTTTCCTCCCACAGTCCAAAGATGTGCGGGTTAGGTGGATTGGCCATGCTAAATTGCCCGTAGTGCCCTAATAGTAAGGTTAAGGGGGGGAGTTGTTGGGTTACGGGTATAGGGTGGATACATGGGTTTGAGTAGGGTGATCATTGCTCGGCACAACATCGAGGGCCGAAGGGCCTGTTCTGTGCTGTACTGTTCTATGTTCTATATATTGTGACTATCTGGGTTCCCAGCACCAATCCCTGCTCTACCCCATTAGTCACTGCCTGCCATTTGGAAAAAGTCCTCTTAATTCTTACTCTTTGTTTCCTGTCTGCCAACCAATTTTCCATCCATTTTAATACACTACCCCCAAATCAATTGCGCTTCACTTTTACACGCTAATCTCTTATGTGGGACTTTGTCGAACGCCTTCTCAAAGTCGAAATAAACCACATCCATCGCCTCCCCTTATCAACTCTACTAGTTACATCCTCGAAAAGTTCCAGTAGATTTGCGAAGCATGGTTTTCCCTTCATAAATCCATGCTGGGGCCAGCACGGTGGCGCAGTGGGTTAGCCCTGCAGCCTCACGGCGCCGAGGTCCCAGGTTCGATCCCGGCTCTGGGTCACTGTCCGTGTGGAGTTTGCACATTTTCCCCGTGTTTGCGTGGGTTTCACCCCCACAACCCAAAGATGTGCAGGCTAGGTGGATTGACCACACTAAATTGCCCCTTAATTGGAAAAAATAAATTGGGTACTCTAAATTCATTTTTAGAAATATCTATGCTGACTCGGTCCAATCTTGCCACTGTTTCCTAAGTGCACTCTTACCTTCACTATAATTATCTGATACATCTCTGACAGACAGATTGGTGAGGGCCAATCTAGTAGTTTCATCCTTCTTGTTGATTCCCTCATCGCTTACTGGAGGCCCAGTCTAATAGCTATGTCCTTCAGGCTGGTGTTGGCAGGAGTATTGCTACCAAGACACTATTGGTGATGGACATTGATGTTCCGCAATCAGAATATATTCTCAGCCCTCCCCATCCTGAGTCCTTCCGCCACCTGCAGTTCAATTTGGAGGAATGCCGATTGAGCAGATGAAGGAGAGTGATAGATAGTAACTGGCACATTTCCTTTCCCACGTTTGATTTGATGCCATGAGTTTTCATTGTGTCTGGGGTCAAGGAAAATTCTAGCCCCACTATATACCACTGTGTCGCCAGCTCTCGTGGGTGGGACAGGACATGCCTGGGGATCGCGATGGTAGTGCGTGCAATGTTTACTGTAAGGTATGATTCTGTGGGCATGACAATGCCAGGCAGTTGCTTGATTCGTCTACGAGGCAGATCTCCCAATTTTGGCACAGGCCTTCAGGTATGAGTAAGAAGGACTTTGCAGTTTTGACAGGGGTGGATGTGCCATTGTTGTTTCTGTTGATGAAGATGATGGCAGATGGTCTGCCCGATCTGATCCTTTTTTACTGTTCCACTGCTGCTGAATGATATGCTCAGCTATTTGAGAGGTAGTTCAGAGTTAAGTACATTGCTGTGGGTCTGGAGTCACATGTAGGCCAGACCAGGTAAGGACAGCAGATCTCACTCTCTTATGGATATTAGTAAACCAGATGGATTTTTATGATAATTAACAATGTTTTCACTGAGATTGCTTTATAATTCCAGATATATTAATTAATAATAATTAATTTTAAATTCCACCAGCTGCCATGGTGGGACTTGAACCCGTGTCCCCAACATGTTATCCTGGGCCTCTGAATTACTAGTCCAGTGACATTACTATTATGCCACCTCCCCATAAATCTTGTTCCAGAGCGGGAAACATTGTGGAAAGTTTGAGGCACTGAATCCATGAGCACCTGTGCTCTCTGGCGGCACTCAACATGGTGGCCATTTTCTGCCATGTTCTCCTGGTGACTTGGGAATCTGCTTCGTCCCTGCCAGGTAAAGTCAATTCTTTCTGAAGTAGGCCTCCTGGTCCAGTGGCTCCGGGTCCTGGTCACAGGATCTATCATTCACATGATTAGTGCCAGAAGTCTGCTCTGAAGTAGCACTAGGTACAAATGCACTTCCGCACTTGCGGGAGCAACAATAGCATCTGACGCTGTCCTTTATAAGACTGGGGCTGACTCCTAACTCTGATCAGCTTGCAGAGTCGATGAACCTTATCCACCCCCATTACGGTGCAACAAAGATACGGTGGACGTGGGCTTCCTTAATGGAGAGGAGTTTACAAACATAGAACATAGAACATACAGTGCAGAAGGAGGCCATTCGGCCCATCGAGTCTGCACCGACCCACTTAAGCTCTCACTTCCACCCTATCCCCCTAACCCAATAACCCCTCCTAACCTTTTTGGACACTAAGGGCAATTTAGCATGGCCAATCCACATAACCTGCACGTCTTTGGACTGTGGGAGGAAACCGGAGCACCCGGAGGAAACCCATGCAGACACAGGGAGAACATGCAGACTCCGCACACACAGTGACCCAGCGGGGAATCGAACCCGGGAGCCTGGCGCTGTGAAGAATGGAGAACGTTCCCCACTTCCGCTCAGCATCTCCTTCACGAAAACTCAACCCTTTGTGTCCTCCTCACAACTTGCATTCCCAACTATTTTTGTGTTGTCAGCAAACTCGTCTACCATACACTCAATCCCTACATCCAAGTCATTCCCATAGTTCGTGAACAGTTAATGTTCCAGCGCTGACCCCTGTGGAACTCCACTCGTTACAATCTGCCAACCTGAAAATGACCCATTTATCCCAATTCTCTGTTATTTAGGCAATTGTTTAACCATGCTAATATGTCATTCCCAGCACTGTGAGCTCTTTCTCACTAACCTTTCAGTGGCACCTTGTTGAATACAAGTAGTCTCACAAACTTGAAAAATAGTTTGAAAAATTCAGAACTTACAAAGGATTCAAAAAGGGAGGCTGTCTTTCCCAATGGCTGGTCTTTAGGCTTGGTCAGCACATTGCAACAGCCAGACGTCACTGAATTATCTGATGAATGACCATATTAAATACCTATAAAGCCTGAATTGAAGTGCCTTGTTTCTCATGACAGGGTTAGGTCTCAGAGTTTGTACTTGTAGGAAGGGGTTAATTGATGAGTCCATACCCAAGCAAAGACATTTATTCAGCATTTGACAATTTAGCAATCTTTTTCTTATTGTCTATGTGGAAATAAACAAATGAAAATAGAGTAGGCTCAACTTCATGTTACAGATAATGGACGAAATTCTTCGACCCCCAGCAGGGTCGGAGAATCGCCTGGGGCCGCCGAAAATCCCGCCCCCGCCGTGGCAGAGATTCTCCGCCACCCGGGAAGTGGCAGCGGCAGGAATCTCGCCACTCCGATCGGAGAGGCCCCTGCGGTGATTCTCCGGCCCGGGTGGGCCAAAGTCCCGCCGCTGGGAGGCCTCTCCCGCCGCCGAGGTTTAAACCACCTCTGGAACGGCGGGATCAGCGGTGCGAGCGGGCCCCGGGGTCCTGGGGGGGGGGGCGGGGGGGCGATCGAACCCCGGGGGTGCCCCCACGGTGGCCTGGCCCGCGATCGGGGCCCCCCGCTCAGACTCCGGGCCAGTGTCCTGGGTGCACTATTTTCCTCCCCTGCCGCCACGGCCTCCGCCATGGCGGGAGCGGAAGAGAACCCCACATCGCGCATGCGCCGGCAGTGACGTCAGCGGCCAGCTGCCGCTGACGTCACTGCCGGCGCATGCGCCGACCAGCGAAAGCCTTTCGGCCAGCCCCGCTGCCGGGGGCGCCGGTTGTTTGTGCCAGTCTTCTGGTGCAAACCGCTCCGGCGCGGGGTTAGCCCCCAAAGGTGCGGAGAATTCCCCACCTTTGGGGAGGCCCGACCCCTGAGTGGTTGGCCCTACTTCCCGATGCCGGCACCCTCCGTCACGCCGGGTAGGGGAGAATGCCGCCCAATGGTCGAGACTCATTCATGAGGGAGATAGGAATTGAAGGGTATGCTGACAGGCTTTGGTGAAGATAAATGGAAAGAGGTTCAAGCTGAACGGCCTCTGCTGTAAATTCTATGAAATTATTGTGATCAGAATGTGTGTAAAGTAAATATTACAATAATATAGGCGAGGAATTACTGGAGTGTAAATGAGATGGTTTTCTCGACCAATACGTTGAGGAATCAACTAGAGAACAGGCCATCCTACATTGGGTACACTGTGTAATGAGAACAGAACCATTGGCAATCTAGTTGTCCGAGACCTCCTGGGGATGAGCGATCATAATATGCTGGAATTTTTCATCAAGATGAAGAGTGAAGTAGCTGATTCTGAGGCTAGGGTCCTGAATCTGAACAAAGGTGACTCTGATGGTATGAGGCATGAGTTGGCTTTGATCAATTGGGGAATGTTACTGAAAGGGATGACAGCGGCTAGGCAATGTCAAACATTCAAGGAACGCATGGGGGAACTGCATCAATTGTTAATTCCTGTCTGGCTCAAAAGTAAAATGGGAAAAATGGCCTAATCCATGGTTAACAAGGGAACTTGAAGATTTTATTCGACCCAAGGAAGAAGCATACAAATCCTAGAACCATGGAATAGAACCATAGAATTCCTACAGCACAGAAGGAGGCCATTCAGCCCATCTGTAAGAGCAACCCTACCTGGGTCCACTCCCCGGTCCTATCCCTGAAACCTAGCAAATTAGCAAGAGAAATTTAGCAAGGCAAATCCACCTAACCTGCACATCTTCGGACTGTGGGAGGAAACTGGATCACTCGGAGGAAGGCCAAGCAGACATGGGGAGAACATGCAAAGTCCACACAGACAGTCACCCAAGGCCGGAATTGAACCCGGGACCCTGGCACTGTGAGGCAGCAGTGCTAACCGCCGTTGTTTCCTCCAGGTGTTTTGGCTTCCTCCCACGATGACCAGCGATGTGCGGGTTAAGTGGATTGGCCATGCTAAATTGCCCCTTAATGTCCAAAATCGACAATGGCTCCAGATTTTTATCAAATTCAAAATTCACCATCTGTTGATTTGAAAACAGGTCCCCAGAGCATTACTCTGGGTTTCTGGTTTACTAAACCATTGACAATACCGCTTTGCCACTACCTCCCCAAATGAATGGGCAAATGAATGGCGGATGCAGTATAATGTGGAGAAATGCCAGGTAGCACTTTCATAGCAAAAACAAGAAGGCAAACTATTATCTGAAAAGGCCATAAATTAGGGCAGGGGAATGTGCAACAAGACCTGGGTCTTTTCGTACACCAGTCACTGAAGATAAGAATGCAAATATAGCAGGCAGTAAAGAAAGCAAATAGTATGTTGGCCTTCATAGCGAGAGGATTTGAGTACTGGAGCAGGGATATCTTGCTGCAGTTACACAGGGCCTTGATGAGGCCACACCTGGACTATTGTGAGTGGCTTTGGTCTCCTTATCTGAGGAAGGATACCCTTGCTCTTAATGCAGTACAGCTAAGGTTTACCAGACTGATTATTGGGATGGCGGGACTGATGTTTGAGGAAAGATTGAAACCGTTAGGACTGGATTCGCTGGAGTTCAGAAGAATGAGGGTGCATTTCATAGAAACCTATAAAATTCTAACAGAACTAGACAACGTCAATGCAGGAAGGGTGTACCCGATGGTGGGGGTGTTAGAACCAGTGGTCACAGTCTGAGGATATGGGGTAGATGTGGACAGAGATGTGGAGAAATTTCTTCACCCAGAGAGTGGTCGGCCCATGTAATTCATTAACACAGGAAGTAGTTGAAGCCAAAACATTGATGTTTTCGAGAAGCAGTTAGATATAGCACTTGGGGAGAATGGGATCAAAGAATATGGGGGGAAAGCGGGATTAGGCTATTGAGTTGGACGATCAGCCATGATCATAATGAAAGTCGGAGCAGGCTCGAAGGGCTGAAGGGCCAAATGGCCTCCTCCTGCTCTGATTTTCTATGTTTCTATGTTACTGAAATCTCTGGCAATGTTTTGCTACTGTTTAATAATTTTGTTTTGCTTTTGGCCTGATTCACAGATTAGAAACTAGGCCACTCGGTGATTCATTTTTTTATTTGATGGGATGTATTGTTGACAAAGCCAGCAGTTTTTGTTCATTTGTTCCTGGGACGTGGGCGTCGCTGGCTGGGCCAGCACTTATTGCCCATCCCTGAGGGCATTTAAGACTCAGCCACATTGGTGTGGGTCTGGCGTCACATGTCAGCCAGACCAGGTAAGGGTGGCAGATTGCCTTCCTTAAAGGACATTAGTGAACCAGATGGGTTTTTAGGACAATCAACAATGGTTTCATGGCTACCATCAATGAGATTGTTTTATAATTCCAGATTTATTCATTAATTCCCGATTTTTGTCAAATTTTAATTTCGCCATCGGCCATGGCTGGATTCGAACCCAGGTCCCCAGAGCATGACTTTGGGTCTCTGGATCAGTTGTCCAGTCATAATACCACTATGCCACCATCTCCCCCGCCCATCTCTCATTATGAGAGCCCGGGTGCTCCGGTTTCCTCCCACAGTCTAAAGATGTGCAGGATGGGTGGATTAGCCATGCTAAATTTCCCTCAGTGACCAGGGGTGTGCTGGCTAGGTGAGGTTATTGGGATATTGGGAATGTGGGAGATCTTCCCAAGATGAAGGAGAGTCCGAAGAAATTTTATACTTATATAAAGAGCAAAGAGGGTAGCCAGGGAGAGGATTGTCCCACTCAAAGACAGAGAGGGAATCTATGCGTGGAATACTAATTGAGTACTTTGCATCAGTATTCACCAAAGAGAGGGACTTGGTTGATGATGGATCTGGGGAAGCTTGTGCAGATAGTCTGGGTCGTGTTGATATCAAAAAGGAGGAGATGTTGGTATCAAAAAGGAGGAGGTTTTGGGCATCTTAAAAAGCATTAAGTAGATAAATCCTCAGGGCCTGATGGGATCTACCCCAGAATACTGAGGGAGGCAAGGGAGGAAATTGCTAGGGCCTTGACAGTAATCTTTGTATCCTCTTTGGCTACACATGAGGTTCCAGTGGGCTGGAGAATAGCTAATGTTGGTCCTGAGTTTAAGAAGGGTAGCAGGGATAATCCAGGAAATTATAGGCCAGTGAGCCTTACGTCAGTGGTAGAGAAATTATTGGAGAGGATCTTAGGGGCAGGATTTACTCACATTTGGAAACAAATTAACTTAATATCAATAGGCAGCATGATTTTGTGCAGGGAAGGTCATGCCTCACTAACTTGATCGAGTTTTTTGAGGAAGTGACAAAGATGATTAGTGGATGTTGTCTACATGGACTTCAGTAAGGCCTTTGACAAGGTGCCTCAGGGCAGACTGGTACAAAAGGTGAAGTCACACGGGATCAGAGGTGAGTTGGCAAGATATATACAGAACTGGCTTGGGCACAGAAAACGGAGGGTAGCAGTGGGAGGGTGCTTTTCTGATTGGAGGGCTGTGACTAGTGGTGTTCCACAGGGATCTGTGCTGGGACCTTTGTTGTTCGTAGTATATATCAATGATTTGGAGGAAAATGTAGCTGGACTGATTATTAAGTTTGCAGTCGACACAAAGGTTTGTGAAGTTGCCGATAGTGATGAGGATTGTCAGAGGATACAGTAGGATATAGATCCGTTGGAGACTTGGGCAGAGAAATGGCAGATGGAGTTTAATCCGGTCAAATGTGAGGTAATGCATTTTAGAAGGTCTAATACAGGTGGGGATTATTCAGTCAATGGCAGAATCCTTAGGAGTATTGATAGGCAGAGAGATCTGGGTGTACAGGTCCACAGATCACTGAAAGTGGCAATGCAGGTGGATAAGGTAGTCAAGAAGTCATACAGCATGCTTGCCTTCATCGGTTGGGCCATTGAGTATAAAAATTGGTAATTCATGCTGCAGCTGTACCTATGAGGAGAGATTAGATAAACTCGGTCTGTTCTCACTGGAATGATGGTGGTTGAGGGGCAAGCTGATAGAGGTTTGCAAAATTATGAGTGGCATGGACAGAGTGGATAGTCAGATGTTTTTTCCCAGGATGGGAAAGTTAATTACTAAGAGATTTAGGTTTAAGATGCGAGGGGTAAATTTTAGAGGAGATATGTGAGGCAGGTTTGTTTTTACACAGAGGGTGGTGAGTGTCTGGAACTCGCTGCGGGGGGAGGTGGTGGAAGCAGATATTATCGTGACATTTAAGAGGCATCTTGATAAATACATGAATACATAGATACATAGAAGATAGGCCTTCTGGTCCTTCGAGCCTGCACCGCCATTTATCAAGATCATGGCTGATCATCCATCTGAAGAGCCCAATCCTACTTTTTCCCCATAACCTTTGATCCCATTCATCCAAGTGCTATATCTAGCTGCCTCTTGAATATATTCAATAAAAATTGAATTGAAATCCTACCATCTGCCATGGTGGGATTTGAACCCAGGTCCCCAGAGCATTACCCTGGGTCTCTGGATTACTAGTCCAGTGACAATAGCATTACGCGGACACCTCCTCTTCCAAAGGACCTTTGTTAACAAGATAGATTTTTATAACAATTGACAATGGTTTTAGTACACGTTTATGTCCACATTTTTATTGGATTCAAATTTCACCCATTTGAACCCAAGGCCTCAGAGCATCATTGCCCTGGCCCCCGATCACTAGTTCAGTGGCCATACCTCTACACCACCATTCCCATAATAGGATGGGAATAGAGGGAGTCGGACCCAGGAAGTGCTGAAGGTTTTAGTTTAGACATGCATCAGGAGCGATGCAGGCTTGGAGGGCCGAAGGACCTGTTCCTGTGCTGTACTGTTCTTTATTTTTTGTAGTGCAGAAAATGAGGCACCGCAAGCTGCCACAAATAGTAATGTATTAATGATCAGGCATTTCATTTTATCATTCAGTGAGGGATAAATATTGGCTAAGACACTAGGGAGAGCTTCCGTACACTTCTTCAGAGTTGTGCCATGGGATCTTCACCACCCATTTGAGAGGGTAGGCGAGGCCTCACGTTGAAAGGCATTTGAAAGGCAGCCAATCCAACAATTCATCACTCTCGTACGTCAACCTGAATTATATCTCTAGCCTCGGGAGTGGAGAGAAGTGAAGCCCCCAGAGATTCCTGCCCATTCTTTCTGAGCCGAGGAGAGTGAGAAAGAAAGACTGAGGTGTGAAGTTTAACAATGTAAATAATTGGTCCTTACCATCAGGCAAGCACTCAAGGCCTCTCAGGGCAAGGATATCCCTATTCTCCTTCGTGAACCCAAGGGCCCAGTATCAGAAATGAAATCTGATACTGATTAGCCATAGTGACAACTGACAAAGGTTTCTGAATGAAAGTGTGCGATTAAGTGTTCCGAAAGTGTTAGTGCCAGACACCAATCCAGCTCACTTCCAATTGAAAGTGAAATGAGAATCAGCTACAGCCCCGAGTCCAATATTTCAAACTGTAAGACACCCGGCTTGAAGCGCTTCCAATCTTCAGCTGCACAATACATTGGTGAGGTGATATAATTTCTGGGAAGCATGCAGCCCTTTTCCTTTGGAGAGGTAAAAAATATGAACAAAAAAGAGAACAATGTTTCCTTTCATGCAAGGCCCTTGGATCCCGAGCTCAAAATCTCCCTTCGAACATCTCAAAAGGAATGTTTTCACAGCTGTGCTGAAAATTCCCAGCTTTGCTGTAAAACTCCGACTGGTGGAACACTGAAACTGGTGAATAAGATCATTCTTGGCAGCTCTTGGGGTCCAATGGCCTCTGGAGAAGTGGGGAGTTTGATTGCGGGGTGGGGAGGGGAAGGGCAGCGGTGAGGTCGGGGGTCGTTGTGAGAGCAGAAGTGAGGATGGGGAGTGGAAGGGGGGGTGGTGACGGTGGGGCAGGTGGTATCTGTGAACCGTCCGTGTTGGTAAAACATTAAATTAGCTGTTAAAATGTGCAGCCTTTATATTTGCAGGCAAATAGTAAATCACTCAGGTTCTGAGCTGACAGCAGTACCACATGAATTCACCACAATTCCAATGAGAACGTTAGCGACCTGCCATGAGACTTTACAAAGGGTGCTTGTGTAGTTTACATAAAATCTGCTGAGCTTTCAGTTCTTTTCCTCAACTCCTCCCTGATGGACAACTTTGACCCCCCCCCCCCCCCCACCCCACCCAAAGCCAGTCGCTTTTGCAGGGATGTGGGTTTCCTCCGGATGCTCCGGTTTCCTCCCACAAGCCCCGAAAGATGCGCTTGTCAGGTGAATTGGACATTCTGAATTGTCCCTCAGTGTGCCTGAACAGGCGCCGGAATGTAGCGGCTGAGGGATTTTCACAGTAACTTCATTGCAATGTTCATGTAAGCCTACTTGTGACGATAATAAAGATTATTATTATTATTAGAATAGAATAGGGGATGGGCTGACTGACCCTTCTCGGGAATCACAGTCAGCCCGTCCCTCAAACCCAGCTTGACATCAAAGACATCAAAACTGGTGTAGGCCACTCAGCTCCTCGAAACTGTTCAGGGACCGTTCAGACTGGACCACGTCAGTGGTGGTGGCGTAGTGGTACCGTCACCAAGCTAGTAATCCAGCGAGCAAGGATAATGCTGTGGGAACCCAGGTTCGAATCCCAGCACGGCAGATGGTGAAGCTTGAATTCAATAAAAATCTCTTGAAGACCATTGTCATTAAAAAGGGAGGAATCTGCCATCACCTACTCCAGATCCACAGCAGTGAAGTGGTTGACTCTGAAATGCCCTGGGCCGAGCAAGCCTCTCAGTTCAAGGGCAATAAAAGCTTGCCCCAGCCAACCATGCCCACACACATAAATGAATAAAATATACATGTATAGGCACAGACTGGGTTTGGGCCTTCCCAAAACACAAGATCGAGGAGCAGGGGTAGACCACATGGCCCATCAAGCCTGCTGTAGCATTCGATACGATCATGGCTGCTCCCCTGCAAAGATCATTAGTGACATTAGTGAGCAATCACAATCCAACAGCTCTGTGGTCACTTTTAATGAGACAGGTTTGGTATTTCCAGACGCTTTAAACTTAATTAAAATTCCCAGACCGCCGTGGTGGGATTCAAACTCAGTTTCCCAGGATTACTATTCCAGCAACCGAGTCACTATAGTACGATACAGTGTGCAGCGTCATTCTGAATGCACGCGCTTGAGGGATAAATATTGGACAGAATAACTGCGAGAGCTCCGCTGCTCTATTTTAAAATAGAACCATGTGATCTTTTACACTGACCTGCGAGGGCTGGAAGGGCCCAGATGAGGTTCTGACAGTGCAGCACTCTCTCAGTACTGTAAGCGCAAGTGTTAGACTAGATTATGTATTTAGGTCCCTGGAGCAGAATGTGAATCCATGACCTTTTTTATTACTTTTTTTCATGCAGTCTGGATGGCAGCAGTAGCACAAGTGGATACCTTCACAGCGCCTGGGTCCCAGGTTCGATTCCCCACTGGGTCACTGTCTGTGCGGAGTCTGCACGTTCTCCCCCTGTCTGCCCGGGTTTCCTCCGGGTGATCCAATTCGCCGACTTATCCATCGGAATTTCTGCATTTTTCTCAGCTGTCGATAAATCTTGTGCCAGAAGTTGGACGGCTACTAAACGTTCATGAAAGTTGATCCTCACATTATTCAGCGGCAAGGTATGAGAAGAATCAGCTGCTTCTGCTTAGAGCTTCATCACCATCAGACAATCCATTCCTCTATCTGAGGTCGGGCACATTGCAGGAAAGAAAGCCACTGCGTTTGCCCCACCAACAGCAATAATCGGTTACTCAGAGCATGTTTTGTTGGTGCCTGTGTTACTGGGACACCAAACCCCCCATCCCCTACCCCATCACCAACACCCCCCCCCCCCCCCCCCCGATCCCCAGACCACCCAGCCCCCGCCCTCCCACCCCTCCAGACCTTTCCCGTGCTGCTGGTTCAGGCTGAAGCAGTTGCATGTAACTTTGAACTTTGACCCAGTTTGACCCAGAGCTCCAGTTTAACATTGTCCATGCCGTTGGTTTTAAATGAATCCTCGGAATTTGTTCTGTGATTCTTTGTAATCGTTTGATACAACACAGTGATTTGCTAGGTCACTTCAGAGAGCACCCACGTGTCATTTGCTTATGGGACTCAAGCAATATAAGAGGCCAGGCCATGGGCAGGATGGGATATTTCCTTTTATAAGGGATTTTAATGAACCAGTTGAGTTTTTATTAGCAATATGATAAATTTTAGTGCCACAATTACAGATGCTGAAGCTTTCTGCTTCCAGGATCTTTAAAAAATAAATAGAATTCTGAAACTGCCATTGTGGGATTTCGATCCATAAAAATGTAGAGACTAGGAGCTGGAGTAGGCCATTACCATCACTGAATCCCCGACTATCCCGGGCTTACCATTGACCACAAGCTGAACTGGACGAGCCAGATAAATGCTCTGGCTACAAGAGCATATGAAATGAAATGAAAATAAAAATGAAAATCGCTTATTGTCAAAAGTAGGTTTCAAATGAAGTTACTGTGAAAAGCCCCTAGTCGCCACATTCCAGCGCCTGTTCGGGGAGGCTGGTACGGGAATTGAACCGTGCTGCTGGCCTGCCTTGGTCTGCTTTCAAAGCCAGCGATTTAGCCCTGTGCTAAACCAAGTAATGTCAGACATTAGTAATCTAATGGTGAGTAACTCACCTCCTGACTCATCAAGGACTGTCCACCACTTGCAAGGCACAACTTAGGAGTGTAATGCAATAATGTCCAATTGCCTGGATGAGTGTGGATCCAACAACACGCAAGAAGCTCAGCACCATGTAGGACAATTGATTGGCACCCCTTCCACAAACATTCAATCCCTTCACCAGCGACGTACGTAGCAACCGTGTGTACCATCTATATGTTGCACAAGTTGCACTGTCAGAAATGTGAGAGGTGTTGAAGAGAGTCTTTTTTAAAATAAATTTAGAGTGCCCAATTATTTTTTCCAATTAAGGGGCAATTTAGAGTGGCCAATCTACCTACCCTGCACATCTTTGGGTTGTGGGGGTGAAACCCACGCAGACACGGGGAGAATGTGCAAATTCCGCACGGACAGTGACCCAGGGCCAGGATTCGAACCCGGGTCCTCAGCGCCGTAGGCAGCAATACTAACCACTGCGCCACCCTGCTGCCCAAAGACAGTCTTAAAGGAGGAGCACAGTAAGAAGTCTTACAACACCAGGTTAAAGTCCAACAGGTTTGTTTCAAACACGAGCTTTCGGAGCACGGCTCCTTCTTCAGGTGAAGGTGCCATTCACCTGAAGAAGGAGCCGTGCTCCGAAAGCTCGTGTTTGAAACAAACCTGTTGGACTTTAACCTGGTGTTGTAAGACTTCTTACTGTGCTCACCCCAGTCCAACGCCGGCATCTCCACATTAAAGGAGGAGAGAGAAGTAGCGAGCCGGAGAGGTTTAGGAATGGAGACAGGAATTTCTGGCCGTTCGCTGGAGGCGGACTGCTTTGGAAAGAGAGTTCAAGAGATTAAGATGAGGAACAAAACTACAGGCAAAAGCAGCCCATGGGTTTGACTGAGCCCAGGGGGCTCCTGTTGACTATTCCTCCTGACAATTAATGAAATTAAATGAAATGAAAATCGCTTATTGTCACGAGTAGGCCTCAATGAAGTTACTGTGAAAAGCCCCTAGTCGCCACATTCCGGCGCCTGTCCGGGGAGGCTGGTACGGGAATTATCCAGTGAAGCCTCTTTTTTGTCAGTCCCGCCCCCCCAGGTCCGCTCCTGCTCTCCTTACCTCCACCGGTTTCCCCTTCCAGGATTGCCACCATCAGAATCAGGGCCACGAATTTCCTTGGAGCAATTCCACTGCACAGTCATTTCTAACATTCCCTCGGCGACGTACCAGACCAGGAACCGTAACTTCTTGACCAGGGCTCTAACCAACTAAACTCTTCCAGGATGCTATTATTACATTACTGTGGGAAAATACCCAATGTTTGGTATTATTCATGCTGAAAATGTTCAGTTATACGTGCAAGGCCGGCCTGGTTGTATTTGCATCTAATTGATGAAGGTGTGGGTTGAATTGAGATGTTTATGATGATTAGAGGATATGAATGGATAGATGGAGAGTATCACCTCTTATGGGGAGTCCTCAATGTCTAATCTCTGATTGTTAGTGCATGGATAAGTGAATGGGTCAGTGGGCAGGTGCGTGAGGTGGGTAGGGGACAGGTAGGGGGGGATTGAGTGGGTACATGGGTCAGTGGGTAATTGGGTGAAGTTGGTAGATATTTAGGGTGTGTGATCAGATCGGGTGGAGGGGGATGGAGGGAGGTAAAGTAGTCAAGGAGTCGGGAGGTGGTATGGTGGTCAGGGGAGCAATTTGGCGGTCATAGGGTAGTCGACTGGTGGCGGTCGGGGGGGGGGGGGGGTTAGTGGTCAAGGGCTGTGGGGCTAGTCAGTGATCAGAAGGATAGTCGGATGGTTTGAAGGGGTGGTTGGGTTGGGTTGGCGGTTTTGTTGAAGCGGAGTCGGGTTCAGTCAGATCATGCCGGTGGGTGGTTGGGGGGGGCAGGTGTAATCAGGTTATGTCCAACTGGCCGGTAGTTGGAAAGGTAGGACTGAAGTCGGGGGGGGAGGGTGGTAGTCAAGTGGCTGTGGTGGTGGTCGAGCTGTGTCAGATTGGGGGGCAGTTGGAGGTCAGGGTGGGTCAGTTGGGGGAGGGGAGGTCACAATCGGTGAATGTTGGGTCAGTTCTGTAGTTAGCCACGGGTTGGACTGGGTTCTAACCCGCCAAAGACAACTGTGGGGAATGTTCGGAAGCAGGGGAATTGGCCATCGGAAGTTTAAATCTCCTGGGCAATTCCCAGGTGGATCCATGTGCCAGGGTCCCAGTTTGAGAAGATATGACTCGCCATTGATAATCAGGAACACTCTCCCCCTGAAGAGGGTAGGGGGGTCAATAGAACATTTAAAAATTGGGATTGATAGTCTTTTGGTGGGCTAGAGTGCAAAAAGGTTACAGAATCCAAGCCGGGGAGTTGGAGCCAGGGATCAAATCACCCGTAGCCGAATTGAATGACAGAACAGACACGAGGGGCTCCTCTTCCTACATTGCTGCGGAGGATGTTTGCTGTGTGCTTCTGTGGGCCACCAAAGGAGAAAATGGAGAATAAGAAAGCAGAGGAGAAGGAGAGAAAAAGAAAAGAATGTGGGCAGAGAGCGGCACATAATGAAGAATGCAAAACCTAAATATGCGCCTGAATGTGAGGCTCACAAGTAAGAAAACAGTACCTTTGGCATTAAAGAACGAGTGCACATAAGCTGCTCCCTTCTACCCACATGTGTAGCATAAAGTGTGTTAATGTGATGCCAACTGCTCTCAAAATATCCAACTCTAATTAACCACAGTTCATTATAAGACATGAGGACACTTTCTTGGCAAGCGAGCAAGCCTGAATTATGCAGGACTGGTCACAAAGGTATTAAGGATGAGATGCTCAACTCATGCATTTTCATGCAAAGTTAATGACTTTGTGCTTTTTCTTTCTCCAACCGAAAAAGTTACAACGAGCTGATTTGGCCAGATGTTTTGTGAGTCCCCCCCCCCCCCCCCCCCCCCCACCCCCCCCCCACAACTGTCTGATCCACACAACTGCCAGGAGCTCGCGAGGATTACATTTTTTTATTGATTTTCTTCTTTATTTTCAGGCTTAAAAGCTCGTTTCGGATCATGTGCCCTCGGAGACCTACAGAGAACCTGTGCTGTCGCCTTTGAGAGGCTGCCATCTCAATTAAAATTTAAAATCAACGCGTCGCTGGGGTGATCAATGCAGCAACTCATTACAGAGAAATTACAAAGGATGTGCTGCACAGACAAAGGGGCAGTTGGTCTCTGCTCAGGGTTTATGCTCCATGTGAACCTCCTGTCACTCTCTTCACCTTCGCAAAGCTTGCGTGCTGATTACACTGTAACACCAGACTGATTAGTGGTTGCATTCTTACTAATGCATAACCGTCCTGATATAGTTCCACCGGTAATCAAGCACACTGGCAGTATTCAGTCGAATGTGCAGCACCAAACCAGGCACGTCAGCCCAATAATTCAATGCCTGTGTTCAAATCACGGCAGCACAGTGGTTAGCACCAGGGTCCCAGGTTCGATTCCCGGCTTGGGTCACTGTCTGTGCGGAGTCTGCACATTCTCCCTGTGTCTGTGTGGGTTTCCTCTGGGTTGATGTGACCATCAATTCACTCGAGACACGGTAGGAAGTAAACTGCGGCTTTAATAGACTTACAACTGAGCCTGCCTGCGACCAGAAGAACTGATGGCAGACTCACAAGGCTGCAGCACTTTATACTTCCGGTAGTGGGAGGGGCCATTGGCGGAGCCATGGGTGGAGCCGAGGGTGGAGCCCTGTACAAGCTCCACATCTCCCCCTGTGGGCAGAGCCGCGCAACGGCTCACAGGCAGAGCCCACAAGGACACAATGCCATACAGTGTGAACGCAATACTATACAGTGTGAATTACATGATGTACATTCACCACATTCACCCCCTGTAAAAAAATCAAGTCCGGCGGGGGTGACGGGTCTACAGGTTGAGCTGGTCCAGTGGCCGAGTCGTCCTTTGGGGTCGGCAGAGCACTGGGGTTGCAGCCTCTTTGGGTAGCTGGGTGGTGTCAGGCAGTGTGGATCTGAGGGTGGACGCCGGGGGTGGTTCGGTCCGAGCTTCGTTCCTGACCGGTGCGACGGGCGAAGGGGAGTGCAGGAAACCTGTAGGAGTGGGGGCGCAGGGCGTGGGGGGTCAGGTGGGGTGTAGTGTGAGGGGTACTTCGGAAGTGGTGGTGGTAGTGGTGGATCCTGCAGGCGCCAGGTCCCGGAGGGAAACGGTGTCCTGACAGCCGTCAGGATGTTCAATAAAGGCGTAGTCTGGGTTTGAGTGTAGCATTAGTACCCTTTCTACTAGTGGGTCCGTTTTATGTGTCCGGACGTGTTTCCGGAGGAGAACCGGGCCCGGTGTCCTCAACCAAGATGGGAGCGAAGCCCCCGTGGTAGTGCCCTGAGGGAAAACAAATAATCGCACGTGAGGGGTCTGGTTAGTGGCATGACTCGCACATGGCCGGCCGCATGGGGGAGGACTGACAAGATGGCGGCCCCCATGAGTTGCACATGTCGGGCGGAGGCGGAGTCGGCAGACACGCTGCAACATTGCGGGGTCTGCGGGTTTGCGAGTTGGGGGAGCAATTGCTCTGGACTGCGGGGGAGTTAGAGGGTTTTGTTTTCGACAGGCATACTTTGGCTTAATGTCCTTTTCGACCGCAGCTGCTGCAGGTCGCGTTGCGGGCTGGGTAGTTCTGCCGTGGGTGTTGGGGATGGCCTCAAAAATGGCACGCTGGCGCTCCATAGTGGGTGGGTGGCCGCGCAGCGCAGGCCTGGGGCAGTCGCTGGTTGGGGGTCCACGATGGGGTCGCGTGGTCTGCGGGGAATGAGTTGAGGCTTTGAAACGCGACCTCCATTGAGGTTGATAGCGCTACCATGTCCTCCAAGTTCTGGGATCCTTTTTCGAGTAGTCACTGGCGCACATAATTAGACCGGACCCCCACAACGTACACATCACGGACAGCAAGTTCCTTTTGCTGGGAGGCAGTTACAGCCTGAAAGTTACATTCCCGTGCAAGGGCTTTTAAATTGTGCAGGTCGTCCTCTAGCGACTCTGCGGGGCGCTGGCGGCGGGTAGCGAAAATATGCCGCGCGTAGACCTAATTTACAGGCCGCACGTATAATCGGTCGAGCATACCGAGGGCCTCAGTGTACGAGTCGGTACTGTTGAGTTGCGTAGAGATGCGATGGCTCACCCGTGCGTACAGTAGGCTGAGTTTCTGCTCATCTGTAGTAGCAGAGGTAGTCGATGCAGCCAGGTACACCTTGAAACATCGAAGCCAGTGTAGAAAGATTTCCTTCGTCTCTGCAACCTGCGGGTCGAGTTCTAGTCGATCAGGTTTGAGGGCTGATTCCATAGTAGTTTTTTTAAGTCTATTAAATTGATGTGACCATCAATTCATTCGAGACACGATAGGAAATAAACTGTGGCTTTAATAGACTTACAACTGAGCCTGCCTGCGAACAGAAGAACTGAGGGCAGACTCACAAGGCTGCAGCACTTTATACTTCCAGTAGTGGGAGGGGCCATGGGCGGAGCCATAGGCGGAGCCGAGGGTGGAGCCGAGGGTGGAGCCGAGGGTGGAGCCGAGGGTGGAGCCTTGTACAAGCTCTCATCTCTCCCTGTGGGTAGAGCCGTGCAACGGCTCGCAGACAGAGCCCACAGGGACACAATAATATACAGTGTGAACGCAATACTATATAGTGTGAATTACATGATTTACACTCACCACACGAGTGCTCCAGCTTCTTCCCACAAGTCCCGAAAGCTGTGCTTGTAGGTGAATTGGACAACCTGAATTCTCCCTCTGTGTACCTAAACCGGCGCCAGAGTGTAGCGACTCAGGGTTTTTCACAGTAACTTAATTGCAGTGTTAATGTAAGCCTACTTGTGACAATAAAGATTATTATTATTATTATTATATTATAAGCCTCCTCCGATCCCACTTCCTCTGAGCCTAAATTCATCAATATTTTCTTCTCCCTCTTCTGCTCATCGAACTCCTCCTCCACTGCAACAACTATTCACCTCAGCAACTCCCTGTGGTAGTGAGTTCCACATTCTAATCAGGCATTTTCACCCTGAATTCCCTTCATTTTTTTCCTTTATAAATTCAGAGTAACCAATTCATTTTTTTAAAATTAAGGGGCAATTTAGTGTGGCCAATCCACCTACCCTGCACATCTTTGGGTTGTGGGGGCGAAACCCACGCAGACACGGGGAGAATGTGCAAACTCCACACGGACAGTGACCCAGAGCCAGGATCAATCCTGGGACCTCGGCGCCTTGAGGCAGCAGTGCTAACCACTGCGCCACCGTGCTGTTCCTGAATTCCCTTTGTCAGCGACCTTTGTATAACTATGCTTCTGTGTCCGAGTGTTGGTCTCCCCTGCCACAATGGATACATTTTCTCAATGTCCTCAGCTAAACTCTGGAATTTCCTCTCTAAACCCCGCCACCTCCGCCCATTCCATTAAGATGCGTGTTTTAAATCTTTTGGTCGCCCACCCTGATCCATTCCGAAGTGGTGCGATGTTAAATGTTGTCCAGTAATGCTTCTGTGGAGCACCTTGGGATGTCCGACTTGGTTAAATTTGCGGTGTCAAATTAGTTTGGTTGTTTAATCGTGCGGGGGATTTCGAGTGGGGTCAGAAAGAATCCTGTCCTGTGCCTTCGTTTAAATATGATGTGGAGATGCCAGCGTTGGACTGGGGTGAGCACAGTAAGAAGTCTTACAACACCAGGTTAAAGTCCAACAGGTTTGTTTCAAACATGAGTTTGAAGGATAAGGATAGTGAGCGTTTGGAGACACCATCACCTCCACCTTTCCTCCTCCGAGTCACACTGCATCCTGGCTTCAACATAAATAAATCATTCCTTCTCTGTCTCAAGCACCACATTTCAGCCCCATGCGACAATCACACCAAATCACAGTCTTGATCATTCTTTCCTTAACATCTCTACTCATTCCTCTGCTGAGCAATTTGTAATGGTTGGGGAATTATTTGCCATTGCTATTCTAGCTCTGATTTCTCTATGACAAAAACCCTCGCCTGACAAGATGCTTCCCAGATACAAAACTCTGTGATACCTGGTCCAGCTGTGCACCATTTCAATCTCTGCTTTCCCACCGTTACTTCTTCCAATGTTCATTACTTGTGTCTTTTTTTTACCCTTAATTTTCAATCTGTGAACTTTCACCACTTCATCCATTCTTTCTATTTATATCTGTGGAACTTCTTCTGTGCTAGCCGCAAAGACCTGGCCACCTGCAAATCCCATTACCTCCACCTACCTTAACACCTTTCCAAAGATGAGAAAGTTGGGAATCGTGGATCTGGAGAAGGATGAAAATGAAATGAAAATCGCTTATTGTCACGAGTAGGCTTCAATGAAGTTACTGTGAAAAGCCCCTAGTCACCACATTCTGTTCGGGGAGGCTGGTACGGGAATTGAACCGTGCTGCTGGCCTGCCTTGGTCTGCTTTAAAAGCCAGCGATTTAGCCCAGTCTGCTAAACCAGGATGGAGCGGAGCTGAAATAAACAGGTGGAAGCACGCAGGTATGTTGGTCAATTGTGGCACTGAAAGAAATTATAGAGGTGGGGAGGGATGAGGCCATGGAGCCAGCTGAAACAGGTGAATATTTTAATAGTGAGAGTGCTAAATGGGACCTGGCACGTGTTTGAGTTGGGGCAGCGGAGCTTTGCCCCAGTTTAAATTGATGGAGGAAAGAAGGTCAGCCAGAGGTGCTTTAGAATAATCAACTCTGAAGGTAACCAAGGCATGAATTAGGGTTTCAGCAACCGATCAGCTGACCCAGAGACGGAGTTGGGTGATGAGGCGGAGTGGAACTAGCCGTTCTTACTGATGCCGTGAATATGTGATCGGAAGTTCGTCACAGGATCAAATTTGACACCAAAGTTGTGAAAAGCCTGTTTTAGCCTCAGGAAGGGAGAGGGATGGGGGCAGTAGCTGGGAACGAGTGTCGTTGTCGGGATCAAAGTCAGTGCTTTCAGTCTTCCCAATATTTAATTGGAGGGAATTTTTGCTCATCAGTGCTTTTTTAAAATTCGCATCTGCAGGATGTCGGTTCCGCTGGCCAGGCCAGCACTTGTTGCTCAGCCCTAATTGCCCTTGAGGAGGTGGTGGCGATCTGCCTTTTTGAACAGCTTCAGTCTCTGAGGTGTAGGTACTCCCTCTGTGCTGTTGGAGAGTGAGTTCCAGGATTTTTGACCCAACGGCAGTGAAGGAACAGCGGTATATTTCCAAGTCATGGTGGTGAGTGTACTTGGAGGGGAACTATCTGCTGCCCTTGTCTTTCGAGATTTTAGTGGATGTTGCTTTGGAAGGTGATGACTGAAGAGTCTTGGTGAGTTACTGCAGTGCATCTTGTAGATGGTACACACGGCTGTTGCTGTGAATCAGTGGTGGAGGGAGTGAATGTTCGTGGAACGGGTAGAAATCAAGCGGGCTGCTTTGTCCTGGATGGTGTTGTGCTTCATGAGTTTGTTTGGAGCTGCACTCATCCAGGTAAGTGGAAAGTATTCCATCACACTCCTGACTCGTGCCTTGTAGATGGTGGAGCATAAGTCATCAGTCCTATTGCAAGGATATTGTCAGGGCCCATAGCCTTTGCAGTATCCTGTGTCTTCAGCACACAGAATATTGGATAAGCAGTCTGAGAATTTAGAGACAGTGGAAGGGTTGGTGAGGTAGAATTAGGTGTAGTCAGCCTATATGTGAAAATTGGCATTGTACTTTTGAATGATGTGTTGAGGGGCAGCATGAAGGTGAGAGTAAGGAGAGGAGCAAGGACCGATCCTCATGGATAAAGCTAGGGGGGAGTAGGAACAGCAAGTGATTTTGTGACTGCCACTGGATAGATAAGAACGGGAACAGCAGAGTGCAGACACACCCAGTTGGATAACCGTGGAGACACATTGGACAAAAGCAAACGCAAACTGGAGGAACAACATCTCGGCCGGGATTCTCCTTTCCGGGGACTCAGTCCCCACGCCAGCGGGAAAACCGACGCCAATGACTCCGGCGCCAACGTTCCCCCAAGGTGAGAAATTCTCACCTGTCTCGGGGGCTAGGTGGACGCCGTAGGGGTTGGCGCTGCTCCAGACGGCGCCGAAGGGACTGCGCGAGTTCACGCATGCAGCAAAGGGACGGCGTGATCTCGCGCATGCGCGTAACTGCCGGTGCGTTTTGGCCGGGGGGACTGCTATTATGGACGGAGGTGGGGGTTCTCTTCTCCGCGCCGGCCATGGCGGAGCCCTGCAGGGGCTGGCGCAGAAGGAAAGAGTGCCCACGTGGCACAGGCCCGCCCGCAGATTGGTGGGCCCCGATCGCGGGCCAGCCCACCGTAGGGGACACCCCCCAGGGTCGGATCCCCTGAGGACCGTCCCCATCGACTTACCTGCCAGGTCCCGCCATGTGGGACTGGCCAAAAATAGACGGACGCTCGGCCCATCCGGGCCCAGAGAATTGCAGATGGGGCCGCTGCCAACGGCTCCCGATCGGCATGGCGTGAACGCCGCCCCCGCCCGAAAAACTGCACCGGAAAATACGGTAGCCGGCTGGGTGGGATTTGCGCCGCCCCACCCGATGGGGGGTTGGAGAATCCCGCCCCTCATCTTCTAGTTAGGCACGCTACAGCCTTCCGGTCTCAACATCGAATTCAACAACTTCAAATGATTAGCTCTACCCCACCTGACCCATTTGTTTTGGTCCCATTTCATTTTAACTGTTTTTTACCATTTCTTTCTCTCTTGTCTTTCTTTGTAATCACCGCCCCCCCCATCGTATCCACCTTTTGTTACCCTTTCTCCCCTTTGCTTACCCATCTACATCTGTTACGGTTTACCCTCTGATGTTAGTTTCCCTGCTGTTTGGCCTTTCGCACCTTTTGTTGTCTCTGGGGACTGCCATTAACACTCTTTCCCCTTGGTTTCTGTGGCTATTAGCATCTGGTATCCCTGGGTTTCTGTGGCTGTGACTCATCTTTCATTCTCACTCCACAGTATAAATATTTCCCACTTTCTCTGAAATTCGGCTTTGACAAAGGGTCATCTGGATTCGAAACGTTAGCCCTTTTCCCTCCCTACAGATGCTGCCAGACCTGCTGTGATTTTCCAGCATTTTCTTTTTGGAGTCACATTGGTCAGTTGTGGCCACCCGTGTTAAAGCCTGAGCAGACTGAGAAGGACGAGGAGGGATAGTTTACCATGGCTACCTCAGATGTCACATGTGACTTTGACAAAAGCACCATTTTGGTACAGGGGCAGAAACCTGATTGGAACGATTCAAACACGGAGTTCTGGAAAAGATAGGGAATGATCTGGAAGATGACAACACATTGAAGATCTACAGCGAGGAAAAGAGATTGAAGAATGAGTGATTGCAAGGTCAGAGCGGTCAAGGGTTGGTTTTGTGAGAAAAGGGGGGCTCTGTACAGTTTCTGGAATATCCCATTGTTTTGCATTCCTGAGGTTCCCATAAAAGGAATGATCCAGTTGAGAAAGGTCCCAGCAGGAGGACTGCAGTTATGGAAATGTACCCCAGTCAACAATAACAACAGGGATGTTAGCAAATAGAATTTGATGCCAAACCACAGAGACAGAGGTGGGGACAGGTGGCCAAACACTTGGTGAAAGAGTTAGGTGTGCAGGAGCATTTTAAAGGAGGACTTGATGGGCCAAATGGCCTTCTTGTACACGGTCGCAGTTCAACGAGAGAAAAGTAGCGGGGTTTATAGCGAGGGGATTCCAGAGCTTACGGTCCAGACAGCTGAAGCTCCGTGCACCAATGGTGATGTGATTAAAATCAGGGAAAGTCCACTAGGCTAGGTCCAGGGAGGAATGCAGAAAATTCAGGAATAAAGAAATAAACTAAAGGATAGAGGAGCTCGACAGTTTTGCCTGTGTTTGAGAGAGAAAATTTACGCTATTATGTTGTCAAGTGGGGACGCTAAGGTGAAAGGCCAAGGCCTAAAATGTAGGTTACCACTAAAGTTGAAGAGAAAATGAGTAGATCAGGAAATAACCCATATTTCAGTAATGCAGAACATTAAGATGAATTTCCAGGTAAAATCTGGGACAAAATTATCTTCATGGCCCCAAGTGAATCAGAATAATTTTAGTGTCACTCCTCGTGTCGACTGTGGGCTCGGTGCCTTTGAGAACTGCATCCGTTTATGCATCATGTCCGGCAGACAGTGATTTATTTCTTTTTTTGGTAATTAAAAGGCTCAATCTGTCGAATATTTTCACAAATGTAAGCTGAAGCAATTGTGATCATGCCACATACCACAAAGGATTTCAGGTGACAGATCATTTTACTGAGAGGCCGACTGCTCGAAGAAGTTTGTTAAATAATTGTCTTTTTGCATCCATCTATCTTCGGTGCTTCCTCCCTCCCCACAGCTCCCTGGATCCAAGGAGATTTACCTCGCCTGTCCTCCAGCAATTTAGTGCTTTCAATCCTCGGGTTCATCTTGGTTTCTCTGCACAGATGTTGCGTGACTGCTGAGTATTACCAGCGTTTCCTGTTTTTAACCCTGCCTGCCCTCTCAGGTGACTGTAAAACATCCCACGGCTCCACTTCAGAGAGGGGTTTACGCCCCTGCCAAATGCGCTTGGAATTTTTTCTCTATTAATGGCAGCAAATAAATGAGAGTTACCTTATGTCTATCTCTAACCATGTATCTAGCTACAGTGTTTGCCAATCTACCATTCTGGGGTCAATTATGTCTTTGATCACTTAGTATGAACAGGTCATCAGCAGCCTCAAAATCATCATAATAATAACAATAATAATAATCATCTTTATTAGTATCAAAAGTAGGCTTACATTAACACTGCAACTAAGAGGGCAGCACGGTGGCCTAGTGGTTAGCACAACCGCCTCACGGCGCTGAGGTCCCAGGTTCGATCCCGGTTCTGGGTCACTGTCCGTGTGGAGTTTGCACATTCTCCCCGTGTCTGCGTGGGTTTCGCCCCCACAACCCAAAAAATGTGCAGAGTAGGTGGATTGGCCATGCTAAATTGCCCCTTAATTGGAAAAAATAATTGGCTAATCTAAATTTAAAAAAAAAACACTGCAACTAAGTTACGGTGAAAATCCCCTCGTCGCCACATTCCGACGCCTGTTCGGGTACACCGAGGGAGAATTCAGAATGTCCAATTCAACGAACAAACACGTCTTTCGGGACTTGTGGGAGGAAACCGGAGCATCCGGAGGAAACCCACGCAGACACAGGGAGAACATGCAGACTCCACACAGACGGTGACCCAAGCCGGGAACCGAACCCGGGACCCTGGCACTGTGAAGCAATAGTGCTACCCACTGTGCTACCGTGCCACCCATAGGGTTATGAACACCACCTCCCCCACCCTCTCACCCCACCCAGCACATTTTACACAAGGCACACTGCGACTTCAATACTTAAGTTGCAGTGACGGCCTAGAGGAGGTTCAAAGGAAGAAAGAAAGTTTATGTGGCGCCTTTCACAACCTTCAGATGGGGCCAATTTGGAGAACAGTTACTGCTGTGGTATAGGAAGCATAGCAGCCAATTTTCACACAGCAAAATCCCTTGAACAACAATGGGATAAGGACCAGGAGAATGGGAGCATAGTGGTAATGGTTTTAATAATGCAGAGGTCGAGACTAATGACCTGGTGCCATGAGATAAAACCTCATCACAGCAGCTCAGGCAAGTTAAAATAAATCTGAATAAAATGCTAATAATTATAAGAAAACCCCGCTTGGTTAAATGAAGAGTGCAGGAGGGTTTGCCAAGGGCAGCAACATGTCAAAGCTCGGCAGTTCCTGGTGTGAATGTTGCTGGGCAGTCACACCTACCTGTAGGAAGAGGTGCCACAAATATCCCATCCTCAGTAATGGGGGAGCCCAGCACATTAAGCATTTGCAACCATCTTCAACCAGAAGTGGCGAGTGGATAATCCATCTCTCCCTCCTCCTGAGGCCCTCAGTGTCACGGGTGTCAGTCTTTAGCCACTTTGGTTCACTCCACGTGATATCAAGAAACTGCTGAAGGAACTGCATACTGCAAAGGCTATGGGCCCTGATAATATCCATAATAGCACTGAAGACCTGCGTTCCAGAACTTGCCACACCCTGAGCCAGGCTGTTTCAGTACAGCTACAACACTGGCATCTATCCGGCAATGTGAAAAATTGCCAAGGTATGTCCTGTACACAAAAAGCAGGACAAATCCAACCCGGCCAATTACCGTCCTATTCTCAATCATCAGTAAAGTGATGTGGAGATGCAGGCGTTGGATTGGGGTGAGCGCAGTAAGAAGTCTTACAACACCAGGTTAAAGTCCAACAGGCTTATTTAGAATCATTAGTTTTCAGAGCTTAGCTCCTTCATCAGGTGAATAAAGGCTACACAAACACAGCATATATAAACAAAGCCAATGATGCAAGATGACACTTTGAATGCGAGTCTTTACGGGTAGTGTGACTGTAGAAAGGGATAATCACAGGTTAAGGAGGTGTCTCAGCCAAGACAGTTGGCAGGATTTCACAAGCCGAGGCCAGATGGTGGGGGGTTAAGTAAAGTGATAGAAGGAGTCATCGACAGTGCTATCAAGTGGCACTAACACAGCTATAACCTGCTCACGGATGCTCAGTTTGGGTTCCACCAGGGTCACTCAGCTCCTGACCTCATTGCAGCCTTGGTTCAAACATGGACAAAAGAGCTGAATGCTCTTGACATCTTGACGAGCAGAGGTGAGGTGAGAGTGACTGCCCTTGACATCAAGGCAGCATTTGATCGAGTGCAGCCTCAAGTAGCCCTAGTTAAACTGGTCAATAGGAATTAGAGGGAAAACTCTCCACTGGTTGGAGACATACCCGGCACAAAGGAAGTTGGTTGTTATTGTTGAAGGGCAATCAACTCAGCCCATGGGCTTTGCGGCAGGAGTTCCTCAGGATCGTGTCCGAGGCTGAACCATCTTCAACTGCTTCACCAATGACCATCCCTCTATCATAAGGTCAGAAGTGGGGATGATTGCTAATGATTTCACAGTGTTCAGTGCCATTTATGACTCCTCCGACACTGAAGCAGTCCATGTCCACGTGCTGCAAGACCAGGGCAATACCCAGGCTTGGGCTGATAAGAGGCAAGTAACATTCGTACCATGCAAGTGTCAGGCAATGACCAGTTTGAGCAGGAGAAAACCTAACCACTCCCCTTGATATTCGATGGCATTACCATTGTTGAAAAACCAAGCCATCAAGATCCTGAGGGGGGTTACCATCGGTTCGAAACCTAATTGGATCAGCCATATAAATACTGTGGTTACGAGAACAGGTCAGACACTGGGAATTCTGCGCTGAGCAACTCATCTCTCGACGTACCAAAGGCTGACCACCAAGGCATAAGTCAAGAAGGTGATGGAATTCTCTCCAATTGGGAAGTGTGACTCAAACAACACTCAGGAAGTTAAATGCCATCCAGAATAAATCATCCCGCTTGCTCAGCACCCTAGTTAGCACTTTAAACATTCACTCTCTCCACCACTGATACACAGTGGTAGTATATCGGCGGTGTACCTTGATAAATAATCACAACAAATATCATGGCTTGGCGTGGGCACATGGTAATGTTGTTTCCATAGTGACCCATTATATCCAGTATCTCACATTTAATCCTTCTCCCCTGTCCGCACCCTGTGCAAAACGTTGGAATGAATGTGAAAGATGAGATTTTGCCAGCCTATCAAGTTCAAAGCCTGACTGTAACGTATGAACAGAAATGTCTTTACATATTTTTCTTCTCTTTGCTCCTTGGTGGCGATTAATTCCGTCCTCGCACCCCCACCCCCACCCCCCAAACACAAATGTCACATTCCATTGCGCTGTGGGAAATGTGAGAGGAACAGGAAGGTGAAAAAATCAAAACATCTGGAGCTCATTCTTTTCTCAGCCAGTGATGAAATATGAAAACGCGATGAGGCCCATACATCTGGCAGATTTCTCTGGCGAGCTAAAGTTTTCATTCTAGTTTAGAATGGCTTCGAGGTTTCCTTTGTTTGTGCCTGTCTGTTTGCGTGAACACATGGGTGTATGCAACAGTGTGAATGTGCGTGTCTGTGTGTGTGTGCCTCTGTGTGCATCTTAGCTGTGCTGCATTGTGACTGTGTCTGTTTGTGAGTGTGCTTATATGAGTGTTTCAGCGTGACAGTGCATGTGTGAGTGCGTCAGCAAGTCTTTCTGTGTGAGTGCGTAAGTGTGAGAATGCTTGTGTGTGTGTGTTTGTACATGAGTGTGTTTGTCAGAGCATGCTTGTGTATGTGTGTGAAAATGCATACATCTATGTGTGAATGAGAGGGTGTGAATGTGTGAAGGTATATGTGTGCCCATGTGGATGTGTGTGAGTGTGTGTGTGATTGTTTTGGAAATATGCGCCCATGTGTCAGTGAGTGCATTTATGTGAGCGTGTTTGTGTGCATTTGATCTTGTGTATGTCAATCTGTGTGTCTGACTGAGGAAGTCCATCTGCCCATGCAGGTTTGTGTGTGCCGATGTTTCTGTGAGCTTATGTGAACAAAGAACAAAGAAAAGTACAGCACAGGAACAGGCCCTTCAGTCCTCCAAGCCCGTGCCGACCATGCTGCCCGTCTAAACTAAAATCTTCTGCACTTCCGGGGTCCGTATCCCTCTATTCCCATCCTATTCATGTATTTGTCAAGATGCCCCTTAAACGTCACTATCGTCCCTGCTTCCATCACCTCCTCCAGCAGAGAGTTCCAGGCACCCACTACCCTCTGTGTAAAAACACTTGCCTCGTACCCTCTAAACCTCTAAACCTCTAAACCTTGCACTTTAAACCTATGTCCCCTAGTAATCGACCCCTCTACCCTGGGAAAAAGCCTCTGACTAGCCACTCTGTCTATGCCCCTCATAATTTTGTAGACCTGTATCAGGTCGCCCTCAACCTCCGTCGTTTCAGTGTGCGTGAGTTTATTAGTGCAAAAATGTCTGAACGAGTGATTTTGTCTATAAGTGTCTATATGTATGTGTATGTGGGAAAGCGCAATTCTGTGCGAATGCGTGTGAGCATGTTTGTGTGTGAGTGAGTGTGAATGTGCACGAGTGTGTGTGTGTGTGACTAAGTGTGTGTATGTGTTTGAGTGAGTGTTTGTGAGTATATGTGTGTGTGCGTATGTGTATGAGTATCATTGTGTGTGAGTGTATGTGAGTATGTGTGAGTGTCAGTGTGTGTGAGTATGTGTGTGCATGGTGATTGTCCTTTTGGGGCAACATAGCAGAGCAAAGGTCACCTGGCTTAAGTGACCAATTGGAACTCAGAGTGGGAAAATCATGCCAGGGAGGAAAGCTCTCTGAAAAAAAAGAGAGAAGTCAGGAGCAAGATACAGCCCTGCGGCTGGTGAACAATTATTATAAATAAATACCTTTTGTGTTCACTAATGGAGTCGCGGAAAGTGCATCATTATATCTGGCAATGAGGATAAATTATCCTGAAATTGTCTTTTGCCCAACACCAGTCAGGACCCTGTTTTACTGGCAGTCTAAAAGAATACTCACCAGAATGTCTCTCTTTGGGTGAATAGACCCATTTGAGATATTGAGATATTGCCAGACCCTGAGGAATGTAGAATCAGAAAAGATAGACAGTTACAAGATAGGTGAGCAACAGAGAGAACATAGCAAGACCTCTGAGTCAGAATCCACAAGAAGTGAGAGTGAAATACAGAAATGTATCTCTACTTTCATTGTGGACTAGGAGGCGGTCCGGGAGGCTCAGTGTAACGGAGAGGATGAGGGACAGACACAGAAGAAACCTGAATTGGCCAGCGGAGTCAAAAGTTTAAAAAGAAACGAATAGAGAAAAAAACGAGAGAAACTAAGGCGATGAAGCAAGAGCTGTGGCTTTAAGTTAAAAAATAACTTTTATTTTATTTTAAATTTGCTGCAAAGATTTTTTTAAAAGAGCAGACAGAAATGGGTGCCTTAATTAAAAAAAATATGGCTGATGTGAGCTGCAGCAAGGGCTCGATCACTCAAAACTAAGTGAGGGACTCTTGATGTGCAGGGTTGGTGGAGAGCCTGTGGGGTTTCCATGGCGGTATTCCTTGCAGTAATGAACTCCAATCAAGCAGAGTAGTCCTCAATCTTTAAAAGAGAAAGAATTTGGATAAAAGACAAAGAATTGTTGCTGTTAAAAAATGTTCACAAGTTTTTAAAAAACGACTGACGATAGAAAGCAGTGCTGCAGCTTTAAGAGTAAAAAAAAAAGAATCCGCTCAGAGCACTCTGGACCTGCATTAATACATTTGTTGCAAAATATACCTGCAAAGGGAAGCCAAGTGTATCCAAGCAATTACAGTCTGTGTGTGGAAAAAAATATTACTACACAGTCTTAAACCAGCAATACCCTTAAAGAGGTACATTTAAAGTGGCATTTACTTAAAGCAGCAATCGCAAGGAAGAAAAAGGACAATGGACAGAAGATTCCAGATAGAATGCAATCGTACCACCCCCCTCTCCAAAACTTTCCGCAAGGAATTAAGTCCTCGAAGAAGAGGCAAAGGACGACCTCAGAGGAGGTCATATAAGACCCCAGATAGTGGGTAAAAGAAGACCTCAGGAGGAGAGCAATGAAAAACCCCAGCATTAGGGTAAAGAGAGAACCCAGAAGAGCAATGAAGACCCCAGAATGAGGGCAATAAAAGACCTCAGAAGGAGGTCAATGAAAGACCCCAGAAGGAGGGCAAAGAAAGATGACACAGGAAGGGCACTAGGAGAATAGTAGTCAACACTGATGGAGACAGACTGATCAAAAGTGACACCGAAAGGGTTTGGTTGAAGTTCAGACAAGTAGAAATGAATGTGCCATGTGCGAAATGTATATGTCCAGGAGGACCATGTTGGGCCTGGGTAGGGTACTCTTTCAGAGGGTCGGTGCAGACTCAAAGGGCTGAATGGTCTCCTTCTGCACTGTAAGGATTCAATGAAAAAGCAACTTGGAAATAAGAATTAAGTCCAGTGAAGAATTGAATTGGGAGAATAAGAGTTTGAAGAAGGGAAGCTTGACAATGAGAAATTAACAGAAGAAATACAAACATTGAAATTGACAGCAGAATCAGCAATTCAGACAGAAAGAAACTGAGATTAGTGCGAGGAAAAGATTTCTGAAATTGTCACACTAATAGAAAAGAAGAACCTATACGATAAAGTGGTGGTGAAAAAGATGCCGAGTTGAAATACTAGAAGGCGAAAAAACACACGGGGCTGGATTCTCCGTCCCGCCACGCCATATTTCTGTTTCAGCACGCTGGCGCGGTGTTCTGTTTCGCCAGCTTGTCAATGGGGGTTTCCCATTGTGGGGCAGCCCTATGCAGTCGGGAAATCCCCAGGCTGCCAGCAAAACTGAGAAGCCCGATGGCGGAGAATCCAGCCCACGGCCTAAGTAACGGAAAGAGAGTACAGCCATTCCTTCACATGTGACAGATCGAGATTGTGAAAGAAGGGCAGCATGGTGGCCTAGTGGTTAACACAGCTGCCTCACGGCGCTGAGGTCCCAGGTTCGATCCCGGCTCTGGGTCACTGTCCATGTGGAGTTTGCACATTCTCCCCGTGTCTGCGTGGGTTTCACCCCCACAACCCAAAAATGTGCTGGGTAGGTGGATTGGCCACACTAAATTGCCCCTTAATTAGAAAAAGTAATTGGGTAATCTAAATTTATATTAAAAAAAGAGATTGTGAAAGAACTGTCATTTTATTGTCTTGTGATGGTATGTGCCTGCATGGATAAATAATAATAATCTTTATTATTGTCACAAGTAGCTCACATTAACACCGCAACAAAGTTACAGTGAAAAGCCCCTAGTCGCCACATTCCGGTGCCTGTTCAGGTACACGGAGGGAGAATTCAGAATGTCCCAATTACCGAACAGCACGTCTTTCGGGGTTTGTGGGAGGAAACTGGAGCACCCGGAGGAAACTCTCACAGACATGGGGAGGATGTGCAGTCGCCACACAGACAGGAACCCAAGCCGTGAATCGAACCTGGGACCCTAGTGCTCTGAAGTAACAGGTCTAACACTGTGCTAGCGTGCTACCCTCTGTGCTGTGTAGCAA
Source organism: Scyliorhinus canicula (assembly GCF_902713615.1). Classification (NCBI taxonomy): domain Eukaryota; kingdom Metazoa; phylum Chordata; class Chondrichthyes; order Carcharhiniformes; family Scyliorhinidae; genus Scyliorhinus; species Scyliorhinus canicula. Next base: position 18,118,533 of record NC_052148.1, on the reverse strand, counting down.
GGGCAGAGCAAGGGTTAACGTGGGACTGGGGAATGGCACCATCTACAGAGTGATATATGTAGTCAGATGGTCAGAGAACACTCCAGGACAGAACTTGGTAAGCAGCAAGCCTGCATGGAACAGTTCCATGAAACATTATATTTGGAACGGTACATAGTTTTTGTGGTTGACTCAGACCATAAATTCATAAAATATAGGAGCAGAATTAGGTCATTCAGCCGGTCAAGTGTGCTCCGCCATTCAATCATGGCTGATATGTTTCTAATCCCCATTTGGCTGGACAAGCTGGGCCGAAGGGCCTGTTTCCATGCTGTAAACTTCTATGACGCTATGACATAGGAACATAAGAATTAGGAGCAGCTCAATCAGATCATGGCTGATCTCTTCCTGGTCTCAAATCTATTTCCCTACCTCTTTCCCATATCCCATTAACCCATTTTTAAAATCAGAAATATATCTATCTTTTTCTTGAAACCATTTAATGACTCAGACTCCACCGCACTATGGGGCAGCGAGTTCCACAAATTCACCACCCTCTGCGAGCAGTAGTTCCTCCTCATCTCAGTTCTAAATCTACTGCCTCTTAATCTATACCTCTGACCTCTTGTTCTAGATTGCCCTGCAAGGGGGAACATTTGGTCTATGTTTATAAATCCCTTTATCAATCTCTTTTAGTATTTTATATACCTCGATCAGATCCTCTCTCAGCCTTCTACACGCCATCGTGTATAAGCCCAAACTGTTTCATCTCTCCTCATCCGTCAACCCTTCCATCCCTGGAATCAAGCTGGTGAACCTCCTCTGAATTTCCTCCAATGCCCCCACATCCTTCCTCAAATAAGGAGACCAAAATTGGACAAAATACTCCAGATGTGGCCTCACCAACACCCTATACAATTGCAACAGTACTTCTCGACTTTTATACTCCAGTCCCTTTGTAATAAATGCTAACACTCAATTTACCTTTTTCATTCCATGCTGTACCTGCATTCCGACTTTCTGTGATTCATGAACAAAGACACCCAGATCTCTCTGCACAGATGCATTTTGAATCTGCTTTCCATTTGGATAGTAAGTTGTCTTTCTATTCTTTCAGCCAAAGTGGATAACCTCACACTTACCTACATTAAACTTCACCTGCTAACTTTTGGCCCAATCTCCTAGCCTATGTATAGAGCGGCACAATAGCACAGTGGATAGCATTGCTTCTTCACAGTTGCTAGGGTCCCAGGTTCGATTCCTGGCTTGGGTCACTCTGTATGTGGCATATGCACATTCTCCCCGTGTCTGCGTGGGTTTCCTCCGGGTGCTTTGGTTTCCTCCCACAAGTCCCCAAAGATGTGCTTGTTAGGTGAATTGGATATTCTGAATTCTCCCTCCATGTACCTGAACAGGCGCCGGAGTGTGGTGATGACGGGATTTTCACCATAACCTCACTGTAGTGTTAATGTCAGCCTACTTGTGACACTAATAAAGATTATTATTATCCATCTGTCAGCTCTTTATCTCCTCTTCACTGCCTACTTTCCCACCTATTTTAGTATCATGAACAAATGGTGCTGTGTTACACCCTGTCCCTGCTTGCAGATCATTTATATAGATTGTGAACAGTTGAGGTCCGAGGACTGACCCCTGCGGCACCCCGCTAGTTACAGTTAACCAGCCAGAGAAGGACCCATTTATCCTGACCCTCTGCTTTCTGTCAGTCAGCCAATCCTCAATCCAATCTAGTACTCTGCCCCCAGTCCCCTGCGACCTCACCTTCTGGATCACGTTTATGAGGCACCTTGTCAAATGCCTTCTGGAAGTCAAGATATACCACATTCACAAGTTCCCCCTTATCCACCTTGCTGCTTTTGTCCTCCAGTAACTCAAGCAAGTTTGTCAAGCATGACTTACCCTTCATAAAACCATGCTGACACTGGTGGATTTAGCTTTATCTTTCCAAATTTATAGTCATCTCCTCCTTAATGATTGATTCCATCACGGCGCCAAAGTCCCAGGTTCGATCCCGGCTCTGTGTCACTGTCTGTGTGGAGTTTGCATTCTCCCCGTGTTTGCATGGGTTTCGCCCCCACAATCCAAAAGATGTGCAGGGTAGGTGGATTGGCCACGCTATATTGCTCCTTAATTGGAAAAAAATTAATTGCCTGCTCTAAATATATATATTTTTTAAATGATTATTTCCAGCAACTTCCCCACCACAGAGGTCAAGCTAATCAGTCTATAGTTTCCTACTTTTTGCCTCTCCCTTTTTGAATAGGGGTGTCATATTAGCGTGTTTCCAATCCACTGGGAGCCTTCCAGAATCCAGGGAATTATGAAATATCATAACCAATGCATCTAACAGGCCCCAGAGACTTATCTGCCTTTAATCCCATTAGTTTATTCAATACCATCTTCCTAGTGGTGGTTGTTGCACCAAGTTCCTCTGCATTAACTGTAATTTTTGGAAAATGTTTATTATCTGCTACCGTGAAGACAGAGGCAAAATATTGGTGCAGTGCCTCCGCTATCTCTGTGTTCCCTATTGGATTGGATTTGGATTGGATTTGTTTATTGTCACGTGTACCGAGGTACAGTGAAAAGTATTTTTCTGCAAGCAGCTCAACAGATCATTCAGTACATGGAACAAAAGGGAATTAAACAAAATTCAAGAAAATACATGAGAATACATAATAGGGCAACACAAGATATACAATGTAACTACATAAGCATTGGCATCGGTTGAAGCATACAGGGTGTAGTGTTAATGAGGTCAGTCAATAAGAGGGTCATTTAGGAGTCTGGTGACAGTGGGGAAGAAGCTGTTTTTGAGTCTGTTTGTGCGTGTTCTCAGACTTCTGAATCTCCTGCCCGATGGAAGAAGTTGGAAAAGTGAGTAAGCCGGGTGGGAGGGATCCTTGATTATGTTGCCCGCTTTCCCCCGGCAGCGGGAGGTGTAGATGGAGTCCATGGATGGGAGGCAGGTTTGTGTGATGGACTGGGCGGTATTCACGACTCTCTAAAGTACCTTGCGGTCCTGGGGCGAGCAGTTGCCATACCAGGCTGTGATGCAGCCCGATAGGATGCTCTCTATAGTGCATCTGTAAAAGTTGGTAAGGATTAATGTGGACATGCCGAATTTCCTTAGTTTCCTGAGGAAGTATAGGCGCTGTTGTGCTTTCTTGGTGATAGCGTTGACGTGAGTGGACCAGGACAGATTTTTGGTGATGTGCACCCCTAGGAATTTGAAGCTGCTAACCATCTCACCATCATCGTCCTCTAAAGAGCCAACATTTACTTTAGCTATTCTCTTCCTCTTTATATATTTACAGAAGCTTTCGGTAATGGTGTTTACGATTTCTGCTAGTTTCCTTTTCTCCTGTCTTCTCCCCATAACCCTTGATCTCCTTATTAATCAAGAACCTATCTATTTCTGTCTCAAAGACACTCAGTATTTTGGCCCCCACAGCCTTCTGCAGCAAAGAGTTCCACAGATTCACCTGTGAAGAAATTCCTCCTCATCTCTGTTTTGAAGCATTGTCCCTTCAGTCTGAGGCTGTGCCCTCGGATTCTAGTTTCTCGTACTTGTGGAAACATCCTCTCCACGTCCACTCTACCTTGGCCGCTTTGGTGACCGGTCAATATTTTTGACGAAACAAAAATGACTAAAAAACAGAGGGCAACCAATGACACCAAAAGAGCTCTGAAGAAGAGTCATCTTGGAATCAAAACATTAACTCTGTTTCTCTCTTCACAAACCTGCTGATACTTCGAGCATTTTCTGATTTTTTGTCAGATCTCCAGCATCTGTGGGTATTTTGCTTTCAAATGAAACAGGGATTAATCAAATTGCTGTGGATGGGATCTTTCTGTGTGACAATTGGCTGTTGCATATCCTGCAAGGTAGCAGAGTCTGCACATTCTTGACTGGGACGTCCTGAGGTCACGAAAGGTGCTGCATAACTGCGGGTTCTTTCCTTGCAGATTTAGACGGCTGTGAAAGGGAGGGCTGACCGATTCAGTTAACAAGGAGACACATGGAGAGTGGTCAGAGGTTAAAGGTGAAGGGAGGGTGGTCAGCTAGCAAACAGCGAGCTCTGCTGAGTGAAGGAAAGTGACCTCCTCATTGATGCTTCTTGGCATTGGGGGCGAGAAAGAGGAAAGCGAGCTTGAGAAGAATGTGGTGAATGCGTCTTTGGGCAGAAAGAGCATCCTCTACCTCAGGTGTTTACACAGTACAGTCACAGTTTCCCACAGCCGAATCATAGAATTTATAGTGCAGAAGGAGCCCATTCGGCCCATCGAGTCTGCACCAGCCCTTGAAAAGAGTACCCCCGCTAAGCCCCACGCGTCTACGCTATCCCCATTATCCCCCTAACCCAGGAAATACACCTAACCTTTTTGGACTTCAGGGCAATTTAGCATGGCCAATCCACCTAACCTGCGCATCTTTGCACTGCGGGCAGAAAGCAGAGCACCCGGAGGACCCCACACAGACACGGGGAGAATGTGCAGACTTCTCCCAGACAGGACCCTCGCGGGGAATCGAACCGGGGACCCTGCATACCAAGGGCCCTCTGATCCTCGGTGCTTCCCAGTGTCCTGACGCTTGTCATGTATTCCCTTGCCTTGTTCGTTCTCATAGAATCATAGAATTTACAGTGAACTGGCCTTGGAAAGTGCACCCTACTTAAGCCCACACCAACCTATCCCCTTTACTCTGTCTATTACTTGCTGGTTATGCTGTTTGGAAGGCAAGTAGTCCTGTGTTGTAGCTTCACCAGGTTGACACCTCATTTTTTGGTGTTGCTCTTGGCATGCCAAGCAGGGGCCTGTCGTGAAGGTGAGTAAGTGCCTTTAAATGTGCTTACCTTTCAGTGGGAGCAGGGTTTGAGGGAATATCAGGTAAGCTCTTCCTTTCTTTTTCTTGTTTTTTATCTAGAGGGGATAGCAGGGAAGGCAGTACAATGCTCCTCCTGCAGAATGTTTGAGGTGAGGGACGCCGTCAGTGTCCCTGCTGATTTCATCTGTGGGAAGTGCAGCAATCTCCAGCTCCTCAAAAACCGTGTTAGGGAACTGGAGCTGGAGCTGGATGAACTTCGGATCATTCGGGAGGCAGAGGGGGTCATAGATAGAAGCTTCAGGGAGGTAGTTACGCCAAAGAATAAAGATAGATGGGTGACGGTGAGAGGGGCTGGGGGTAAGCAGTCAGTACAGGGATCCCCTGTGGTCGTTCCCCTTAGTAACAGGTATACCGCTTTGGATACTGTTGGGGGGGATGACTTACCAGGGGTCAGCCATGGGGTACAGGTCTCTGGCACAGAGTCTGTCCCTGTTGCTCAGAAGGGAAGGGGGGAAAGGAGTAGAACATTAGTCATTGGAGACTCCATAGTTAGGGGGATAGATAGGAGATTCTGTGGGAACGAGAGAGACTCGCGGTCGGTGTGTTGCCTCCCAGGTGCCAGGGTCCGCGATGTCTCAGATCATGTTTTCGGGATCCTTAAGGGGGAGGGGGAGCAGCCCCAAGTCGTGGTCCACATAGGTACCAACGACATAGGTAGGAAAAGGGATAGGGATGTAAGGCAGGAATTCAGGGAGCTAGGTTGGAAACTTAGAGCTAGAACAAACAGAGTTATTATCTCTGGGTTGTTACCCATGCCACGTGCTAGCGAGTCGAGGAATAGGGAGAGAGAGTAGTTGAACACGTGGCTGCAAGGATGGTGCTGGAGGGAGGGTTTCAGCTTCCTGGACAATTGGGGCTCATTCTGGGGTAGGTGGGACATCTACAAACGGGATGGTCTACACCTGGACCAGGGGGGTACTAATATCCTCGGGGGGAGGTTTGCTAATGCTCTTCGGGAGGGTTTAAACTAGTTCAGCAGGGGATTGGGAACCTGAATTGTAGCTCCTGTTCACAAGAAGCTGAGAGTAGTGAGGTCATGAGTAAGGTTTCAAAGTTGCAGGAGTGTACCGGCAGGAAGGAAGGTGGTCTAAAGTGCTTCTACTTCAATGCCAGGAGCATCCGGAATAAGGTGGGTGAGCTTGCGGCATGGGTTAGTACCTGGGACTTCGATGTTGTGGCCATTTCGGAGACATGGATAGAGCAGGGCAAGGAATGGTTGTTGCAGGTGCCGGGGTTTAGATATTTCAGTAAGTTCAGGGAAGGTGGTAAGAGAGGGGGAGGGGTGGCATTGTTAGTCAAGGACAGCATTACGGTGGCTGAGAGGACATTTGATGAGGACTCGAATACTGAGGTAGTATGGGCTGAATTAAGAAACAGGAAAGGAGAGGTCACCCTGTTAGGGCTTTTCTATAGGCCCCCGAAAAGTTCCAGAGATGTAGAGGACAGGATTGCAAAGATGATTCTGGATAGGAGCGAAAATAACAGGGTAGTTGTTATGGGGGACTTTAACTTTCCAAATCTTGACTGGAAACACTATAGTTCGAGTACTTTAGATGGATCCGTTTTTGTCCAATGTGTGCAGGAGGGTTTCCTGATGCAGTATGTAGATAGGCCAACAAGAGACGAGGCCGTATTGGATTTGGTACTGGGTAATGAACCAGGACAGGTGTTAGATTTGGAGGTAGGTGAGCATTTTGGTGATAGTGACCACAATTCGATTATGTTTACTTTAGCGATGGAAAGGGATAGGTATAAACCGCAGGGCAAGAGTTATTGCTGAGGGAAAGGCAATTATGATGCGATGAGGCAAGGAATAATTTGATTAGAGATAGTCAACATGGTTCTGTGAAGGGTAGGTCGTGCCTCACAAACCTCATTGAGTTCTTCGAGAAGGTGACCAAACAGGTGGTTGAGGGTAAAACAGTTGATGTGGTGTATATGGATTTCAGTAAAGCGTTTGATAAGGTTCCCCACGGTAGGCTATTGCAGAAAATAAAGAGGCATGGGATTCAGCGTGATTTAGCAGTTTGGATCAGAAATTGGCTAGCTGATAGAAGACAAAGAGTGGTGGTTGATGGGAAATGGTCTGACTGGTGTCCAGTTACTAGTGATGTGCCACAAGGATCTGTTTTGGGGCCGTTGCTGTTTGTCATTTTTATAAATGACCTGGAGGAGGGCGTAGAAGGATGGGTGAGTAAATTTGCAGATGACACTAAAGTCGGTGGAGTTGTGGACAGTGCAGAAGGATGTTACAAGTTACAGAGGGACAGAGATAAGCTGCAGAGCTGGGCTGACAGGTGGCAAATGGAGTTTAATGCAGAAAAGTGTGAGGTGATTCATTTTGGAAGGAATAACAGAAAGGCAGAGTACTGGGCTAATTGTAAGATTCTTGGTAGTGTGGACGAGCAGAGAGATCTCGGTGTCCATGTCCGTAGATCCCTGAAAGTTGCCACCCAGCTTGAGAGGGTTGTTAAGAAGGCGTACGGTGTGTTAGCTTTTATTGGTAGAGGAATTGAGTTTCGGAGCCATGAGGTCATGTTGCAGTTGTACAAAACTCTGGTGCAGCCGCATTTGGAGTATTGCGTGCAATTCTGGTCGCCGCATTATAGGAAGGATGTGGGAGCATTGGAAAGGGTACAGAGGAGATTTACAAGAATGTTGCCTGGTATGGAGGGAAGATCATATGAGGAAAGGCTGAAGGACTTGAGGCTGTTTTCGTTAGAGAGAAGAAGGTTAAGAGTGGACTTAATTAGGGCAGCACGGTGGCCTAGTAGTTAGCACAACTGCCTCACGGCGCTGAGGTCCCAGGTTCGATCCCGGCTCTGGGTCACTGTCTGTGTGGAGTTTGCACATTCTCCCCGTGTCTGCGTGGGTTTCGCCCCCACAACCCAAAAATGTGCAGAGTAGGTAGATTGGCCACGCTAAATTGCCCCTTAATTGGAAAAAATAATTGGGTAATCTAAATTTATAAAAAAAAAGAAAAAAAAAAAGAGTGGACTTAATTGAGGCATACAAGATGATCAGAGGATTAGATAGGGTGGACAGTGAGAGCCCTTTTCCTCGGATGGTGATGTCCAGCACGAGGGGACATAGCTTTAAATTGAGGGGAGATAGATATAGGACAGATGTCAGAGGTAGGTTCTTTACTCAGAGAGTAGTAAGGGCGTGGAATGCCCTGCCTGCAACAGTAGTGGACTCGCCAACACTAAACGCATTCAAATGGTCATTGGATAGGCATATGGACGATAAGGGAATATTGTAGAGGGACTTTAGAAGGGTTTCGCAGGACGGTTCAACATCGTGGGCCGAAGGCCCTGTACTGCGCTGTAATGTTCTTGTTCTATGCCCTCCTGTACTCTTCATTGAAATAGGATTGGTGGTAACGGTAGAATTGGGTATATGCCAGGCCATGAAGTTACAGATTGTGGTTAAGTACAATTCTGCTGCTCAGCACCTCATAGATGTTCAGTTTTGAGCTGTCAGTTCTGTTTGAAATTAATCCCACATAGCACAGTAGTAGTGCCACACAACACAATGGAGGGTATCTTTAATGTGAAGATGGAACTTTGTGTGATGGTCACTCCTGCCAATGCTGTCACGGATGGAAGCATCTGCAACAGGTATATTGGTGAGGATGAGGTCAAGGAGGTTTTTCCCTTACCACCTGCCGCTGACCCTGTCTATTTTCTACATCCTTTCGGACTTAGCAAGCTTGGTCTGTCGTGGTGTTACTAAACCACACTCGGTGATGCACATTGAAGCACTTCACCCAATGTACAACCTGTGCTCTTGCCAACCTCAGTCCTTCTTCCAAATGGTGTTCAGCGTGGAGGCGTACTGATTCATCAGCGGCAGGAAGTGGTAATCAACAAAGAACAAGAACAAAGAACAACGAAAAGTACAGCACTGGAACAGGCCCTTCAGCCCTCCAAGCCTGCGCCGACCATGCTGCCCGTCTAAACTAAAATCTTATCCACTTCCCGGGTCCATATCCCTCTATTCCCATCCTATTCATGTATTTGTCAAGATGCCCCTTAAACGTCACTATCATCCCTCCTTCCACCACCTCTTCCGACAACGAGTTCCAGGCACCCACTACCCTGTGTGTAAAAATACTTGCCTCGTACATCTACTCTATACCTTGCCCCTCACACCTTAAACCTATGCCCCCTAGTAATTGACCCCTCTACCCTGGGAAAAGGTCTCTGACTCTGTCTATGCCTCTCAGAATTTTGTAGACCTCTATCAGGTCGCCCCCTTAACCTCCTTCGCTCCAGTGAGAACAAACCAAGTTTATTCAACCTCTCCTCATAACTAATGCCCCCCAAACCAGGCAACATCCTGGTAAATCTCTTCTGCACCCTCCCTAAAGCCTCCACATTCTTCTGGTAGTGTGGCGACCAGAATTGAACATTATACTCCAAGAGTGGCCTAACTAAGGTTCTGTACAGCTGCAACATGACTTGCCAATTCTTATCCTCAATGCCCCAGCCAATGAAGGCAAGCATGGCGTATGCCTTCTTGACTACCTTCTCCACCTGTGTTGCCCCTTTCAGTGACCTGTGGACCTGTACACATAGATCTCTCTGACTGTCAATACACTTGAGGGCTCTACCATTTACTGTATGTTCCCTACCTGTTTTAGAACTTCCAAAATGCATTACCTCACATTTGTCCGGATTAAACTCCATCTGTCATCTCACCGCCCAAGTTTCCAAATGATCTAAATCCTGCTGTATCCTCTGACAGTCCTCATCGCTATCCGCAATTCCACCAACCTTTGTGTCGTCCGCAAACTTACTAATCAGACCAGTTACATTTTTCTCCAAATCATTTATATATACTATGAACAGCAAAGGTCCCAGCACAGATCCCTGTGGAGCACCACTAGTCACAGCCCTCCAATCAGAAACGCACCCTTCCACTGCTACTCTCTGCCTTCTATGACCTAGCCAGTTCTGTATCAATCTTGCCAGCTCACCTCTGATCCTGTGTGACTTCACCTTTTGTACCAGTCTGCCATGAGGGACCTTGTGAAAGGTCATATTGAAATGAAATGAAATGAAAATGAAATAAAAATCGCTTATTGTCACAAGTAGGCTTCAAATGCAGTTACTGTGAAAAGCCCCTAGTCGCCACATTCCGGCACCTGTTCGGGATAGACAACATATAGACAACATATAGACAACATCCACTGCCCTACCTGCATCAATCATCTTTGTGACCTCCTCGAAAAACTCGATCAAGTTAGTGAGACACGACGTCCCCTTCACAAAACCATGCTGCCTCTTGCGAATACGACTCCTTACTTCCAAATGGCAGTAGATCCTATCTCAAAGAATTCTCTCCAGTAATTTCCCTACCACTGATGTAAGGCTCACCGGCCTGTAGTTCCCTGGATTATCCTCGCTACTGTTCTTAAACAACATTGGCTATTCTCCAGTCCTCCGGGACGTCACCTGAAGACAGTGAGGATCCAAACATTTCTGTCAAGGCCCCAGCAATTTCCACTCTTGCCTCCTTCAGTATTCTTGGGTAGATCCCATCAGGCCCTGGAGACTTATCCACGTTAATATTTTTCAAGACGCCCAACACGTCGTCTTTTTGGATCTCAATGTGACCCAGGCTATCCAGACTCAACATTCACCAATTCCTTCTCTTTGGTGAAAACTGATGCAAAGTATTCATTTAGTACCTCGCCCATTTCCTCTGGCTCCAGACATAGATTCCCTCCCCTGCCCATCAGTGGTCCAACCCTTTCCCTGGCTACCCTCTTTCTTTTTATGAACGTATAAAATGCCTTGGGATTTTCCTTAACCCTATTTGCCAATGACTTTTCATGACCCCTTTTAGCCCTCCTGACTCCTTACTTAAGTTCCTTCCTACTTTCCTTATATTCCACACAGGCTTCATCTGGTCTCAGCCTTCTAGCCCTGACAAATGCCTCCTTTTTCTTTTTGACGAGGCCTACAATATCCCTCATTATCCAGGGTTCCCGAAATTCGCCGTATTTATCCTTCTTCCTCACAGGAACATGCCAGTCCTGAATTCCATTCAACTGACATTTGAAAGCCTCCCACATGTCAGATGTTGATTTACCCTCAAACATCCGCCCCCAATCTAGGTTCTTCAGTTCCAAACTAATATTGTTATAATTAGCCTTCCCCCAATTTAGCACATTTACCCTAGGACCACTCTAATCCTTGTCCAGCAGCACTTTAAAACTCTGAATTGTGGTCACTGTTCCTGTAATGCTCCCCTACTGAAACTTCTATCAGCTGGCCAGGCTCATTCCCCAATACCAGGTCCAGTACAGCCCCTTCCCTAGTTGGACTTTTTTTTAGAGAAATACAGCACGGAACAGGCCCTTCAGCCCATGATGTTGTGCCGAACTTTTGTCCAAGGTTAATCATAGATCATAGAATTTTGGTCACTAAGGGCAATTTATCATGGCCAATCCACCTAACCTGCACATCTTTGGACTGTGGGAGGAAACCGGAGCAACCGGAGGAAACCCATGCACACACGGGGAGGATGTGCAGACTCAACACAGACAGTGACCCAAGCCGAAATCGAACCGAGGACCCTGGAGCTGTGAACCAATTGTGCTACCCACAATGCTACCATGCTGCCCTTAAGAACAAATTAATCTACACTCCATTATTCTACCATAAACCATGTACCTATCCAATAGCCGCTTGAAGGTCCCTAATGTTTCAGACTCAACTACTTGCACAGGCAGTGCATACCATGCCCCCACTACTCTCTGGATAAAGAACCTACCTCTGACATCCCCCCTATATTTTCCTCCATTTACCTTAAATTTATGTCCCCTTGTAATAGTTTGTTCCACCTGGGGAAAAAGTCTCTGACTGTCTACTCTATCTATTCCCCTGATCATCTTATAAACCTCTATCAAGTCGCCCCTCATCCTTCTCCATTCTAATGAGAAAAGGTCTGGCACCCTCAACCTTTCCTCGTATGACCTTCTCTCCATTCCAGGCAACATCCTTGTAAATCTCCTTTGCACCTTTTCCAAAGCTTCCACATCCTTCCTAAAATTAGGTGACCAGAACTGCACACAGTAGTCCAAATGTGGCCTTACCAAGGTTTTGTACAGCTGCATCATCACCTCACGGCTCTTAAATTCAATCCCTCTGCTAATGAACGCTAGCACACCATAGGCCTTCTTCACAGCTCTATCCACTTGAGTGGCAACTTTCAAAGATCTATGAACATAGACCCCAAGATCTCTCTGCCCCTCTACATTGCCAACAACCCTACTGTTAACCCTGTATTCCGCATTCATATTTGTCCTTCCAAAATGGACAACCTCACACTTGTCAGGGTTAAATTCCATCTGCCACATCTCAGCCCAGTTCTGCATCCTATCTATGTCTCTTTGCAGCCGACAACAGCCCTCCTCACTATCCACAACTCCATCAATCTTCGTATCATCTGCAAATTTACTGACCCACCCTTCAACTCCCTCATCCAAGTCATTAATGAAAATCACATACAGCAGAGGACCCAGAATTATCTACGTATTATTTTACGAAGCCCTCCTGGATGCTCCTTACAAACTCTGCCCTGTCCAGGCCCCTAGCACTAAGTGAGTCCCAGTCAATATTGGGGAAGTTAAAATCTCCCATCACAACAACCCTGTTGCTTTTACTTGTTTCCAAAATCTGTCTAACTATCTGCTCCTCCATCTCCTGCTGGCTGTTGGGAGGTCTGTAGTAAACTCGCAACATTGTGACTGCACCCTTCTTATTCCTGATCTCTACCCATATAGCCTCGCTGCCCTCTGAGGTCTCCTCCCACAGTACAGCTATGATATTCTCCCTAACCAGTAGCGCAATTCCTCCACCCCTTTTACATCCCCTCTATCCTGCCTGAAATATCTAAATCCTGGAATGTTTAGCTGCCAATCCTGTCCTTCCCTCAACCAGGTCTCTACAATGGTAACAACATCATAGTTCCAAGTACTAATCCAAGCTCTAAGTTAATCTGCCTTACCTGTTATACTTATTGCATTAAAACATATGTACTTCAGGCCACCAGACCAGCTGTTTTCAGCAACATCTCCCTGTCTGCTCTTCCTCAGAGCCATACTGGCCCTATTCTCTAGTTCTCCCTCAATATTTTCACCTTCTGACCTATTGCTCCAGTACCCACCCCCCTGCCATACTAGTTTAAACCCTCCCGTGTGACACTAGCAAACCTCGCGGCTCCTTCCTCAGGTGAAACCAGTGCTCCGAAAGCTAGTGTTTGAAACAAACATGCTGGACTTTAATCTGGTGCTGTAAGACTTCTTACTGTGTTCACCCCAGTCCAACGCCGGCATCTCCACATCATTCCTATTTCTAGCCTCACTGGCACGTGGCATAGGGTGTATTCCCGAGATTACAACCCTTGAGGTCCTGTCTTTGAACTTTCTGCCTAGCTCCCTGAACTCCTGCTGCAGGACCTCATCCCCCTTCCTGCCTATGTCGTTAGTACCAATAATGCCTTTTGATCCCATGGGGTTCCGGTGCCAATGTTGAAGAATCCCAGGGCAACCCTTCCTTGACTTTTTTCACAGTATCGAATCAGCCACCTCTGATGAGACAGGCCAGACCCAGAGATGGTGATGATGGTGTCTGCAGCATCACCTATAAACTATGATTCTGTGAGTATGAATATGTCAGGCTGTTGCATTACCATTCTTTGGGATAACTCTCCAGTTTTGGCACATGCACCCAGGAGCTGTTTACGGGGTTGACAGTGCTGGGTTTCACATTGTAATTCCTGGTGTGTAGGTCGACACTGGGTGTTTTGCCTGGCTTCATTCCTTTTTGACTTTGTAGCTGTTTGATTACAATTCAATGTTGTGCTGCTCAGCCATTGCTGAGGGCAGTGGGTCATGCCGTGAATCTGGATCCACATGTCGGCCAGTTCGGGTAAGGATGGCAGCTTTCCCTCGCCAAAGGGTATTTCTGAACCAGGAGCTTCGGCTGGGGCGGAACTCGCTCCGCGCCGGTCGGCGTGCCCTCCCCTGGCGATTCTCCGGCCCGCGATGGGCCGAAGTCCTGCCGCTGTCATGCTTCTCCCGCCGCCGTGGATCAAACCATCAAACCACCTACCTTACCGGTGGGAGCAGGCGGCGTGGGCAGGCTCCGGGGTCCGGCTCCGGGGTCCTGGGGTTATGGCCCCGGAGGTGCCCCCACGGTGGCCTGGCCAGCGATCGGGCCTGTGCCGTGAGGGCACTTTTTAACTTCCGCCTTTGCCATGGTCTTCACCATGGCGGAGGCAGAAGTGACCCCCTCCCCTGCGCATGCGCAGGGATGTCGTCAGCAGCCTCTGACGCTCCGGCGCATGCGCAGACTTCTGCCGGCCGGCGAGGTCCCTTCGGCCCCGGCTGGCGTGGCTACAAAGGCCTTCCACGCCAGCCAGCGGAGCGCCAACCACTCCAGCGTGGGCCTAGCCCCTCAGTCTTAGGGCTTGGCCCCTAAAGGTGCGGAGACGTCCGCACCATTGGGGAGGCCCGACGCCGGAGTGGTTCACGACACCATCACACCGGGACCCCCCCATTCTGCCGGGTAGGGGAGAATCCCGGCCCTGGTTCATGAATGTCCTTTAGAGAAGGTCTGGTCTCAGGGTTAGGGATCCTCTAGGAAATAGTGATCACAATATAATAGAATTTAGCATTCAGCTGGAGTGTGAGAAAATTGGGACTGAAATATCAGTATTAAACTTAAAGAAGGGGACCTACAAAAGTATGAGAATGGAATTGGCCAAAGTGGACTGTTCACGTAGACTAGTGGGTAAAACAATGGCTGAGCAGCAACAGACATTTCGGGAGATAATTCATGATGCCCAGCAAAAATACATTCCAATGAGGAGGAAAGACTCTAAGGGGAGGAAAAATCTATCATCGAAAACCAAGGAAGTTAAGGAGGGCATTAAGTTAAAAGTGGAAACAATAAAAGATGGCAAAGGTAATGATAGGTCAGAAGAGTGGGATAGATTCAAAATGCAGCAAAGATGGACTAAATAAATAATCAGGAAGAAGAATATAAACTATGAGGGCAAGTTTGTGAGAGACATAAAAACAGACAATAAGGGTTTTTATAAAAGTACATTAAAAGTAAGAGGAGTAAAGGAAAGCATTGGCCCCAGAGAGAATGAAACTGCGGAAGTAATTATGCGGAACCAGGAAATAACTGAGGAGTTATATAGATATGTTTTTTTTTTTAAATAATTTTTATTAAGGTTTTCACAAAATATAAACAACAAAACAATATTAACATAATAACCATTGTAAAGACCCAAGAACAACACCCACCCCCCTAAATCAGAAAAAAAAGGCAAACAACAGAAAGGAAAGAGATAACACCCGCCACATCCCACAAACCCATGTACACACTTCTCCCTCCCACCAAACCCAATCCCCCCCCGCGCCCCTTCCCCCCCTCCCCCCCCATATAGATATGTTGCATTGGTCTTTAACATAGAGGATACTACAAGGACAGCACGGTAGCACAGTGGTTAGTACCGTTGCTTCACAGCTCCAGGGTCCCAGGTTCGATTCCCCGCTGGGTCACTGTCTGTGCAGAGTCTGCATGTTCTCCCGTGTCTGCATGGGTTTCCTCCAGGGGCTCCGGTTTCCTTCCACAGTCCAAAGATGTGCAGGTTAGGTGGATTGGCCATGCTAAAGTACCCTTAGTGTCCAAAAAAAAAAGGTTAGGTGGGGTTACTGATTCACAGGGATAGGTTGGAAGTGTGGGCTTAAATGGGGTGCTCTTTCCAAGGGTTGGTGCAGACCCGATGGGCCAAATGGCCTCCTTCTGCACTGTAAATTCTATGATTCTATGGTTACAAGCATATCAGAAATAGTAACCATCACCAGACAATTAGTTTTAGGCAAACTGATGGGATTAAAGGCTGATAAGTCCCCTGGACCTGATGGTTTGCATACCAGGAACTTAAAGGAGGTTGCCACAGGGATCACAGATATATTGGTAGTTATTTTCCAATAATCCTTGAATTTTGGAACTGTGCCAAATGATTGAGAAACTGCCAATTTCGATTCCCGTACCAGCCTCCCCAGACAGGCGCCGGAATGCGGTGACTAGGGGCTTTGCACAGTAACTTCATTGAAGCCTACTTGTGACAATAAGCGATTTTCATTTCATTTCAAAAGGGAAGAAGACAAAATGCAGGAAACTAGAGGCCAGTTAGTCTAACTTCAGTTTTTAAAAAAAAAATTTGAATGGATTATTAAGCAATGCACTTGGAAAGTCCTAATCTGATCAATCATAGTCAGTCTGGTTTTGTGAAAGGACGAATCATGTTGACAATTTTACTAACGTTCTTTGAGGAGGTACCAGGCAGAGCAGACAGAGGAGGACCAATTGATGTTGTATGGTTGGATTTTCAAAGGGAATTTGATAAGGTGCCACGCAAAAGGCTACAACGTCAGATGGAAGCTCATGGTGTTGGAGGGAATATTCCAGCATGGATAGAGGAGTGGTTAACTAATGGGGAGCAGTGAGTAGCGATAAGGGGGTCTTTCTCAGGTTGGAGAGCGGTAACCATGGGAGTGCCACAGGGATCAGTGCTGGGACAGCAGCTCTTCACAATATATATTAATGCTTTGGAGGAAGGAGCAGAGTGCACTGTGACCAAATTTACAGCTGACAGAAAGGTGGGACGAAAGGCAGGTTGTAAGGAGGATAGAAATAGTTTACAGAGAGATATTGACAGGTTAAGCGAGTGGGCAGAACATTGGCAAATGACATTCAATGTGGCAAAATGTGAGATGGTTCATTTTGGAAGAAAGAATGAGAAGGCGGATTATTATTTACACGGAGAGAGATGGCCGAAAGCTGTGTCACAAAATAATACAACTCTTTATTAGTGTCACAAGTAGGCTTACATTAACACTGCAATGAAGTTACTGTGAAATTCCCCTAGTCGCCACACTCCGGCATCTGTTCGGGAACACAGCAGGAGAATTCAAAATCCCCAATTCACCTAACCCGCACGTCTTTCGGGACATGTGGGAGGAAACCGGAGCACCCGGAGGAGATTCACGCAGACACAAGGAGAACGTGCCGTCTCTGCGCAGAAAGTGATCCTGGCCGGGAATCGAACCTGGGACCTTGGCGCTGTGAAGCAACAGTGCTAACCACTGTGCTACCGTGTTGTCCCCAAGGACTTGGGGTCCTTGATCCTGAAACTCAGAAAGCTAGCATACAGGTACAGAATGTAATAGGGAAGGCAAATGGAATGCTGGCTTTAATTTCAAGGCAGTTGGAGTATAAAAGTAAAGTGGTGTTGCTGCAACTGTACAGGGTTCCAGTGAGGCCACGTTTAGAGTACTGCGTACAGTTTTGGTGCCAATATTTAGGGAAAGGTATATTATCACTGGAGGCAGCACAGATGAGATTTACTAGATTGATACAGAGTATGGGGGGACTGCCATATGAGGAAAGATTAAACCGGTCGGGTCTGCAATCCTTGGTGTTCAGACGAATGAGAGGTGATATGATTGAAACACATAAGATTCTTAGGGGGTTAGATAGGGTAAATGTTGAGAGGATGTTTTCACTCATGGAGTGTCAGTCCAAAAAACACAGTCACAAAATAAGAGAATCTGAGGAAGAATTTCTTCTCTCAAAGTGTTGTGAAGCTTTGAAATTCTTTACTCCAGGAAGCTGCGGAGTTATCCAGGAAGCTGGGGAGGCCGAGTCCGAGAGCAATTTTAGAACTAGGAAAAAGAACAAAGAAAATTACAGCACAGGAACAGGCCCTTCGGTCCTCCCAGCCTACACCGATCCAGATCCTTTATCTAAACCTGTCCCCTATTTTCCAAGGTCTACTTCCCTCTGTTCCCTGCCCGTTCATATATCTGTCTAGATGCATCTTAAATGATGCTATCGTGCCTGCCTCTACCACCTCCGCTGGCAAAGCGTTCCAGGCACCCACCACCCTCTGCGTAAAAAACTTTCCACGCACATCTCCCTTAAACTTTCCCCCTCTCACTTTGAAATCGTGACCCCTTGTAATTGACACCCCCAATCTTGGAAAAAGCTTGTTGCTATCCACCCTGTCCATACCTCTCATAATTTTGTAGACCTCAATCAGGTCCCCCCTCAACCTCCGTCTTTCCAACTAAAACAATCCTAATCTACTCAACCTTTCTTCATAACTAGCACCCTCCATACCAGGCAACATCCTGGTGAACCTCCTCTGCACCCTCTCTAAAGCATCCACATCCTTCTGGTAATGTGGCGACCAGAACTGCACGCAGTATTCCAAATGTGGCCTAACCAAAGTCCTATACAACTATAACATGACCTGCCGACTCTTGTACTCAATACCCCGTCCGATGAAGCTGAGATCGATAGGTTTTAAGCAACAGGGTTACAGAGGATCTGAAGAAATACTTGCAACAAAGTAGTAGTAGTATTTTTATCACCATCAACCTGTCTCAAGGTAATTCACAAACCAGTGAACATAGTGAGTGTTAGATCAGCCATAATCTTAAGAATGGTGCAGCAGGCTCGAAGGGCTGAATGGCCTACTCCTGTTCCTATTTCTTCTGGTCTTATGGTCTACATTTGACTGGAGACCCGCAGTAAGTGTGATTGACTCTTAACTTCCATCTGAAATGGCCAAATAACCTACTCAATCAAGTGTAATTACAGATGCTGACCTTGTCAGCAATGTCCACACCTCATGAAATAATTTTATAAAAGGAACTAGTGGGGTGGGGGGTTAAGGATGACTTTTTTCACACAGAGGGTGATTATGTCCTGGAGCTCAGTGCCTGAAGGGGTGATGGAAGAAGATTCAGTAGTAACTTTCAAGGCCATGGATCAAGATCTCAAAAGTGGGGTTAGGTTGGATGATGGGCCGAATAGCCTCCTTCCATACTGTAAATGTCTACGACATTTTGATGCACAGAGGGTGCGGTGTCAAGAATCCAGCATGTACCTGCAGGACAGTGAGGGTCATCTCTAATTGTCTAAGTTAGCTCTTGGACAAATAGTGGCATGTTGGGACGAACATGCATTCATCTGTACTTTTGCAAGTGAGGCCAGCATTGGGTGATAGATTCTGTGTTGGAGCTTTACGCACGAGCAATGGGAGGGAACACTTCCAAGGTGACACATCGGACTTTGGAGCACAGCGGGAATTTATTAATAATAATAATAATAATAACAATCGCTTATTGTCACAAGTACGCTTCAATGAACTTACTGTGAAAAGCCCCTAGTCACCACATTCCGGTGCCTATTCAGGGAGGCCGGTAAGGGAATTGAACCCGCGCTGCTGGCATTGCTCTGCATTACAAGCCAGCTGTTTAGCCCACTGTGCTAAACCAGCCTCGTGGTGCTGGAATTTGGTGCAGAGGGGATAGAGAAGCTCTTTCGCTTTTTGCTTTTTTTTTTTAACTTTTTCACTCTTCAGGGAGTCGTTTTTCCCTGCTGTAGTAGTACAGGCTGCAAGGGAGAGAGCTGATTGGTAACTAACAGGTAAGGTCAGGTAAGTATTTCCTACTTTTAACGCTTACTGTGGTTTATAGTTTGAAAGGGCTATATTCTGTAGTAATGAGGACCAGAAAAGAAGTGCCCAAGAGCAATTGATTTTCTGATATTAAGCATCTTCCAAAGGTTTAATTCAAAGAGGTATGTCACGGAGAACTTCAAGCCATGGGGTGCTCCTGCTGCTCCATGTGGGAAGCTGGGAACACTTCCGGTGCCCGGGGCCAGTATGTGTCCAGGAAGTGTTTCCAGCTGCAGAACCTGGGGGCCCAGGTTTTGGAGCTTGACCAGCGGTTGAGGACACTGTGGAGCATCATGAGGTGGAGAGTATCGTGGATAGCAAGTATAGAGAGGTAGTCACACCGCAGGTTCAGAGTCCACAGGCAGGAAGGGATTGGGTGACCACCAGACACATCAAGAGGACTAGGCAGGCAGTGCAATAGTCTCCTGTGGCCATTCCTCTGCAAAACAGATATACCGCTTTGGATACTGTTTGGGGAGTAGCCTCTCAGGGGAAAGCAGCAACAACCAAATTTGTTGCACGACAGTTGACCCTGCTGCACAGAGGAGGAATGCAATAGTAATAGATGATTCAATTGTAAGGGGAATAGATCGGCATTTCTGTGGCTGCAAACAAGATTCTGGGATGGTATTTGCCTCCCTGGTGCGAGGGTCAAGAATGCCTCAGAACACTTACAGGACATTCTGGAGGGAGTGTGTGAACAGGCAGTGATCATGGTGCACATTGGTACAAACGACACACATAAAAAAAGGGAAGTGGTCCTAAAATCAGAATATAGGGAGTTAAGACCTACATTGAAAAGTAGGACCTCAAAGGCCGTGATCTTAGGATCATTACCAGTGTCACATGCTAGGCAGAGTAGGATTAGCAGGCTATATCGGATGAATGCCTGGCTGGAACGATTGTGCAAGGGGGAGGGTTTCTGATTCCTGGGAAAGTGGCACCAGTTCTGCAGGAGGTAGGACCAGTACAAACTGGATGGGTTATGCCTGGGAAGGACCAAGTCTGATGTATAATGACGATTGATTGCTTGTGTGGTTGCGGAGGGTTTAAACTATCAGGCAGTGGGATGTGAACTTAATCAGGGTGACAAGGACAGCAAGAAAACAAAGGATAGTAAAATGCAAAAACGGTAGACAGGGTAATAAAGGGTGAGAGACAAATAGGGACACAATATAAAGAAAAATTAGGATGATTCAAAATGTCAAAAAGACAAGCCTAAAGACTTTGTATCTTAATGCATGATCATCCGGAATAAGGTAAATGAACTAACAACGCAAATTGAGGTAAATTAACATGATCTCACACAGCCATTTTGGAGATATGGTTACAAGGAAATCAAAACTGTGAACTTAATATTCAGGGTTTTTTTGACCTTCTGGAAAGACAGAAGGGAAGGAAAAGTTGGTGGGGTAGCACTGTCATTAAGAGATGAAAAGAGGACAGTTGTGAGACATGATCTAGATTCGGAGAATGTAGAATCCATTTGGGTGGAGGTAAAAAACAGCAAGGGAAAGAAGACATTGGTAGGTGCAGTGTACAGACCCCAAACAGTAGCCACACAACAGGAAATGTTATACACCAACAAGTAATAGGAGCATGTAAAAATGGATAAAGCAGTAATTATGGGTAACTTTAGTCTTCATGTTAAATGGGTTAATCACATTGGAAGCGTAGCTACGGCAACGGACTCAGAGTGCATTATGAACTTCCATTTCCAAAGGCAATATGTCATGGAGCCAACCAGGAAACAGGTTCTTTTGCATTTCGTAATGGGTAATCATAGAATTTACAGTGCAGAAGGAGGCCATTTACTCCATCGAGTCTGCACCGGCTCTTGGGAAGAGCACCCTACTTAAGCCCACACCTCCACCCTGTCCCCGTAACCACGGGGCTTTTCACAGTAACTTCATTTGAAGCCTACTTGTGACAATAAGCAATTTTCATTTCATTTTCATTTTCTGTAACCCCACCTAACCCAAGGGTAATTTTACATGGCCAATCCACCTAACCTGCACATCTTTAGACTGTGGAAGGAAACCGAAGCACCCGGAGGAAACCCACGGAGACACAGGGAGAACGTCCAGAGTCCAAAGATGTGCAAGTTAGGTGGATTGGCCATGATAAATTGCCCTTAGTTTCCAAAATTGCCCTTAGTGTTGGGTGGGGTTACTGGGTTATGGGGATAGGGTAGTGGTGTTAACCTTGGGTAGGGTGCTCTTTCCAGGAGCCGGTGCAGACTCGATGGGCCGAATGGCCTCCTTCTGCACTGTAAATTCTATGATCCACACAGACAGTGACCCAAGCCGGGAATCAAACCTGGGACCCTGGAGCTGTGAAGCAACTGTGCTAACCACTGTGTTACTGTGCCACCCATGAGGCAGGTTTAATAAATTACCTCACTTAGGAAGTAGTGATCATAAAATGAAATAATTTAGAAATTTTACAGTGCAGAAGGAGGCCATTTGGCCCATTGGGTTTGCACCGACCCCTTGAAATTAGCACCTCCCTCGGCAACACCCCTCCCCCAATCTTTCCTTTGGACTGTGAGAGGAAACTGGAGCACCAGGAGGAAACCCACGCAGATACGAGGAGAACGTGCAAACTCCACACAGACAGTCACCCAGGGCCGAAATTGAACACCGACCCTCGGCACTGTGAGGCAGCAGTACTAACCACTGCACCATTGTGCTGTAGTAACAAATGAACAAACTAACTGACTGGCTAACTAATATTTGTTTTTAAATCAAGCAGTAAGCACCCAAATTATAAATAAAACAAAGGAAAGTTAACAATCTAAATGAATCAAGGCAAAATATTGCAGATGCAGAGTGCTGATATAAAAATAAAATATGTTGGAAGTGTGGTGATATGCATCACTGTAAATACACAAGGGGTTAATCTAAATACACTATGACTAAGTAAACACTAGAGGGAGCACCAGAGACGTTATGACATGCAGACATACAGCTAATGAACACATAGAATGGGACACGACCAATGGGCAGTCAAGATACCACAAGGAGGCATATATAAGGACAGGGCACACATGCTCTGTCTCGTTTCCACAGGCGATAATTAGAGAGTAGGAGAGGGGCAGATCAGACGCACCACGTGGCTTAGAGCAGACTGGTTAGTTAGACTGAGTTACTACAGCAAGATTAGCAGGAGAGTTGAACTCATAGAGAACTGTGCTAATGGTTCAATAAATCACGTTGAACTTACTTCAAAGTCTGGAGTATCTTTTGGTCAAAGCTGCATCGAGTTGCAGCCTGTGTTATCCCAGAGTACATAACATAACACAACAGGAAGATCCAACATATCAGCAAGCATCTGTGGAGAATGAAAGAGTTAAGGGGGTAAGCCAGTGTAGGGTTTGTGACAGCAAACTGACTTTCCATCCTCTCAATCCGACAGTAATTTTGGGATATGGTCGCGATAACGTGGAATTCCCGAAGCTGCAACCTGTCAATTGTTGCTCCCTCACAGAGAGCACAGTGGACACTCTCCCCCATCCTCTCAGGGTCAGCAATCAGCAAACTCAATGATCTGTGAGAACTTCACCTTTTCTCTCACGTTGCTGTTAGAAACTCTATAAAGAAAAGTTAAGCCTTGTTCTACGAAGCCTTATTCACACAAAAGGTGATGGTAGAAGGCTGTTTGAGGAACAGGAGGCCGGTGTCAAAGAACAAAGAACAATACAGCACAGGAACAGTCCCTTCGGCCCTCCTTCAGCCCTCCAAGCCTGTACCACCCATCCAGATGCATACCGCAGTGATCAGTGCTGGATCGCTTAATGTTAGATATATATATAAATGATATAAGCGGGAACGTGGGGGCGGGGGGGGGGGGGGGCGGTGATCAGTAAGTTTGCAGTCAACACCAAGTGTGGTAGGTTGGTTAACAATGAAGAAGAGGGTTATAGGTTACAGGAAGATATAGATGGGTTGGTCAGATGGGCAGATGGTATTTGCCCCTGGTCAGTGTGAGGTGATGCACTTTGGAAGAGGAAACAGGACAAGGGAGTATGTAATGAACGGCAGGACACTAGGAAACTCAGAGGAACAGATGGATCTTGGGATACTTGTTCGCAGATCCCTGAAGGCGGCAGAGCAGGTGAATAGGGTAGTTAGGAAGACATAGGGGACACTTGTCTTCATCAGTTGTGGCATAGATTATAGGAGCAAGCAGGTTACGATGGAGCTGTATAGAACGTTGGTCAGATCACAACTAGAGTACTGCGTGCAATTCTGGTCACTTCGCTATAGGGACGGGGTGATTGCACTGGAGGGGGTATAGAGGAGATTTACTAGAATGTTGCCTGGGATGGAGCGTCTGAGCTAGAAGGAGAGACTGGATAGGCTTGGATTGTTTTCTTCAGAGCAGAGAAGGCTGAGGGGGAATATCTTTGAGGTGTATAAGATCATGAGGGGATTGGACAGGGTAAATAGGAAGCAGTTGTTCCCCTTGCTTGAGGGGTCAACTACAAGGGGGCATAGTTTTAGGGTGAGGAGCAGAAGATTCCGAGGGGATTTGAGAAAATAAAAATACTTAGGAGGGTGGTGAGAATCTGGAATGCACGGCCGGGGAAGGTAGTGGAGGCTGGAAAACTCACAACATTTAAAAAACTCTTCGATGAGCACTTGAAACATCATCATATTCAAGGATATGCACGGCATGCGCTAGGCTCAGTGCGAGATTACCGATAATTATTGTCGGTGCAGGCTCGATGGGCCAAAGGGCCTTCTCATGATTCTATGTTTCATAGTTACATAGAATTTACAGTGCAGAAGGAGGCCATTCAGCCCATCGAGTCTGCAACGGCTCTTGGAAAGAGCACCCTACCCAAGCACACACCCCCACCCTATCCCCATAACCCAGTAATCCCACCCAACACTAAGGGAAATTTTGGACTCTAAGGGCAATTTAGCATAGCCAATCCACCTAACCTGCACATCTTTGGACTGTGGGTGGAAACTAGAGCACCCGGAGGAAACCCATGCACACACAGGGAGAACGTGCAGACTCTGCACAGACAGTGACCCAGCGGGGAATCGAACCTGGGACCCTGGCGCTGTGAAGTAATTGTGCGAACCACTATGCTACCGTGCTGCCCAAATGTGTGGCTGATATGAAAAAAAAACTTTTATTGAAAGCATTTTCAATATAAACATATCCAAGAAATACACAAGTCAATTGCCGCAACAGGAAACAACGCCCTACCCCTCCCTCCCTACATACCCCTCAATAAACACCCCCCACTCACCCCGCAGCCACCCAGGCATCCGTCCCCCTTGCCCAGTTTTTCACTCACCCCCCACCCAAATGAAAAAGAAAATGAACCCCCTCCCCTCGCTGGCGACTCAAGACTCCTCAAAGAAGTTGATGAACAGCTCCCACCTCGAGGTGAACCCCTCCCCCGCAGCTCAAAGGGTGAACTTGATCGTCTCCAAATGCAGGAACTCTGCCGAATCTCTCACCCACACCCCTGCCCTTGGCGACTCCTGGCCCCAACACAACAAAATCCATCTCCGTACTATCAGGGTGGCAAAAGGTTTACACATCGGCCTCTCTCCCCACCTGCACTCCCGGATCCTCTGACACTCTAAATATCACCACCTCCAGACTCGGGGCGACCTCAACCCCCAGAACCTTTCACATTACATCCGAAAACCCTTGCACCCTCAACCACAGTAACTCATTATCTCAGATACGCCCAAAACATATGCATTTGCTTCTCTGGACCCACCAAATACACTGTCCACACCTCTCCTCCACCCCTGGAAAGAATGGACTCATTCTGGACACAGTCATGTGGGCCCTGTACACCACCTTAAATTGTACAAGGCCTAGTCTCGCACACAGTGAGGATGCAGTCACCCTCCGCAGAACTTCACTCCATACTGCGACCCCAATGCCCCAGATCCCCTCCCACTTCGGCCTGACCTCCTCCATGGGAGCACTCTCACATGTCCACAACTCTGCCCTCCCTCATCTCATCCCCGGGCAGAAGCTTATCCTCCAATGCAGCATCGGAAACGAGGGCACCTCCTTCCTCTTGAAGTCCCGAAACTGTAGATATCTGATGCCATTCCCTTCCGACAACTGATATGCTGATATGTCACCTCCAGCTCCTCCAGGCCTGCAACCCTTCCTCCCACAAACAAATCCCTAAAATATTCTATCCGCACCTCAGAACCTCGCATCCAACGGGGTCGGCACAAACCTATGATTATCACGAATTGGTGTACAGAAGGACATGCCTTTCAATCCAACGTGTGACCGACAACACTGGTTCCAAACTCTCAGTGCGGATACCACCACCAGGCTCGGGACGTACCTGACCGGTGAGAATCGAAAGGGGCACCAACAACAGAGCCCTCAGGTTGGGCCTGATACACGGGGCTGTCTCTATCTGCCCCTGAACGGTCCGCCCCTCCACCACCCATTTCTTAACAATTGCAACATTAGCTGCTCAGTGTAGCAGTTCAACAAGCTTAGCAATGCTGACCCACCCACTGACCTCACCCCCCCCCCCATTTATCCCTCTCCAAAACACCCTCCTAACCCACAGAGCATTTCCTGCCCACACAAACCGCAAGATCATCCCATTCATCCTCTCAAAGCTCCTGACCAGCTCTGAAATGTACAGCAGGCGATCATCTGCGTACAAGGAACGCAGTGCTTGACGCCACCACCCCGCTCAATGCCCCTCCACTCCTTCAAACCCCTAAGCGCCACTGCCGGCGGTTCAATTGCCAGGGAAAAGAGCAGGGGAGAGAGTGGATGCTCCTGCCTTATCCTTCGGTGCACCCCAAAATAATCCGAACTGACTTTGTTCATCCGAATACTCGCCTGGTGTAGTATGCACAGGGCCGGCTCAAGGCACCGGCAACTCGGGCAGTCGCCCGGGGCGCCATGTGCCAGAGACTCGGGTCCCACGCATGCGCAGTTGGGCCGGTGCCAAACCGCGCATGCGCGGTGGCCGCCCTCCCCCAGGGTCCGTCCCCCCCCCCTCGGGTCCGCCCCCGCCCCCCCCCTCGGGTCCCCCCCTCGGGTCCCCCCCCGCCCCCCCCCCTCGGCCCCCCCCCGGCCCCGCCCCCCGGCCCCACCCCCCCAAGGGCGCCGAAGTTCAGCTTGCCCGGGGCGCCAGCAACCCTAGGGCCGGCGCTGAGTATGCAGCAACTGAACCCAATCCACAAACCCCTGCCCAAACACGAACCGCCCCAACACCTCGAACACATATTCTCATTCAACCCGGGTGAACGCCTTCTCCGCGTCCATTGCCACAACTACTCCCACTTCCCGGTCCTCCGAGTGCATCATTATAATGTTAAGCAACCTCCATTCGTTCGCCGACAACTGCAGCCCCTTCACAAACCCTGTCTGGTCCTCACCTATCACTTCCGGCACACAATCCTCTACCCGCGTCGCCATCACCTTTGTCAACAACTTTGCATCTACATTCAACAGAGAGATCGGGCTGTATGACCCACACTGCTCCAGGCCTTTGTCCTTCTTTAGAATGAGCGATATCGAAGCCTGAGGCAGTGTGGAAGGAAGCTCACCCCTCACGATCGACTCATTATACATCTCCACTGACAGGGGCCCCAGCTTCAATCCAAACATCTTCTAGAACTTTACTGGGAACCCATCTGGAGACGGGGCCTTCCCTGCCTGCATAGATCCCAGGCAATCCATTACCTCCCTCAGCCCAATCAGGACTTCCAGCCTCTACTGAACTCTCGGAAACTCCAACCAGTCCAAAAACTGCCTCATCCCTTCATGCCCCAGCGGAGGTTCCGAATCTTACAATCGCTGGTAAAAAGACTCAAAAATCCGTTCACCCCTTCCGGCTCCAATACCACCGTGCCCCTATCGCCTCTCACCCTCCAAATTTCCCTCGCCGCCGCCTGCTTCCTCAACTGGCACACAAGCATCCTGCTAGCTTTCTCATCATATTCATATACCACCCCTCTGGCTCTATGCCATTGCCCACTGTCTTGCTCATAAGCACCAGCCCAAACTCCATCTGAAGTCTCTGCCTCTCCTTTAGTAACACCCCTCCAGGTGCCACCAAATATCTCCGGTCCACTCTCAGAATGCCCTCCACCGACCTCAACCTCTCAGCACTCTCCACCCTACAGCCACCCAAATCATTATAAATTCCTCCCTTACCACTGCCTTCAGTGCCTCCCACAACGTGGAGTCAGAAACCGCTCCCCTCTTATTCTGCACCACATAATTCCGGATGGCCAGCTTCACCGTTTCGCAAACCCCCTTATCCGCCAATAACCCCACATCCAACCTCCACTGTGGCTGCTGGGTCTCCCCCTTCGCCACCCGCAACTCCACCCAATGCAGCACGTGCTCAGAGACCACAATCGCCAAATATTCTGATATAACCACCCCCGCCAACAGGACCTTATCCAAGACAAAGGTATCAATCCAGGAGTATGACCGATCCAATCAGTTAACCGTATTAAATTTTAACCCCCCCCCCCCCCCCCCCCTCCACCCACCAATACTCAGCCGGTGAGTGTCCAAGTCCAGAATCTTTGCTAAATCCCACCTCAGAAAATCCACATCTTCCCTATCTTCCCAATCTGGGGCATATACAGTTATTAGCACCAACAGTATCCCCTCCAGCTTCCCACTCACCATCACAAATCTGCCCCCAAGTCACTTACAATACTTCGCACCGAAAGAACCATCCTCTTATTGATCAGCACCACCACCCCCTTGTCTTCATATCCACCAGTAATTATGGGCGGCATGGTAGCACAATGTTTAGCACTGTTGCTCCACAGCGGCAGGGACCCGGATTCGATTCCCGGCTTGGGTCACTGTCTGTGCGAAGTCTGCACGTTCTCCCCGTGTCTGCATGGGTTTCCTCCGGGTGCTCCGGTTTCCTCCCACAGTCCATTGATGTGCAGTTTAGGTGAATTGGACATTCTGAATTCTCCCTCTGTGTACCCAAACAGGTGCCGGAGTGTGGCAACTAGGCGACTTGGGGATTTTCACAGTAACTTCATTGTAGTGTTAGAGTCCTCATGTCCAAAGTTCAATGTCCTCACACACCCTCCAGTTCATGGTCTCTCATAAATTGACTCGCCTCCTCTTGCGGGTCAAAAGAAAACTCTTGATTCTGGTGTGACCCAGAGACGAGCAGGACACAACACTCCAAACTTTATCCCTTCCTTGTAGAGGGCCGCCTTGATCTGATCGGAACCGGCCCACCACTTGGCCAACTGCGCACCCAAGTCTTGGTAGATGCTTCGCCTGTTCCCTTCCCAGGTGCACTTTCTCGTCTACATCGCCCAGCTCAGAATCTTCTCCTTATCGAGGAAATGATGCAGCCGCACCACCATCGCCCACAGTGGCTAACCCACCTTCGGCCTCCTCCTCAATGCCCTGTGCGCTCGATCCCCCTCAGGGGGACGGTCAAAGACCCCTTCCCTCCAGAACGTCTCAAACATATTTGCCACATACTTTGTGGCCTGCATTCCCTCAATCCCTTCAGGCAGCCCCTCAGTCCGGAGATTCTGCTTTCTGGAGCTATTCTGCAGGTTCTCCACCTTCTCTCTCAACTTCTTCTGGTCTTCCACCATGCACGTCATCCTTGTTTCCAATGAGGGCAGCCAGTCCTCATGCTCTCCCACCACCTCCTCCACCTTCTGCAGCGCCAGATCCTTCACCTCCAGCCTCTGCTCCACTCTCTCAATAGCCGCCCGAAGTGGCTCCATCACCTTAGCCAGGTCGTCTGAGGCCTCCTGCCTCTGCTGCTGGAACTTGCTGTTCAGAAAGACCACCAGTTGCTCAGTAGACCACTGAGCGGGCAACACCACCCCAACACCCTCCGCTATCTTATCCTCTGTTGCACCTTGAATAATCTCTCACCCAAGCTGCTGCCTCTTACTCGTTACGCTCCTCATCTGGTAAACCATAAACCGGCCGCACCGACGGAGCACTTCTACCCCTCGGTGCTCCTGCACCTCACACCAGCAAACGCCCCTAAAAAACTGGTGAAAAGGACTCAGCAGTTCTACCTCGAGCGGGAGTGGAACCACTCACTCCTTGGCCGTCACTGGAGGTCATGTGGCTGATTTTTATCGGTGATCTAATAACTATTGCTGAACACTTAATTTCCCGTTTCTGTTCTTTCTCAATTCTGTTAATATTCAGTTTGAGAGTGAGAAACTGGGGGCGGAAACAACTGTTTGATCAACAGGGAATTACAATGAAATGAGTATAGAGTTAGCTGAATTGGACTGGGCGGATAGAGTAGCAGAATCACAGAATAATACAGGGCAGCAGAGGACCTTCGGCCCATCTAGTCTGCACCGACGCATGTAAAACATCTGAACTGCTTACCTAATCCTATTTGCCAGCAATTGGCCCATAGCCTTGAATGTTAAGACGTGCCAAGTGCACATTCAAGTACTTTTTAAAGGACGTGAGGCAACCTGCTTCCAACCCCCCCCCCCCCCCCCCCCCCCCGCTCTCCAGGGCAGTGCATTCCAGTCCGTCACAACCCTCCGAGTAAAAAAAAAGCTTTTCCTCAAACCCCCCCCCCCCCATAACCTCCTGCCCCTCACCTTGAACTTGCCCCCCCCCCGCCGCCGCTCCCCACCCCCATGTGAAGGACCCTTCAACTAAAGGGAACAGCTGCTCCTTGTGCACCCTGTCCATGCCCCTCATTATCGTGTACACCTCAACCAGGTCGCCCCTCAGTCTTCTCTGTAAATAGTCCGTGGCAGATATTTAAGGAAGGAATTCATGACTCTCAGGAACAATATATGTTTCTGTTGTGTTGTCTTAGGTGCTGCCTCTTTAAGCCAACTCCTGCATTAATGTGAACTTTTTGGGGGATTTTTAAATTATTGCTTTCAGATTCCACAATTTCACTTTTGCTTGCATCACAGGCAGTGCTAATGTATCCCCAAAGTTACTTAAATCACTGCAGCTCAGACACAGTGAGATATATCTGACAGATTTATGGCCAGTTATTATTTCTACAGTGTGGGAAATATTAAACCCCACATCCGTTCGTGCTTTTCTCAGCTCTGTCATGGCACGCGTGGAGGCGGGGGTTGGATGAGGGACTGGGAAATTGGGGGAATTCCACAACGGGATGTCTCCACCGTGCATTAAGCTGCCAGTGAGCTTTCCCGGGTTGGCTGGGGAGTAGATCAGCTGCCTACTCCATGGCTGCAGCCTGACAATTGAGATGGTTAAGACCTGGCCCATTTCAGAGGGTTTGCTGGCACCTTGCTGCTGATGGAGAGGCTGCAGAGGCCAGCACCTCAATGGAGGCAGTTTGTACGGGGTGGAGCGGGGAGGCAGAGGGGACCTCAGAGCCAGTGACAGGACTGCAGGCAGGAAAAGCTTGAGGTGATCCACCCAGATCGGCTTTCCCTCCACTCCGGGGTACCTAATGGCTTCTGCCCTCAGCATTTTCAATATAACTGCCCGCCTCCAATGGCGATTCAATACTGAGCTGCCCTTGTAGCTTCCAACCTGCCTCAGTAGTGCCCATCTCTACCTTTGGGACGGCTGAATCTTCTTTGCTGCTGGCCCTCTGATTGTGCGGCAGATGTCCACTGTCCTTGATAGGATGGCAACACAGGGAGAGCCAATTTCCAGCACATAGTGTAGTGATATGCATCACTGTATATACACAAAAGGTTAATGGAAATACACTACAACTAAGTAACCACTAGAGGGAGCACCAGAGATGTCATGACATGCAGACATGCAACCAATGGGTCATTAGAACAGGACACAACCAATGGGTAATCAGGACACCCAGAGGTGGCATTATCACAAGGGGGCACTACACGGCCCATATAAAAAGGGCAAGGCACACAGGCTCTGCCTCTTCCACTGGCAGAAACCAAGAGAGCAGGACAGGTTTGATTATCAGCAACATCACACCCGAGCACATGGTCGAGAGCAAACTTGTATAGAATCTACAGTGCAGGAGGCCATTCGGCCCATCGAGTCTGAACCTGCTCTTGGAAAGAGCACCCTACCCAAGGTCAACACATCCACCCTATCCCCATAACATAGCAACACCAACACCAAGGGCAATTTTGGACACTGAGGGCAATTAATCATGGCCAATCCACCTAACCTGCACACCTTTGGACTGTGGGAGGAAACCGGAGCACCCGGAGGAAACCCATGCACACACGGGGAGGACGTGCAGATTCCGCACAGACAGTGACCCAAGCCGGAATCGAACCTGGGACCCTGGAGCTGTGAAGCAATTGTGCTATCCACAATGCTACCGTGCTGCCCATAGTTAGCACAATAGACTCAGTTTCTAGAGGCAGATTATTAGAGTGTCAAACTCATTTAAGAGCATTGTTAATCGTTCAATAAACACATTAAACTTATCTCCGTGTCTGGAGCATCTTTCAGCAGAGCCTACATCAAGTGACAGCTTATGTTACTGGCAATAACACAACACAGCACATAGAATGAGAGGGGCACCTTATAACCTATTGTGCCTGTACTAGATCGTGAGAGTTATAAAGTCTAAGTGGTCCACAGCACAGAAAAGGCCCTTCAGCCCATCATGTTGTCTGCGCTGGTCAAAACAACCACCTAGTTATTCTCGTCCCATTTTACAGCACTTGGCCTTGTGTGCCTTGACATCGCAGGTAGACATCTAAATACTTCTTAAATGTTATGAGGGTCTCTGCCCCCACCGTCCTTTCGGGTAGTGAGTTACAGACTCCCATCACCCTCACCCCGTCTGAACCTCCTGCCCCTTACCTTAAATCTACACCCCCCCGATCACTGATCCCTCCGCCAAGGGGAAAGGTTTCTTCCTGTCTACTCTATCCATGCCCCTCATAATTTTATACATCTCAGTCATGTCCCCCCCTCAGTCCCCTCTGCTCCAAGGAAAACAACCCAGTCTATCCGCTCTCGCTTCATAACTAGCCCAGCCCAGGCAACATCCTGGTAAATCTCCTCTGCACCCTTTCCAGTGCTATCTCATCCCTCCTATAATGTGGATTCCAGAGCTGCATATAATACGCTTCTGCCATCCAACCAGAATTTTACACAGTTCCGGCATAACTTTCCTGCTCTTAAATTCTATGCCTCAGCTAACAAAGACAGGTTTACCATATGCCTTTTTTTTAAAATTTAGAGTACCCAATTCATTTTTTCCAATTAAAGGGCAATTTAGGTGTTCAATCCACCTACCTTGCACATCTTTGAGTTGGCAAAACCCACACAAACACAGGGAGAATGTGCAAACTCCACACGGACAGTGACCCAGAGCCAGGATCGAACCTGGGATCTCGGCGGCGTGTGACTGCAGGTGCTACCACTGCGCCACCATGCTGCCCTACCATATGCCTTCTTAGCCACTTTATCCAACTGCCCTGCTCCTTAAGGGACCGGGGTACATGCACAACAGGATCTGTCTGATCCTCGGTGCTTCCCATGATCCTGCCATTTATCATGTATTCCCTTGTTTGTCCTTCCCAAGTGCATCACTGCAGGCTTGTCCGGATTGAATTCCATTTGCCACTGATCAGCCCATCTGACCAGCGCATCTATGTCCTCCTGTAATCTAAGGCTATCCTGCTCACTATTCACCACCGCACCAATTTTCCTATCATCCGCCAACTGAGTGATCAACCCTCCCACATTCAATCTGAATCATTTATACAAACCATAAACAGCAAGGGCCCCAACACTGATCCCTGCGGGACCCCACTGGACACAGGCTTCCAGTCAGAAAAACACCCCTCGACCATCACCCTCTGCTTCCTGCCACTCAGCCAATTCTGCATCCAATTTGCCAAATTTCCTTGGATCTCATGGCGTTTAGCTTTGCTATCAGTCTCCCATGTGGAACCTTCTCAAAACCCTTATCTGTGTTGGAGCCCTCAATTTAATCTTACGCCCCAAGGTGGTGGTGAGCTGCCTTCTGGATCCTCTTCAGTCCATGTGGTGTAGATACACCCAATGTGCTGTGAGGGAGGGAGTTCCAGGATTTTGACTCAGTGACAGTGAAGAAACGGCGATATATTTCCAAGTCAGGATGGCTTGGAGAGGAACTTCCAAGCGGTGATGTGCCTAGGGTCCGGTTTAGCACAGTGGGCTAAATAGCTGGCTTGTAAAGCAGACCAAGGCCAGCAGCATGAGTTAAGTTCCCGTACCAGCCTCCCCGAACAGGTGCTGGAATGTGGCGACTAGGGGCTTTTCACAGTAACTTCATTTGAAGCCTACTTGTGACAATAAGCGAATTTCAGTTCATTTCATTTTCCCATATGACTGCTGCCCTTATCCTTCTGGATGGTAGGAGTCGTGGGTTTGAAAAGTGCTGTCGAAGGAGCCTTGATGAGTTCTTGCAGTGAATCTTGTAGATGGTACACATTGCTGCCCTGTGCCAGTGGAGGAGGGAGTAAATGTTTGTGGATGGCGTGCCACTCAAGCGGGTTGTTTTGTCCTGGATGGTGTCAAGCTTCTTGTGTGCTGTTGGAGCTGCGCTCATCCAGTCCAGCAGAGAATATTCCATCACACTTCTGGCAAGTGCTTTGTAGATGGTGGACAGGGTTTGGGGAGACAGGAGTTGAGGATTTCTAGCCTCTGAGCTACTCTTGTAGCCATAGTATTTATATGGCTGGTCCAGTTCAGTTTCTTGTGTTCAAGACTCTTCCTTACCTTCTCTTAACCTCTTTCTATCTCTGTAATCACTTCCAGCCCTGCTACCCTCCAAGATGTCTAAGCTCCTCCAATTCGTGCCTTTTTCACATCACTGATTTGCTTTGCTTCACCATTGGCTGTGTTTATGGGGATAGGGTGGGGGATTGGGTCCAGGTAGGGTGCTCTGTCGGAGAGTTAGTGCAGACTCAATGGGCCAAATGGCCTCCGTCTGCACTGTAGGGATTCTAGGGATTCTATGATTCAGCTAGCAAGACTCGAAGGGCTTTCTAACCCTCTCAACCTCTCTCCACTTCTTCCTATCTTTCCTTCAAACCTATTTCTCTGACCAACCTTTTGCCATCCACTCTAATATTTCCTCCCATGGTACGTTGTTAAATTCTGCCCGACAACGCCTTCGGTGAAGTGCCTTGTGGGATTTTGTGACAACCAAGGTGCTGTAGAAACGAAAATAGTTTTAGTTGTCAGGTCAAATTGGATAGATCTTTCAAAAACCTAGCACAATCACGTTGGCCCAAAGCGTCCCCTGTTCTGCACAATTCTATGATTGTAAGTCACTGGGCTTTTGATAGATGGTTTGAACGTCTGGTTTATTTTTCTCTCTCTCTCTCTCTCTTATTCACTTTGCGACTCATGTCTCACTTCCTCCAAATTTCCTACATTATCTGCAAAGTTTTTCTTTCTCTTAAAAAAATTCAATCGTTTTTTTATTTTGAGTGACGGGGCAGGTATTGGATTTTTGGTGACCTGAAGTTTACAACTTGACCCCAGCAAGAGGTTTCAGCTGTCAAAGGATGTTAATTTGACGTTTTGTGGACAGAAAATCATTTGGCGAAGAAACCAGGCTGACAGCCCCTAATATCCTC
Source organism: Scyliorhinus canicula (assembly GCF_902713615.1). Taxonomy (NCBI): domain Eukaryota; kingdom Metazoa; phylum Chordata; class Chondrichthyes; order Carcharhiniformes; family Scyliorhinidae; genus Scyliorhinus; species Scyliorhinus canicula. Next base: position 18,083,532 of record NC_052148.1, on the reverse strand, counting down.
TTGTGTCCTTTTATGAGCTTTCCTTGATAAACAATGGAAGAATCATGCTTTATAAGTTAGTGCCGCCCGCTCATCCACTTCACAATGTCTTTTGATCGGAAAAGCATCTTCACCAACAAGTATTCTGTTTATTATCTCAGCCTTTCTGCTCCTAAAAGCCTCTGCCGTGTTTTGGCCCCTCCAGGCTCGACAACTGCAGCGCTCACCTGTCTTGTCTTCTACCTTCTTCCTCTACCTTCTACCCTTTGTAATCTTGAGCTGATCCAAGGCTCTTCTGCCTATTTCCTCACTTGCACAGGTTGACAGTGGGGTGACAATGCCGTAGTGGTAATGGACTAGTCACTAAGAGGCCCAGGCTAATGCGCTACACATGGGCTCAAATCCCACGCGGTCGGGAAATGTTTGTGCGGGCGTTGAGGATCGGACACGCGGCCGATCGGGGGGGTTTATGTTTAGGGTCCATCTCCACGGTCAGCCATGGAGAACAGCGCAGCCGCTGGAGGCCGCCACCGTGCGCATGCTCGACCTCCAACCCGGAAATGCGGGGGCCCATACCTACAGCTAAAGCTGCAAGATTTACTCCGGGACCCTGCTATCCCCCTGCAAGGCTGGGAATATGTGGCCCTTTCATGCCAGTTTTTCTGGCATAAAAGTCCACAGTTCTGACGCTGGCGTGGGGGTATAGTCCCAATAAAGGAGAATCCAGCCCAGGTTTGTGATTAATAAGGGGATCAGGGGGCAGCACGGTGGCACAGTGGTTAGCATTGCTGCCTACGGCGCTGAGGACCCAGGTTCGAATCCCGGCGCTGGGTCACTGTCCGTGTGGAGTTTGCACATTCTCCCCGTGTCTGCGTGGGTTTCGCCCCCACAACCCAAAAATGTGCAGGTTAGGTGGATTGGCCAGGCTAAATTGCCCCTTAATTGGAAAAAATAATTGGGTACTCTAAATTAACAAAAAAAAATAAGGGGATCAGGGGTTATGGGGAGAAGGCAGGAGAACATATCAGCCATGATTGAATGGCCTAATTCTGCTCCTATGTCTTACTGTATAATTAGGGATGAGCAACAAAATATTGATTTTGCCAGAGACCATTGAATGAATTTAAAAAGTAAACATCTGAGTTAATTGGCTCCGATTCCAGCAACACCTCAATTTTTAACTTCTCATCCTTACATGACCTCATACCTCCCTATCACAATAACCTCTTCCAGCATTTCCAGGTCTCAAAGTTCTTCCAACTATGACATTGCACATTCACACTTAAACATTTACCCCCACCATTGACAACCTTGTCTTCAACTGCCCTAAACTCTTGAATTCCCTCCTTAAATCTCTCGCCATTGAAATACTCCTTAAAACCTACCTCTTTGACCAAGCTATATAGTCACCTGTCCTAATGTAGATGACTCGGTGTCAAATTTTGTCTAACTTTGCTTCCATGCAGCACCATAGGACAATTAACATGTTAAAGATGCTATAGAAACAGCAGTTGTTGTTGTTTTGGTGATGGAACCATAGAAAAGATACAGCGCAGAAGGGGGCCATTCAGCCCATCTTTTCCATGCCGACCCAAAGACACCCAGACGCCCTTTCTAATCCCATCTTTTTGCACCCGGTCCATAGCCCTGTATCTTACAGCATTTAAGGTGCAGATCCAGGTACTTTTTAAAGACTTTTAGGGTCTCTGCCTCCACTACAAACTCAGGACGCAAATTCTAGACTCCCTCTACCCTTCTGCATAAAGATATTTTTTCTCATGCCCCCTCTAGTTCTTCTGCCACATAGCTTGAATCCATGGCCCATGGTTTTTGAACTGACTGCCAAGGGAAGCAGATTCCTCCTGTCTACTCTGTCCCTCACAATTCTGTACACCTCAACCATGTCAACCTCAGCCTTCTCTGTCCCAAGGAAAACAACCCCAACATCCCCAATCTCTCCTCGTTAATGTAATTCTCCAGCACTCAGCATTCTCGTAAATCTGCTCTGCACTCGCTCCAGAGCAATTACGTCCATCCTGAAATGTGGTGACCAGAACTTCACACAATAACGGAGACCGTTTCACTCGAACAACGGAGGTTGAGGGAAAGCCTAATAGAGGTTTATAAAATTATGGGTGGCATGGACAGAGTAGGTAGGCAGACACTTTTTCCCAGGGTGGAGAAGTCAATTACTAAGGGATATAGGCTTAAGGTGAGAGAGTGAAAGTTTAGAGGCACAGAGGGTGATGTGTGCCTGGAACACGCTGCCGGAGGAGGTGGTAGAAGCAAGTACAATAGTGACGTTTAAGAGGCAACTTGACAAATACATGAGTAGGATGGGAATAGAGGGATACTGACCCCGGAAGTGCAGAGGTTTTAGGTTAGACAGGTATCATGATCGGTGCAGGCTTGGAGGGCTGAAGGGCCTGTTCCTGCGCTGTACTGTTATTTATTCTTTAACATTCCTGTTGTGGCCTCACCAGCGTGGACTAATAAAATTGCAGAGCCAAAATCATATCAATGACCTCTCCTCAGCCGTTCCATCACCCTACCACCTCCTCTCTCCTGGTAGCCTATTTACAAAATGGGTTCCTCAACGACAAATTAACCCACAAAATGTTCCAGTTCAACTCTCGTCTGTCTTAGGTGATCAGCATGGGATCGGTGGAATGAATAGCCTCCTTCTGGGTAGTAATTCTATATCTGAAGCTCCCCTAAGGCTCAGCAGAGCGATGGTTGTCAAACCCTTTTGGTTGGGGGGGGACTCTTTTTCATGGAGTCATTATTGCACAATAGGGCCCATTTGGCCCATCAAGTCATACGGCAGCTGCAGGCCAACTGATGCCGGCTGAACAATCTGCTGAACAAGACTAAAACGTGTAGCATTGAAGGGCTACCTGTAAGCGACAAAGCTTACAGGTCCGAAGTATACCACCAGTTGTTGATGCACTGAATAGAACACCCAAACATAGCAAGACGTGTGGAAGGTGTGGGCCTCTGCACGCAGCAAGGAAATTTCCACAATTCTGCAAAACATGCGACAGAAAGGGTCATCGTCAGAAGCAGTGAACTAGAGCAAAGATTGATGCAGCTGCAAAGAGCTGTGCAGAGGTCCAAACAGACTGTCCACGATGGGTACCTTCAAGTGATAAGAACAACCACCTTGTATCCCAGAAGAAACACATACATCAGGTCATTGCCAAAACCAGAAAATGTGGCGTGTTTCCAGTTGTGGAGGCTGGCAGGAAACAACAGCGATATCTTTTGGCCATGGCCTCATTACTGATGCACTTGGGGATTCTGCACCATATTCCGTGGTGGTGCAGGCATTATGGCGCAAGTGCCACCATCATATCTGGGTGCCATTTTTGCCAAGTGGAGGTATGGGGTTACAATGCTCCTTTTGGGTGGGGTTCCCTGTCCAGAATAAATAAGTTGAGTCCCTGTTGGAAATATTTGGAAGGTATGAACACATGGTGTTAGGAATAAACAAGCAGAATAAGAATTGAAACCTATCAGATCCACTCCATTCACTTTGTCCAGTGCATCTCATTACCCGCTGAAAGGGACTCGCCCTGAAGCCTCAATAAGAATATGTCTTATTTAACCCGCCTTTTAGAAAGACAGATTTACATTTATATCGTGTGTTTCACAGCCTCAGGACATCCCAATGCAACCAGGTGCTTTTGGAAAACCTCTCCCATTCTTTGTGGCCAGGGTAGAATTCCAACTGGCATCCTCGATATTAGTCCAGCAACATTATCACAATTCTGCAATCAGTCATGCAAAACCCTTCTCACTGTAACTTACCAATCAAAGCTCCATCAGGTGCTTCACACAGGCAGGTTCTAATATTAGACCTTGGGCTTAGGGACCATGATCACTTTTAGTGACTGATTAGAAAAGTCAGCCTTGGTGATGATGAGACTACTTTGGCCACTGTCAGAATGATTTACACTGCCCACGGTGCAGCAGAAACAGGGTTCATTTCCAAGCTGAATTAAACTCATCATAAGTAACACCAAGGTTCATTAGCCTGATTAACCTCTTGGTACATTGCAAGTGATGTTTCCTTCGGCCTCTTCCAGTACTGTCAGGTGATTACGTAGGGCTGGGACACTGCAAGGAAGAGAATTATTACATATTTCCTGCACGAGTAATTTGTTTCATCATTGGGCCCTAGGCAGGCATATTGCACTGATACTTCAGAGTGCGTCAGAGATTTTCTGTTACAGTAAACACATTATGCCATTCAGGCCCGTGGTCAGCCTGCCAACCTTTCAAACCTGTGACTGCCGTCACTGGGTTGGACAGCGGCAAAATATGAATTGGAGCAAAAGAACACCCTCACCTCTGGACCAGAAGGTTGTGGATTCAATTCCCACTCCAGAAACATGAGCACATGGTGTAGGGAATACCACACTGTCAGAGGTACAATCTTTCAAATAAGGCACTTCGCTTCTTCGGCAGTCCCTTGAGGTGGAGGATGATTTGCTTCCTCACTGAAAATGAATTCTCAGCTGACTGAGGAATCCAATGTGCGACCTACAGTCGCAGGTGAGTCAGACGTTGGTTAGAGGAACGGGTGGTGGGGGGGGTTGCCACCCATTCCTTTCGTTGTCAATGCTGGTTTTCAGCTTGCTATCGCTGGTGAAACCCGAGGTGCTCAACTGCTTTCCAGATGCTTTTCCTCCACCTTGGGCAGATTTGGGCCAGGAATTCCCAGGTGTCAGTGGGGATGTTGTACTTTTACAAGGAGGCTTTGGTAGTGTCCTTGAATAATTTCCACTGTCTTCCTGGGGGGTTGCTCGCTGTATCGAAGCTCCGAGGAGAACACTTGTTTCGGGAATCTCGTGTCTGGCATGCGGACAATGAGGCCCGCCCAGTGGAGCTGATGGAGTGTGGTCAATGCTGGGGATGTTGGCCTGAGCGAAAACACTGATGTTGGTGTGTCTACCCTGCCAATGGATTTGCAGGATCATGAGGAGGCATCACCGGTGATACTTCGCCAGGACTTTGAGGTGCCTGCTGGAGATAGTCCATGTCTCATATCCATATAGGAAGGAGGGTATCACTATCTCTCTGTCAACCATGAGCTTACTGCCGGACCTTCAAACACTTTTCCTCAGATGACCGAAAGCTGCACTGGCACATTGGATGTGGTGTTGAATCTCATCACCAATGTCTGCCCTTGTTGACAGGAGGCTCCCAATGCATGGAAAGTGATCCACATTTTCCAAAGCCTCAACAAGGATTTTGATAACTGGGAGATTGCAGGGGAGTGGGGGGGGGGAGCAGTACTATATGATGGGGGTAGGTTGGTTTTGGGCTTTTGTGTTACAGATGTTGAATGTGAGACACATCATCTCGTACGCCTTAGTGAAGATGTTGACGATGGTTTGGAGCCTCCGACTGTGCGCAGATACAAGCGTCGTCTGCAGACTGTAGTTCAATGACAGAGTGGGACGACTTTGGATCTGCCGAAAGGTGGTGGAGGTTGAACAGATTCCTGTTTGTCCTGTAGTTTTGTTTCATTCCCGCAGAGAGCTTGCTGAGGATAAGTTGGAGCATTGCAGCAGGGGGGTTCGAGAAGAGCGTCAGTATGATCACATAGTCTTGCTTGAGTCCATTATTAAAGATGAGATCACAGAGTGTATGGATGTGCATGATAAAATAGGACTGAGTCAGCACGGCTTCGTCAAGGGGAGGTCATGTCTGACAAATCTGTTAGAGTTCTTTGAGGAAGAAACAAGGAAGTTCGACAAAGGAGAACCAGTGGACGTGATTTATTTAGATTTCCAGAAGGCCTTTGACAAGGTGCCACATAGGATGTTTAAATAAGTTAAGAGCCCATGGTGTTAAGGGTAAGATCCTGGCATGGATAGAGGATTGGTTGACTGGCAGAAAGCAGAGAGTGGGGATAAAGGGGCCTTTTTCAGGATGGCAGCCGGTGACTAGTGGTGTACTTCAGGGGTCTGTGCTGGGACCACAACATTTCACAATTGTGGTATTATAGGTATTACGGTACGTAGGTTGATGCCGTAAGATCATTGGTGTAGGAGGTACCTGAGACAGCAAGATCATTGGTGAAGCCTGCCTGCTGGTTCCGCCCAGTAAGGCAGAGTATAAGAGCCTGTGTCTCCCCAGCAGCTGCATTCTGTACCTGCGCTGCTGGGAGAAAACATCTAGTACAATAAAGTCTTCAATTGTACTCCGATCTCGCTTCGAGTGTTATTGATCGTGCATCAACAATATACATTAATGTTCTGGAGGAAGGAACTGAAGGCACAGTTGCTAGGTTTGCAGATGATACAAAGATCTGTAGAGGGGCAGATAGTATTGAGGAAGCAGGTTTGCTTCAGAAGGACATGAACAGGCAAGAAGAGTGGGCAAAGAAGTGGCAGATGGAATACAATGTGGAAAAGTGTGAGGTTATGCACTTTAGAAGGAGAAATGGAGGCATAGACTATTTTCTAAATGGGAAGGTGCTTAGGAAATCAGGAGCACAAAGGGATTTAGGAGTCCTTGTTCATGATTCTCTTGAGGTTAACTGTCGACTGTTAGGAAGGCAATTGCAATGTTAGCATTCATGTTGAAGGCTAGAATAAAAGACCAAGCGTATACGTCTGAGGCTATATGAGGCTCTGGTCAGACCCCATTTGGAGTATTGGGAGCAGTTTTGGGCCCTGTATCTAAGGAAGGATGTGCTGGCCTTGGAAAGGGTCCAGAGGAGGTTCACAAGAATTAACCCTGGAATGAAGAGCTTGTCGTATAAGCAACATTTGAGGAATCTGGGTCTGTACTTGTTGAAGTTTAGAAGAATGAAGGGGAACCTTATTGAAACTTACAGGATACTGCGTGGCCTGGATAGAGTGGACGTGGAGAGGGTGTTTCCACTTGAAGGAAATACTAGAAGCAGAGGACACAATCTCAGACTAAAGGGACGATCCTTTAAAACAAAGATGAGGAGGCATTTCTTCAGCCAGAGTGGTTATTCTGTGGAAGTCTTTGCCGCAGAAGGCTGTGGAGGCCAAATCATCGAGTGTCTTTAAGACGGGGATAGATAGGTTCTTGATTAATAAGGGGATCAGGGGTTATGGGGAGAAGGCAGGAGAATGGGGATGAGAAAGATATCAGCCATGATTGAATGGCGGAGCAGACTCGATGGGCCGAGTGGCCTAATTCTACTCTTATGTCTTATGGTCTTCTGTAAACCCCGGCCAATAGTGAATTTGTCTCACTCTGTCTTGCTCTTGAAAACTTGCTTTCCTCGCTGAACTATCACAATCTATACCCTGCTCCTCTCATTGCCATCTTGCACTTTGCAGCACCGCACTCCTCACTGAAGTCTCGCTCTTTGTACCCCGATTTCCTCGCTTCCATCTTGCTCTTTATAACTCGCAGAAGTCTGGCTCTTTATGCTCCGCTCTCCTTGACGAAGTTTCATTCTTTATAACCTGATCTCCCTTCTGAAGTCTTGCTCTTTACAATCCCATCCTCCTCGCTGAAAGTTCACGCCTTACACCCCTCACATTTTGCTGAAGCCTCTATCTCTCTCTCCATGCTGAAGTTTCATATTTTATAGCCTGCTCTACTCTTTAAATTTCACACTTTATATTCCACTGTCCTTGCTGAATTCATGCCCCCGTACCCCATTCCCCTCACTGAAGACCCGTTCATTATAACCAGCTATCTTTTCTGAAGTCTCGCAATTTACAACCCCGTTATCCTCGCTGAAGTCTCGCCCTTTATATCCCACTCTCCTCACTGAGGTTTTGTTCTTTGTACCCCGCTATACTTGCTGAATTCTCGCTCTGTATATCTTGCTCTCCTCACTGACACCTTGCTTTACCGCCCCTCTATACTCTCTGTGGCCTTGCTTATTATAACCTGCCAGCCTCGCTGATGTCTCTCTCTTTATACCCCACTCTCCTCACTGACATTTCACTCTTTATATCCCACTCGCCCCGTTGACATTTCACTCTTTATATCCTGCTCTCCTTGCTGAAGATTCGCTCTTTATACCCCACACTTTTCGGCAATGTCTCACTCTTTATATCCTGCTCTCCTGGCTGAATTCTTACCCTCGGTGCCGGACTCCCCTCGCTGAAGGTTTGCTCTTTCTACCCTACACAGTTTGTTGAAATCTCATTCTTTACATCCCAGTCTCCATGTTGAGGTTTCACACTTCATAGCCTGCTCCATTTGCCCAAACCCCCTGATTTATACTCTGCTTTACTCGCTGAATTCTCGCTCATTTTACCCCATTCTCCTCGCTGAAGTTTTGCTTTTTACACACCAGTCTCTTCACTGAAATCTCACTTTTTTATACCTCACCCTCCTCGTTGAATTCTCATTCATGTTACCCCATACTCCTCACTGAAGCCTCACTCCTTTTACCCTGCTTTCCCCGCTGCATTCTCGCTCATTTTACCCCATACTCCTCACTGAAGCCTCACTCCTTTTACCCTGCTTTCCCCGCTGAATTCTCGCTCATTTTACCCTGCTCCCCTCACTGAAGCCTCACTCCTTTTACCCTGCTCTCTTCACGGAGGTCTCACTCATTATACCCCACTCTCCTTGCTAAAGTCTCGCTCTTTCCAGCCAATTACGATTCATCTAGGACTGAGTCCAGTACCACCCACACAGTGATGTAAGACCTGCCCCCCGGGACAGTCTAATGTTGGAGATACCCATGCATACCAGTAAGCATGGATACACCTCCTAACCTGTTCCCTTAGCTGCACATTGTAAATAATTCGAAGAGTCAATAAGGGCTTACAGTTGACTTATCTATGACTGCGAATACTTATTCAGACAGCCCGAACTGTAACCAACACCCTACAATGAATTTTAATGTCTGTCTTAAAGGGATAAACTGAGGTAGGGTGGCAGAGAGGTGAAGGAAGGGTACTCCAATGCTGAGAGTCTCGACAACAGAAGGCATGGCCCCCATTTGTGGAGCAATTAAAATTGGCGATGCGCAAGAATACAAAAGCAGGTAAGTAACTAAAGTAAGTATATCTCGGTGGGCTGTGGAGCTGAAATCGAGGTCAAGAAAGCTGGGCCATGGTGGCAATTGAAAACATTCCCATAGCTGGTCCCTCTCCAGCTATGGGAATCATCATGGGTGGGATGGACAATTTGGTGACCACTTAAGAGGTCCGTTGACCTTGGACGGGAATTTCTGGTCTCGGGGGGGCAGGTGCCGCAATAAAGTCTGTTCAAGGGTGAGAATTTAAAAATCAAGACATTGCTTGATCGGTTGCTAATGTAGGTCAGCCAGCTTTTGAGTAATTTTTGTGTAAGTTAGACATGGGCAGTAAGCTTCCACAGTGGGGAATGTGGAAGGCCAGCCCGTTGTGTGTCGGAACAATAAAGTCTCGAGGTAACAAAGGCCTGGGTGAGGGCCTCAGCAGCAGATGAACTCAGACACAGGGACAGAGCCAGACAAGGTTACGCAGGTGGAAAAGGGCGGTCTTAGCGATGCCACGTATATGAGGTCGGACACTCATCTCAGGGTCAGATAACAAGGTTGCGAACAGATTGGTTCAGTCTGAGACTGTTGCCAGGGAGAGGCATGGAGCTGGTAGCTAGGAAGTGGATTGAAAAACAATGGTTTCAATCTTCCCAATATTTAATCGGAGGAAATCCAGATTTAATCAGATTATGCTGATGGCATTAATGGGGGGGGGGGGGGGGGGGGGGGGGGGGAGGTGTGTTCCTGAGTGAGGTTTGACATTGAACCACCTTCGGTTTAATGATGGAACTTGGATTGTGAGAGGGTTAGATCACTCATGTTTATTTTTTAGGCCTAAGTGCATGCTCGCTGTTAGTTGGTACAACTCCCGCCTTTGGGTTGGAAGTTTGTGGGTTTCCAGCTGAGAGACAACTTGGCCGCAATTCATCTTCTTACGCTGAAACAAAAATGAAAATCTGAATGGAGGTTGAACCATTTTGGTTTTGGGAGTTTTACACGCAACCCAGAGGGCACACTTAAGCAAGATACACTGAAATGAGCAGCACCATATCTAGTGCATTAGTTCACAGCCATAGGATGTAAAAGAATTTCCTCTCTAAACACTGAGCACTAATCAGAACATTTATGCGCGTGAACTCCTGACACGGTACCTGAGAGCCAGCCTTTGGGCTTTGGGAGTTAAGGTCCACCACATGAGATGCACTTAAGAATTTGAATGGCTTCATAATGCTTTCTTTGTTTGGTGGAAGTCATTCGACATTTTTTCCCCCACGCACTTTGAAGTACTATCTCATTACGCGAACCGCTATTAATCTCAGCCTTGCAGTTTGAGGCAGTAGTACGGTTCACTGGCAGACACGTCTGTTTTCTAGAGAGTGTCCTGAATTTCTAGACATGTTCCCAAGGCCTTATGTTAGGCCTTGGCTATCCAGGGGCCTGCAGGTGGCCTAGGTCAAGAGCTGTTGCCAAGGGTCCGAGGCAAACAAAGCTACATTATTTTCCCATCAAGGGTTTTTTTTTTAAGGGAAAAAAAAAGCACAGTGGAAATATTGCAAACTCTGGGTTATTTCACTCCGAGCGTCAAAAAAAAAACTGCTGATGATTTATGGTATGTTTGATACTAATTTAAAATTGACCAAATATTTTTGTTCCACTACAGCGTGACTGCGACTGTGAACTATTCAGGAATCGGGGCCAAGGTTTCTTGAGGGGGTCAGCAGCGATGGCTGGGGGGTAGCGGGTGGCTGGGAATCTGGCGCGCGGCTCAGGGGACCCTATATCATTATCAATAAGAAGCAGTCGGTTCAAATCCTGCCTGACTTTTCCTTTTCTCTCCCAGGATGAGAGCTTCCTTTCGGTAACAATTCCAGATGTGGAATTCCCAGCCTCCTTTGCCCGTCTCAATTCAGCGGGGTATAAATACCGCAATTAATAGTCATAAATCATAACTCGCAGAAAGAAAAAGAAAACTTGCTGCAGCTCAGCGGGGGATTTCTCTTATTCAGAATAACTCCCTGTTCCCTGTAAAAGTCAGTGGGAAGCAGCAACATGCTAAAAGAGTTAGCAGAGATGTGATCCTTGGACAGAACGCAAACAAGGGGAAACTGGCTGCCTTCTCAAAAGCGTTGCCAAACTGAATAGGGCATTTTTAAAAAGTTCCTTTGTTTACATAGGGGTGAAGTTTCGACGTTAAAGGTCAAAAATCTGCAAGGGCTGTGGGGAGGGCACAGACCTCCCCTGGCTCCCAGTTAAGCAGTTCAGGGATTTGAACATTCTCATCCTTACACTTAAATTCCTGCTGGGTCTTGCCCCTCCCGATCTCTGTAACTGCCTCCAGTCCTGTAACCCACCAAGGTTTTAATTGCTCCACCATTCATGACCGTGTGTTCAGCAGCTCAGGTCCTGAGCTCTATAATTTCATGCCCAAGTCCCTCTCTGCCTCTCTCCCTCACTTCCCTCCATTCAGAAACTCCTTATAAGCACCTCTTTGACCAAACGTTTGGTCATCGGAAATCTCCTTATGTGGCTCAATGTCAAATTTTGTATTATATCGCGTGGTTTTACTATGTGGAACGTGCTATATTAATACAGTGCTGCTGACTGGTGGTGATTTAACCTGAGGGTCACCACCCCTCAGGCGAGAGACAAGGTTGAGAAGACGGGGCTTTCATGAATAACTGGGGGCCGGTTTACCTCAGTTGCCTGGACGGCTGGTTTGTGGTACAGAGGGCAGCCAGCAGCACGGGTTCAATTCAGCTTCTTCCCCGCCGTTACCGGCCTCCTGATTGACCCTCCTGTAGACTGAACTGATCTCTTCACACATCTTCTCTACTGAGTAGTACTACACCCCATATGCTTCATTCTATGTCTTTGTCTTTACATTGTGTATCTATTGTATGTCCTATGTTTTTCATGTATGGAACGATCTGTTTGGACTGTCTGCAGAACAATACTTTTCATTGTACCTCGGTCCACCTGACAATAAATCTAAAGCTAAAAATTCCCGTCCAGGCAGAGGTTATTCATGAAGATACTTGCCCTTTGCCTGAGGTGTGGTGATCCTCGGGTTAAATCACCACCAGTCAGCTCTCCCCATCAAAGGGGAAAATGAAAATGAAAATCGCTTATTGTCACGAGTAGGCTTCAATGAAGTTACTGTGAAAAGCCCCTAGTCGCCACATTCCGGCGCCTGTCCGGGGAGGCTGGTACGGGAAAGTAGGTCATCTGGGACTACGGTGACTTTACTTTATCAATACAGTATTGTAGGAATGGAATTAAGTAGATATCTCCTTCAAAGAGCCAGTACAGACATAATGGGCCAATTGGCCTCCCACTGTGCTGTATTATTCAATGCTTCTGCCACTTTTCTGATTATCCATGGGAGAGGATTAGCCACCAATTTAGAACCAACTTGACTTGCACTCCACCCACTAATTGATCCTCAGGCCTCCTGCGCATCCCTGGCTGACCTGAGAAGGTGACTGCTGGATTTATTCTTGCATGACAATTTATTGTTACGACTGGGTGTCTCGCACTTGAAGGAATAAGACAAACTTGGAAAATTGATAGATGTGGGGGGGGGGGAAACAGCTGATCTAGCGCTCCTTCACAATGGTTGGACCATCATGGCATTTTCTCACACACCTCTATCTTTGCAGCCATGAAACCTCCTGAAGGAGACAAAGCCCCAGAGTCCGCAAGGGAAGAAAAATACCCTGAATACCATCCTGTGCACCCCTGCCCTGTCCCACAGGTTATTGAAACTAGTCCATGATATCAAAATGGGGCAGGTGATGTCCATGAAGATACTTGACTTCTGTTTGACGGGAACACTACCCCAGTCAGTAACATTCATTTGACACAATGTAACGGAATGTCTTTGTGATAAAGGAGAGACTTTCACCACCTCAGGAAGTCTCAAAGTGCTGCACAGAGTGTAGGGAAACAGTGCAGCCAACTTTCAAACAGTAGTGTGACAACATCCAGCAAATCTATGTTAATTTTGACATACTAGCCACAGCACTGGGGTGAACTCACCTGCTCTTCTTCAAAATAGTACATTGGCATTTATTGTGTCCACGTACCTGGGTATGTGTTTTAGCAGCCTATCCAGAAAATACCAACTCCATCAATAGGCTGGACCTACATTCCGTACAGGAGTTTAGAAGACTGACAGGGGATCTAATCTAAGATGCTCGACAAGTTGAAAATTGAGAAAATGTTTCCCTTGGCCAAAGAAATCGATTACATAGAATCGCCGAATAGAATCATGCATACAGCATAGAGGGAAGCCATTTGGCCTCTCCCGTCCACATCGGCTCTCAGCAAGACCAACTCAGCCAATGCCACCCTTCCACCCTTTCTTCATAACCTGGCAATTGCTTTCTCTTCAGCTGTTTCTCCACTTTGAAAGTCGCAACCGGATCTGTTTACACCACAGTCTCAGGCAGCGTGTTCCAGATCTAACTCCCCACGGAGAAGAATTATGTCTTCCTCACTACGCCTTTGGTTCTTTTGCCACTCACCTTAAATCTGGTTCTCAACCATTCCGGCAATAGGCATGGTTTCTCCCTATCCTCGCTGTCCAGATCCCCCATGGTTTTGAACACCTCTATCAAATCCCCTGTCAACCTTCTCTTCTCCAAGGGGAACAGTCCCATCTTCTCCAGTCTGTACATGTGAAGTGGAGTTCCTCATCCCACGAACCATTTGTGTAAATCTTCCTGTGCCCTCTTTCATGTATACACATCATTCCAAAAATGTGGTGGACAGAACTGGACACGATATTCCATTTGAGGCCCAATCAGCCCTATACAAAAGTTGACCACATCCTCCTTGCTTTTTTACTTTACACCTCAAAGTATAAAGCCCAGAGTCACAACTGCCTTATTTTAAAAATATATTTTTATTGGTGTTTTTTACAGAGTAACAGCTCAAGTGTGTCTGGTATTTACAAATAAATTTGTTTCTTATCTGCAACGATTTTTACATGAGGTCCTCCCCGTCTGCCTCCCCCTCCCCTCCCTTTCCTTCGTTGGTACATTAGTTTCCATCTGAGTGTTGCCATCTGCCCTGGGCATCACAAACTGCATTCCGCTTCTTTCTGTTGGGCCTTTTAGTTTTTATTGTTGAGCGAGGTGGGGGGGTCTGCATGGTCTCTCCTCTCCTCCTCTTTTCCCCATGCTTCGTCTTGTGATTCCCTTGGGTTCCCTTCTCTCCCCCCCACCCCTTTCCCTTGAGTGTGTCTTCCCTTGTCTTCCTCTATTTCTCTCCCCCCCCCCCCCCATTAACCATTTTCTCAACTTGTTCTGTCACCTTCAACAATTTGTGCACAAATACCCCCAGATCCAGGTGTCACAGTGGCACAGTGGTTAGCACCGCTGCCTCACAGCTCCAGGGACCTGGGCTCAATTCCGGCCTTGTGTGGAGTTTGCACTTTCTCCCCGTGGTTGCGTGGGTTTCCGCCTGGTGCTCCGGTTTCCTCCCACAAGTCCCTAAACTTGTCCAAAGATGTGCAGGTTAGGTGGATTGGCCCTAAATTTCCCCTTAGTGTCCAAAAAGGTTCGGTGGGGTTACTGGGTTATGGGGACAGGGTGGACACCGGCTCTTTCCAAGGGCCAGTGCAGACTTGACGGGCCGAATGGCTTTCTTCTGCACTGTAAATTCTATCCCTCTCCACCTATGCCCCTTTAAAATTGGGCCCTTTTTTGTGTTACTTCTCCTCCGTCTTCCGACCAGAATGTGTCACTTCATACTTTTCTGCATTATATTCCATCTGCTATGTGTCCACTCATTCCACCAGCTTGTCTATGCCCTTGTTAAGCCTATCATTATCCTGGCATTATCACGGCACGGCACAGTAGCACAGTGGTTAGCACTGTTGCTTCACAGCTCCAGGGTCCCAGGTTCGATTTCCAGCTTGGGTCACTGTCTGTGCGGAATTTGCATGTTCTCCCCGTGTCTGTGTGGGTTTCCTCTGGGTGCTCCGGTTTCCTCCCACAAGTCCCTAAAGATGTTCCGTTAGGTAAATTGGACATTCTGAATTCTCCCTCAGTGTACCCGAACAGGCGCCGGAGTGTGGTGACGAGGGGCTTTTCACAATTACTTTGTTGCAATGTTAATGTAAGCCTACTTGTGAGAATAAAGATTATTTATTCATTATTATAATCACACAGTTCTGGGTGACCTGCAGATTTTGAAATTGTGGTACAGTCTATGTCTTGGAATGCCTACAGTGCAGAAGGTGGCCATTCGGTCCATCGAGTCTGCACTAACCCTTCAAAAGAGCACTCTATCTCGGCCCACTCCCCCCCCACCCTTCCCTTTCCCATAACACTGTAACTGAACCTACACGTCTTTGGACACTAAGAGGCAATTTAACATGGCCTCTCACCTAACCTGGACATATTTGGACTGTCATTAATATATTTCATTGGGATTGCTTCTTTAATAAGCATTGCAGTTGTTTTTGTCATCTATCAAATCCAAATACTACAGATATTGGAGTGTAAGTCAACCTTTTACCCCTCGAAAAAATCTCTCAAAAAAAGGGGTCAACTTATATGGTGAGTATATAAGTGAGCAACAGACGTGAGTGTGGCTGGTTGTGATTTTGTCATTCACCATATGTCTACACTTTATGGATGTGTCTCAAACTCCAACACACCTTTTCAACATGGACCATACAATGTGCTTGCTATCTTGCACCCAGTTATAAGGTACCAATAAGTAAAATTTCAATTTGGGGCTGACGCCAGTGTTGCATTGCATGGCTGAAATGATTTTGGGGGCCAGGAAAGTGGGGTTGTCTTATATGCCAGATCGACTTAAACGCAGTAAAACTCACAGAAACTTCACAGTAACTTCAATGCAGTGTTAATGTAAGCCTACTTGTGACACTGACAAAGATCATTATTGTTATGATTATTATACGCCGTGATCCACGGTCATCTATCTGATTGGTTCACAAGCTAATCCAATCAATTCCTGACGTTACTTTAATCTCTTAAAGGGATGTTCACAGAGTCACAGAATTGTTACGGTGCAGAAGCTGGCCGTTCGGCCCATTGTGCCCGCCCCAGTTCTCCAAACAAGCATCGTGACTTGGTGCCGTTCCCCTGCCTTTTCCCTGTATCCCTGCACATTGTTTCTGATCAAGCAACCATCTGATGCCCTCCTGAACGCCTCGGCTGACCCTGCCTCCACTTCCAGGCAGTGCATTCCAGAGCCCAACCACACGCTGTGTGAAAAAGCTCTTTCTCACATCACATTTCCGTCTTTTGCAAATGACTTTATGTCCGTATGTTGAGGAAATATAAAGACTGTTGTCCTTGGTCATGTGTTTATTTGAGATTGTGTGAGTTTTCTAAGCCTACCGAGCTCTGTGAGCCTGATTCACATCCTCTTTATCACCAAATGCAAAACGGATGTTCGAGATAGGCTAATAGTCAAAGATACGGGGCACCGTCAAGGCACCACACTGCCAAGTGGCATTAGCGTATATAGGTTCTTACTGGTGTTTGTGTAATAAGGAACTATTCCATTAAGGAAATGATTTACTCGCTGACGGGTGTTCCCATTGAGAGGCTTCCAAATGGAAACACTGTTTCATGGTTCCCTGAACTTCTACAATTTTTACTGACCTGTTTTCCTAGGGCTGGAAGACCAAACACAGGAACTTAGCCAGGAACAAAAACAAAGAGTGTTACAGAGAGATTCAACATGTACGAACATGGGAACAGGCAGAATGAGAAAAGCATGTTTCTAATGTCTGCATAGTTAGCACCCCCCCCCCCCCCTCCCCCCACCACTCCACTCAACTATAGCAACAATAACAACGCCAATTCTGTAACATCTTTAACACAGTAAAACATCTCAGTGAGCTTTCCAGAAGTGCAATAAAGCAACATTCAACACTGAGCCACTTAGAAAGAAATTGGGACAGCTTTGATCAAAGGCCTGCCAATGTTTTAAGCATCGCCTTAAAAGGGGAAGAGGTAGAAATGCAGAAAGGGCCTGGATAACAGAACGTCACCGCCACCAACAGTGGTGCTTTTTTCATTCTTTCACGGGATGTGGCCATCGCTGGATAGGCCAATATTTGTTGCCCATCCCTAATTGCCCTTGGTGGCCTTCTTGAAATGCCACAGTCCCTGTGGTACAGATGCTGCTATGGAGGGAGTTGCTGGATTTCGGCCCAGCAACAATGGAGGCCGATATAGTTCCAAGTTAGGGAATTTGCTGGTGGTGGTGTTCTTGTGTGCTCGCTGCCCTTGTCGTTCCAGCTATTAGAGGTCACAGGTTTCAAAAGTGAAGGAGCCTTGGTGAATTGGTGCAGTGCATCCCGTGTATGGTGCATGCTGCTGTCATTCTGCGCCAATGATGGAGACTGAATATGTTTTGTTTAGTGGATGGGGTGCCGATCAAACAGTTTGTTTTGTCCTGGGGTGTCAAACTCATTGAGAGTTGTTGAAGCTGGATTCACCAAGGTAAGTGGAGAGTATTCCATCGCATTCCTGACTTGTGCCTTGTAGATGGTGGACAGGCTTTGGGGAGTCAGGAGATGAGTTAGTCGCTGCAGAAGTCCATTAAGACCAGAAGACATGGGAGCAGAATTAGGCCACTCGGCCCATCAAGTCTGCTCCGCCGTTCAATCATGGCTGATATTTTTCTCATCCCCATTCTTCTGCCTTCTCCCCATAACCACTGATCCCCTTATTGATCAAAAGCCTATCTAACTCTGTCTTAAAGACACTCAGTGATTTGTCCTCCACAGCCTTCTGCGGCAAAGTGTTCCACAGATTCACCACCCTCTGGCTGAAGAAATTCCTCCTGATCTCTGGTTTAAAGGATCGCCCCTTTAGTCTGAGATGGTGTCCTCTGCTTCTAGTTTTTCCTACAAGTGGAAACATCCTCTCCACGCCTACTCTATCCAGGCCTCGCAGTATCCTGTAAGTTTCAATACGATCCCCGCTCATCCTTCTAAACTCCAACGAGTACAGACCCAGAGTCCTCAACCATTCCTCATGTGACAAGCTCTTCATTCCGGGGATCATTCTTGTGAACCTCCTCTGGACCCTTTCCAAGGCCAACACATCCTTCCTTAGAAACGGGGCCCAGAACTGGAGGCTTGGAGCCTTATATAGCTTCAGAAGTACATCCTTGGTCTTGTATGCTAGCTCTCTCGACGTGAATGCTAACATTGCATTAGCCTTCCGAACTGCCGACTGAACCTGCACGTTAACCTGAAGAGAATAGTGAACAAGGACTCCCAAGTCCCTTGATGCTTCTGATTTCCTAAGCATCTCCCCATTTAGAAAATAGTCTATGCCTCCATTTCTCCTTCCAAAGTGCATAACCTCACACTTTTCCACATTGTATTCCATCTGCCACTTCTTTGCCCACTCTCCCATCCTGTCCAAGTCCTTCTGCAGCCCCCTTGCTTCCTCAATACTATTTGCCCCTCTACAGATCTTTGTATCATCTGCAAACTTAGCAACAGTGCCTTCAGTTCCTTCCTCCAGATTATGTATATATTGTAAAAAGTTGTGGTCCCACCACTGATCCCTGAGGCACACCACTAGCCATCCTGAAAAAAGATCCTTTTATCCCCACTCTCTGCCTTCTGCCAGTCAGCCAATCCTCTATCCATGCCAGGATCTTACCCTTAACACCAGGGGCTCTTAACTTATTTAACAGTCTCCTATGTGGCACATTGTCAAAGGCCTTCTGGAAAACTAGCTCCTGACCTGCTCTTGTGGCCACAGTATTTATTTAGTCCAGTTCATTTTTTGGTCAATGAATCTTTGTTAGCGTCACAAGTAGGCTTACATTAAAACTGCAATGTGAAAATGTCCTAGTCGCCACATTCTGGTGCCTGTTCAGGTACACAGAGGGAGAATTCAGAATATCCAATTCACCTAACAAGCACGTCTTTTGGGACCTGTGGGAGGAAACCGGAGCACCCGGAGGAAACCCACGCAGACACGGGGAGAACATGCAGACTCTGCACAGCCAGTAACCCCAGCTGGGAATCAAACTTGGAATGCTGGCACTATGAAGCAACAATGTAGGGGTTGCTTCTTTGGTTAGACCTCTTTCTTGCTGGGGGTGCACAGAACAGGCTGAATGGCCTCCTTCTAAGCTTCAGAAATTTCTATATTTAACATTCGAAATGGTTACTTCTGTTACTATCCTAGTTCAGCCATTTTGTGGTCACCACCGGTCTTGTTTCTGAGTCAGAAAGGTTGCGTGTTCAAGGCCAAGTCCGGAGACGCGAGCACAAAGATCTAAGCTGACACTTCCGATGCGGTATTGAGGGAGTGCTGCACAATTGGGGCTGCCATCTTTTGTCTCAAATGTTAAACTGAAGCCATGTCTGTCCTCTCAGTTGGACCAAAAATTTGTAAAAGCTCCCGTGGCCCTATTTTGAAGAGAGAAGAGAAGTTGTTCCCCAGTCCCTTTGCCAATATTTATCCCTCCATCAACATCACGGATTCTTTGGTCATTACCAGATTTCGGCTTGTGGGAGTTTCCATTGTGCAGATTAGCTGTAGGATTATTGACTGACCCATTGCTCAGGCAGTGTTTTACATTTGGAGGTGGATAGCGTGCAAAAACGAGTTGATCGAGTGGATTGGAAAAATGATTAAGCCTCATTTTAGGCTGCATAAACAAAGGCACAAAGGGAGACCAAAAGCATGTCCTTTAAATTGTTTCCTGGGTTTGGAATTCATTACATGGCAGGCTAGGTCCTTGTCAGGATTTCTGCCACTGTTAGGAAAGCCGTGACAGTGGGACAGTCACTGCAGTGTCATAATGACCACATAATGCGCCAGGGTCCCGCGTTCAATTCCTGGCTTGGGCCACTGTCTGTGCAGAGTCTGCACGTTCTCCCCGTGTCTGCGAGGCCAGGAGGCTTTCTGTTTCATTTATTAAATTTATGTGCCATCAACAAACACGAGACGAGTAGTGAACGTAACTGAGGCTTTAATAAATTAAACAGAAAGCCTCCTGGCCTCAGATCCCGAACTGGGGCAGTGGCGGAGACCAACCACCTTTATACCGAGCACGAGGGGAGGTGGAGCCAGCAGGCAGTGGTTTACCACATTACATATAATACATTGGCAGTTTACCACAATACACATATTATATACTACAGTGGTTTGGAGCCAGCAGGGACAAGCCCAGGCATGTAGCAATACAACAGTACAGTACAATCAGTGGTTTACCATAGAACATAGAACATAGAACAGTACAGCACAGAACAGGCCCTTCGGCCCTCGATGTTGTGCCGAACAATGATCACCCCACTTAAACCCACGTAACCCGTATACCCGTAACCCAACAATCCCCCCATTAACCTTACACTACGGGCAATTTTAGCATGGCCAATCCACCTAACCCGCACATCTTTGGACTGTGGGAGGAAACCGGAGCACCCGGAGGAAACCCACGCGCACACGGGGAGGACGTGCAGACTCCACACAGACAGTGACCCAGCCGGGAATCGAACCTGGGACCCTGGAGCTGTGAAGCATTGATGCTAACCACCATGCTACCGTGAGGCCCCACAGTGGGTTTCTTCCAGGTGTTCCGGTTTCCTCCCATAAGTCCATAAAGACGTGCTTGTTAGGTGGATTGGACAATCTGAATTCTCCCTCCATGCACCCAAACAGGCGCCTGAGTGTGGCAACTATGGGATTGTCACAGTAACTTTATTGCAGTGTTAATGTAAGCCTACTTGTGACAATTGTAAAGATTATTATAATGATTATTATTAATAGGAGACATATCTTAGCAAGGGGATGGAAATGAGTTGTACGGATTAAGTTAATTACTACTGTGTGAGGCTGGGCCTGACTGAATGGGCATCGCCTTTGGCCACGGGAGAAGAAGGAATACATAAGAAGTGCCCAAGTGGCAGGAAATCACAGATGGGGACATGTAGGCATGGCACCTCAGCAGTCGGAGTGGAGGAAAACGCAATTGCAATTCAAGGAGGGGTGAAAGCTGGGGGTGGGACTATTGAATGGTCATCCATAATCGTAGGAATAACACCAAAATAGACTATTATTCAAATGGTAAAAGTGCTTCCATGTGTTGCCCAGAGTGGGAGCTCTCTCGTTCCACACAGAAATCTTGCGCCACAAAAATACTCTCTTACTCGGTCTCAATCAACTCTGGGCCACATTTGCCCCTGAAAGGTGTGGGTAAGTTCTCTACTCCATTTTAATCCCCCCCCCCCCCCCCCTTCACCAAAACCCCACTCTCTTACCCTCAGCCTTGTTCAGTTTCTATTAAGTCACATTTGTTATGGGCCAGGGTTTGGAGAACCCCAAAGTGTATCATGGAGTTCACCTGATCCACAACTTTTGATAGATTGTGGTATGGGGAGCCCACGGCCCACTCTACAGGTGTGGTACAGCAGAAATGGAAAAGTATATTTTAAAGCAAAACAATGTTTATTCTATGAACTCAAGTTAACCTTTTTGAAACATACATAGAACATAGAACAGTACAGCACAGAACAGGCCCTTCGGCCCTCGATGTTGTGCCGAGCAATGATCACCCTACTTAAACCCACGTAACCCGTATACCCGTAACCCAACAATCCCCCCATTAACCTTACACTACGGGCAATTTTAGCATGGCCAATCCACCTAACCCGCACATCTTTGGACTGTGGGAGGAAACCGGAGCACCCGGAGGAAACCCACGCACACACGGGGAGGACGTGCAGACTCCACACAGACAGTGACCCAGCCGGGAATCGAACCTGGGACCCTGGAGCTGTGAAGCATTGATGCTAACCACCATGCTACCGTGAACATCTTAGCAACCATCAATTCAAATACAACCCCCAAAGAATATAACACTAAGTAATCCTTAATAACTGCCCAAACAACATCCAGAAGACAAAGAAGGCACCTTTTAACAGAAGCACATTAAGTTTACATTCACTACTAAGAACATTTATAATTCTGAATTCACCAAATGATCAAGGGATAGACTTTTGATGGCAGAGAGAACAGCAGTACGCCTGCTCGGTCTGGCTTCAGCTCCAACACTGAAAACGAAACTAAAACACACCCTGCAGCAAGCAGCCTAAAATGAAAGTAAAAAGCTGACAGACAGCCCAGCTCCACCCACTCTCTGACATCACTGCAGTAGTAAACACCCATTTCTTAAAGGTACTCTCACTACAGATATTTATATACACACGCATTTATAAACACCCATTTCTTAAAGGTACTCTCACATGACACATTGGACTTGAAAATGGTTGATTTTCATTATTTATCCATTCAAACATTTCCATATATCTGATACTGCTCCATCCCTTGGTAGTCTCCTCTCCAGAACAGCTACAGTTAAGGCCTCACGAAGATCAAAAGAGTTAATATTTCATACCTTCCCACTCGATGTTCAATTCCAGTGGCACTCTCAGTCTAAAAGACAGCTCACGGCACAAAGTGTACTTCTTGACTAAAGCAAAACAGAAAGATTGACAGATGAAAACGTTGGCTTTGTTCTCCCCCGAGGTCTCTTCGATTGCTGATGAGATCTAGCTTGGTGCGCAGCCCAGGCAACAAGAACGATGCTCTGCTCTCCCGCGATGGGATTCTGAAGGGTTTGAGTGAAATTAATTCAGAATTTATCAGCTCAGTTCCTGCAGGAGAATCATTCACTAAATCTTTCAATTCTCAAAAACACTACATGAGGTAACATTAATATGTAGGGCTGAACATGGCTGGGAATTTCAATTGACCAGTTGTCCCAAGCAGAAACAGAGATCTAAAGGTTCGCGGTAAAGCAGGTGACTAGATTTTCATCACGTCCCAGGCTTCACGGGGTATGGGCGTCAATAGCATTAAAAAGCACATCTGGTTCACTCATGCCTTTTGGGAATAAAAATCTGCTGTCCCATTTGGGAATGGGCAATATCCAACGCTTGCATCCCATGACAGAATAAAGGAAAAGAACATTAGTGATGGTGATACCATTGAATGTCAAGGGGAGATAATAATCACTTATTGTCACAATAATGAAGTTACTGTGAAAAGCCCCTAGTCGCCACATTCTGCCGTCTGTTCGGGGAGGCCAGTACGAGAATTGAACCCGCGCTGCTGGCCTTGTTCTGCATTACAAGCCAGCTATTTAGCCCACTGTGCTAAACCAGCCCAGTTGGTTATGCTCTCTCTTGTTGGAGATGGTTATTGCCCAGTATTTGTGTGGCGTGAATGCTACTTGAAACATATCAGCTGCAAATGCACACAGACTGCCTCAGTATCTGAAGAATCACATGCTGAACATTGTACAATCATCGGCAAATGTCCCCATTTCTGACCTTAAGGTGGGGGTGGAAAGTCATTAGTACAGCAGTTGAAGATGATTCAGTCTGGAACACTAACCTGGGGAACTCCTGCTCTGATATCCTGGGACTGATTGTTTAAGACATAAAATTCCTTTCAAAGTAACCCCTGACACCATTGTGTCAGCCTCTGAATTGGAGGTTTGGCAGGCAATATTGTAGAACTTACAGTAAGCAGCAAACAGAGCCTCGCTACTCAGAAAAAAACAAACAAAGTCTGATCACTCAACAAACAGTCTAATTACTCAGCACACTGTCCAACAGCTGAATCTATTTATTCAGCAAACAGTAAACAGAGTCTATTTAAACAGCCTCTACAAACTTTCGGAAATGGTAATCTAAACTCGAGCAAAGTCCAATAATAAAAATAATAATAATCTTTATTGTCACAAGTAGGCATACATTAACACTGCAGTGAAGTTACTGTGAAACGCCACTCATTGATACATTCCAGGTTCTGCTCCGGTACACGGAGGGAGAATTCAGA
Organism: Scyliorhinus canicula; assembly: GCF_902713615.1. NCBI lineage: Eukaryota > Metazoa > Chordata > Chondrichthyes > Carcharhiniformes > Scyliorhinidae > Scyliorhinus > Scyliorhinus canicula. The sequence continues at coordinate 18,059,712 of NC_052148.1, read as the reverse complement.
ATGTTCAAATTACCTAATAGGACATCTTTCGTGACCCCACCCAACCTTTTTGGACACTAAGGGCAATTTAGCGTGGCCAATCCACCTAACCTCCACATCTTTGGACTGTGGGAAGAAACCGGAGCACCTGGAGGAAACCCACGTTGACACGGGGAGAACGTGCAGACTCCACATAGACAGTGACCCAAGCCGGGAATCAAACCTGGGACCCTAGCGTTGTGAAGCCACAGTGCTAACCACTGTGCTAAAAGTGGAAGAGAAAATGGAGTTGAAGCAGAAGAACAGCCAGGCATCAGGGTGCCATATGGTCTGCTCTTGATCTTAGTTCTTTGCTCTTATGTTCTTCAAATTAAAGGAGGATTGTTTGTCCAGAAACATTCAGAGAGTGGAGAATAGTTTGCTTTGAGTGGTAATCCGGGACGGGTTGTCCGGGAGGAGTAGACAACTTTCTGCTACATCCCCTGCCAGAAAATTAATATAATCCCAGGGCTGGAGTTGAAACATGAGATTATCCTTCGATCCTTTCTGCCTCTATTATCCAATTCCATCTTCCATGCAGAGTAGTACCTCCCTCATGAAAAAGCTTTCTACAATATCCTCCGCACCACAAAGAACTTTTTGAAATTCATTCACGGCAGCAACCAATTTATGCAAATTTGTTTTTAAAAATTTATTCATGGTATGTGCGCGTTGCTGATTGTTCCAGCATTTATTGCCCATTCTTAATTGCCCGGTTGTTGGGCTGTTTCAGGGGCAGTTAAGAGTCACTCACATTTCTGTGGGTCTGGTGTCATATCTCGGCCAGGACAGGTAAGTACAGCAGATTTCCTTCCCGAAAAGACCTTTGTGAACCAGAGAGATTGCTATGACTTTGACAATGGTTTCATGGTCATCATTAGATTCTTAGCTCTCGATTTTTATTGAATTCAAATTTCACCATCTGCAGTGGTGGGATTTGAACCCAGATCCCCAGAGCATCATTGCCCTGGGCCCATGGATCACTCGTCTAGTGGTAATACCACTACACCGCCACTCCCACAAACAAAATGTGATAATGACCAGATAATCTTGCAGTCGCTTGGTGGTACAGAACTTGAATATTGGTGAAAACAGAGAACCGTTGTAATAATAATAATTATCATTCGGGTCACAAGTAGGCTTACATAAACACTGCAATGAAGTTACTGTGAAAATCCGCTAGTCGCCACATTCCGGCGCCTGTTCGGGTACACCGAACAAGCACGTCTTTCAGGACTTGTGGGAGGAAACCGGAGCACCCGGAGGAAACCCACGCAGACACGGGGAGAATGTGCAGACTCCGCACAGACAGCGGCTCAAGCTGGGAATCGAATCTGGGTCCCAGCACTATGAAGCAACAGTGCTAACCACTGTGCCGCCGTGCCACCCGTTGTCACCGTTTTTCCACGCATCAGGACAAATGCATGAATGCCAAATTTCGAGCAATCACAATTCATCCTACAGGTGAAAAGGATGCTGGTCGGTTGGCAGGTTGACTATGATTGGCTGAGGCGTTGCCATGGAGAAAGCAATAAGGATCATAGGCTCACAAAGCTCTAGGATAATTCACAAAAGGCACAAAGCTTGAACATATTCATTTTATTTGGGGTGAACAGGTCCCTGGGAATGAATGTTCATCACTTCTGGAGAACGCAAATTAGCTATGTGAGGACTCTGACTGATTAGCTTAAATTTATTGTTCGTCGAGGTTTTGTTTCGGCTTTTGAAACATTTCTGTGATGTCATAAACATATGAGAATCAACTGGTTCGGACAAGGCTTAGGTCTCTAGTTTGAGTTAGCATAATTTAGACCCACAGTCATCGTGTGTTAGTTAGTTAGAAGTAGTTAATAAAATTGAGTTGAATCTTCATCGGCGTTGGAAGTGTCTGTTCATCTCTCAAGTCTACACTGGCCAACACTTCAGGCAGCACTTGCTGAACAATCCTGAGTGCCTTAATAACTAACAATCAATTATATTTTCCACCAATGTGCCAATTATATTTGTCACCAATGTGCCAATTAGGAGGCCATCTCTGATAAGATCGCCAAGCCAGGCAAATGTGGGTTTGGAACCCTCATTTGTCTCTGAGGTGGGGTCCCAAAACCCACAGTAAAATTTAACCTAAAATCTCTGTTTCTTTATCCACAGATACTTCCTGACTTACAGGGTATTTCCAATATTTCTTGATTCATCTTAGATTTCTGTTGTTCATGGTGTTTCAATGAGTTCATATTGCACCTCCACCATTTTGACTACACGTCTCGGGTGCAAAGTAATTTATTTGTGTATCTATTGATCGATTAGAAAAGGAGTCCTTGTTACAGAATTTAAAATGTTCTCAATTTAGCAACTGCCTGCAGAAGGCTTTTTCGAGATGATTGTCCTTATTAATTACAGATAAGTTGAATTCAAATTACAGTAACAGTTCTTAGGCACAATTAAAAACAAGCTGCGCAGTTTAAGATAGAATGAGAAACTCGCAAATAGATAACATAAGATAGTCAATCGTAGGAAATGATCCTAGAAGATAATTTTCAGAAGTTTGTTATCAATCTAAGTCAATCTAATCCTTGCCCCTTTAAAGCGTTGATTGGTTTCAATCAATCTTTAATACATTTGATTTGATCAGCGCATTTATCAATCCAGTAAAAGAAACATTATTTCAGCAATCTTAGAATTAACAGTTATGTTGCTTCAACACATTTTTTGGTGGTGCTTATCATATATTGGCACATCTTGGCATGTGACATTTGTGCTTATATTATACTGGTATGTGTTTTATCCAGGGCACATAATTGGATGATGGCCAATTCTTTCTTTCGGACAAAGGATTATGAGTTCTAGTGTCAACCTGACCTTGTTAGAAATGTTGCATTTACCTAGTTCTTTTGCAAGTTGTCTGCTCTTTCCAAACAGATATTTATTTTGCACAGTCATGATGGAATCCATTTTGAATAGCTTATTGTTGAGCTTTTAAATCAATTACTAATTAAATTATTAACTAACCCTTCTTTGCCTATAAGAAATAGTTAGTTTCCTTCCTCGGTGAACAGGTAGATGATTAGCGTCCTGTACGCGTTGGCCCTGGTGCACACATCGTGCGGCCTCCTGTACCTGCCAAGGCCCCATAGCCTGCTCATCGTCTCCCTTCCCGGCATCCTCTTTGTCGGAGGAGGCCTGGCCTTCCTCCTCATCCTCCTCCAACACATCACTCCTCTGCTGCGCGATGTTGTGGAGGATACAGCAGGCCATGACAATGCAGGCGACTCTCTCAGCATCATACTGGAGAGCCCCTCTACAGCGGACCAGGCACCTGAACCGCATCTTAGGATGCCCAAGCACCGCTCGATAACGCCCCTTGTCGCGGCATGGGTGTCATTGTAGTGGGCCTCCACTTTGGTCTGCGATCTCCGGATAGGCGTCATCAGCCAGGACCACAGTGGATAACCCCTGTCACCCAGGTGCCAACTCCTAAGCCAGCGGTGCGCCTCCAAGAGGCTAGGAATCATTACCTGTGCCAGGATGAAGGCCTCATGCACACTGCCCAGGTGTCGGGTGCATATGTGCATGATGCACATATGATGGTCATAGCTGCACGTTCATCAAGTAGAACCCCTTTCAGTTTGTGTGAAGCAGCCTGTCATCTGCAGGTGCTCATAGGGGGGCATGTATCCCGCCGATCACCCCCTGGACCTGGGGCATCACGGCGATAGCAGCGAACCCCACTGCCCAGGCATCCTGGTGGGCTTGATCCACAGTGAAATGGATGTATTGTGCCGACTGGGCATATAGGGCCTCCTTGACTGAGCGGATGCATCCTGGACAAGTGCCCGCTTGGCACCTGGAAGGATCCCATGATATAAATGTTCAGGGAGACCAACACCTTGACGGCCACCTGGAGCGGATGTCCTCCCACATTCCCCCTCGGTGTCAGGTGTGCCAGCATCTGGCAGATATGTCGCACTGACTCCTTGCTCAGCCGGAGTCTTCGACGGCATACCCGGTCCGACAGGTCCTCGAATGACAGGTGCTGCTGGCACACACGAGGCCTAATTCGGTGCCTCCTTTGCATCTCCTCCTCCTCGGCTTGTTGGGCGGTCGGTTCTCCATCCTCAGCGGCTGCCTGCTGTTCCGCTGCTGCAGCTTCCTCCTCCTCGGGCAGCTTCAGCTCCTGCAGCCGCAGGGCATGGATCAGGGCTGCGGTGTCTAGGAAGAAGGCCGCCATTGCTGATTGTATTCCAATATCCATTGTCTACAGGGGGTGAAATGCCGATATTTTAGCATGGTGTGTACCCTCGTGCCCAACCAGGTCTTACAGCCCACATGGTGACCCGGTTGGCACTGTGGACTCTGCCCCTCATGTCACCCCGCTCCTGACTGCATCCTAAGCCCCGTCGGTGGCCGGAACCATGGAGGCCTCTGGCCCTGCTGCTCGTTCTTGCTGCCAAGGGTACCTGCGGATGGCTCTGCCCTTGTCAACAGTATACTCCGTGGACCCATTCCCTGCCCCTCCTCCCCTCCCCGCCCTAAGGGCTACAGTGAAGTTGCCTTGATTGGGCCGCTTGATGCCCTGCCACCGAGTGGTGGCCGGTTGGGAGGGGGGTGGTTATGGCAGAGGATGGGGTGCAGGATGGTGGGGTTGAGGGTGGGGCTGGGGTGCAGGGGTGGCATGGTGGTGGCTGGGGTGCGGGGAGTGGTGGGGTGGAGGGTGGGGGCTGGGGTGTTGAGGAGGTGGGGACGGGGCACCCATATGGCCGGTATCACTCTGCAAAACCAGGGGGTTAAGGGGTGGTCAGTGGGGTGCGCAGCAAGGTGGCTGCCTTTCAGGCGGAGGCAAAGGCGGTCCATGCCTGGGCACCGCCCCAGTCATGAGGGCGGCCACACGGCCCACTCCCCCGTTACCACCCCTCCCCAAGCCAATTCGGCCAGTGTCAGGACCAGCAGCCCACGGTTGTCTCTCCATGTGTCCTACCCCCTCTCTCCCTCATCCACCACGGCATTTGTTTCATGATTTTTAAAAGCACCTCATCGTCGGGAATTCACCCCAGTGGAGGCAGAGAGTCGCAGAGACCCCGGAGAATACTGGGTCGGGCCCGCTTTTGTCATGATATGCAGACATGCAGATAATGATATACCGACAGGCACAGACAGGCAGCTAATGAACACAGAGAACAGGACATGACCAATGAGCAGGCAGGACACAGGGATGGTATCTCACTATAAAAGGCATGAGGCACTCACACTCCGCCTCTTTCCACTGATGAACATCTACAGAGTGAGTCAGGGTGTATGTACAGTATCACACCTCCAGCAGGTGGATAAGAGCGCGTCTGGTTCAGTCAGACAGAGTAACCACACTTAGGTTAGCAGAGAGTCTAACTCACAGAGAACTGTGCTAACTGTGTGACAGGTTCAATAAATCAGATTGAACTGACTTCAAGGTCTGGAGTATCTTTTGGTTAAAGCTGCATCCAGTTGCAGCCAGTGTTATCCCAGAGTACATAACACAACACTGATGATATGCCAACAGCATTTAATATATGTGCATTCCGGATGGCATTGACGCCGCTGTTGAGGTGAGTTGGTATGAAACCGGCGCCGGCCACCATTTCGACGTCAGGATCAATTCTCTGCCAAATTCGGGTTTCCCGATTCCGGGGTAGGCCAATGGAAACTCCTGACCCGTGCCTTTGGGAATGTCCCACAGCACTTTACAAGTGCTCCTGAAATACAGTCAACATAGGAAAACATTACTTTCTTTTATTTATTTGTTTACGGGCTGTGGGTGACCCTGGTTAGGACGGCAGTTATTGCCCATCCCTAATTACCCTTGAGAATGTAATTTGATTGCCATAAAAATGTGTAATGTTTACCCGTACGTTAAATAGATGTTAATTGACAAGAACCCTGCGCAATGGGGAAAACAAGAAAAGGCTCCTGCAATACAAACTTTCTCGGTAACACGTGCAAAACCCAGACTCACAGGGGTGGTGAGGGCAGGTCATTAATAAAATGAATGACGGGTTTGGATTTGAAGCTGTCCAAACACATTTTTCATCAATATTTGTAGCACAGATGGCCTTTAATCTCCATGCTGCGTCTTTCACCTCCGGCATAATCCAAGATTATTCCTATTCCCCTGTTTAACAATAGCAAGACGTATTTGCATAGCACTTTTAACTGGGTAAAATGGACCAATGCTTCAGAGGAGACTCATCAGCCAAAAATTGACGAGTCATTTCGGACTTATGAGGATAGAGGCCAAAAGCAGGGGGGTGAATTCCTTGCACCCCTGGTCAAAATGGCTGTTGGCAGGCCGTCGATTTAAATCCTGGCTGCCCCGCAGGGGGGATACATAGGTAGGGGGATAGGGAGGTTATTTATTCCCTGAAATTGGGACTTCTGCCCTCAGGGACTGGAAGTTCCGCCTTTGAGATCTGCTCACCAATCAGATTGCTCATCAGCTCTTGTAGCCCCAGCAGCGCTAGAAGTAAGCGGTGCCAAAGCCAGGGTTACAAGCCCCAACTCTACGTATCGTAGTGACAGAGCTGGAATGAGATCATTAAGTGGCCATTCATTATCAACTCAAGGGCCCCACTAGGCCTCAAGATGGGTGGGCTGCCTGATGCCTTACCTGCCCACTATAATATGGAGAACAGGTCAGGGGTGGACGGAAAGGCTGTGCATTGACCACCTGCTTTATTGTATATATATGCCCTCCTGCCTTCAAGTGCCAGTGGCCGCCGGTGGGGGCTGGGACAAAATTCACCCCCGTAGTCTTTTAGAGAGTGTCCCTTCATAACTGAAGTGACAGCTCGTTCTGTAAACATCCTCTGTACTCTTTCTCAGGTCTTTGTATTTCTGAGCGTGGTACTTAGGGTTATAGACATTGCGCCAACTGGGAGAGTCCTAAATCTGAGCATGATCTCTCTGTTTTTATATTCTATTCTTTTACTTATACATCGAAGTAATCCATATACATATCTTATCAAATTTTCCCCCTTTAAGGATTTGTGTACATTGACACCAAGGTCTCTCTGCTCATCTAGACTTTTCAAAATTCTTACAGTATACTGACATTACATATTCATCCTCCCAAAGTGTATCACTTCACTCTTAGAAACAATGTCAATTGGAGCAGGAGGAGGCCATTCGACCCCTCGAACCTGCTCCACCATTCGATGTGACCTTGGCTGATCCTCTACCTCAATGCTACACTCCCGCGCTCTCCACGTGACTCTTGAGCCTTTAGAGTCTATAAATATACCTGTTTCCTTCATAAATATATTCAGCGATTTGGCCTCCACAGCTTTCTGTGGTAGAGAATTCCACAATGCACTTCCCTTTTAGTGAAGAAATTTCTCCTCATCTCAGTCCTAAATGGCCTACCCGGTATTGTGAGACCGTGACCCCCTGTTCAAGGCTCCCAGCCAGAGGAAACATCATCCCTGCATCCAGTCTGTCCAGTCCTGTCAGATTTTTCAATGAGATTTTCTCTCATTTTTCTAATCCTCAGTGAATACTGGCATAGTCTCCCCATACGGCAATCCTGCCATCCCAGGAATCAGTCTGGTGAATCTTCACTGCATTCCCTATCTCCTAAGTGTTATAAATTGACAGGAGGCCCAGGGATCTGCAACATCTGAGTCCCTGTGGCCTCACCCGGATACGATTTACCCAGATGTAGGGCCAGGGCTATCCCCTCCCCCCCCATTTCCTAGGACTGCTGGGATATAAATACCCCCCCAGCCCGGGTGTGGGATGGGCGTGGGAGACCCTTCGGGGTGTAGGAAGAATGTATAGTAAGGAGAATAAAACCAAACGTTTCTGCAGTTATCTCTTCCATGTGGTCGCTTGCCTGAGACTTTACACTGGCAACGAGGTTTAAGTGGAGCTGCAGCAGGCACCATTTCCTCCGGACCGGGCCCACCTCGATTAGACCATAAGACCATAAGACATAGGAACATAATTAAGCCACTCGGCCCATTGAGTCTGCACCAGAGGGAGGAAGCGGTACCGATGCTAGCAGGAAACCTCACTCACCCACCATCAGTGCACCAATGACCGCCCCAGAGCATGGACGCATTTCATCGATGACGAGCCGAAGCAGTCCCACCGCCTTTACTGCATTTCGGCATCACGGGTGGCGTCTATCCAGGTTGTGTTCTGGGGAACAACGGGTTCCTGATTCAGATGGAACTTGATACCGGAACTGCGGTCTCAGTGATCACCCGCCACACATATGCCAAAATGTGTTCAAAGATATGAGCCGTGGCATTGAGAGATACCGATGCCTGTCTGGCGAAGTATACAGTGGAACCAATGGCGATCACGGCACCTCGGACGTCCCGTGGGATATGGGACTCAGTCGGCGAATCTACCACTAGTGGTGGTGAAAGGTTCAGGCCCACAATTGTTGGTGTGCGACTGGTTAAAATGCTACTGGCTGGACTGGCAGCGAGTATGCCGTATGTACCCCAAAGGGCCGGATGCGTTATTGGCACGTTTCCCAGGCGACGCCTCGCCTGATGGAATCAGGGCCATGCTGGCATACAGGATAGACGATGGTACAGAGCAATCCATTGCGTTTGCTTCATGCACTTTGGCGGCGGTGGAGTGAAGTTACGGCCAAACAGAAAAGGAAAGTTTGGCACTGGTGTTCGGCGTATAACAATTCCATCAGCATGTCTATGGATATGCGTTCACGGCATATACCGACCATAAACCCCTCTTGGGTTTATTCAAAGAGGACAAGACAATTCCACCAGTGGTGTCCGCCCACATTCAGCGTTGGGCTCTCCTTCTGGAATATTATGGGAATACTTTGGAACATCATACAGGGATGAAGATTCGCCACATGAACACTCTCAGCCGTCCCCGCTACCTACCAGCGAGCCAACACCAGTGGCATCGGACGAAGTAGCCGCGACCTTACATTTTATGAACTCGTTACTGGTACTGGTAAGGCTTGGACGCGGACGAACCCGCTGCTGGCCATGGTGTGCCGCATCGTGCTGTACGGGGCCCAACACTGCGCCCTCCCAGGGGCCCAGAGGACGTTTACCACAAAGATGGCGGAATCCAGCATGGTGGACAGCATCGTGCTGTGGGGTCATCCTCGAACGCGGCCAGGGAGCAATTATGCAGGACCTCCACCGCGGACATACAGTGGTCTCCAAAATGCAAAGATTGGCCCGGAGCTCCGTGTGCTGGCCCGGCATCGACACTGATATCGAGCAGTTGGCAAAGCAGTGTACCCGGTGCCAGGAGCACCAGAAGCTCCCGCCGGCAGCTCCACTGCACCCATGGGAATGGCCGGGCCAGCCATGGCCCCATCTCCATGTGGATTTAGTGGGGCCTTTCCAGGGCGAGTGTACCTACTGATAGTAGACACACACTCTAAATGGATGGAAGCACAACGGATAATGACTACATCGCCGAATGACATTTCATATTCTCGGCCTCCTGGAGGTAACCATGTCAGACAATGGCACCACGTTTACTAGTTCAGAGTTTGCGGATTTGTTAAAGCAAAATGGGGTCTGTCATGTCCGCACCGCGTCTTATCATCCATCCTCAAATGGGTTGGCAGAAAGTGTCTTTCAGACATTCAAATTTGGGTTAGAAAACAGACCTCTGGCTCATCAAAAAACCTACCTCCCGGTGATGCCTGCAGAGCTTTTAACGGGTCATCGCTTGGGCGCGCGATTGAGCCTCATTTCGCTGAGCATCGGGGATGATATCCACGACCAGCACAAACAGACTGGAGTGAAACGAGCCAGGCTAGTGAGAGAGTTCACCGCCGGCAACTCCGTTACATAGAACATGCAGTGCAGAAGGAGGCCATTCAGCCCATCGGATCTGCACCGACCCACTTAAGCCCTCACTTCCACCCTATCCCCATAACCCAGTAAACTCTCCTAACCTTCTTTGGTCACTAAGGGCAATTTGCCATGGCCAATCCACCTAACCCGCACATCTTTGGACTGTGGGAGGAAACCGGAGCACCCGGAGGAAACCCACGCAGACACGGGGAGAACGTGCAGACTCCGCACAGACAGTGACCCAGTAGGGAATCGAACCTGGGACCCTGGTGCCGTGAAGCCACAGTGCTATCCACTTGTGCTAACGTGCTGCCCTTTTTTTTTGACACAAATTCACTTTATTGCAAAACATTGATAAACATTCCAAGTGGCAACTCCCATAAAAACACACACACATCCCCAAACCCCCCACCCCAAACCCCTCCCCCTCACCCTCAAAATACAAAACACCCCCCAAACCCCGGAACATCCACCGACAAAATACAAAACACACCCCAGAGCCGCCCCCCACCCCCCCACCACCACCCCGTCCGGAATTTTACCGGCAGGTTGTTATGGATTCTGGGAACTATCATAAAACGGTCGGGGCCGGTCTCGTATACGGTGCAGGCACAAGGGAAGGACTCGAATCAGCAGGTGAACGATCTCCGGAGCCAGGTGGAACAAGGACCCGAGGGCTGACCACGGATCATAAGCCATGTGGTGCCCCTCCCTCTGGTCTGTGACACCCCTCTGGGCTCAGAGGGGCGGGCACCATATTATCATCCCTTGGCGAAGAGGACGAATAATTTCCCCCCTTCCGTCAAAACAGACGACATATCGGGTTTTCGGGTCGGGGATGTGGGAGGGGTGTTATAACCTGACAGGAGGCTCAGGAACCTGCAACATCTGAGACCCTGTGGCCTCAACTGAATACGATTTACCCAGTTGAGGAGGCGCGGCTAACCCACCTTTTCCGAGGACTGCTGGGATATAAATAACCCGGCCCGGGGATGTGGGCCAGGCACGGGAGATCCTTCAGGGAGTCGGAGGAGTGTATCATTAGGCAAATAAAACCAAACTTTTCTGCAGTCATCGCTTCAGTGCCTGAGACTTTACAGTAAACATAACCTTTCTCAGGTAAGGGGACCAAAACTACACACTATACTCCAGCTGTGGTCTCACTAAGGCCCTGTACAGCTGCAGTAAGACATCATTGCTCCTGCACTAATGTCCTTTTGCAATGAAGGCTACGTATCATTTACAATCCTAATATTGAACTCTATCTGATAATTTCACAATGCTATCTGTCACCCTGAAGCTTATTACTATCATTATAATTGTCTACTACTTTGCCTAGCTTTCAATCAAAAGCAAATTTTATAACGGCAAGTCTAAACCATTTATAAAAACTAGGGAGAAATGGGTCCAAGACTGACACAACTGGACTACGTTCATTAACATGAATGAAATGAATGAAAATCGCTTATTGTCACAAGTAGGCTTCAAATGAAGTTACTGTGAAAAGCCCCTAGTCGCCACAATCCGGCGCCTGTTCGGGGAGGCTGTTACGGGAACATAGAAACATAGAACAACATAGAACATACAGTGCAGAAGGAGGCCATTCGGCCCATCGAGTCTGCACCGACCCACTTAAGCCCTCACTTCCACCCTATCCCCGTAACCCAATAACCCCTCCTAACCGTTTTGGTCACCAGGGGCAATTTCTTATGACGAATCCACCTAACCTGCACGTCTTTGGACTGTGGGAGGAAACCAGAGCACCCGGAGGAAACCCGTGCAAACACGGTATAGAAAGTGCAGACTCCGCACAGACAGCGACCCAGCGGAGAATTGATCCTGGGACCTTGAAATTGTGAAACCACAGTGCTATCCACTTGTGCTACCGTGCTGCCCCATTTTCTGTTACCTCATCAAAAAAAATTGCAATCAATTAGTCAGACAAAATTTGCCTTTAACAAATTCATGTTGGCTTACCTCAAAGAGACCATGGGCGGGATTCTCCGTCTCGAAGGCCTATTTTCTGGTGCGGCGCGCCCCCCCTCAGCAGCAGGATCCTCCGTCCAGTCAGCCGGCCGGGACCACACCTAAGGTATAATGTGTAGTTCTGGTCCCCTTATCTAAGAAAGATTATGCTTTGCTGGTGCAGACTCAATGGGCCGAAGGGCCTTTTCTGTGCTTTACGACTGTATGACTGGATGTGAGTGACTTGCAGAGGAACCTCCAGGTTGTGGTGTTCCCATCTATTTGCTGCCCTTGTCCTTCTATGATGTGGAGATGCTGGCGTTGGACTGGGGAGAGCACAAAAAGAAGTCTTACAACACCAGGTTAAAGTCCAACAGGTTTGTTTCAAACACTAGCTTTCGGAGCACTGCTCCTTCCTCAGGTGAATGAAAAGATATGAGAGAGAATGAAGAGAAACATACCTCTTCATTCACCTGAGGAAGGAGCAGTGTTCCGAAAGCTAGTGTTTGAAACAAACATGTTGGACTTTAACCTGGTGTTGTAAGACTTCCTCTTGTCCTTCTAGATGGTAATGGTCGTGGGGTTGGAAGGTGCTGCCTAAGGACACTTGGTGAATTCCTGCAGTGCATCTTGTGGACGGTACACATGGCCGCCATTGTATGTCGGTAGTTGGGGGAGGGAATGTTTGTAGAAGGTGCGATAATCAAGCGGGCTATTTTCTCCTGGATGGTGTCGAGCTTCTGGAGTGCTTTTTGAGCTGTGCTCATCCATGCGAGTGGAGAATATTCCATCACACTCCTGACTTGAAATGACATGAAATGAAAATCGCTCATTGTCACAAGTAGGCTTCAAATGAAGTTACTGTGAAAAGCCCCTAGTCGCCACATTCCGCGCCTGTGCGGGGAGGCTGGTACGGGAATTGAACCGTGCTGCTGGCCTGCCTGGGTCTGCTTTCAAAGCCAGCGACTTAGCCCTGTGCTAAACCAGCCCCTTGTGCCTTGTAGATGGTCGACAGGTTTCTGGGGGGGTCAAGAGGTGAGTCCCCCACCTCAGGATTCTCAGTACTGCCTGGCTCTTGCAGTCCCAGTATTTATATAGCTGGTTCAGTTCAGCTTCTGGTCAATGGTAGTTGACCCTTGCTTTGGAGCTGGAGAGTGCTGTGAGGTATTGTCTTGTCCATGGGCCAATCACACCTGCCATCTCAAGTGTATATAAAGGATCCTATGTCGATATATCGTAGGACAATCAGTGAGTTTTCGCTGATCTTCTGATTCTGTTCTGTCCACTAAAAGTGATGTCTGTGTACACGTGTCAGATGTATGGCTTTGTTTAATATTTTTTCCTGTTCCTGACATCATAGGCATGCTGAATGGCATTACAAAAGAAAAAAAACACCCAGATTCATTAAATGACTTCAGTTCACATACCCTAAACAGTAGAAAGGAACTTGCATTTGCATAGCACCTTTCACAATCTCTGGACGTCCCAAAGTACTCTGCAGCCAGAGATGTATTTTTGAAGTACAATTACTGTTGTAATGTAGGGAATACGACAGCCAAATTGTGCATAGCAAGATTCCATGATTCGATCGTGACTCATTTATTTGTTTTAGTTTGAATGATGTTGATTGCGCCATAAATGCTGACCAGGGCATTGGGGGGAGCTCCCCTGTTCTTTTCTAAAATAGTGCTCTTGGTCTTTTGCCTCCACCAGAAAGGGCAGGCCAGCCTTGATTCAATTAGGCTACACCGTGGCCCAGTGGTTGTCACGTCTGCCTCACAGCTCCAGGGACCCGGGTTCAATTCCGACCTTGGGTGGCTGTCTGGAGTTTGCACTTTCTCTCCGCTTCTGCGTGGGTTTCCTCCGGGTGCTCCGGTTTCCTCCCACAGTCCAAAGATGTGTAGGTTAGGTGGATTGGCCATGATAAATTGCTCCAAAAGGTTAGGTGGGGTTACTGGGTTGCGAGGATAGGGTGGAAGTGTGAGCTTAAGTAGAGTGCTCTTCCCAAGGGCCGGTGCAGACCCGATGGGTCGAATAGCCTCCTACTGCACTGTAAATTCTATGATAATATCTCATCCCAAGTACCTTCGCCAGTGCAGCACCCCCTCAGTATCGCACTGGGAGTGTCCGTCTGGTTCACATCTGGAGTCAGACAAGATCGCACATCCCTCGGACTCAAAGCTGGAGCCACGACTGGGACAACCGGTAGCAGCTACTGAGTCACAACTGTGGACTAAGTGTACACTCTAAACAATGGCTAATTGCTTCCTCCTGCTTTGTAGTAACTGCTTATTTTAAGCATCGGTGACTGTTTCTAGTTGGTTTCTGGTGTTTTCAGGACATTAAATTATATAGTTATGACCCAGTGAAGCGGCAAAATTACTCCCTTGTTTTCTCACTGGCTTGTAATGCAGAACAAGGCCAGCAGCGTGGGTTCAATTCCCGTACCAGCCTCCCCGAACAGGCGCCGGAATGTGGCGACTAGGGGCTTTTCACAGAAACTTCATTGAAGCCTACTTGCGACAATAAGCAATTATTATTACAGTTTTTTAAATTAAAAAGTACACTTGTCAGCCCGGTGAGTGTTTAACTGTTGAAGTGCCATGACTTTAAGAGATATCTACAGGCACGCTTTCTTGAAAGTTACTGAATGAAAATAGAGAATTGCGCCCTCGGCCTTTTGCAACTCAGCCAATGGTTTCAGCTCAACAAATAAACAAAATAATTTTGATACAGCGCATATCTTAGAGTCATATGGCGCGATTCTCCGGAAAGATTTCTACGTGTGGTAGCGAGCGGGAACTCCCACGGGCTTCCCAGCGCTCGGCCCAGCGAGGCCGGCAACACTCTTCAACGTTAATTGGTCCATTTAATAAGGCCCCACGGGCTTCTCGTCACGAATGAAGGCCCGGAGCGCGCCCGCCAGCCCCCCAGCTAATGAGGCCGAGCAGCTCCTTAAACAGCACTCGCACAGCAGCCCCACTCAGCTCATGGCCATGGCACTGAGACGACCTGACTGGCCCATCCGAGGTGGCCCCCCTCCCCTGCCTCCCAGGAGAACACCTCAGAAGAGAGCTCTGAGGATCCCACGATCAACGCGTCACGGTTTTCATCCCCACCCGCAGGCGTAGGCGCTGTCGGCGGCAATGGGTGGCACCGAGGCCAACACTGTTACGGCGATGACTGCAGTGGAGAGCCTGATGCACCACATCGGCAGAATGAGTGAAGGTGTCCAAGGTGTCGCGCAGTCGGTGGCAGCCTTGGCTAAGGGTCTCAGCAGAATGTCTGCCTCACTGGCGGATGTTATCCAGTACCACGCTGACATTGATGAAGTTCTGCGGGGCATGCCTCGCTCTCAGATGGGAATGGACTGGGGCCCTGTGGAGCTTGTCCAAGTTGCAGATCGGCATCGCCGAGGGTGTCGACGCCATGGTGCAGACGTCAGGGAGCCGCCAGGGCCGGCAGAGCCAGAAACACAGAGGTAGCCAAGGCTTGAACCCGCTACTCGTCCGCCCCAAGGTGAGCCCCAGGGCCCTATGGACACTGAGCAGAAGTAGGGGGCACTGTCCCTTGGAGTGGCGGCGGTGGCCACCAGCTCCCCGTGACCTCCACCCCTCAGGTGAGGCCGCGTGGCGAGGTCAGCACACGGGACAAGGTGGCACAGCTGTGCATGTGCAGTTGACAAGTGAGCTGGGGCGCTCTGGCCCCAGAGCCCCCAGAGGACACTTGCCAGGAGCACTGCAGGTCACGGGACATGTTAAGCAGCTGGCCACCTCAGATGTGCGTCTGGGGACACACCTAGAACGGAGCGGTAGAACTAGGAAGGTTAAACACATTGACGATCACTGAGGGCACGAGAGGGGGGAGGGGGCAGGGCGGTTAGTAGGGGATTGGGGGGGGGGAAGTGAGGTGGCACCATTGCGAGAGTGGGGAATGTTGAACACCAGTGACACTTTAAAAACCGTTGACCACAAGCATTATGACACATCTGTCCCTTTCTTCCGCAATTTAGCCTGACCTCCGAACCCTTAGCCCATCTCCCCAGGCATCTCCCCCTCCCCATAGCACTCACCCACCCTCCAGCTGTGGACATGTACCTGACTGTGCACCCTGGGTGTTCAGAAGTCGGTTGCTACGTGTGTGGTTTGCCTCCCGCAGTGTTCAAGCACAATGTCCATGCATCAAGGTGTGATTGGGATGCGAGGCAATGATTTCCCACACCCAAATGGCACGCCCAGCCGCAGGGATCCACTTGGGATGTGTGAAGTGTTCACCTATCCATGATTGCCAATTCCCTGTTAGAAATAGCCTTCAGCCGCATGGCCAGAGGCCTCAGCAGTTGGTGGGGGTTATGGGTGGTCGGTGTGGCATACAGGCAGGCACGAGGGTTGCTCCCTGAATGGGTACACATGATCCTTGGCTTGGTATGTTGGTGTTGCATGCTGGAGCCCCACCCTTCCCATGGCGGCCCACCCCTACGGAGTGTGCCCCCCCCCCCCCCCCCCCCAACGAAAGTCGGGGCAGCAAGCCTGGGCAAATTGCCTTTGGGCAAAGATGGCTACTCACCACCTCGGCTCCCAGCAGAAAGCCTTCCACCAGGTTCACGTTTTTCAAAAGTACTAATTGGTGCCATGGTGACCACTTGCTGGGGAGGCTGATGAATGACGGGCAGTTGGATATGGGATGGCTCCCGTTAATTGTATGGAAATAGGGCTTAAGTAGTGACCTTTGGTTGCTTGCCACGCTACGGCGAGATCCCGATTTCGCCTACAGGAGCAGGCTGGTTGCATTACAAACTGTTTGCCGCCTGGTGCAGTTCTCATTTTCTGCCTCTCCCGCTATTCTCCGGCCTCGTTTCACTCGAGTGGGAGAATAACGAGGCCTGGGAATTGCCACCAAAGAGTTATAGCGGTTTACCACACTGAAAAAGGTCCTTCCTCCTATTTTGTCTGCACCGGCCTTCAAACACCTATCTACACTCATTCAATTTTACAGAACTTGGTCCATGGTCTTGTATTCTACAGCATTTCATCTAAATACTTCTAAAATGTGTGGGTTCCTGCCTCTACCACCTTTTCAGGCAGTGTGTTCCAGACTCTGGGTGAAAAAGCTTTTATTCACAGCCTCTCGACACCATAAATTTATGCCCCTCGGTTACTGACCTCTCTACTAAGGGGTAACTCTCCTTCTTATCTACTCTATCTATGTCTCTCATAATTTTGTACACCTCAAGCATGTTCCCCCTCAGCCTTGACGCTCTAAGGAAAACAACTCTTGCCTATCCAGTCTCTCTACATAGCTGAAATGCTCCAGTCCAGGCGACATCCTGTTCAATCTCCTGTGCACCCTCTCCAGTACAATCATGTCCTCCCTATAGTGTGGCGACCAGAACTGACTCAGCTCTCCAGCTCTGGTCTTACGAGCTTTTTTATACAGCTCCATTGTAACCTCCCTGATCTTGTATTTTAAGCCTCGGCTTCATAACAGGTCAACCCAATTGTCGTTCCTCACCCTTCCTTTCGTGCATTCCGGAAACTAGAACACGGGCTGAGAGCAGCTAACAAACAAGGTGGCGACTGAGGATTCTCCATCACTCATCAGCTCCATAGTCAACCGGACGTGGAGGGGAACAAAAGCAAAATAAAAGGAAAAGCTTATAACCCAAAGTGAGACTGAATTTGTACAGCACAGAAACAGGCCACCTGGTCTCATTGGCCCTTGGATTTTGCTCCACTTGGACCACCTTACCCCGTCAAAATTCCCTTCTACTTCTCCCTCTCTCCCTCATGAACCTATCGAGGTTCCCCTTAAGTGCAATGGTGATATTTGCCTCAAGCAGTCTGCTTGGCAGTAAGTTCCACATTCTCGCCACGTTCCGGCTGAAGGAATTTCTCCTGGATTCCCAGTCAGGGTAATTAGCGGCCAAACGATATTTATGACTGTCTAATTTTGGTATTCTGTCAGAACTAGGACCATATCCGTTGTGTCTACCCTATGAAACCCCATTGTAATTTTAAAGACTCTTATCAGGCCGTTGCCCCAGCCTTCTCCTTTGGCCTGAAAAGCGCGGCAGCCTGTACCTACGGTGCATAACATCAGGATCCTGTATGTGGTGGAGCGAGTGGGGAGGCAGGGGTTTGGAAATAGGAGTGGCAAATAGACAGAGAGAGTTTTCTGGGGTCCCCCGATGGTTCTTCAACCAGGCCCGGCCTGCTATGGGTAATTAGTCGAGGCGCAGGCTGCATTGTCAATCACCAGGCCTGGTAGACTGACTCTCCAGCGTAATTAGTGGGCAAGCTGCACCTCAGCCCAGAGGATAACCTTTCGCCAATAACGGACCCAAGAGTATCAATTACTGAAGGTCGAAGCTTCAGAAAAGGGCAGGATTTCAACAGCGCGCACACATAATGATTGTTTAGATTTTCTTTCATAAATAATACCAGCGTGACAGTCGTATTGTTCCCCCTAGAGCGGTTGTAAAAATGCGATGTGAAGCAATTAGTTTGGAAAGTAAGGCTAGCCTCTCAGTGTTTTGTTATAATTTTCATGAAAGCACAAACACCTTCCATAAAGCGGCCTGTTTTCCTCCTTTAGCTGGACCTTTGCATTCCTAATACATGAAAGGTTTGACCATCCAGTCATAGCTACCTGCGAACGAAAGTGGCAGAGGGCAGCAGGGTAACATGGTGGTTAGCATAAATGCTTCACAGCTCCAGGGTCCCAGGTTCGATTCCCGGCTGGGTCACTGTCTGTGTGGAGTCTGCACGTCCTCCCCGTGTGTGCGTGGGTTTCCTCCGGGTGCTCCGGTTTCCTCCCACAGTCCAAAGATGTGCGGGTTAGGTGGATTGGCCATGCTAAATTGCCCGTAGTGTCCTAATAAAAAAGTAATGTTAAGGGGGGGTTGTTGGGTTACGGGTATAGGGTGGATACGTGGGTTTGAGTAGGGTGATCATGGCTCGGCACAACATTGAGGGCCGAAGGGCCTGTTCTGTGCTGTACTGTTCTATGTTCTAGGTATTTTGAGGGATCCGCTCATTTGACCAACTGAGTATACAGTGAAGCTTTGTTACATGTAATTGACCCAAAGTGTTTTACAAGATCAGTTGCCGATGCCTGTTCTGTTGGTAGGGGTATGGCAGCATAGTGGTTACGTTACCGCGGATGACTAATCCAGAAAACCCGAACTAATGACTCTGAAATAAGAGTTCAAATCCCGAACGGCGAGATTAAATTCAGCGAATGATTTTAATAAACTTGGAATGGGAAACGAACATCAGTCATGGTGAACCCGCAAACCTGGTTCACAATATCCGATAGGGAAAGAAATCTGCCACCATTACCCAGTCTGGTCGCTGTGTGACTCCACGTCCACTGAAATGGAGTTGACTCTTATCTGTCTTCTTAAGGCCTAGAAAGTCAATGAGTTATGACAAAAATTCTACTGAAAAAGTGCAAATAGATGTAATTAGAAGTGCCACAACGATATGGGTGCAGGATTCAGCCAAGAGGTAGGCACGCCTAGTCCAGCAGGCCCTGCAGAGGCCTCCTCACTGAAAGCTGGGTGGCTTGTGCCAGAATTGGAAGCACTGTCCCACACACGAGTCAAGCAACAGTCTAACATAGTTACACTCATGGAATCATACCTCACAATGTCCTAGACACCACCATCGCCATCGCTGGATAGGTCCTGTCCCACAGGCGGTATACATTCCAGAGGAGGTGGCACGTGGGGTCCTCAATATTGACCCCCGACCCAATCGAGTCGCATGGCATTAGCTCAAACATGGGCAAGGAAGCCTCCCACTGATTACCACCTACCACCCCCACTGCCCCCTTCAGCTGATGAGTCAGTACTCCTCCATGTTCAGGAAGAAGCACTGAGGGTAGCAAGGTCACAGAATGTACGATGGGTGGGAGCTTCAATGACCATCACCAAAAGCAGCTCAGTAGCACAACCACTGGCTGACGGAGCCTCCATAACGTGGTGAGAGAAGCACCAAGAAGAAAACATGACTTGTCTTTGTTTTACCCAATCTACCTGGCGCAGACGCATCTGTTCATGAAGGTGTCTGAGGGAGTAATGTGTAGTAAAGGACTCAATGAGTGAGGCAAATGCCCATCTCCACACTGAAGACACCCTCAATTCAGTTATTTTAACTGATTGGATGTGGGTGTCGCTGGCTGGTCCAGAATTTATTGCCCATCCCTAATTGCCCTTGAGATGAGAAGGCACTTAAACAGCAATCACATTGCTGTGGGTCTGGAGTCACATGTAGGTCAGACTAGGGAAGGACGACACTAGTGAACAAGATGCATTTTTACAACAGTCAATATTGGTTTCAAGGTCATCAATAGACTTTTAATTCCAGTTTCAAGCCCGGGTCCCCAGAACATCACCCTGGGTCTCACCCCCACAACCTAAAAAGATGTGCAGCGTAGGTGAATTTGTCACGCTAAATTGGCCCTTAATTGGAAAAAAAGAATTGGGTACTGTAAAATGTTTTTGAAAACATTGCTGCTGCAGTAGTAATCCAGAGGCCCAGGCTAATGCTGCTAATAAATCTGGAATTGAAAACTAATCTCAGTGTTGGCAACCAGGGAATTATCATTGATTGTTGGGAAGAGCCATCTGGGTCAGTAACGTCCATTAGGGATGGCAATCTGTCATTCTCACTCAGTCTGGCCTACATGTGCCTCCAGATCCGCAATTGACTCTACCCTCTGAGATGCCTCTGAAAAGCAAACCACTGAGTTCAAGGACAATTAGGGGTGGACATGCTGGCTTTGCCAGCGGAGCCCACAGCATTTGGAAGAGTAAAAGAAATTCTGAAGGAGCAGCAACCTTTGGAGTGGTTATTAGACACTCTGAGCGCCAAGAATGACTCCGCTGTTAAACGGGACTCTGCTTCTTTCTCAGGCCTCAGCAAGGAACGCCTCACGAGGTCGCACTTAGACTCCGTTCCTGCACTGACGAGCTCAGCTCTCCGGTGCTGGAATCGGGGCACCATTTTTGCCTCAGAAAAAATAGTCAGAACATTGAATACATGAGGCAATTTACGTCATGCTTTGCACAAGGATGCCAATTATAATCATTGATGTGAGGCAAAGGTTCCACCATATTGCAGACAGTAATCCCATAAACAGCAACATGACATGCAACCAGCTACTCTGATACTGAAGCGTCTGGTTGAGAGATACTGGTTTAGCTCACTTGGCAGGACAGCTGGTATGTGGTGCAGAGCAAAGCAAGCATGGGTTCAATTCCCGTACTGGCTGAGGTTATTTGTGAAGGCCCCAGCTTCTCATCCTTGCCCCTCGCCTGAGGTGTGGTGACCCTCAGGTTAAATCACCACCAGTCAGCTCTCCCCCTCAAAGGGGAAAGCAGCCTCAAAGGGAAGGCAGCCTCTGGTCATCTGAGAGTGTGGCGGCTTCACTTTACCTGAGAGATACATGTCAGCCAGATCAAATTTGCCCGCTTCTCTTGAGATAGCACAGAGGGATCTTTCACATCAGTCAAGTGAGGAATTTCAACACCTCTTTCCTGAATGATGTCACCTCTGACAATGTGGAGTTCCCTCGGCTCTGCACCAAACATTCAGTCTCAGTTTATGATCGCTGCAGGAAAGTGGTTGAAGCTGAACAGATGAAGATGTCTCAGAGGTGCAAATACCAGCAAACACACTACTGAAAGATGGACTCATTTACAGTCCAGAAGCATTTCACCCAACCCATTGCATTGTAGCTGCTCTTTGAAAAGAACATTCAATCAACCTAAATCCCCTGCTCTTCTCCCATAGCTCTGATTCCTTTTCAAATATTTATCAAATTTCCTTTTGAAAGTTACGACTGAATTTGTTTGCAAAGCCCTTTCAGGCACTGCATTCTGGATCACAACAGTTTGCTGCATTAAAAAAAAGTCTCCCCATTGCCCCTTTGGTTCTTTTGTCAGTTATCTTAAACCCTTGCCCTCTGGTTAACAACTCTCCTGCTAATGGAAACAGTTTCCCTTTACTCTATCAAACACTCGTTAATTAAATCACCCCTTAACTTTCTTTGTTCTGAGAGGAGCAAATCCAGCTTCTCTATCCCGCCACAACTGGAATCCCTCATCCATGGAACTATTTCAGTCAATCTCCTCTGCACGCTCAGATCTCGAAGCGTGGTACATTGGTGAGACCATGCAGACGCTGCGACAACAGATGAATGGACATCGTGTGACAATCGCCAGGCAGAAATGTTCCCTTCCAGTCGGGGAATACTTCAGCGGTCAAGGGCATTCAGCCTCTGATCTCCGGGTAAGCGTTCTCCAAGGCGGCCTTCAGGACGGTAGCTTAGTGGTTAGCACAATTGTTTCACAGCTCCAGGGTCCCAGGTTCGATTCCCGGCTTGGGCCACTGTCTGTGCGGAGTCTGCACATTCTCCCCGTGTGTGCGTGGGTTTCCTCCGGGTGCTCCGGTTTCCTCCCACAGTCCAAAGATGTGCAAGTAGGTGGATTGGCCATGCTAAATTGCCCTTAGTGTCCAAAATTGCCCTTAGTGTTGGGTGGGGTTACTGGGTTATGGGGATAGGGTGGGAGTGTAGGCTTGGGTAGGGTGCTCTTTCCAAGAGCCAGTGCAGACTCGATGGGCTGAATGGCCTCCTTCAGCACTATAAATTCTATAAAGGACGCGCGAACACGCAGAATCGTCGAACAGAAACTTATAGCCGAGTTCCGCACACATGAGTACAACGTCAGCCAGGACCTTGGATTCATGTCGCATTACCTTCACCCCCCCCCCCCCCCCCCCCCCCCCACCATCTGGCCTGGGCTTGCGAAATCCTACCAACTGTCCTGGCTTGAGAAAATTCACACCTCTTTAACCTGTGATTATCCCTGTCTCCAGTTGCTCCGTTTGGACCTGTAAAGGCTTAATTACCTGCAAAGACTCGCATTCAAAGTATCGTCTTGCATCTTTGACTTTGTCTGTATATATACATTTCTGGAACCTGCCTCTTCGTTCACCTGCTGAAGGAGCTGTGCTCCGAAAGCTAGTGATTCAAAACAATCTGTTGGACTTTAACCTGGTGTTGAAAGACTCCGTACTGTGCTCACCCCAGTCCAACACCGGCATCTTCACATTATGATCTTGACATCCTTCCTCTATCTGTGTCTTGTATGGGACACGCACTGCTGCCACTGGGATTCAATGCTGGAGGGAATGTTTTGTCCTGGATGGTATTGACCTTTTTGAATGTTATTGGACCTACACTGATCCAGGTAAGTGGGGAGTACTCTACTAGACATCTGATTTATACCTTATAGAGGATGGATAGGCTTTGGGAAACAGGAGGTCAGGTACTTGTCACAAAATTGTTAGCTCCTCACCTACCCTTATTGCTGCAGAATTTATATGGTTGGTTCATTCAGTTCTGGTCAATGGTAACCCCCAGGATATTGAAGGTGGGAGATTCAGTGATGATAATGGCATTGAAGTTCAAGGAGAGATGGTTAAATTCTCTATCAGTGTTATGGTATTTGCCTGGCACGTGTGATGAGAATGTTACTTGCCAATTAATGGACTAAGTCTGAATGTTGCCCAGATATTGCTGCATTTGGACATGGACTGCTTCAGTGTCTGAGGAGTCGTAAATGGTGCAGCGCATTCTGCAATCATCATAATAATCTTTATTATAAAAATCTTTATTATTGTCACAAGTAGGCTTACATTAACACTGCAGTGAAGTTACTGTGAAAAGCCCCTAATCGGCACATTCCGGTGAGAACATGCAGACTCCGTACAGACAGTGACCCAAGCCAGGAATCGAACCAGTGCTAACCACTGTGCTACCATGCCATCCAATCATCAGCAAACATCCCCGCTTCTGTCCTTATAATGGAAGAAAAGTCATTGATAAAGCATTTGAAGATGGTTGGGCCCAGGAGACTACCCTGAGGAACTCCTGCAGCAATGACCCAGGACTGAGATGATTGACCTCCAACCACCACAGCTATCTTCCTATGTGCCAGGTATGACTGCAACCAGTGGAGAGTTTCCCCTTGACTCTCAATGACCTCAATGTTGCTTGGGTTCCTTGAGGCAACAGTCAAATGTTTTTTGATGCCAAGGGCAGTCACTCTCATGTAATCTTTGCAGTTCAATTCTTATATCCATGTTTGGGCCAAGGCTGTAATAAGGTCAGGATCTGAGTGGCGTTGGTGAAACTACGTTGATCTTTGGTAAGCAGCTGTTTGACTGCCGTGCCAATGACTCCTTCCAACACTTTTCTGATGATCAAGAGTAGACTGATGGGCGGTAATTAGCCTGATTGGATTGGTCCTGCTTTTTTGTGGATAGAACATGCCTGGCTATTTTGTTGGATAGATGTCTGCCTTTTAGCTGTCATGAACAAGCTTGTCCAGGGACAAGGCTAGTTCTTGAACATAAGTCTTCAATAAAACAGCCAAGTTATTGTTGCAGCTCATAGTCTTTCCAATATCCAGTACCCTCAGCTATCTCTCGATATTATGTGAGTTGAACCCTATAGGTTGAAGACTGGCATCTGCTGTACTGGTAACAAAGAACAAAGAACAATAAAGCCCAGAAATGGCCCTTCGGCCTTCCAAGCCTGTATTCGTCATGACACCACCCTTGACCAAAACCCTTCGCACTTCCTTGTGCCGTATTCCTCTATACCCATCCCATCCATGTATTTGTCGCGATGCCTTTTGAATGCCTTTAATGTACCTGCTTCCACAACCTCCCCTGGCAACGCGTCCCAGGCACTCACCACCCCCTGTGTCATAATAATAATAACAATAATCTTTATTCGTGTCACAATTAGGCTTATATTAACACTGCAATGAAGTTACTGTGAAAAGCCCCTAGTCGCCACACTCCGGCGCCTGTTTGGGTACACAGAGGTAGAATTCAGAATGTCCGATTCACCTAACAGCACTTCTTTCGGGAATTGTGGGAGGAAACCGGAGGACTCAAATGAAACCCACCCAGACATAGGGAGAACTTGCAGACTCTGCACAGACAGTGATCCAAGCCGGGAATCGAACCTAGGGACGCTGGCGCTGTGAAGCAACAGTGCTAACCACTGTGCTCCGTGCCACCCATCTGCCGCACAGAAACCTGCCTCCCACATCTCCTCTAAACTTTGTCTCATGGACCTTAAACCTATGTATCATAGTGACTGACCCATCCACCCTGGGAAAGTGTGCCTCCCATCCACTCTATCCATGTCCCTCATAATCTTGTGCACTTCTATCAGGTCACCCCTCAACCTCCGTCATTCTAATGAAAACATTCTGAGTCTATTCAGCCTCTTCGCATAACACCAGACCAGGAAGCATCATGGTAAACCGCCTCTGCACCCTCTCCAAAGCCTCCACATCATTCTGGTAGATGACACAAAGGTTGGTGGAATTGCAGATAGCGATGAGGACTGTCAGAGGATACAGTAGGATTTAGATTGTTTGGAGAGTTGGGCGGAGAGATGGCAGATGGAGTTTAATCCGGACAAATGTGAGGTCATTTATTTTGGAGGGTCTAATGCAGGTAGGGAATATACAGCGAATGGTAGAACCCTAAAGAGTATTGAAAGTCAGAGAGATCTAGGTGTACAGGTCCACAGGTCACTGAAAGGCAACACAGATGGAGAAGGTAGTCAAGAAGGCATACGGCATGCTTGCTTTTATTGGCCGGGGAATTGAGTATATGAATTGGCAAGTCATGTTGCAGCTGTACAGAACCTTAGTTAGGCCACTATAGTGTTCAATTCTGGTTGCCACGCTACCAGAAGGATGTGGAGGCCTTAGAGAGGGTGCAGAAGAGTTTTACCAGGATGTTGCCTAGTATGGAGGGCATTAGCTATGAGGAGAGGTTGAATAAACTTGGTTTGTTCTCATTGGAATGACAGAGATTGAGGGGCGACCTGATAGAGGTCTACAAAAGTATGAGGGGCATAGGCAGAGTGGATAGTCAGAGGCTTTTTCCCAGGGTAGAGCGGTCAATTACTGGGGTGGCATAAGTTTAAGGTGCGAGGGGCAAGGTTTAGAGGAGATGTACCAGGCACGTTTTTTACACAGAGGGTAGTGAGTGCCTGGAACTCGCTGCAGGAGGAGGTGGTGGAAGCAGGGACGATAGTGACATTTAAGGGGCATCTTGACAAATACATGAATGGGAT
Source organism: Scyliorhinus canicula (assembly GCF_902713615.1). Lineage (NCBI taxonomy): Eukaryota > Metazoa > Chordata > Chondrichthyes > Carcharhiniformes > Scyliorhinidae > Scyliorhinus > Scyliorhinus canicula. The sequence continues at coordinate 18,033,730 of NC_052148.1, read as the reverse complement.
GGAAATAGAGGGATACGGACCCCGGAAGTGTCGAAGATTTTAGTTTAGATGGGCAGCATGGTCGGCACGGGCTTGGAGGGCCGAAGGGCCTGTTTCTGTGCAGTACTTTTCTTTGTTCTTTGTTCTTTGTTCAAGTGTGGCGACCAGAATTGTGCGCAATATTCCAAGTGAAATGAAAATGAAATGAAATGAAAATCGCTTATTGTCACGAGTAGGCTTCAATGAAGTTACTGTGAAAAGCCCCTAGTCGCCACATTCCGGCGCCTGTCCGGGGAGGCTGGTACGGGAATCGAACCATGCTGCTGGCCTGCTTGGTCTGCTTTAAAAGCCAGCGATTTAGCCTGGTGAGCTAAACCAGCCCCTGCGGCCGTACCAAGGTTCTATACAACTGTAGCATGACTTGCCTCAGGAGGAAGCTGAGATGAATCATTGATTTGGTATATCAAACTGGTTGAAAATGTTTCAGTCTTGTCATCTGCACTGACATGCTTGGCTTACCCCCTATCTCTGGATCTGTAATGATTTGATTACACGCAAATGCTCGCATTCCAAGCATTGTCTGGCATCTCTGACTTTGTCTATATAAATGTTTCTGGAACATACCTCTCCATTCACCTGAGGAAGGAGCAGTGCTCCGGAAGCTAGTGTTTGAAACAAACCTGTTGGACTTTAACCTAGTGTTGTAAGACTTCTTACTGTGCTCACCCCAGTCCAACGCCGGCATCTCCACATCATGCTTGGCTTTGCCATCATTGAGGATTACAGTGTTTGTGGAGCCTCTTCCTCTGTTTAATTGTTGACTACCATTTCAAAATGTGTGTGGCAGAACTGCAGAGCTTTTTGATCTCTCCGTTGGTTGTGGGATCACTCAGCTCTATCTAGAACTCACTGCCTTTTCTGTTTAGCACACATGCAGCCCAGGGTTGGTACCTGGTGCTGTTCTTGATATGCTCTTCGCCAATCCTTTTGAATTGGGATTGGTTCCCTGCGGTAATGGTAAAGTGGAAGATGTGCGAGGCCTTGAGGTTGTGGTGAATACAATCCTGCTGTTATTGATGGCTCACAGCACCTCCTGGGCGCCCAGCTTCGAGCTGCTAAATCTGCTATGAATGTATCCTAATTAGCATGGAGTTAGTGCCACACTATATAGGGAGGCATTAGCAAGTGGTATTGTCACTGGACAATTAAAACAATTATTACACTTTGTTAGTAAAGCATTGCCAGTAAAGGGGTTTGGAGAATCCTGAGGTTGTAAAAAGGTGCTATATGAATGTAACTGGGACAAGAGGGGAGCAGCGAAGAGAGAAAATTGGCAAACTAAATTTGATGCCAGTATTTGATTTAATGGAAAATTTAGCTTGCCAATTCACCTGCCCTGCACATCTTTTTTGGCTTGTGGGGTGAGGCCCACGCAGGCACGGGGAGAATTTGTGAAAGATAGGGCTAGATTCTCCGCCCCGGCGCGCCACATTTCTGCCTCGACCCGACAGTGGGATTCTCCATTACGCCGGCCGGTCATCCCATTATGTGGTAGCCCCACGCCGTCGGGAAACCCCCGGGTGCCGGGAAAACGGAGAATCCCGCCGGCGGATGATCCCGCCCATGAATTCTTCTACTGCATCCATTATTATTTGGTGATATTTTACAGGATTATTTTAGATCGGGGGTGTCTGGGAGGCTTCACGGTTGTCTTAAAGGCAGTGCAATGAAAATTCACTGGGCGGGAATCTCCCGTATGCCAGCCGAGTGTCCCTCGACGGTGCGCCCTCGCCATCAGCGGGATTCTCCATTGCCGCCACCTGCCAATGGGATTTCCCATTGTCGGGAAACCTGCGGGCGTGGGTGAACTGCCGGCGGAATGGAGAATCCCGCCGACAGAGAATCCCACCCACTAGATTTGTTCCTGGGATAAGAGGACTCTCCTTTGAGGAGCTGTGAGTAGAATAGTACAATGCTCTTTTGAGACTAAATGAATGAGAGGTGATCTCCTCGGGAGCTTGAGAAAGTGTTTGTTGAGATTATCACCAATAACGCAGGAGCTTTCCACAGCAAAAAAAAACAGATCGAGCCACATAAGGAGATATGAGGGGAGGTAATAAAAAGCTTGGCCAAAGCGGCAGATTTTAAGACGCATCTTAAAGGAGGAAAGAAACCAGTCAAGAGTGTTTTGAAATCGTCAAGTGTAGTGGTAACTAAGGCAGGGGTGAGGGTGTCGTAGCAGATGAGCAGAGGCAGGTGTTAAGTAAGGATTTTTTTCCTATTCATTCACAGGATGTGGGGATCGCTGGCTGGGCCAGTATTTGTTGCCCATCCCTAATTGTCCTTGAACTGAATGCATTTCAGGGGGTTGGGGGGGAGGGGGGGGGGGGGGGGGAGAGTTGCATTCTAAGAGCCAACCACATTGCTGTGAATCTGGAGACACGTGGGCCAGACCAGGTAAGGACGGCAGATTTCCTTCCCTAAAGGACAGGTGGATTTTTATAACAATCAACAATGGCTCAATGAGCATCATTAGACTTTTAATTCTATTATGAGGTACAAATAGTAATGACACCCCAAGATTGTGAACAGACTAGTTTAGTGTTAGATAGTTGCAGAGAGAGATGTAGGCCAAGGTTTTATGGCTCCTCCCGCTGGGCAGACTATTATGTTCCCATCGAAGTAAACGGGAATTTCAATGGCTTGCCGCTTCCGCCGGTGGGAGACATACTGTGGTGTGGCCATAAAATCCTGGTCATGGAGTCGGTAGCTAGGGAATGAATTTGGAGCAAGGAATCAAACAACAATGGCTTCACTTTTCTCAGTGTTTAATTGGAAGAAATGTCTCCTTATCCAATACTTGAGGTCGCATAAGCAGTCCGATCTTGGAATAATGATCAGTTTAAACAGACACGAGCTGGGCAGCAGGGTGGCGCAGTGGTTAGCACTGCTGCCTCACAGCGCCGAGGTCCCAGGTTTGATCCCAGCTCTGGGTCACTGTCCGTGTGGAGTTTGCACATTGTCCCCGTGTTTGCGTGGGTTTCTCCCCCACAACCCAAAGATGTGCGGGGTAGGTGGATTGGCCACACTAAAATTGCCCCTTAATTGGAAAAAATGAATTCGGTACTCTAAATTTTTTTTTATTAAATAGACAAGGGCAGCAGCTGATAGTGATTTTAAGAATGCAAGAATCTTTTAAATGTCTACCACCCAGTCAAGCAGTGAGTTAACCAGTTTAGCTAGACACTTGGCTAGACAGCTGGTTTGTGATGCAGTGCAAGGGCCAGCAGTGTGGATTCAATTGCAGAACTGGCTGAGGTTATTCATGAAGGCTTGACATTCATGAGGTGATCCTTGGGTCAAATGACCACCAGTCAACCCTCCCCTTCAAAGAGGGGAAACAGCCTATGGTCATCTGGGACTATGGCAACTTTCCAAATTTTAACCAGATCTCCAAGTGATAAAATTATCGCTGAGCTCACCTCTAATCCTTTCTACGAATGATTTATATGTGGTTCCTGGCCCCTCACTATTGACCCATTTCTGCCGGGGAAATGGGTCCCTCTTGTCCACTCTATAGGCCCCTCACAATTTTACGTACCTCAATCATATCTTGCCTCAGACAGTGTTCCAAAGAAAGCAACCCAGCCTCAACAATCCCTATTCCCACAGGCGTACTTGCTGTTCCCTCTCTCATGGATCAAACCCTACCTCTCATGAAGGCCGCAAGCTATTAAACAGCACTCATCACAAGGTGTGTTGACTCTGCAGTCGTCAGCAACAGTCTCTCCCAGATAAGCCTGAGTTTGCTCACTGAATACCAACTCTTATTTTCACTGTTTGGCTGCCTGGCTGTAGAGATCGCAAAGGAGACGTAGTGGGGTAACTACTTGAAAGAAGGGAACAGTTCAGAACTTTACTTAGGTTACACAACCACACAACATCAATCACGTGGACACAAACAAGTATTTATCGTTCCAGTAATTAACCTTTTAGTTCTCATCCTTCTCTTCGGGTTAATTTATATTGAGCTGGGAGAACTAACCATTTGTTTTAACAGTGATAATATTAGAACACTTTGTTGACAGGACTTGGAGAGGTCTGAGCCCTGTTTCCATGCTTAGCTCAATAAACCATAGTTCCTTGGAATACTTTGGAAACATATTAATCTGAACTCCATTCTTGATCCCTCCCAAACCCCTTGAAGGAAATAAAGCCCATCTAAATCTTCCCATTGCCTCTGTCTCTTAAGTGTTGTGGCTCAGTGTGGGCCCACCCTCACTTCAGAGTCAACAGGCAGTGGGCTCAAAGCAATCCAGGGAGCACCTGATCTAGACAGTCACTCTTATTCTGACACTGAGGGAATTCCACACTCCCACCAGCAGTTGGATGAGATTTTAAGCCAAGGCTCTGGCGTCCTCTCAGGCAGAATCTAGTAAGGCTCCCAGGGGCAGGAAATGAGGGAGGTGGGGGCACTTAATTGTGCAGGAGGCAACATGTCAGCTTTCTGATGAGAGGGTGAAAGTTTGCCAAGTAAGTTGGTTCCCGGATGAAAGGCCAGTCTTGGTTGATGACAGAAAGCGCAAGACCCTGGCATTAACACTTCATGTATACTCATTAAAACCTGGTCACCAGACTAAATTGTACCTTCGTGGTTAAAGGAGCAAACAAGAAACATTGTCTTCAGATTCACAACTCGATAAAGGTGGCACGCAGCAGGTGAGGTAGTCTTCCTGGTGGGTTTGGAGTGAGGAGGAGCTGCTCTTCTTTTACATAGGGAATTTTGTTAGACCAGGCAAGAGGAGGCTGAGCTGTTGCACTGAGCTCGGGTAGTGGCTGTCCAGGGAGGTGAGGGAATGGGGGGCCTGGCCGTCTGTGCAAGGGTGGTCGGGTCTCAGTGGCCCCAAGATAGATCCTGGGGGACAGTGAGAGCTGGTTGGCAGAGGGAAGGTCAATGCATCAACTCAGCGTCCTGGTAGTTACCAAGGGTAGCTCAAGGGTGTTCGAGGAGTCATCAAGGGTTACTGAAGGTAGGTCAATGGTGAGGTTGTGGGAGTCGAGGGTAACCGAGGGCAGGTCAGGGGTGACAGTTAAAGAGTAGAGGATGATGGTTGTCATGGAAGCTGGAGTTGATGAAGTGGGTTGAGACTCACAGAGGCAGGCCAGGGTGATGGAGGGACAGTTGAGGAGCGAGGGCCAAGGCTGACTGAGAAAGTGTGTAAGGTGATAACTCCCAGTTCCAGTGTGGGCGTGTCTAAGGGCAAGGCGCCTGTTCAGGCGTCTTCTGCTGGCTAGCTCCTGGCTGCAGCCCTGTTCACTCATTCTCTCATCTCATGAGGCTTCTCAGACTCAAGAGATGCAGCCAGTTGTTTTGGCCATGTTTCCAATTCCCTTCCTGGTTCGATAGCTGCCTCAAGGGCTTCAGGCTGCTCTAGACTCCAAGCAGAGTGCCACTCAGAAACACTGTTATTAATCCTTGCTGCTTTCTCCCTCACCTCATGGCATCTAGCTCCACTCCCTCAACTTGCCGAAGACACTGCTTCATGCAAGGTGGGGTTCATAGGGGCCGACCAGTTCCCAAGCTGCTTGCTCTCCCGCAACATCGCCACTTGCTATCAGAGGGATAGGGAAGGCATTCAAAACTAGTGTTCCCTGTATAACTAACATAGAACATAGAACAGTACAGCACAGAACAGGCCCTTCGGCCCTCGATGTTGTGCCGAGCAATAATCACCCTACTTAAACCCACGTAACCCGTATCCCAACAATCCCCCCCCATTAACCTTACACTACGGGCAATTTAGCATGGCCAATCCACCTAACCCGCACATCTTTGGACTGTGGGAGGAAACCGGAGCACCCGGAGGAAACCCACGCACACACGGGGAGGACGTGCAGACTCCACACAGACAGTGACCCAGCCGGGAATCGAACCTGGGACCCTGGAGCTGTGAAGCATTGATGCTAACCACCATGCTACCGTGAGGCCCTAAATGAATAGATTTTACAAATGATGTTATATTATCTTAAATGGACAAAAAAGGTAGAAACAGAAGTTGACTGGGGTAACTAGAGAGCAATAAAGAGGTCTTCTTGTATTCGTGAAGGGTATGGATGAGGGATTGATTGACTATTTTGTATTTGACTTCAGTGCCAGGAACCTGCATCTCCCACCTTCAGGAGAATGCTGATCTTCCCACTTTTCAAATGGTCGGCAGTATTTTAATGGCAATGGGAGAAGGTTGAGGCTTAGGATATCAGAGCATGGGCCCTGCCCAGGGGTGGCATGATAATTCACCCAAGGACAGTGGCAATAAGTTGATGACTGCCCGCTGTAGGAGGGAGAGGCTCAGGTAATGGCTAGAGAGGTGGTAAAAATATTAAATAATTACTTTCCTTCGGTATTTACCAGGGAGAATAGGTTTCCATAACATTGAATGGTGAGAAAGGAAATGGGGTAAATGCATTTAAATTTAAAAAGGGGAAGTATTTAATCAACTAATCAAGCTCAAGGAAGATAAAACACGTGGTCTGGATGGATTGACCAAACCCATAAGTCCATAAGGCACTGGAGCAGAAGTAGGCCATTCATCCCATCGAGTCTGCTTCAGCATTCATTGAGACCATGAGCTGTCTAATATGATAATCCTAAACTCCACTGTCCTGCCTTATCCCCATAAACCTTGCTTCACTCTCAGCCTTGAACATACTTAACGACCCGGCCTCTATAGCTCTCTGTCGTGAAGAATTCTGCAGATTCACTGAGTTCTGAGAAAATAAATTCCTCCTCATCTCTGTTTTAAATGGGCGGCTGCTTACACAGAGATTATGCCCTCTGATCCTGGACTCTCCCACAAGGGGAAACAACTTCTCAGCATCTAACCTGTCAAGCTGCCTGAGAATTCTATTTGCCTGAATAACGTCGCCTCTCATCCTTCTAAACATCAATGAGTACCGGCCCAATTTACTAAACCCCTCCTCATAAGAAAATCCTTCTATTACCCGGGATCAACCAAGTGAACCTTCTTTGGACTGCCTCCAATGCCAATATATATTTCCTTAGATTTGGGAAACAAAACTGCCCATAGTATTCCAGGTGTGGTCTAACGAGTGCAGCATGGTAGCACAGTGGTTAGCACTGTGGATTCACGGCTCCAGGTTCTCAGGATCGATCCCCGCTGGGTCACTGTCTGTGCAGAGTCTGCATGTTCTCCCTGTGACAGCATGGGTTTCCACCAGGTGCTCCGGTTTCCTTCCACAAGTCCTGAAAGTCGTGCTATTAGGTAAATTGTACATTCTGAATTCTCCCTCTGTGTACCCGAACAGGCGGCGGAATGTGGCGACGAGGGGCTTTTCACTAACTTCATTGCAATGTAAGCCTACTTGTGACAATAAAGATTATTATTATCACAGCAATTGCCTTTGAAATTTGCTTTCCCAATTACCTGCAGAACTTGCACGCTCGCTTTTCGTGATTTATGCACGAGGGTCCCAAATCCCTCTGTGCTGCAGGTTTCTGTAGTCGTTCTCCATTTAAATAATATTCTGCTCCTCCCAAAGTGCATAACTTCACATTCTGCATTATATTCCATCTGCCTAGTTTTTAACCATTCACTTAAACTGTTTCTATCTCTCTGTAGACTCTATTGGGGAGGGGGGGGGGGGGGGGGGGGGGGGGGGGGGGGGGGCAACAGCTGGACAAAGTATCCAGTTTTTGTATCTGGAAGCATCTTGTCACATAATGGTCATCGAGAAGTCAGAGCTGGAATAGCAATGGCAAAGAGTTCTCCAAATCTAAATGTTTGCTCAATCTAGGAATGAGATGTTAAATAAAGGATTATCAAGGCTGTGATTTAAGACCATAAGACCATAAGACATAGGAGTGGAAGTAAGGCCATTCGGCCCATCGAGTCCACTCCGCCATTCAATCATGGCTGATGGGCATTTCAACTCCACCTACCAGCATTCTCCCCGTAGCCCTTAATTCCTCGCGACATCAAGAATTTATCTATCTCTGCCTTGAAGCCATTTAGCGTCCCGGCCTCCACTGCACTCCGCGGCAATGAATTCCACAGGCCCACCACTTTCTGGCTGAAGAAATGTCTCCACATTTCTGTTCTGAACTTACCCCCTCTAATTCTAAGACTGTGCCCACGGGTCCTCGTCTCCTCGCCTAACGGAAACAGTTTCTTTGCGTCCACCCTTTCTAAGCCATGTATTATCTTGTAAGTTTCTATTAGATCTCCCCTTAACCTTCTAAACTCCAATGAATACAATCCCAGGATCCTCAGCTGTTCATCATATGTTAGACCCGCCATTCCAGGGATCATCCGTGTGAATCTCCGCTGGACACGCTCCAGTGCCAGTATGTCCTTCCTGAGATGTGGGGCCCAAAACTGGACACAGTACTCCAAATGGGGCCTAACCAGAGCCTTATAAAGGCTCAGTAGCACATCGCTGCTTTTATATTCCAACCCTCTTGAGATAAATGACAACATTGCATTCGCTTTCTTAATCACAGATTCAACCTGCATGTTTACCTTTAGGGAATCCTCGACTAGCACTCCCAGATCCCTTTGTACTTTGGCATTATGAATTTTCTCACCGTTTAGAATGTAGTCTATGCTTGGATTCTTTTTTCCAAAGTGCAAGACCTCACATTTTCTCACGTTGAATTGCATCAGCCATTTCCTGCACCACTCTCCCAAACTGTCTAGATCCTTCTGCAGCCTCCCCACTTCCTCATTTGGAATGCATTCTTGAACACGACTTGACACATGGACCTAGAGGAAAGAGGACATCCAAATTCTTGGAGGTTGTGAAATGCGAGGTGAGATGGGAGTAGCTGTCCTTGACATCAAGGCAGTAGATTCCTGGGAGTGAAGTTTTCAATCAGTCTCTCAACCATGCAAGAATTCACAAAGACCTTTTACTTTTGATCCCTAATTTCCCCAACCATCTTTTGATCAGACCCATTTTCCTTATTTAATTATTTCTAAAATATTTTAACATTCTCTTTTATGTTACGAGCTAATCTGTTCTCACACATTCTCCTTGCCTCTTCAAATTGTATTTTTATTCAGATTTCCTTTGTACTTCCTGGATTCAATTGGTTCTTTACTGAATTGTAAATCAAATATCGGAAGCCTTGTCCTCTGGATCATTTCAATCTGTTCATTTACTTCGCCAGGATTATCAAGCATTTGATGCACATGCACCATCCTAACTCGGAATTATATTGACTGTTCCTTCACTGTCGCGAAGTCAAAATCTTGAAACTCCCTCCCTAGCACCACTGGACATGGACTGCAGCTGTCCAAGGCAGTGGGTCGCCTCCACCACCTTCCCAAGGGCAATTAGAGATGGACAAAAAATGCTGGCCTAGCCAGTAATGCACACATCCCATGAAAGAATTGAAAGATTTGGTGACACAGCACAGTGAGGCAGCACAGTGGTTAGCACTGCTGCCTCACAGCACCAGGGACCTAGTTTCAATTCCAGCCTTGAGTGATTGTGCGGAGTCTACATATTCTCCCCATGTCTGCGTGGGCTTCCTCTGAGTGCTCCGGTTTCCTCCCACAGTCCAAAGGTGTGCAAGTTAGGTGGATTGGCCATGCTAAATTACCCCTTAGTGTCCAAAGATGAGGTGGGTTTACGAGGATAGGGCAGGGGGGTGAGCCTAGGTGCTCTTTTGGAGGCTGCAGACTCGATAGGTCAGATAGCCTCCATTTGCACTGTCAGGATTCTATGAACTGATGGGGGAACTGCAAATCAGTGGGGTGTGGTAAAAGGAACAGATGACCGTTAGGTCTTTAAGCAGTTTGCTGTTTGGAAAAGAAAGAAAAGTGACAGGACTTGCGTTAATGTGGCATCTTTCCCAATCTCAGGGTGTTCCAGTATTCTTCACTGCCAATGCGGTATTTTCTGAAGTTTAGTCCCTCTTGTAATGTCAAAAATAGGGCAGCCAATTTATGTGCAACAAGGACCCTCACATGTGGCAAAGGGAGAATGACCATCATGAGCTGGTTGAGGAATAAATGTCGGCCAACTCATCGAGAGGAACTTCACTGCTCTTATTTGGATTGTGACAATGCAGCACTTGTTGAGTATGGCCCTGGAGTGTTAGCCTGCAATTCTGCATTCAGACTCTGGAGTGGGACTTGAACTCCTGGATCAGAGCTGGGTCACAAAGTAGCCTCAGATCACATGTTGATGGGGCAAACATCTCAAATCTGACTTGCCACTGAAAACAGACCAAAGTAATTATCTCAGCAGTGGACTTGATGACACGTGGGGCTCTGTTATTTATGAGCTTGTAAAAATACTTTGAAACTAATGTTCCATGGGTCACATAAGTCAGAGTTATGCCTTTCTTTGAGCCCACTAAACAGCTGGATTTGTGAGATATGTATTGCTTATGCACTCTATCCGTACCACTCATCACGTATATTGCCTGAAAGAAAATACCCTTTATTGCCTGGGCTATAGTATTGGATTCAGTGCTTCCTTGGGAGCTGAGCTCTTTTCTTTTTGCTTTTCCATCTTTCAAACTGATATCGTGAACAATCCCTACATTTCACTTGATTCCAAAGGACATAATCGAATGCCTAGGGAGTGAACAGGGTGAAATTGCATTTATATTGCACCAATCATGGCCATCTGAAGCTCTTCTCACAGCCAATGAAGTCACAGGGGAAATGAAGTCATCGAGTCATAGAATCACTACAGTGTAGAAGGAGGCCATTTGGCCTATCGGGCCTGCACTGACTGACCCTCTGAAAGAGCACCGTACCTACGCTCGCCCTACTACCCTATCCCAGTAGCCTCACCTAACCGTCGGACACTAAAGGGCAATTTATCATGGCCAATCCTCGTTGTCTTCTCAAGCAGGCAGCACAACACGAGACCAGGCCCAGTAACTTCTTTAAGCACTGGCAACAAAGTGACTCACATTTGAATATTAACGCTCCTCAGGTGAAGGCAAATAAGAAAGTTTCCAACTCGCGTAGGAAACCAATCGACACGATCATTTATTTTTCACTTTCTCACCAACTATGACGTCAACTAAAACAGATAAGGAGATAGATCTCAGATTAGGTTTTGTTATTTACACTGTCACAAATAGTCTAGATCTACAGTACTCTCTTTGCGTTGATCTCTATGACTCTCACATTAATCCCATTAATGCAAAAACAACTTGCATTTATATGGAATCTCTAACATAGCATAACTTCCCGAAAGGCTTCACAAGAACGTATTCAAAAAATAGTTGACGCCGTGTTACTGAAGGGGATGTTGGGGTAGAAGATAGGCTTGATTGAAAGGGGTACGTTTTAAGGAACATTTTAAGGCAGGAAGGAGAGGTAGAATGACGGGGAATTCCCAAGCTTAAGGCATGGATGAGGATAAGACAGCTGAGCTGTGGCAGGAGCAGAGGTGGACAATGTTTGGGAGGTAGAAATAGATGATCTTTGTGAAGGGTGAGTATGTGGTTGGTGTGATGTTCTTTGTGTTGCTGAATTCTTGATGGTTGGCGTAATGTTCACAAGGACCACAGAATAGCTTGAAGTTGAACAAAGCTATAAATTTATTAAAACTATTAATTTGGATTTGACATGTACTCTTAAAGAATAGACAGTTGATTATTAACATATAAACTACACTCATCTACAACTAATCCTTATACTGTTATAAACAATGATCTGCTCTTACTCACACTATCTTTACTTTTGACTGTCTGTTAACTCCTGCACACTCTCTCCCACAAGGCTTAGCATCAATGCCTTCTATACTTGTAATTGTAGCTCCCTCTAGAGGCTACTTTAGACATTTCATTAACCCGTGCAGTTCTTATATTTTGGATACTGATGTGGAGATGTCGGTGTTGGACTGGGGTGAGCACAGTAAGAGGTCTTACAACACCAGGTTAAAGTCCAACAGGTTTGTTTCGAATCACTTGCTTTCGGAGCACTGCCCCTTCCTCAGGTGAATGAAGAGGGCAGCACGGTAGCATTGTGGATAGCACAATCGCTTCACAGCTCCAGGTCCCAGGTTCGATTCCGGCTTGGGTCATTGTCTGTGTGGAGTCTGCACATCCTCCCCGTGTGCGCGGGTTTCCTCCGGGTGCTCCGGTTTCCTCCCACAGTCCAAAGATGTGCAGGTTAGGTGGATTGGCCATGATAAATTGCCCTTGGTGTCCAAAATTGCCCTTAGTGTTGGATGGGGTTACTGGGTTATGGGGAGAGGGTGGAGGTGTTGACCTTGGGCAGGGTGCTCTTTCCAAGAGCCAGTGCAGACTCGATGGGCCGAATGGCCTCCTTCTGCACTGTAAATTCTAAATTCTATATTCTATAAAGAGGCAGGTTCCAGAAACATATATATCGACAAAGTCAAAGATGAAAGACGATACTTTACCCTCGCATTTGATAAATCCACAGTTGGGAGCCTCTCTCGGGGTCAAATACTACACCAAACCTTTGGACAGATTGATTCAATGATCGGGGAGAGATATTAATTTAGTGTCAAGGAAATGGAGTTTGCAGAGGGAATCTAAGGCAAATAGGTTTGGTCTTCCCAATGTCGGGTAGGAGCAAATTTCTGTTCTTCGGTACAGGACAGCGATCAAGCAGCCTGACAAATCAAAAGCAGTGATGGGATGGGGAGAAAGAGGTGACGGAGAGCTCAGCATAGTCAGCATACATGTGGAAGCTGTCTTTGTGTTTTTGAAGAATGACTGCTTGGGTGAGGCAGAAAAAGTCACTGGTTCAAGTGGAACTCACTAGGCTCTGAATGGGAGGAGGGAAAATGTAAAAACAGTAAAAGCTGTGCATCATATGTTCAGTTCGTAGCAGTCTCAGCTTGGAATTAGGACTGTTGTGTGTGCCTACATGGCATTGGTTTTTGTATTCATCCAAGCGATGTGGAAATTGCTGGCTAGACCAGCGTTTATTGCCCATCCCTAATTGCCCTGGAGATGGTAGTGGTGAGCTGCCTTCTTGAACCGCTACAGTCATGTGGTGTAGGTACACCTACTGTGCTGTAAGGGAGTGCCCCACCTGGTGTGGGGCATCTTTTATCGTGGGTATGCCGTTGCACATCAGCAGATACTCGGTCCTTGACAGAGGGTAGGTCCAGTTCCAGTGGCAAGGGAACCGAGATGACTGGGGGTTTCCCCTACTGCTACAGCCTTCATCCGCCATCGCAGCCATTGATACCGTATGAGTATCGTCCGCCTGATCCACCGTTGCGGATTTGTTTTGGATTACGCTTTGTCTGCTTCCTCCCCTCCGACCTTACTGTCATGGGTGACCCTCCTGATAATATTATTCGCAGGATCAATGAAAAGTTCAAACCTCTCCACCGTGACTAGGTGGCAATGCAAGGGAACACAGAACATAGAACATTACAGCACAGTACAGGCCTTTCGGAACGAGAGCCCTGAATACTGCAGAGTGAAGGAACCTGGTCAGATCACAAGACGGATGAGCAGAGCTACAATAAAGAAGCTGTGCTTCCAGTATAGAATCAGTCGCAGCCCCAGGGGCTCAGGCAGATGCAAGTACAAAAGAAGTTACCTGAAGAAAATGGGAAGGCAGAGCAGAAGAAAACCTGCAGAGTAAAAGAAGAAAACCTGCAGAGTTCAAAGGAAGAAATCGCCGCAGTGCTTTTAAAGATTTTTCCCCCCCCAAGTTCAAAAGCTTAAAAATAAAGAAGTGGCCGATTGCCTGGGAGCACATCAAAATTGTAAAAGCTCGAGGAAATAAAAAAATAAATAAAACGACAGGCTGCAAACAGCCTGAGTGGAAAATAGATACGGTTACTGCCTTAAAGGGGAGAATACAGCAAAAAATCCCATCCATCGACAGAAAATTAGAAGGATCAGACCCATTTTGGGAAAGGAAATGGTAGAAACAGACCCAAGGGTGGGAGTCTTGCGGCAGAGAATTTTTAATTTCCAGGAGAACTACAAGATTAAGTAAGGAATAAAAAGAAGTGCAAGATGAAACTTTTTACTGGTGTTTGGTTCATCAGCTGGTGAAATACTTCACAGTGAGCAGCCCAATCACTATACCCCAACATTTGGTGAGATATTAAAAGGGTTTGATAGATTCTTTGAACTCCAGTTGTGGAGAGTGGTGACCCTAGAGGGTCTGCACAGTAGCGCAGTGGTTAGCACTGTTGCTTCACAGCGCCAGATTTCCGGCTTGGGTCTTTGTCGTGCGGAGTCTGTACGTTCTCCCCTTGTCTATGTGGGTTTCCTCCCGGTGCTCCAGTTTCCTCCCACAGGACCCGAAAGGCGTCCTGTTAGGTGAAATGGACATTCTGAATTCTCCCTCTGTGTACCCGAACATGCGCCAGAATGTGGCGACTAGGGGCTTTTCACAGTAACTTCATTGCAGTGTTAATGTAAGCCTACTTGTGAGAATAATAAATATTATTATTATTATGTACAGCGCATACACAATAAAGCTCCTTGGGCAACAAACGGCCCCCACAGAGAGGACATCAAAGGACGGCAGAGGGAGGGCGACGGAAAACCCCTGAGTGAGGGAGACAATAATCAAATAAATCACAACATGGTTACTGATCATGTCAATGTAATGAAATGCACGAACCAAAGATTTTCATGCAGAATAAAGAAATGGCTGAGAAGCAGCTGAAAGGCTTAAAAACACAGGACTTGATTCTCCGATGCCGCGTCAGAGGGTCTGCGCCATCGTGAACGCCGCTGAGTTTCACAATGGCGTGAACGGGCAGCCGACAGCATCAATTCAGGCCTTGAAAAGGGGCCAGCAGCGGCGCCGCGAGAAACACGGTGGGCGTGGCGCCAGAGAGGCGCCGTCAGCGCCCGACTTTATGTTGCAATCCGCGCACAGGCCCTGACACTGGAGACATGACCGCGTCGCGCCAGGCTGCTCCCAGGTTCCGGGACAATGACCTGGAGACACTGCTGGACGCAGTGGAAGAGCGGAGGGCGATCCTGTGCCCGTGGCCATTCTCACCTGGCCAGCAGTCAGGCGCAACTGCCGTGTTGTGGGCATAGCCGTTAACGCTGTGGGATACACCCCACATACTGGAGAGCAGTGCCACAAGAAGCTCCACGACCTGACAAGGGCAGCCAGGGTAAATACCCGGAGAGTTCCCCCGGTCCCCACCCCACCGCTCCCTCCCCCGCCCCCCACCACATGTCGCGCCAACCCTCCGGCCCCTCCGCTGCCCACGCAAGAGGGGGGGGGGGCACCATGTTCCACCCAACCCACATGGGAACCACACCCCTCGTGAGCCGCTGTGGCGTGGTGTCCAGTGACCCCTCCCCAGCCAAAATGTTGCCAACATCTGCGCGTCTTGCTGCTGACCACCTAACTCTGATGTTTTGCCCCCCCCAACCCCCGCAGGATATGATAGCCCACAACCATTGTGAGTGTGCAAGAACTGAAGGGGATCACCTGTTATGCACTCCCTCACCGTCCATGAGCAGAGGGCTCTGGACCTCGCTGGGGGAACCGCCACATCCTAAGTCCCCTCACCACCCTCTCACACTACCCCCTCCACCCCCTAAGCCCCCCTCACATTCCACACCCTCACACTGCCCTCCACCCCCGAAGCCCCCCCTTACACCACACCTGCACACTGCCCCCTCCATCCCCTAACCCCCCTCACACCACCCCCTCACACTGCCCCCTCCACCCCCTAACCCTCCATCACACTCCACCCCCTCACACTGCCCCCACTGCCTAACCCCCCCTCACACTCCACCCCCTCACACTGCCCCCTCCACCCCCTAACCCTCCATCACACTCCACCCCCTCACACTGCCCCCATCCCCTACCTCCCTCTCCACCCCCTCACACTGCCCCCTACACCCCTAACCCCTACCTCACACTCCACCCCCTCACACTGCCCCCTCCACACCCTAACCCCCCCTCCACCCCCTCACACTGCCCCCTCCACACCTTAAACCCCTCTCCACCCCCTCACACTACCCCCTCCATCCCCTAACCCTCCCTCACACTCCACCCTTTCACACTGCCCCCATCCCCTACCCCCCTCTCCACCCCCTCACACTGCCCCCTACACCCCTAACCCCTACCTCACACTCCACCCCCTCACACTGCCCCCTCCACCCACTAACCCCCCCCTCACCACCCCCTCACACTCCACCCCCTCACACTGCCCCCTCCACACCCTAAACCCCCCTCCACCCCCTCACACTGCCCCCTCCACACCCTAACCCCCCTCTCCACCCCCTCACACTGCCCTCTCCACCCACTAACCCCCCCCTCACCACCCCCTCACACTCCACCCCCTCACACTCCACCCCCTCACACTGCCCCTCCACACCCTAACCCCCCCCACACTCCACCCCCTCACACTGCCCCTCCACACCCTAACCCCCTCCCACCCGCCACCCTCTCACACTGCCCCCTCCACCCCCAATCCCCCTCGCCACCACCTCACACTGCCCCCTCCACCCCCAATCCCCCTCGCCACCCCCTCAAACTGCCCCCTCCAGGAAATGGATGCACAGAGGACAGACACAAACGACAGTGAGGAACAGAGGATGGACAGTCAGGACACTGACGGCCAAGAGACGAACAAAGAGAGGACAGAAAGTCAGGGCAGTGATGCACAGAGGACGGGGACTCAGGACAGTGACACACAGAGGACGGGGACTCAGGACAGTGACGCACAGAGGACGGGGACTCAGGACAGTGACGCACAGAGGACAGGGACTCAGGACAGTGACGCACAGAGGACGGGGACTCAGGACAGTGACGCACAGAGGACGGGGACTCAGGACAGTGACGCACAGAGGACGGGGACTCAGGACAGTGACGCACAGAGGACGGGGACTCAGGACACTGACGTACAGAGGACGGGGACTCAGGACAGTGACGCACAGTGGACGGGAACTCAGGACACTGACACACAGAGGACGGGGACTCAGGACACTGACGCACAGAGGACGGGGGCTCAGGATACTGACGCACAGAGGACGGGGACTCAGGACAGTGACGCACAGAGGACGGGGACTCAGGATACTGACGCACAGAGGACGGGGACTCAGGACAGTGACGCACAGAGGACGGGGACTCAGGACACTGACGCACAGAGGACGGGGACTCAGGACAGTGACGCACAGAGGACGGGGACTCAGGACAGTGACGCACAGAGGACGGCCAGACAGATGATGGACTGACCGGACATGACCCCTCACATGGGCCGGGGACAACGTCCATCGGTCTAAGACTCGACCCAGGAGATCCCAGACCTGGGGTTCGATGAGGACATGGACCTTGCGTCACTGCTGTCACCCACACCCTCCACCACCGCAGGTACCCTCACCTCGGTTGGGCATGTTAGTGATGAGGCTTGTGGGACACTGACTGGTGCGTACCACACAGCCAAACCGGTACAGCAGGTGAAGGTAGGAGCAGCAGAGGGGCCGGATGGTCGGAGGGCAGCCCAGCCCAAGCAACCAGCTGCCACCCAGACGGTTCCCGGTTTCCTGGACTTACCAGATCCACCCACAGCGTTTGGAAACCCAGGGAGTGGACAACGGGATGACGGCCGCCTTCCAGCATCTGCAGACACAGTTGGAGGATTCATCTGCGTCCAGGAGCAGGGAGTGGTTCCGGTCACGGCTGCCACCCAGGCCGACACCGCATGGGTGGCGTCCACGGCGGAGGCTATGGGGGCAACGGTTTCGGCCATGGGTCAGGTTCTTCAAGGCGTGGGGCTTTATGTGCACGTGTCATCCTTGGCCCCGGACAGGGCTCCCCTCTTACAGGCAGCCATGTCCCAGAGCCAGCTGGACATTGCCGCCACCGCGCTCCGGGGTTTGGCCCAGTCTCAGCAGGCCATGGCCCAGTCTCAGCAGGCCATGGCCCAGTCTCAGCAGGCCATGGCCCAGTCTCAGCAGGCCATGGCCCAGTCTCAGCAGGCCAAGGCCCAGTCTCAGCAGGCCACGGCCCAGTCTCAGCAGGCCATGGCCCAGTCTCAGCAGGCCATGGCCAAGTCTCAGTAGGCCATGGCCCAGTCTCAGCAGGCCATGGCCCAGTCTCAGCAGGCCATGGCCCAGTCTCAGCAGGCCATGGCCCAGTCTCAGCAGGCCATGGCCCAGTCTCAGCAGGCCATGGCCCAGTCTCAGCAGGCCATGGCCCAGTCTCAGCAGACCATGGCCCAGTCTCAGCAAGCCATGGCCAAGTCTCAGCAGGCCATCGCCCAGCCTCAGCAGGCCATCGCTGAGAGCATCGGCAGCATTGCCCAGATGCTGTATGGCGTCGCACAAGTCCAGAGGGAGGTGGAGCAGTCCCAGACAGGAATGGCCCACTCCTTGAGCTCCATCGCTGCGAATGTTCAGACCCTGGTCGATGCCACAGCGGGCCTCCCGAACTGACAGTGCCAGGTGTCAGTGGTGCCATGGGGCTTGTCTCTGCTCGCACCACCGTCCCATAGTGAGACCCAGGGGCCACCGGGCACCCCGAGGGAGGAGGTACTGGAGCCCGTCCCGGTGACTCCTGCAAGGGAGGTCCCGGACCACTGCGGAACCTCGGACTCCCCCCGTCCTGTCCCTGGTGCATCTGGTGGGCAGCGGGCAGAACAGGATGGCACTACACCATCTAGCACGCCCACCAAGCAGCGTGGCCCATCTAAGCAGGGCCACCCAAGGAAACGCGTGCCGACGGGTAGCCAGGTCGCAAGGCAGGAGTCTCAGCAGTCTGCCTCCACTCCTGCTGTACCGCCTGGGGAAACACCGAGATGTAGTGGTAGGACCCATAAGGCAAATAAATTTGACACGTAGTAAATTGGCATGGGTGCAGGGCACAGCTTAGTTATCGGGGCTCGGGCACTTGCATGTGAATTTCATGATTAAAGTCACTGTTACACCAAACCTAGATGCCTCTATGCTATGTCCGATCCCTGAGGGGTCGGGAAGGGGAGCAAGTGGCGCTGGGGTCGAAGTTCGGTACAACGGTGGGGCCTGGTGTGCATTCCACCCCCACCCCCAACCCCCCGTCATCCTCGGAACACCAACACCAGCTGTGATGCATACAGGGAGTACCCAGGTGGAGAGTGTAGCTGTCGCCATGAGTAGACATTGTCAAATGATCCGGAGCTCACAGCTCATCGCAGAGCAAGTTGTCATCATTCAACATGGCACTGATCACACCCGCTTCCACAAGCAATCGTGTGAGACCATCCCATTGTGCCGCAGGCGTAGGGTGCTGTGAAAGTGGTGGTGTGGGAGCTAGGGTTGTCGGATGGTGCGGGAGGTGAGGGTGCTGGGTGGTGTGTTTGGGTGGAACAGTGGTGCAAGTGCCCTTGCTCAGCGAGGCCCTCATATCGCGTCGGTGACCCCCCCTCTCCATTCTGCTCCTCCTCCTCCTCATCTAGAGATGCGTCGCCCTCATCAGGCTCCCCCTGTGCCTCCTCCTGCTCCTCCTCCAGGACATCGCCCCTCTGCTGGGTTATGTTGTGCAGACGCAGCAGACAACAACGATGCGGCCGACCCTCTCTGAATGGTACTGCAGTGCCCCTCCAGAGTGGTCCAGGCAGCTGAAGCACATCTTCACGAGGCCAAAACACCTCTCGACCACACCCCTGGTTGCTGCATGGGCTTCATAGTAGCGGGTCTCCGCGTTGGTCTGTGGCCTCGTTATAGGCATCATCAGCCATGACCGCAATGGGTAACCCCTGTCACCCAGCAGCCAGCCCCTCAGCTGGGGGGGGTGTCCCTCGAACATGGTGGGGATGAAAGATTGCGCCAGTATAAAGGCATCATGAACACTGTCGGGGTACTGGGCACACTGAAAAGTCATTGGCAAATCGGGTTAAGGAAAATCCCAAGGCTTTTTACACGTACATAAAAAGCAAGAGGATAGCCAGGGAAAGGGTTGGCCCACTGAAGGATGGCTAAGGGAATCTATGTGTGGAGCCAGAGGAAATAGGCGAGGTACTAAATGAATACTTTGCATCGGTATTCACCAAAGAGAAGGAATTGGTGGATGTTAAGTCTGGAGAAGGGTGTGTAGATAGCCTGGGTCACATTGAAATCCAAAAAGACGAGGTGTTGAGCGTCTTGAAAAATATTAAGGTAGAAGTCCCCAGGGCCTGATGGGATCTATCCTAGAATACTGAAGGAGGCGAGAGAGGAAATTGCTGAGGCCTTGACAAAAATCTTTGGTTCCTCACTGTCTTCAGGTGATGTCCTGGAGTTTTGGGGCAGCACAGTAGCATTGTGGTTAGCACAATTGCTTCACAGCTCCAGGGTCCCAGGTTCGATTCCCGGCTTGGGTCACTGTCTGTGCGGAGTCTGCACGTTCTCCCCGTGTGTGAGTGGGTTCCCTCCGGATGCTCCGTCCAAAGATGTGCAAATAGGTGGATTGGCCATCCTAAATTGCCCTTAGTGTCCAAAATTGCCCTTAGTGTAGGATGGGGTAACTGGGTTATGGGGATAGGGTGGAAGTGTGGACCTTGTAGGTGTTCTTTCCAAGAGACGGTGAAGACTCGATGGGCCAAATGGCCTCCTTCTGCACTGTAAATTCTATGACTGGAGAACAGCCAATGTTGTTCCTTTGTTTAAGAAGGGTAGCAAGGATAATCCAGGAAACTACAGGCCGGTGAGCCTTACGTCAGTGGTAGGGAAATTACTGGAGACAATTCTTCGAGACAGGATCTACTCCCATTTGGAAGCAAATGGACGTATTAGTGAGAGACAGCATGGTTTTGTGAAGGGGAGGTCGTGTCTCACTAACTTGATAGAGTTTTTCAAAGAGGTCACAAAGCTGATTGATGCAGGTAGGGCAGTAGATGTTATCTATATGGACTTCAGTAAGGCCTTTGACAAGGTCCCTCATGGCATACTGGTACAAAAGGCGAAGTCACACGGGATCAGGGGTGAGCTGGCAATGTGGGTACAGAACTGGCTAGGTCATAGAAGGCAGAGAGTAGCAGTGGAAGGGTGCTTTTCTAATTGGAGGGCTGTGACTAGTGGTGTTCCGCAGGGATCTGTGCTGGGACCTTTGCTGTTCGTAGTATATATAAAAGATTTGGAGCATTTGTAACTGGTCTGATTTGTAAGTTTGCAGACGACACAAAGGTTGGTGGAATTGCGGATAGCGATGAGGACTGTCAGAGGATACAGCAGGATTTAGATCATTTGGAGACTTGGGCGGCGAGATGGCAGATGGAGTTTAATCCGGACAAATGTGAGGTAATGCATTTTGGAAGGTCTAATGCAGGTAGGGAATATACAGTGAACGGTAGAACCCTTAAGAGTATTGACAGTTAGAGAGATCTAGGTGTGCAGGTCCACAGGTCACTGAAAGGGGCAACATAGGTGGAGAAGGTAGTCAAGAAAGCATACGGTATGCTTGCTTTCATTGTCCGGGGCACTGAGTATAAGAATTGGCAAGTCATGTGGCAGCTGTATAGAACGTTAGTTATGCCTGGTATGGAGGGCATTAGCTATGAGAAGCGGTAGAATAAACTCGGTTTGTTCTCACTGGAACGACAGAGATTGAGGGGCGACCTGATAGAGGTCTACAAAATTATGAGGGGCATAGACAGAGTGGATAGTAAGAGGCTTTTCCCCAGGGTAGAGGGGTCAATTACTATGTGGCATACGTTTAAGGTGCGAGGGGCAAGGTTTAGAGTAGATGTACGAGGCAAGATTTTTTACACAGAGGGTAGTGGGTGCCTGGAACTCACTGCCACAGGAGGTGGTGGAAGCAGGGACGATAGTGACGTTTAGGGGCATCTTGACAAATACATGAATAGGATGGGAATAGAGGGATACGGACCCAGGAAGTGTAGAAGATTGTAGTTTAGTCGGGCAGAATGGTCGCCACGGGCTTGGAGGGCCGAAGGGCCTGTTCCTGTGCTATACTTTTCTTTGTTCTTTGTTCTTTGTTCTTTCCCGAAAGGACATTAGTGAACTAGATGGGTTAATAGTTTCGCCGTCACCATCACTGAGACTAACTTTATATTCCAGATTTTCTTAATTAAATTTAAATTTCACCAGCTGCCATGGTGGGAAGCACGGTGGGCTAAACAGCTGGCTTGTAATGCAGAACAAGGCCAGCAGCGCGGGTTCAATTCCCGTACCGGCCTCCCCAAATAGGCGCTGGAATTTGGGGATGAGGGGATTTTCACAGTAACTTCATTGAAGCCTACTTGTGACAATAAGCGATTATTATTATTTGAATCCATGTCACCAGAGCATTAACTTGGGCCTTTGGATTACATTAACTAGTGACAGGGCAGACCACAACGCAACCAACTTTCTTTCTTTTTCTTGTTTAATCTAGAGGGGATGGCAGGGAAGGCAGTGAAATGTTCCTCCTGCAGAATGTTTGAGGTGAGGGACGCCGTCAGTGTCCCTGCTGATGTCGCCTGTGGGAAGTGCACCCATCTCCAGCTGCTCAGAAACCGCGTTAGGGAACAGGAGCTGGAGCTGGATGAACTTCGGATCATTCAGGAGGCAGAGGTGGTCATAGATAGTAGCTTCAGGGATGTAGTTACTCCTAAGAATCAAGATAGATGCATGGCGGTGAGAGGGGCTGGGAGGAAGCAGTCTGTGCAGGGATCCTCTGTGGTCGTTCCCCTCAGTAACAAGTATACTGCTTTGGATACTGTCGAGGGGGACGACCTACCATGGGTAAGCCACGGTGAACGGATCTCTAGCACTGAGTCCATCCCTGTGGCTCAGAAGGGAAGGAGGGAGAGCAGGCGAGCAATAGTTATTGGGGACTCGATAGTTAGAGGGACAGATAGACGGTTCTATGGCAACGAAAGAGACTCACGGATGGTATGTTGCCTCCCGGGTGCCAGGGTCCGTGACGTCTCGGACCGTGTTTTCAGAATGCTTAAGGGGGGGGGGGAACAGTCACAAGTCGTGGTACACATCGGTACCAACGACATAGGTAAGAGAAGGGACGGGAATTTAAAACAGGAATTTAGGGAGCTAGGGTGGAAGCTGAGAGCCAGGACAAACCATGTTGTCATCTCTGGTTTGTTGCCGGTGCCACATGCTAGCGAGGTGAGGAACAGGGAGAGAGTGCAGATAAACACGTGGCTGCAGGGATGGTGTAGGAGGGAGAGTTTCAGTTACGTGGATAATTGGAGCACATTCTGGGGAAGGTGGGACCTGTACAGACAGGATGGTTTGCACCTGAACCAGAGGGGCACCAATATCCTGGGAGGGAAATTTTCTGTGGCTCTTCGGGGGGTTTAAACTAATTTGTCAGGGGGATGGGAAAATGAGCTATAGCCCAGAAGCCAGTGTTGAGAGTAGTGAGGTACTGAGGAGGGTATCAAGGTCGCAGGAGTCTACCGGCAGACAGAAAGGTGGGTTGAAGTGTGTCTACTTCAATGCAAGTAGAATCCGGAATAAGGTAGGTGAACTTGGAGTGTGGATTAGTACCTGTGACTACGATGTTGTGGGCATTACGGAGACATTAGTTAGAACAGGGACAGGAATGGTTGTTGGAAGTTCCGGGGTATAGATGTTTCAGTAAGAGTAGGGAAGGTGGTGAAAGAGGTGAAGGAGTTGCATTGTTAATCAAGGATAGTTTAACGGCTGCAGAAAGGCAGTTCGAAGGGGATCTGCCAACTGAGGTAATATGGGCCAAAGTTAGAAATAGGAAAGGAGCGGTCACGTTGTTTGGAGTTTTCTATAGGCCCCCAAATAGTAATAGAGATGTGGAGGAATAAATTGCAAAACAGATTATGGATAGGTGTGGAGGTCTCAGGGTCATTATCATGGGTGACTTTAAGTTTCCAAATATTGATTGGAACCTTTATAGGTCGAACGGTTCGGATGGGGCAGTTTTTGTACAGTGTGTGCAGGAGGGTTTCCTGACACAATATGTGGATAGGCCGACAAGAGGGGGGCCACATTGAATTTGGTACTGGGTAATGAACTGGGCCAAGTGTTAGATTTGTTTGTGGGAGAGCACTTTGGAGATAGTGACCACAATTCGGTGTCTTCTACTATTGTAATGGAGAGGGATAGGGCCATACGGCAGGGCAAGGTTTGTAATTGGGGGAGGGGTAATTATGATGTGATTAGGCAAGAATTGGGGATCATAAGATGGGAACAGAACCTGTCAGGGAAAGACACAAATGGAAAGTGGAGCTTGTTCAAGGAACAAATACTGCGTGTCCTTGATAGGTATGTCCCTGTCAGGCAGGGAGGAAATGGCTGTGTGAGGGAACCATGGTTCACTAAAGAGGTTGAATGTCTTGTCAAGAGGAAAAAGGAAGCGTATATAAGGATGAGAAAACAAGGTTCAGTTGGGTCGCTTGAGGGTCACAAGGTAGCAGGGAATGAGCTAAAACAAGGGCTTAGGAGAGCTAGGAGGGGGCATGAGAAGTCCTTGGCGGGTCAGATCAAGGAAAACCACAAGGCTTTTTACTCTTATGTGGGAAATAAAAGAATGACCAGGGTGAGGTTAGGGCCAGTCAAGGACAGTAGTGGGAACATGTGCATAGAGTCAGAAGAAATAGGAGAGGCATTGAATGAATACTTTTCTTCAGTTTTCACCAAGGAGAGGGGCCCATGTTTTTGAGGATCAGAGTGTGATACAGCCGGGTAGACTAGAGGAGATAGATGTTCTGAGGAAGGATGTATTAGCAATTTTCAAAAACCTTAGGGTCGACAAGTCCCCTGGGCCAGATGGGATATATCCAAGGATTCTTTGGGAGGCAAGGGATGTGATTGCAGAGCCTTTGGCTTTGATCTTTGGGTCCTCACAGTCCACGGGGATAGTGCCAGAGGACTGGAGAGTGGTGAATGTTGTTCCTCTGTTCAAGAAAGGGAATACAAATGACCCTGGTAATTATAGGCCGGTTCATCTTACTTTGGTAGTCGGTAAGTTAATGGAAAAGGTCCCGAAGAAGAGGATTTATGACCATTTGGAAAGATGCAGCGTAATCCGGGATAGTCAACACGGATTCGTGAAGAGTAAGTCTTGCCTCACAAATGTGATTGAATTCTTTGAGGAGGTAACTAAGTGTGTAGATGAAGGTAGAGCAGTTGATGTCATATATATGGATTTTAGTAAGGTGTTTGATAAGGTTCCCCATGGTCGGCTTATGAAGAAAATAAGGAGGTGTGGGATAGAGGGAAATTTGGCTAATTGGATAAGTAACTGGTTATCACATAGAAGACAGAGGGTGATGGTGGATGGAAAATTTTCAGACTGGAGACCAGTTACCAGCGGTGTGCCACAGGGATCAGTGCTGGTCCTCTGCTATTTGTGATTTTTATCAATGACTTGGAGGAGGGGGCTGAAGGGTGGGTCAGTAAATTTGCTGATGACACCAAGATTGATGGAGTAGTGGATGAGGTGGAGGGCTGTTGTAGGCTGCAAAGAGACATTGATAGGATGCAGAGCTGGGCCGAAAAATGGCAGATGGAATTTAACCCTGATAAGTGCGAGGTAATTCATTTTGGTAGACAAAATTTGAATGCGGATTACAGGGTCAATGGCAGGGTTCTGAGGAATGTGGAGGAACTGAGAGGTCTTGCCGTTCATGTTCACAGATCTCTGAAGGTTGCAACTCAAGTGGATAGAGCCGTGAAGAAGTCCTATAGTATGTTTGCGTTTATTAACAGGCAGCTTGAGTTTAAGAGCCGCGGGGTTATGCTGCAACTGTACATGACCCTGGTGAGACCACATTTGGTGTATTGTGTGCATTTGTGGTCACCTCATTATAGGAAGGTTGTGGAAGCATTGGAAAGGGTGGAAAGGAGATTTACCAGGATGCTGCCTGGTTTGCAGGATAGGTCTTATGAGGAAAGGTTGAGGGAGCTAGGGCTTGTCTCTTTGGAGCGGAGGAGGATGTGAAGCGACTTAATAGAGGTTTATAAGAAGATGACGGGGGGTAGATAGAGTGGACGTTCAGAGACTATTTCCTCGGGTGGATGTAGCTGTTACAAGGGGGCATAACTATTGTTTGTGATAACTGGTCATTATCACATTTCCAATTCTGGAAGCTTGCTGTGCACAAATTGACTGTTCATTTACATTATTTCAATAGTGACTACATTTTAGGTGAAATCCAAAAGCCATGCTACGCCCGGAATACAGCTCTCCAAGGTGCAGTGTGGCCGATGAATGCCAGGAGAACCCGCTCCCGCGATCTACCTGACTCGCCGCCCCTCACGAGATCCAACACAACCTCGCGAGACGTTGCGATGTAAATCCCACTCATTGCTTTTGGAAAATCTGCAGTAAGCCTCACTATAATGTGGAGATTCCCAAGGTACCTGAGGCTCGTGATTCAACCCCTTCACCTCAGAGACCTTGGATGAGTGCTGTTCAACACTGGTCCCTACAAATGAGGACCAGACAGAACAACACTTATGGGGATTGCCCAGGGGACCGGAGGCTCCCAGCTGCATGTCATTTGGGCAGGATGGCACCCTGGCACTATTGTTGCCACTTGAGCACCCTGGAAGTGCCAGCCTGGCGCTTCCAGCTGGCATGGGCACTGCCAGGGTGCCTGGTTGGCACTGCCAGGGTGCCTGGTTGGCACTGCCAAGGTGCCAAGCATTTTTTGCAAAAGCAGGATTGGGCGAGGGATGCTTGGCATGGGTGTTGGGAAGGGCTGGGGGGTGCAGGGCAGGGATTCTCCCATGGTGCATTTGGGTTTGTGGGGCGGTCAGGTATCATTACTGGGGCTTCAGAAATCGTGGCACCATTTAAAAATGGCACCCGATCTTTGTTACACTGGGAAGTTCCAGCAAGCAGAGCTCCCCAAGTGTACAGAATTGGGTTATCTGTGTGTGTGGCGAATGTATTATGGCAGCCATTCACCACTGTATTGTACTATGTTGTTGCCCTTGTGGGCTCCACCTATGGACCATTGTATCACATTACAACGCGCTGTATCACGTTGGTGCTCGTGTGGGCTCCGCCCCTGGCTCCGCCCCCCTTGAGGGGAGGTATAGAGCAGCTGCCCTGCAGGCGGCTCTCAGTGCAGAGCAGTCGTAGGCAGGCACAGTTCTAGCTGATTAAAGCCACTGTTCGCTTCAACTCTCCTTCTCGTGTAAATTGATGGTCGCATCAGATTGTGGCCTCGGTCACACATTCCCAAGTCAGGCTCTTATTTAACATAAGTCACCTTGAATAGCCATGTCTTTCTCAGTGCAGCGAACGCCGGGAATCACGCGGCTAAATGGGCTGGCTGTGGGACTTTGTCTCCCTTTGGGAGAATTGCGCACTCTGTGCATTTAATTGGCTTCAAAAAATGTTGAGACATCCACTGACTGCAAAAGGCTCTATATCAATGCAAGTTTTCTTAATTTCTGAATGCAGAGGGCTTAAGTCAGATCACCTGCATCTGTGGGCGGTGCAACAAGCAGGTTCTGGTTTAACTTTCCGCAAAGATACGATTTATCTCTGAGACATGAATTTAATATGTTAATCCCTGCAGGCTGCAAGGCCCACTTCCAGACATCTTCACTGCAATCTGCAGGTTGACTGACAGGAAGTGACATATTAAAATGTTAGAGATCAGGGATAATTGATTTGAATTACTCTGCAGGTAGGCCTTGTCTACTATGTATGGCGGCATCATTTATACCACCTGATGTAAATATTCATGACTAACATTATTCTCTCTAATTCTTTCTCTCCACTCTCAGTGGGTACATAGCTAATAAGAAGACTGACAGTGGGAAAAGATTTGGGAAGAGAACATTCTAGATTCATGGGTCACCATACATTACATTAGCAGCATCAAAAGCTGCTTTAACACAGTCTGTGGTATCGGAATCTGCTTTAACACAGTCAGTGCTATCAGAAGCTGCTTTAACACAATCTGTGATGTCAGAG
The DNA here is from genome assembly GCF_902713615.1 of Scyliorhinus canicula. NCBI lineage: Eukaryota > Metazoa > Chordata > Chondrichthyes > Carcharhiniformes > Scyliorhinidae > Scyliorhinus > Scyliorhinus canicula. Next base: position 18,005,903 of record NC_052148.1, on the reverse strand, counting down.
GGTGTATTAACACAGTCTGTGGTATCGGAATCTGCTTTAACACAGTCTGTGGTATCAGAAGCTGCTTTAACACAGTCTGTGGTATCAGAAGCTGCTTTAACACAGTCTGTGGTATCAGAAGCTGCTTTAACACAGTCTGTGATGTCAGACTGTTTTTTACGGCGAACAGCAATTCTCCGCAGGCCGATGGGCCGAATACCGCGGAGTTTACGGCCGTTTTCACGCCCGCGATCACACCTGCTTTCAGCGTTCGGGAAAATGGCCGCCAAGTGCCCGTCCCGGAAAACCATGCACCGATTGGCACGGCCGCACCACGGCCGTGCCAAGGGTGGCATGGGCCTGCGATCGGTAGGCACCGATCGCGGGCAGCGGGTCCGATACCCGCGCACTATTTGTTCTTCCGCCGCCCCGCAGGATCAGTCCGCGGGGCGGCTGAGGGGCATGACGGCCCGCGCATGCGCGGGTTTGATGCGTCTGCGTGATGATGTCATCCGCGCATGCGCGGGTTGGAGTCGTCCAACCCGCGCATGTGCGGCTGACGTCATCATGCGCATCAGCCGCCGTGACTCTTGGCGGGCGGAGTTAGCGACATTCGCTAACTCCGCGTCGCGTGATTCCCCCGGCCCCGATACTAGCCCCGCCCGGGGGGGAGAATCAGGTCCCGGGACGGAGCTCCGAGGCTGGCGTGAAACACGGCCAGTTTCACGGCACGCCGGATTTGCGGAGAATCGCGACCAGGGTGTTTATCAGATCCGAAGTCCGACGTCTTTTGCGTGAAGGAGTCATAGAGGCCATAATAGTCCCTGGAGAGCTCAGGTAGTGGTTGTCAAAACTGAGGAAAAGTTCCGGATGGTGGTTGATTACAGCCAGACCATTAACCGGTTCACGCACCTCGATGCGTACCCCCTCCCCCGGATTGCAGACATGGTAAATCAGATCGCCCAGTACCGCATATTCTCCACAGTGGATCTGAAGTCTGCATACCACCAGCTCCCAATCCACCCGGAGGACCGCCACTACACAGCGTTCGAGGCAGACGGCCGCCTTTTCCATTTCCTCCGGGTTCCCTTTGGCGTCGCGAACGGGGTTTCGGTGTTCCAACGAGCAATGGACCGATTGGTGGACCAGTACGAGCTGCGGGCCACTTTTCCATACTTGGATAACATCACCATCTGCGGCCATGACCAGCAGGACCACGACACCAACCTCCACCGATTTCTCCAAACCGCCCAGAAACTCAATCGCACCTACAATAAGTAGAAATACGTTTTCCGCACTACCAGACTAGCCATCCTCGGCGACGTCGTGGAAAACAGGGTCCTAGGACCCGACCCTGACCGTATGCGCCCCCTCTTACAACTACCTCTCCCTCACTGTCCCAAGGCCCTCAAGAGGTGCCTCGGAGTTTTTTCATACTACGCCCAATGGGTCCCCCAGTATGCGGACAAAGCCCGCCCACTATTCAAGGCCACACTCTTCCCACTGTCAGCCGAGGCTTGCCAGGCCTTCAACTACATTAAGGCTGACATCACCAAAGCCGCCATGTGGGCGGTAGATGAGTCCGTCCCATTCCAGGTGGAGAGCGACGCCTCAGAAGATGCTCTCGCTGCCATTCTGAACCAAGCAGGCAGGCCGGTAGCGTTCTTTTCCCAAACTCTCTCCGCTTCGGAACTTCGATACTCCTCAGTCGAAAAGGAAGCCCAAGCCATTGTGGAAGCCATACGGCACTGGAGGCTCTACCTCGCTGGTAGGAGGTTTACCCTCATCACCGACCAGAGATCAGTTGCCTTTATGTTTGACAACTCGCAGCGGGGCAAAATCAAGAATGATAAATTCTTGCGGTGGAGGTTTGAACTCTCCACCTATAATTACGATATAGTATATCCTTCTGGGAAGCTCAATGAGCCCCCAGATGCCCTGTCCCACGGCACATGCGCCAGCGAGCAAGACGACCGACTACAGGTTATCCACAATGACCTCTGCCATCCGGGGGTCACCCGGCTCGCCCACTACATCAAGGCCCGCAATCTGCCTTTCTCCACCGAGGAGGTTAAAGCCGTCACCAAGAATTGCCCGATCTGCGCGGAGTGTAAACCGCACTTCTATAGACCAGACAAGGCCCATCTGGTAAAGGCATCCCGGCCCTTTGAACGCCTGAGTATTGATTTCAAAGGGCCCCTCCCTTCGAACAACCATAACATCTACTTTCTCAATATTATAGATGAGTTCTCCCGTTTCCCTTTTGCCATCCCAGGCCCCGATATGACCACCCCCACGGTTATCAGAGCCCTGTACAGTGTCTTCACCCTGTTCGGTTTCCCCAGCTATGTCCACAGTGACAGGGGTTCGTCCTTCATGAGCGACGAGCTGCATCAATACCTGCTCGGCAAAGGCATCGCCTCGAGCAAGACTACCAGCTATAACCCCAGGGGGAACGGGCAGGTGGAGAGGGAGAACGCGACGGTCTGGAAGACCGTCCTACTGACCCTACGGTCCAGGAATCTCCCGACCTCCCACTGGCAGGAGGTCCTCCCCGATGCGCTCCATGTTATTAAGTCCCTCCTTTGTACGGCCACAAACCAGACTCCCCGTGATCGATTATTTGTCTTCCCTAGGGGCACTACCACGGGGGCCTCACTTCCATCCTGGTTGAGGACACCGGACCCTGTCCTCCTTCTGAAGCACATCCGGACACATAAGACAGACCCCCTGATAGAGACGGTCCAGCTCCTGCACTCGAACCCCCACTACGCGTTTGTCGAACTCCCCGATGGCCAACAGGACACAGTTTCACTCTGGGACCTGGCACCCGCAGGCTCTACCACCACTACCGCCGATGTACCTCTCACACTACACACCACCCGGCCTCCCATGCCCTGAGTCCCCGCACCTATTTGCTTCCTGCGCTCCCTTCCACCCGACACACCGGTCCGCAGGAACAAAGCTCAGGAAGAACCACCCCCGGTTTCCACCCTCGGACTCGCACCGAACATCCTTCCACAGCCATCTGAAACGGCTGCAACACAGTGCTTCGTCTGTCGCAACGCACGATCGGGGCGCCGGACCGACTGGACATGTAGACCCGTCACCCCCGCCTGACTTAATTTTTAACAGAGGGTGAATATGGTGAATGTGTAACCACTATAATTCACACTGTACATTACTGTGTCCCTGTGGGCTCCATCTGTGAGCCGTTGCGCGGCTCTGCCCACAGGGGGAGATGAGGAGCATGTAAAGGGCTCCACCCTTGGCTCGGCCCCATCAGGAAGTATAAGTGCAGCGGGCCTGCGAGTCCGCCCTCAGTTCAGCACAGTCGCAGGCAGGCTCAGTTGTAAGCCGATTAAAGCCACAGTTTACTCCAACTCGTGTCTCTGAGTGAATTGATGGTCGCATCAACAGTCTGTGGTATCAGAATCTGCTTTAACACAGTCAGTGATGTCAGAGGGCGTTTTAACAGCCTGTGGTATCAGAATTCTGCTTTAACACTGTGATATCATAAGCTGTTTTAACACAGTCTATGATATCAGTTGCTGCTTTAACACAGTCTCTGGTATCAGAAGCTGCTTTAACACAGTCTGTGGTATCAGGGGCTGTTTTAACACAGACTGTGTATCAGAATCTGCTTTAACCTAGTCTGTGGTATCAGAATCAGCTTCAACACAGTCTCTGGTATCAGAAACCGAAACAGGGTGAAGATGGTGTTGAGGGCTTTGATGACTATGGCAGACGTCATATCGGGCCATGGGCTGGCGAAGGAGAATCTGGAGCATTCATCGACCACGTCAGGAAGTACGCATTTCGGTCGGAGGAGGGAAGGGGCCCCTTGAAGTCCATGCTAAGACGTTCAAACGGGCGGGAGGCCTTTACCAGTTGCGCTCGGTCTGGCCGGTAGAAGTGCGGTTTGTACTCCGCGCAGACCTGGCAATCTCTGGCGATAGCCCTGACCTCCTCAATGGAGTAGGGCAGATTGCGGGCCTTTATGAAGTGAAAGAACCGCATGACCCCAGGGTGACAGAGGCCGTCGTGTAGGGCCTAAAGTTGGTCTACTTATGCGCTGGCACATGTACCACGGGATAGTGCATCGGGGAGCTTGTTGAGCTTACCAGGGCGATAGAAAATCTCGTAATTGTAGGTGGAGAGCTCGATCCTCCACCTTAAGATTTTATAATTTTTGATCTTGCCCCGCTGCGTATTATTGAACATGAAGGCAACTGACCGTCGGTCAGTGAGGAGAGTGAATCTCCTGCCGGCCAGGTATGCCTCCAATGCCGCACAGCTTCTACGATGGCTTGGGCCTCCTTTTCGACAGAGGAGTGCTGAATTTCGGAGGCATGGAGGGTGCGGGAAAAGAATGCCACGGCCTGCCTGCCTGGTTCAGAGTGGCGGCCAGAGCGACGTCCGATGCATCGCTCTCGACCTGAAAAGGGAGGGTCTTGTCAACTGCGTGCATCGTGGCCTTGGCGATGTCTGTCTTGATGCGGTTGAAGGCCTGGCGGGCTTCAGCCGTCAGGGGAAAAACTGTGGACTGAATGAGTGGGCGGGCCTTGTCCACATAATTAGGGACCCACTGGGCATAATAGGAGAAAAACCCCAGGCATCGTTTCAGGGCCTTGGGGCAGTGGGGGAGTGGGAGTTCCATGAGGGGGCGCATGCGGTCGGGGTCGGGCCCTAGAACTCCATTTTGCACCACATAGCCAAGGATGGCTAATCGGTCCGTGCTAAACACACACTTCTCCTTGGTATACGTGAGGTTCAGGAGTTTGGCAGTTTGGAGAAATTTGTAAACGGTAGCATCATGGTCCTGCTGGTCATGGCCGCAGATGGTGACATTATCTAGGTACGGGAAGGTGGCCCACAGTCCGTACCGGACAGCAATTCAGTCCATCTCACGTTGAAAGACCGAGACCCCGTTAGTCACGCCGAAGGGGACCCTAAGGAAATGGTAACAGCGGCCATCTGCTTCGAACGCAGTGTATGGGCGGTCCGCCTTGCGGATGGGGAGCTGGTGGTTGGCAGATTTCAGGTCCACTGTCGAGAAGACCCGGTACTGTGCAATTTGATTGACCATATCAGATATGCGTGGGAGGGGGTATGAGTCAAGCTGCATGTACTGATTGATGGTCTGACTGTAGTCAATGACCGTCTTCTGTTTCTCCCGTCTTTACCACTACCACTTGGGTTCTCCAGGGGCTGTTGTTGGCCTCGATAATGCCTTCCCGCAGAAGCCGCTGGACCTCCGACCTGATGAAGGTCCGGTCCTGGGCACTGTACCGTCTGCTCCTGGTGGCGATGGGTTTGCAATCCAGGGTGAGATTTGCAAACAGGGAAGGTGGGTCGACCTTTAGTGTTGTGAGGCCGCAGATAGTGAGGGGTGGTAGGGGTCTGCCGAATTTTAGAGTTAGGCTTTGGAGGCTACACTGGAAGTCCACGGCGAGAAAAAGAGCAGCGCAGAGGTTGGGGAGGATGTAGACCTGGAAGTTGCTGAACTCTACGCCTTGAACGGTGAGGGTGACGATGCAGTACCCCTGGATTTCCACGGAATGGTATCCGGAGGCCAGGGAGATTCTCTGGTTAATGGGGTGTACCGCGAGGGAGCAGTGCCTTACCGTGGGGGCGTGGATGAAGCTTTCCGTCCTCCCGGAGTCAAGAAGGCAGGATGTCTTGTGCCCATCGACCTTTACCGTCATCGACGCGGTTGCAAAGTTGTGCGGCCGGGACTGGTCGAGCGTGAAGGAGGCGATTTGCGGTTGGTGTTGGTCGGCCCCGGGCTGGTCTGCGGCGGTGGCAGGTGATGAACGGCCCAATGAAGTCCCCGACGAGCAGGGGTCCTGAGGCACCGTCCAAGATGGCGCCAAAGATGGCGGCGCCTACAGGTCGCACGTGGTCTGCTGCGAGGAAGATGTCGGTGCCCACGGGCTGCACGTGTTCTGCTTGGAGGAAGCTGGCGGCGCCCACGGGTCGCATGTGGTCTGCGGGGACGTAAATGGCGGCGCCCGTGGGGGGTGCAGGAACAATGGGCCTGTGTACAGCGGCGATTGACCAGGCCTGGCACACGGCAGCGAAATGTCCCTTCTTTCCGCAGGCCTTGCAGGTTGCGCTCTGCGCTGGGCAGCATTGTCGGGGGTGCTTTGTCTGTCTGCAGAAATAGCACTTGGGCCTCCAGGGTCGTCTGGCTGCCGCGCGGCGCAGGCTTGGGGTTGGCTGGGGGCGGCCGCTGGTGGGGCCCACGATGTCCATGAGGGCGCTGTGCGGTCGGGGGTGTATGCCGTGCGGTCGGGGGAGTATGACTGTACATTGCAGGAGGCTACCGTTAGTGAATTCGCCAGTTGCCTGGTCGCCGCGTGGTCAAGCATACCCACTTCTAATAGGCGCTGATGGATGTACACCGACTGCATGCCCATAACGAACGCGTCCTTGATTAAAAGTTCTGTGTGTTCCACAGCCGATTGCCTGGCAGTCACAGTTCCTTGCCAGGATGTGCAGGGCACGGCAGAAATCATCTAGTGACTCACCGGGGAGTTGTTGCCGCGCAGCAGGAGGTGCCTGGTGTAGAGTTTTTTGATCGGCCGGATGTAGTTCCCTTTCAGAAGCGCCATAGCCTCAGTGTAGTTGGGCGCATCCCAGATAAGGGGAAAAATATCGAAGCTCACCCTCAAGTACAGGATCTGGAGTTTCTGCGCTTCTGAGGATTGTTCTGTAGCTGATCCAATGTGGGCTTCGAAGCAAGACAGCCAATGGTCGAAGGCCGATGTGGCATTGTCTGTTTGAGGGTGCAGCTGCAGGCAATCTGGCTTGATGCGTAGTCCCATTGCTGTAAAATCTCTGCTTAATAAATTGATGCACTATCAATTATGACGAGACGAGAGTAGAGAGTAATCAAGGCTTTATTACAGTAAGAAGTCTTACAACACCAGGTTAAAGTCCAACAGGTTTGTTTCAAACATGAGCTTTCGGAGCACGGCTCCTTCCTCAGGTGAATGGTGAGGTATGTACATACCTCAACATACCTCACCATTCACCTGAGGAAGGAGCTGCGCTCAGAAAGCTCGTGTTTGAAACAAACCTGTTGGACTTTAAACTGGTGTTGTAAGGCTTCTTACTGTGCTCACCCCAGTCCAACGCCGGCATCTCCACATCAAGGCTTTATTAAGCAAAGATGTGTAGCCTCCTGCAGCTGCTGCCGAAATGGCTGCAGCTCGGAGAGCCCACACATTTATACTCCGCCTTCTAGGTGGAGCCAGCAGGCAGGGATCTAACCTCATACCTGTAGTACAGGAGCCTCACCGTATTACCTCTCATATACGCATTATACAAACAGTGGTGCCTATCACACTGGTATCAGAATCTGCTTTAACACAGTCTGTGGTCATAGAATCCAACAGGTTTGTTTCAAACACGAGCTTTCGGAGCACGGCTCCTTCTTCAGGTGAATGGAAAGGCTTGTTCCAGAAATGTTTATATAGACACAGTCAGAGATGCCCCGGAATGCGAGCACCTGCAGGCAATCAAATCATCAAAGATGCAGAGAGAGAGGTAACTCCAGGTTAAAGAGGTGTGAATTGTCCCAAGCCAGTTCAGTCGGTAGGCCTCTGCAAGTCCAGGCTTGTTGATGGGGGCCGAATGTAATGCGACATGAATCCCAGATCCCGGTTGAGTCCGCATTCATGCGTGCGGAACTTAGCTATAAGTTTTTGCTCAGCAATTTTGCGTTGTCGCGTCTCCTGAAGGCCTCCTTGTAGAATGCTGACCCGGAGATCAGAGGCTGAATGTCCTTGACTGCTGAAGTGTTCCCCAACTGGAAGGGAACAGTCCTGCCTGTTGATAGTCGCACGATGCCCGTTTATTCGTTGTCGCAGTGTCTGCATGGTCTCGCCAATGTACCACGCTTCGGGACATCCTTTCCTGCAGCGTATGAGGTAGACTACATTGGTCGAGTCGCACGAGTATGCGCCGCATACCTGGTGGGTGGTGTTTCCACGTGTAATGGTGGTGTCCATGTCGATGATCTGGCATGTCTTGCAGAGATTACCCTGGCAGGGTTTTGTGGTGTTGTGGTTGCTGTTCTGAAGGCTGGGTAATTTGCTGCAAACACCATAGTTTGCAGCAAATTACTCAGCCTTCAGAACAGCAACCACAACACCACAAAACCCTGCCAGGGTAATCTCTGCAAGACATGCCAGATCATCGACATGGACACCACCATTACACGTGGAAACACCACCCACCAGGTACGCGGCGCATACTCGTGCGACTCGACCAATGTAGTCTACCTCATACGCTGCAGGAAAGGATGTCCCGAAGCGTGGTACACTAGCGAGACCATGCAGACACTGCGACAACGAATAAACGGACATCGTGCGACTATCAACAGGCAGGACTGTTCCCTTCCAGTTGGGGAACACTTCAGCAGTCAAGGACATTCAGCCTCTGATCTCCGGGTCAGCATTCTACAAGGAGGCCTTCAGGAGACGCGACAACGCAAAATTGCTGAGCAAAAACTTATAGCTAAGTTCCGCACGCATGAATGCGGACTCAACCGGGATCTGGGATTCATGTCGCATTACATTCGGCCCCCATCAACAAGCCTGGACTTGCAGAGGCCTACCGACTGAACTGGCTTGGGACAATTCACACCTCTTTAACCTGGAGGTACCTCTCTCTCTGCATCTTTGATGATTTGATTGCCTGCAGGTGCTCGCATTCCGGGGCATCTCTGACTGTGTCTATATAAACATTTCTGGAACAAGCCTTTCCATTCACCTGAAGAAGGAGCCGTGCTCCGAAAGCTCGTGTTTGAAACAAACCTGTTGGACTTTAACCTGGTGTTGTAAGACTTCTTACTGTGCTCACCCCAGTCCAACGCCGGCATCTCCACATTGTGGTCATAGAAGCTGCTTTAACACAGCCTGTTGCATCAAAAACTGTTTTAACACAGTCTGTCATATCAGAAGCTGCTTTAACACAGTCTGTGGTCTCAAAAGCTGCTTTAACACAGTCTGTGGTCTCAGATGCTGCTTTAACACAGTCTGTGGTATCAGAAGCTGCTTTCACAGTCTGTGGTATCAGAAGCTGCTTTAACACCGTCTGTGGTATCAGAAGCTGCTTTAACACAGGCTGTGGTCTCAGAAGCTGCTTTAGCACAGTCTGTGGTCTCAGAAGCTGCTTTCACAGTCTGTGATATCAGAAGCTGCTTTAACACAGTCTGTGGTCTCAGAAGCTGCTTTAACACAGTCTGTGGTCTCAGAAGCTGTTTTAACACAGTCTGTGGTTGTGATGATATGATCTGCATACTCGTCTGCCATTGGGCCAGAACGTCGGCTTACCATTGGCCCTGGTCGGTCATGTGCCTCTCGACCGATTGGCCGAGAGGCTGAGTTAACCACGCCTCTATCAACGAGGTATAAATGCTCAGAAGCCTGACGATCGGCCTTTTCCACTGTAGACGATCGCCAGGCTGTGTTCTAGTTAATTAAAGCCTGACATTGGTAAATCACTCGCCTCGCGTGCAATTGATGGTGCATCAATTTAATTAACTACAACTTTGAAGATGGAGTTCCGCATCAAGCCCGAATGCCTCCGCATCAGCCCGCAAACTCTGAACTCTACAGAACTCTTTAAGCTCTGGCTGACTTGCCTCGAAGGGTTCCTGGCATCTACAACCACCCCCCCCACCGGGGCACAGAAGCTGCACGTCCTCCACTCCAGCGTGGGTATTGCCGCTTACTCAATAATCGAAGACGAAACAGACTATGATGAAGCTATACGGAAGCTAAAAGGACAATTCCTCAAACCCATCAACAGGGTATTCGCTCGACATCTGCTGGCCACCAGAAAGCAGGTCCCCGGTGAGTCTCTAGACCAATACGCCCGGGCCCTCTGTGCCCTGGGGAGAGGTTGCGCCTGTGAAGCGGTGTCCGCTACAGAGCACATGGAGCTACTCGTCAGAGACGCTTACGTGGCTGGGATGCTGTCCCCCGTGATCCGCCAGCGGATGCTGGAAAGAGACGAACTCAGTTTAACGGAGACACTGACTCTCTCCGCCTCCCTGGAGGTCGCAGATCAAAGCGCGCGCACCTATGACCCTGGCCAGGCCGCCTCCTGGCACGCTTCCCACCAGCTACCCACCGCTCCCGGCCTCCCTCAGGCTTGTGCCGCAGGGCGCCCCGATAAATCCGCGGGGCCCCGCTGCTACTTTTGTGGGTACGCTAAGCACCCTCGCTCGCGCTGCCCAGCCCGCTCCGCCCTCTGTAAGAGCTGCGGGAAGAAGGGCCACTACTCCACGGTCTGCCAGGCCAAAACGCTGGCTGCAGCGCTTCTGGAAGCTGCACAGCACTCTCCCCCCCTCCCCCAGGCCTCTGCAAACGGCCTGTGTGCCTCCCTCTCTCCCCCAGGGCCGCCCCAGCTGCTACCGACTCGCGCCCCGCCGGCCGACATGCGCACCTCCCCGGCCCCTCCAGGCCTCTGCCTGCCCGCCGCGCACGTTTCTCCCCCCCGCCCCCGGGCCCCGGCGCCCGACCGGCTCGCCTCTCCGGGCCTCCCTGGTCCCTGCCTGCCCGCAGCGGCCCTGCTTCCCTCGCTCCCGGACCCCGGCTCCCCCCACCCCCGGGCCCCGGCGCCCGACCGGCTCGCCTCTCCGGGCCCCCCGGTCCCTGCCTGCCCGCAGCGCGACTCGGCTCCCCCCCGCCCCCGGCCCCCCGCACCCGGCCCGCGCGCCTTACCTCCGCCCACAGCTGATGCACCTAGCCGGCGTCCTGGAGCCGGCTTCCGCATCCCCACAGCTGATGCACCTAGCCGGCGTCCTGGAGCCGGCTTCCGCATCCCCACAGCTGATGCACCTAGCCGGCGTCCTGGAGCCGGCTTGTGCATCCCCACAGCTGATGCACCTAGCCGGCGTCCTGGAGCCGGCTTCCGCATCCCCACAGCTGATGCACCTAGCCGGCGTCCTGGAGCCGGCTTGTGCATCCCCGCAGCTGATGCCGGTCACTCACCTCTTGGAGCCGGCCTGCGCGCCTCTCCGCTCACAGCGCCGGGAACGCTAGCTCCGCCTCCAGCGGCCACGAGGGCTTCCTGGGCGCCGCCATCTTGGGGTGCCGACCCCACGTGCGGGTCCTGGGCGCCGCCATCTTGGGGCCCCGACCCCACGTGCGGGTCCTGGTCGCCGCCATCTTGGGGAACAGACTTCACCTGGGGATCCTGGCCACCGGCTTCCACATCTGCCATGCAAGGTCCCTCCAGCATGGAATCGGACAGCGACGACGGATTTTCTCCACGGCTCGCGGCCGTTCACCCCACATATGGATCCTGGCCACCGACTTCCACATCTGCCACGCAAGGTCCCTCCAGCATGGATTCGGACAGCGACGACGGATTTTCTCCACGGCTCGCGGCCGTTCAACTCGACCAGTCTCATCCACGCACGCTCGCCAAAACGACTACGCTGATCCACCTCAACGGCCACAAGACGGACTGCCTGCTGGACTCCGGGAGCACGGAAAGCTTCGTTCACCCTGACACGGTAAGACGCTGCGCGCTCCCTGTCCATCCCGTAACACGCAAAATCGGTTTAGCCTCAGGTTCGCACTCCGTCCACATCACCGGGTGCTGCATCGCGGACCTCACGGTCCAAGGGAAGGTTTTTAAAAATTATAAATTCCTTGTCCTCCCTGACCTTTGCGCACCGGCACTCCTAGGACTGGACTTCCAGTGCAACCTGCAGAGCTTGACTTTTCAATTCGGCGGCCCTATACCCCCCCTCACTGTCTGCAGCCTCGCGTCCCTCAAAGTAGACCCTCCCTCCCTGTTTGCTAACCTCACCCCCGATTGCAAACCCGTCGCCACACGGAGCAGACGGTACAGCGCCCAGGACCGATCCTTCATCAGGTCCGAGGTCCAGAGGTTGCTGACGGAAGGGGTCATCGAGGCCAGCAACAGTCCCTGGCGAGCCCAAGTGCTGGTGGTCCGGACGGGGGAGAAAAACCGGATGGTCATCGATTATAGCCAAACCATCAATCGGTTTACGCAACTGGACGCGTATCCTCTCCCCCGTATCTCTACCATGGTAAACGAGATCGCGAGATACAAGGTCTTCTCAACTGTGGACCTTAAGTCCGCTTACCACCAGCTCCCCATCCGCGCGAGTGACCGACTGTACACCGCGTTCGAGGCTGACGGGCGCCTCTACCACTTCCTTAGGGTTCCGTTTGGCGTCACGAATGGGGTCTCGGTCTTCCAAAGGGAGATGGACCGAATGGTCGACAAGTACGGATTACAGGCTACCTTCCCGTACCTTGATAATGTCACCATCTGCGGCCACGACCAGCAGGACCATGACGCCAACCTCCAGAAATTCCTCCAAACCGCAAAACTCCTTAACCTCACGTACAATAAGGATAAATGCGTGTTTAGCACCGACCGCCTAGCCATCCTCGGCTACGTAGTGCGTAACGGAGTGATAGGCCCCGACCCCGAACGCATGCGCCCCCTGATGGAACTCCCTCTCCCAAATACCCCCAAATCCCTCAAACGCTGCCTAGGGTTCTTCGCATACTACGCCCAATGGGTTCCCAACTACGCGGACAAGGCCCGTCCCCTCATGCAAACCACGACCTTCCCGCCGTCGACAGAGGCCTGCCAGGCCTTTAGCCGCATCAAAGCGGACATCGCAAAGGCCACGATGCGTGCCATCGACGAGGCCCTCCCCTTCCAGGTCGAGAGCGATGCTTCAGAAGTAGCTCTGGCGGCCACCCTGAACCAAGCGGGCAGACCCGTGGCCTTCTTCTCCAGAACTCTCCAGGCTTCCGAACTCCGCCACCCATCTGTGGAAAAGGAAGCCCAGGCCATAGTCGAAGCCGTGCGACATTGGAGGCACTATTTGGCCGGCAGGAGGTTTACCCTCCTCACAGACCAACGGTCAGTAGCCTTCATGTTTGATAATGCACAAAGGGGCAAGATCAAAAATGACAAGATTTTACGGTGGCGGATCGAGTTGTCCACGTACAACTATGATATCTTGTATCGTCCTGGGAAGCTCAATGAGCCTCCTGATGCCCTGTCCCGCGGTACCTGCGCCAGCACGCAGATAGACCGCCTCCGCTCCCTCCACGCAGACCTCTGCCATCCAGGGGTGACCCGCCTACACCACTTCATTAAGGCCCGCAACCTGCCCTACTCTATCGAGGAAGTCAGGACAGTAACCCGTGACTGCCACATCTGCGCCGAGTGCAAACCGCACTTCTACCGCCCCGAGCGCGCACACCTGATCAAAGCATCCCGCCCCTTTGAACGTCTCAGCATTGACTTCAAGGGGCCCCTTCCCTCTAACAACCGCAACATTTACTTCCTGGCGGTTATCGACGAACACTCCCGCTTCCCCTTCGCCATTCCCTGTCCCGACATGACCACATCGACCGTCATTAAGGCCCTACTCTCCATCTTCTCACTGTTCGGCTACCCCGCGTACATTCACAGCGATCGGGGGTCCTCATTTATGAGCGACGAGCTGCGTCAATTCCTGCTTGACAGGGGCATCGCCTCTAGCAGGACGACCAGCTATAACCCCCGGGGTAACGGACAGGTCGAGCGGGAGAATGGTACCATCTGGAAGACCATACTACTAGCCCTCCGGTCTAGAAATCTCCCTATTTCCCGATGGCAAGAGGTGCTCCCCGATGCACTGCACTCTATCCGCTCACTCCTCTGTACTGCAACTAATCAGACACCTCATGAGCGTCTTCTTGTTTTCCCCAGGAAGTCGTCCTCTGGATCCCCTCTCCCGACGTGGCTGGTCACCCCCGGACCCATCTTGCTCCGGAAGCATGTGCGGGTGCACAAGTCCGATCCGTTGGTGGAGCATGTCCAGTTACTCCACGCTAACCCGCAGTATGCGTATGTGGAGTACCCCGACGGTCGGCAGGACACGGTCTCCCTCCGGGACCTGGCACCCGCCGGCGTGCAGCCCCCCCCCCACCACAGACCCCCCCCCCCCTTTTTCACCCCAGCACCCCACTCAGCTTCCCCATCCCTCATCCATGGCGTCTCCACGGCCAGCTCAGGTGACGGAGACTACTCGAGGTCTATCGCTCCCGGACTCCAGGACATCAGCAGGACCATCAGCCGATCCGACGACTCCTCCTCCACTACGGCGCTCGGCCAGGACGTCAAGGACCACCAAACGACTGATCGAATCCATCTAGAGTTCTACGGTCCCATGGACTTCCTTTTGTAAATATTGTTATGTCTGGGCCAGTGGCAAGCCCCCAAATTCGACAAGGGTACGGAGAGAAAATTATTCTCCCGACGGCTACTCATATCATCAGTTCTTCCCCCCCCCCACCCCGGGTCTCGTTCACACCCCCCCCCCCCGCCTTCCTTCTCCGTAAGGGGTGAATGTGATGATATGATCTGCATACTCGTCTGCCATTGGGCCAGAACGTCGGCTTACCATTGGCCCTGGTCGGTCATGTGCCTCTCGACCGATTGGCCGAGAGGCTGAGTTAACCACGCCTCTATCAACGAGGTATAAATGCTCAGAAGCCTGACGATCGGCCTTTTCCACTGTAGACGATCGCCAGGCTGTGTTCTAGTTAATTAAAGCCTGACATTGGTAAATCACTCGCCTCGCGTGCAATTGATGGTGCATCAGTGGTATCAGAAGCTGCTTTAACACAGTCTGTGGTCTCAGAAGCTGCTTTAACACAGTCTGTGGTATCAGAAGCTGCTTTAGCACAGTCTGTGGTCTCAGAAGCTGCTTTAACACAGGCTGTGGTCTCAGAAGCTGCTTTAACACAGTCTGTGGTATCAGAAGCTGCTTTAACACAGTCTGTGGTCTCAGAAGCTGCTTTAACACAGTCTGTGGTCATAGAAGCTGCTTTAACACAGCCTGTTGCATCAAAAGCTGTTTTAACACAGTCTGTCATATCAGAAGCTGCTTTAACACAGCCTGTTGCATCAGAAGCTGTTTTAACACAGTCTGTGATATCAGAAGCTGCTTTAACACAGTCTGTGGTAACAGAATCTGCTTTAACACAGCCTGTTGCATCAAAAGCTGTTTTAACAGTCTGTCATATCAGAAGCTGCTTTAACACAGTCTGTGGTATCAGAAGCTGCTTTAACACAGTCTGTGGTATCAGAAGCTGCTTGAACACAGTCTGTGGTCTCAGAAGCTGCTTTAACACAGTCTGTGGTCTCAGAAGCTGCTTTAACACAGTCTGTGGTATCAGAAGCTGCTTTAACACAGTCTGTGGTATCAGAAGCTGCTTTAACACAGTCTGTGGTCTCAGAAGCTGCTTTAGATTAGCAGGAAAGACAGGAAACAAACTGTGGCAGGCATTTCAGGATGTAGTTTGTGACTCAGCAAAAAATATATCTCAGTAAGGAGGAACGATTCTATGAGAGGGATAAATCAACCATGGCTATTCAAGGAAGTTAGGGAGAGTATCAAGTTGAAAGAAGCATAGAAAGGGGCAAAGGTCTGTGATAGCCCTGAAGACTGGGATATATTCAGAATCCAGCAAAGGAGGAATAAAAAGAAAACAAAGAAAGAGGAAATAAGAAAGTGCAAACTGCCGAGGAAAATACAAACTGCCAAAAGCAGATTCATTAAATATATAAAAGAGAGAGATCAAAATGATCACAGGGCCGTTAAAAAAAATAATCTGGGGAGACAGTTATGGGGAACAAGGAAATGGCAGAGGAGTTAACATCAAAAATAGGAGCAGGAGCAGGCCATTCAGCCCTTGCACTCTGCTACACCATTCATTATAATTGTAGTGATCTACATATCTGTATGTACACAAGGAGTTAATGTAAATACACTACAACTAAATAATCACTAGAGGGAGCACTCGAGATGTATAAAATAGACAGACGGAAGCCAGGCGCTCCCTCTTCCCAGGAACTGCAGCTAGTGGCAGGACACAGACAGACAGCTCACATGTAACATCTAGTATAAGCTCTGGAGAGAGAATGAGCTTACTGAATAAAGCATTTGCTTCAACTGGAAGAGTACGAGCTTTATTCGGACAGAAGAAATAATATATGGTACCAGGGTTGACTTACTGGATCAAAAAGAGAAGAAAACTCAGACCGGATATTCGACTTTGGAAGGCCTCGCAGCATATGGATCCTCGACAACCGACCGATTCACTGGAACATGGGCGACCTCCTCGGCAGCTCAAACAGCCGGTAACTTACGTGATAACTAGAAAAATTTTAAACAAATGTTCCAAATATATATGTCAGCTAATGATATGAGCACAGCCTCTGAAGAATGAAAATAGCACTTCTACTAGCAGTATCAGGACATCAAGCGAGAGTGATCTATAACTCCTTTAATTGCGTGGAAGGTAAGTAAATTGAAAGTCACAGTAACACCTGTAACTATGCTGCTTTAAGACATTCAATGCTGAGACCCAATTGTACAGGGAATAGGT
Source organism: Scyliorhinus canicula (assembly GCF_902713615.1). Lineage (NCBI taxonomy): Eukaryota > Metazoa > Chordata > Chondrichthyes > Carcharhiniformes > Scyliorhinidae > Scyliorhinus > Scyliorhinus canicula. The sequence continues at coordinate 17,989,473 of NC_052148.1, read as the reverse complement.
GATGCGGAACTCGAACCAGCATTATTAAAACAGAAAGGTTTAACGCTGGAAATCACGATTGAAAAGTGCAAATCGCAAGAAAAAATAATCAGTACCTTGAGTTTTCACAAACAAAGAATGCTCTCCACGAGGCTGAGAAACGTAAAATGGAGTCTCAGATTTCAAACCAGTTTCTTCATCACGGCGCCTCTGATTCAAAAGTGTCCGCACATGCGCACATCAACAAAAGACGCAAACCGGAAAAATTCCGTTCTGCACATGCGCAGGAAACCGAAGCCGCGCATGCGCAGTTGGAAAAAGATCGCAGACTGTTCAAAGATCGAACTGTGCATGCGCAAGCTGCCCATGTGCAGTTGAAGAAAAAGCGAGATGCACATGTGCAGTTAAAGAGCACAACGCCCTATAGTAGATTTGCGCATGCGCAATCGATTGTTATGCTTGACGTCACGAGTGTCATGATGTCAGAAGACTCGGACCATGCCCACGTAAAGGGGAAATGCCCGAAAATCTCTTAAAGGTACAAACCCAAAACTTGAACCTCAAAAGGCACAACATTGCCTGAACTTCAACCAGCAGTTGAAAATAACTTCCGCAGCACCCTGGAACAAGCAGTTTGCAGCATCCAAAGAGAACATTAACAAATCCAAAACTGAAAAAGATGATTTGTTAATTAAAAGTGAAGAGCACAAAAATAAGTCTAAAACCACAGAAGCTGTTTTGTTTATCAAAGAATACCACTCAGGCATGGCTGAGTTATTCGGATATGATCATAACAGCATCAGCAACAAGGTTGAAAAGCTCAACACGACTCTAGTCATGGTAGATGAATCCAATACCAAGATGCAATGGCAGATCGTTGATACATTGGATGACAGCAACCTGTCAAATAGCCAAGAAGAAAACGATGCTACACAGAAAGTACTGACCAACTCCACAGAGAGAACACCGCACGACTCCACACAGAGAGCGATGAAATTCTCCACACAGAGAGTGACGCAAGCCTCCACAGAGCTCATTAACAGACTCCAGAATGGAAGCAATTAAAGGCTCCAGAATGACAACCATGCATGAAGAAGACTATGAAGGTCTAGCCACCTTATTTGAGCAACCAGAAGCTGACTATGTAAGTCTATCCAGCTCATTTGAACAACAAGAAGACGATGAATGAAAACAAAATGAAAATCGCTTTTTGTCACAAGTAGGCTTCAAATGAAGTTACTGTGAAAAGCCCCTAGTCGCCACATTCCGGTGCCTGTTCGGGGAGGCTGGTACGGGAATTGAACCGTGCTGCTGGCCCACCTTGGTCTGCTTTCAAAGCCAGCGATTTAGCCCTGTGCTAAACCAGCCCCAACCATTGTATGTACGAATAATGACACAGTGATCACAATCACCATACAAGATGTGCAAGGTCACAGCAAGACTTACAGATCTCAGTTCGTCTGCACAGAAGCACTCAACAATCAAAGTAAAACTACTCTTGAGTCCAGTGAGACCGCCTCAATTAAAACCTCATCAACTCGTGATAACCCACAAGAAACTGAAATCTTGATGTTGACTCCAGAAGAGGAGCACCAAAAGATCAAAGATGAAGGAAATCAACCTCAAACGATTGATGGCATCAGGATCAATGCAACATCAGATCATTCTCACAATACTCAAGTTGAAACACTCAATGAATTATCAGATACCACAAAGGACACTATACCAATAACTTTGAGAATGACTCAAATTGTCCACAAGGAGCAGTCATTGAGCACAATAAGAACAACAAAATCTACAGCACTAAGCAGAACAAAAACAACAAGAAGCACAAAAAGACAACAACAGAAACAACAAGCACAAGAAAAACAACAAGAACAACAATGAAAACAACAAAGACAGAAACAACAAAAATAACAACAATGAAACAACAACCTGTATAACATGGTACAACTCTGCACATGAAGGACAATTTAACAGCACAGTCCAAAACAAAAGCAAGAGTACAAACATAACATGGCATGACAACGAATCTCACAAATTCATATTTGCTCCAAAACAAACAAGCAAACCAGTTTTCAAGACAGAGGACATACAGCATTGATACCGGAAGCACAGAAAAAAGTCCAGGTCGGACAACAAGGGTGACATACAGAATCGATACTGCAAGCACAGGAAAAAGCCCAGGTCAGACAACACAATGACATACAGCATCAATACCACAAGCACAGGAAAAAGTCCAGGTCAGACAACAAAAGTGATTTGACCATTCGAACACCTCATGATGACTTGTTGGTTACTTAAACATAAGAACACTGATGATATTCACAAAGAAATTGCAATATCAACATCACCACCTCAACAACAGAAGAAGAAATAAACTCAACTGAATAAATGTATAAAGTTTGGACTCATAAAACATTTTTACAAAGATTGGACTCATAAATATTAATTGGCTTTGTATAATTATCAATACCATCACAACTCGTACAAATATACATATCATCATTTATCTACCTGTTTCGTACAATTTTCGTTAACACAGTACAGAAAATATGTAAAAAGAAAAAAGGGGGATGTAGTGATCTGCATATCTATATTTACACAAGGGGTTAATGTAAATACACTACAATTAAGTAATTACTAGAAGGAGCTCTTGAGATGTATAAAATAGACAGACGGAAGCCAGGAGCTCCCTCTTCACAGGAGCTGCAGCTAGTGGCAGGACACAGACAGACAGCTCACATGTAACATCTAGTATAAGCTCTGGAGAGAGAACAAATTTACTGAATAAAGCATTTGCTTCAACTGGAAGACTACGAGCTTTATTTGGACATAATAAATAATATAATAATCATGGCTGAGCATCCACCTCAAATGCCTAATCCTGCCATCCCACCATATGCTTTGATCCCCATCGTTCAAAGTGCTATAGCTAACTGCTTCTTTGAAACATACACAATGTTTTGGCCTCAATACTTCCTGTGGTAATGAATTCCAGAGGCTCGCCACACTCTGGGTGAAGACATTTCTCCTCATCTCTGTCTTTAATGGTCTCCGCCATATTCTCAGACTGTGCCCCTTGGTTCTCGATACTCCCACCATCGAGAACATCCTTCCTGTATCTGCCCTGTCTTCTAATCCTGTTAGAATTTTATAGATTACTATGAGATCCGCCCTAATTCTTCTGAACTCCAGTGAATACAATCCTCACCGGTTAAACCTCACCTAATACATCAGTCCTGCCATCCTAGGAATCAGTGTGATAAACCTTCGCTGAACACCCATTACAGCAAGATCAATCTTCCTCAGTTAAGGAGACTAAAACTGCACACAATAATCCAGGTGTGGTCTCACCAAGGCCATGTAGCAAGACATCCCTGCTCCTGTACTTGAATCCTCTTGCAATGAAGGCCTGCTTCACATATAAGACTATAAGACTATAAGACATAGGAGCAGATTTAGGCCACTCGGCCCATTGGGTCTGCTCCTTCATTCAATCATGGCTGATACTTTTCTATCCCCATTCTTCTGCCTTTTCCCACTTCCCTATCCCACAGGGATATCTACTGCTTGCTGAAGTCTCGGTCTGAGGCATTCAAGTCAGGCGACCCTGACCTATACAAGAAAGCCAGTTATGATCTAAGGAGATCCATCAAAGATGCCAAAAAACAGAACCGGACCAAGCTCGAGTCCCAGGCTAGCCACACGGACCCCCGCCGTCTATGGCAAGGTCTGCAAGACATAACGGGCTACAAGATAAAGGCATGTAAAATCACCGACTCCAATGCTCCCCTCCCTGATGAGCTCAATGCATTCTATGCCAGCTTTGAGCAAGAGGTCAGCGAGAGCACGCCCTCCACCCTGGAAGCCTCGGAGAAACTTGTATCTGAGGTCACCATGGCAGACGTCAGAGCAGCCTTCTCGAAGGTCAACCCTCGAAAGCCACTGGCCCGGATGGGGTACCCGGACGGGCACTCAGGTCTTGCGCGGATCAGCTGGCGGGGGTATTCGCAGACATCCTCAACCTCACTTTACAACAATCTGAGGTCCCTATCTGCTTCAAGAAGATGACCATCATCCCTGTACCAAAAAAAGCCAAGCAGCATGCCTTAATGACTAACATCCAGTGGCTCTGACATCCATCATCATGAAGTGCTTCGAAAGGTTAGTCATGGCACGAATCAACTCCAGCCACCCGGATTGCCTTGTTCCACTAAGTTCCACTACCGCTGCAACAGGTCCACAGCAGATGCCATCTCCATGGCCCTGCACTCAACACTGGAACACCTAGATAACAAAGACACCTATGTCAGACTCCTATTTATCGACTACAGCTCCGCCTTTAACACCATCATTCTTACTAAACTCATCTCCAAACTCTGTGGCCTTGGCCTCGGCTCCTCCTTCTGCGACTGGAGCTTCCTAACCCACAGGCCACAATCAGTAAGGGTAGGCAACAACACCTCCTCCACGATCATCCTCAACACCAGTGCCCCACAAGGCTGTGTCCTCAGCCCACTACTATACTCCTTATACACCTGTGGCTGTGTGACTAAATTCCCCTCCAACTCGATTTGCAAATTTGCTGATGACACCACCGTCGTGGGTCAGATTTCAAACAATGACGAGACAGAGTACAGGAATGAGATAGAGAATGTTGTGAAATGGTGCGACGACAATAATCTCTCCCTCAATGTCAACAAAACGAAGGAGATTGTCATCGTCTCCAGGAAGCGTAGTGGAGAACATGCCCCTGTCTACATCAATGGAATGAAGTAGAAAGGGTTGAGAGCTTCAAGTTTTTAGGTGTACAGATCACCAACAGCCTGTCTTGGTCCCCCCATGCCGACACTATAGTTAAGAAAGCCCACCAACGACTCTACTTTCTCAGACGACTAAGGAAATTTGGCATGTCAGCTACGACCCTCACCAAATTTTACAGATGCACCATAGAAAGCATTCTTCCTGGTTGTATCACAGCTTGGTATGGAGCCTGCTCTGCCCAAGACTGCAGGAAACCACCAAAGGTTGTGAATGTAGCCCAGTCTATCACGCAAACCACCTCCCATCCATTGACTGTCTATAATTCCCGCTGCCTCAGAAAGGCAGCCAGCATAATTAAGGACCCCATGCACCCCGGACATACTCTCTTCCACCTTCTTCCTTCAGGAAAAAGATACCAAAGTTTGAGGTCACGTAACAACCGACTCAAGAACAGCTTCTTCCCTACTGGCATAAGACTTTTGAATGGACCTACCTCGTATTAAGTTGATCTTTTCTCTCCACCTTGCTACAACTGTAACATTATATTCTGCAGTCTCTCCTTCCTTCCCTATGTACGGTATGTATTGTTTGTACAGCATGCAAGAAACAATACTTTTCACTGTATACTAATACATGTGACAATAATAAATCAAATCAAAATAAAGAACCTATCTATCTCTGTCTTCAAGACAATCAGTGATTTGGCCTCAATGGAGGTCAGGAAAGGTCCCAGAGGACTGGAAAGTGGCTGATGTAACACCGCTGTTTAAGAAGGGAGGGAGGCAGAAGACGGGAAATTATAGGCCGGTTAGCCTGACTTCGGTCATTGGTAAGAGTTTAGAGTTGGGGCAGCATGGTGGCGCAGTGGTTAGCACTGCTGTCTCACGACGTTGAGGTCCCAGGTTCGATTCCGGCTCTGGGTCACTGTCCGTGTGGAGTTTGCACATTCTCCCCGTGTTTGCGTGTATTTCGCCCCCACAACACAAAGATGTGCAGGGCAGGTGGATTGGCCACGCTGAAGTGGCGTTTAATTGAAAAAATTAATTGGGTACTCTAAATTTCTCAGAAAAAGATTTTAGAGTCCACTATTAAAGATGAGATCGCGGAGAACTTGGAAGTGCATGATAAAATAGGATTGTCAGCACGGCTTCGATAAGGGGCGGTCATGTCTGACAAATCTGTATCGAATTCTTTGAGGAGGTAACAAGGAAGTCAGACAAAGGAGAACCAGTGGACTTGATTTATTTTGATTTGCGGAAGGCCTTTGACAAGGTGTCGCATTAGGAGACTGTTAAATAAGTTAAGAACCCATGGTGTTAAGATCTTGGCATGGATACAGGATTGGCTGGCTGGCAGAAGATAGAGAATGGGGAGAAAGGGGTCTTTTCAGGATGGCAGCCAGTGACTAGTGGTGTGCCTCAGGGGTCTGTTCTGGGACCACAACTTTTCACAATATACATTAATGATCTGGAAGAAGGAACTGAAGGCAATGTTGCTAAGTTTGCAGATGATACAAAGATCTGTAGAGGGACAGATAGTATTGAGGCAACAGGGGGCTGCAGAAGGACGTGGACAGGCTAGGAGAGTGGGCAAAGAAGTGGCAGATGGAATATAATGTGGAAAAGTGTGAGGTTATGCATTTTAGAAGGAAGAATGGAGACGTAGACTATTTTCTAAATGGGGAAATGCTGAGGAAATCAGAAGTCAAATGAGACTTGGGAGTCCTTGTTCATGATTCTCTTAAGGTTAACATGCAGGTTCAGTCGGCAGTTAGGAAGGCAAGTGTAATGTTAGCATTCATGTCAAGAGGGCTAGAATACAAGAGCAGGGATGTACTTCTGAGGCTGTATAAGGTTCTGGTCAGACACCATTTGGAGTATTGTGAACAGTTAAGGAAGGATGTGCTGGCCTTGGAAAGGGTCCAGAGGAAGTTCACAAGAATGTTTCCTGGAATGTCGTATGAGGAACGGTTGAGGACTCTGGGTCTGTATTAGTTGGAGTTTGGAAGGACGAGGGGGGATCTTATTGAAACTTATAGGACGAAATGAATGAAAATGAAATGAAATCACTTATTGTCACAAGTAGGCTTCAAATGAAGTTAATGTGAAAAGCCCCTAGTCGCCACATTCTGGTGCCTGTTCAGGGAGGCTGGTACGGGAATTGAACCGTGCTGCTGGCCTGCTTTGGTCTGCTTTAAAAGCCAGTGATTTAGCCCAGTGTGCTAAACCACCCCCTGCAAGGCCTGGGTGGAGTGGACGTGGAGAGGATGTTTCCACTTGTAGGAAAAACTAGAAGCAGAGGACACAATCTCAGACTAAAGGGACGATCCTTTAAAACAGATCAGGAGGAATTTCTTCAGCCAGAGTCGCAGGGCGAGAATCACAGCAGGCCACATCCACTCATGCTGTACCGTCTGGAGATCCACCTAGACATAGCATTAGGGCCCTTAAGGCTAGAAGGTTAGACACCAGTTGAGTTGGCACGGGCACAGGGCACAGTTTAGTTATAGGGGCTAGGGAACAAATCTGTACATATTTGTTCACAATAAACATCCGTTACCACTGTTACAACTTGTTCTGGTGCTCTGTCTGATAGTTGTGAGGGGTGCACTAGTCTTGGCTGGCCTGGCTGAGAATGGGGGGGTGGGGGAGTGTTGCAGACCCTGTGGGTGACCTGTGCTTCCCACCCTCCTCCTCCCCCCCCCACCCCCCACCCCCAGACCGCCCCCATCACCGTTACACTAGGGATTCGATGGGACCGTGTGATGGGCTGGTCAGCTCGTATGTAGGGTTTACCCAGGTGGAAAGTGCTACTGTGGGCAGGAGTCAGACATTGCCATGCGATGTGAGGCACCAGAGCTCAGCGCAGAGCGGTTTGTCATCACCATCCATCCTATGGAGCAGACCTACTGTTGCTGCCAACACCCCGGAGTGCGGCAGGTATGTATCACAGAGGGGGCGCAGGTGGGGGTGTGGCAAGGGTGAGAAGTGATGGGGTGTGGGGTTGGGATGCGGTTACCATGCCACTGGCCAGCCTTCCCCCCACCCCCCTCTAAGTCGATTAACCTGGAGGCGATCAGAGCATCCCGTGCACATTGGCCCTGGCACACACGCCATGCGGCCTCCCGTGTGTGCCTGGGCCCATGTCCTGCCCATCCTCCCCCTCCCCCGCATCCTCCTCGTTGGACGAGGCCTGGCCTTCATCTCCCTCCTCCAGCACATCGCCCCTCTGTTACGCAATGTTGTGGAGGACGCAGCAGGCCACTCTCAGGCGACCCTCTCAGCTTTACACTAGAGGGCCCCTCCAGAGCAGTCCAGGAACTTAGGGCGCGATTCTCCGCACTCACGACGGGGCGGAGAATAGCGGGCGGCGCAAATTTTTACGGCGACGCTGGTCCGACGCCCTCCGCTATTCTCCCACCCCCCACGCCCGCCCCCCGACACGAATCGCTGCTCGCCGTTTTTTTACGGCGAGCAGCGATTCTCCCCTGGCCGATGGGCCGATTTCCAAGGCCTTTACGGCCGTTTTCACGAATTTGAATACACCTGCTATACAAGTTCGTGAAAACGGCGCCAAAGTGCCGTTCTGCACAACCATGCCACCGATTGGCACGGCCGCACCACGGCCGTGCCAAGGGTGGCATGGGCCCGCGATCGGTGCCCACCGATCGCGGGCAGCGGGTACTTACCCCGCGCACTCTTTGTTACTCCGCCGCCCCGCTGGATCAGTCTGCGGGGCGGCTGAGGGGCATAACGGCCCGCACATGCGCGGGTTTCACGCATATGCGCATGCGCGGCTGACGTCATCATATGCGTCAGCCGTCGCTAACTTTGGCGCGCGGGCTTAGCGAAATTCGTTAAGCCCGCGATGCCGGAGTTCACGGGGGCCCGCTGCTAGCCCCGACCGGGGAGCAGAATCGGGTCCCGGGAGGGGGCGCGGAGGCTGCCGTGAAACACGGCCGGTTTCACGGCAGCCTTCACGACTCACCGCATTTGCGGAGAATCGCGCCCTTAGAGTCATAGAGAAATACAGCACAGAACAGGCCCTTCGGACCACGATGTTGTGCCGAACGTTTGTCCTAGGTTAATCATAGATCATAGAATTTTGGACACTAAGGGAAATTTAGCATGGCCAATCCACCCAACCTGCACATCTTTGGACTGTGGGAGGAAACCGGAGCACCTGGAGGGAACCCACGCACACACGGGGAGGATGTGCAGACTCCACACACACAGTGATCCAAGCCGGAATCGAACCTGGGACCCTGGAGCTGTGAAGCAATTGTGCTATCCACAATGCTACCGTGCTGCCCTTAAGAACAAATGAATCTACACTCCATTATTCTACCATAATCCATGTACCTATCCAATAGCCTTTTGAAGGTCCCTAACGTTTCCGACTCAACTACTTCCACAGGCAGTGCATTCCATGCACCCACTACTCTCTGGGTAAAGAACCTACCTCTGACATCCCCCCTATAGCTTGGTAGTGCCAACCTGGAACCCTGGCAGTGCTAGGCTGGCACCCATGTGGCACTGTCAGGGTGCCAGGCTGGCTCCTACTGGCTGAAGCCTACTCGTGACAATAAGCATTTTTCATTTCATTTTCATTTCATTTCATTTTCATACTGGCCAAATTCCCCACCATCCCATGCCTCCTTACTTTCTGCATAAGCCTACCATGGGGAACCTTATCAAATGCCTTACTAAAATCCATGTACAACACATCCACTGCTTTACCTTCATCCACATGCTTGGTCACCTCCTCAAAGAAGTCAATAAGACTTGTAAGGCAAGACCTACCCCTCACAAATCCATGCTGACTATCTCTAATCAAGCAGTGTCTTTCCAGATGCTCAGAAATCCTATCCCTCAGTACCCTTTCCATTACTTTGCCTACCACCGAAGTAAGGTTAACTGGCCTGTAATTCCTAGGGTTATCCCTTTTCCCTTTTTTGAACAGGGGTACGACATTCGCCACTCTCCAATCCCCTGGTACCACCCCTGTTGACAGTGAGGACGAAAAGATCATTGCCAACGGCTCTGCAATTTCATTTCTTGCTTCCCATAGAATCCTTGGATATATCCCGTCAGGCCCAGGGGACTTGTCTATCCTCAAGTGTTTCAAAACGCCCAACACATCTTCCTTCCTAACAAGTATCTCCTCGAGCTTACCAATCTGTTTCACACTGTCCTCTCCAACAATATGGCCCCTCTCATTTGTAAATACTCAATACACAATCTCCCGCTATTGTCCTTGATCGGACCTACCCTCGCTCTAGTCATTCTCATATTTCTCACATATGTGTAAAACGCCTTGGGGTTTTCCTTGATCCTACCCGCCAAAGATTTTTCATGCCCTCTCTTAGCTCTCCTAATCCCTTTCTTCAGTTCCCTCCTGGCTATCTTGTATCCCTCCAGCGCCCCGTCTGAACCTTGTTTCCTCAGCCTTACATAAGTCGCCTTCTTCCTTTTAACAAGACATTCAACCTCTCTTGTCAACCATGGTTCCCTCACTCGACCATCTCTTCCCTGCCTGACAGGGACATACATATCAAAGACACGCAGTACCTGTTCCTTGAACAAGTTCCACATTTCACTTGTGTCCTTTCCTGACAGCCTTGAACCGTATCTTCAGCAGGCCGAAGCACCGCTCGATCACACTCCTGGTAGCTGTATGGGCATCGTTGTAGGAGTCTCCGCGTTGGTCTTTGGCCTCCAGATAGGTGTCATCAGCCACGAATGCAGCGGATGACCCCTGTCACCCAGGAGTCAACCCCTCAGCTGGGAGGGGTGCTCCTCAAACATGTCAATGACCGGCGAGTGTACCAGGATGAAGGCGTCGTACACGCTGCCCGTGTATCGGGCGCAGAGGTGTATGATGCGCAGCTGATGGACACAGACCAGCTGAATGTTCATCGAGTGGAATCCCTTTCGCTTAGTTTAGAGTGGCCTGTTATCTGCAGGTTCCCGGAGGGCAACGTGCATCCCGTCGATGACCCCCTGGACCCAGGGCATCTCGGCGATGGCGGTGAAACCCACAGCATTGTGGTGGGCTTCGTCCACATTGAAGTGGATGCATTAATCCGCCTGGCATATAAGGCCTCCTTGATGACATGGCTGCACCTGTACACCAAGGTCTGTGAAATCTTGGACAGGTCCCCACTCGGTGTCTGGAAGGGCTGCGCGGCGTAAACGTTCAAGGCGACCATCACCTTAACGGCCACCAGGAGCAGGTGTCCTCCCACATACCCCCTGAGCTGCCATCTGGAAGATGTGTCGCACTGTCCCTCTGCTCAGCCAGTGTCTTTGAGGGCATGCCTGGTCCGGTAGGTCCTCAAATGTCAGGCGGTGTCGGTACACACAAGGCCTCATGCAGTGCCTCCTTCGCACCTGCTCCTCCTCAGCCTGTTGGGCGGCTGCTCTCCATTCTGGGCAGCTGCCTCCTGTTCCTCTGGGACGGGCTCCGCTGCTGCCCGCTCCACTGCTGCAGTTTCCTCCTCCTCCTCCTCAAGCATCTCCAGCTCGTATAGCCGCAGTGCATCCCCCAGGGATGAGGCGACTTGCAGGAAGGCCACCATTGCTGGTTGAATTGCAATATCCATTGTCTGCAGGGGTGAAAGGTTGACATGTTAGCATGGTGTGTACCCCCATGCCCAACCAGGTCCACCGGGCTACACCGTGGCCCCGGTTGGCATCACGGGATCTTCCCCCACATCTCCCTCCCCCCTCCATCCCCTCACCCCTGGCCCCATTGGTGGCCAGCATTGTGGGGCCTCTGGCCCTGGTACCCTTCCCTGATGCCAGGGGTACCGTTGGCTGGCATTGCCCTTGCAGGGGCTACCGTAGGTGTTGCGCTGGCTGGTTCACCGGTGGGTGGTGGCCAGTTGGGCGGGGGGGGGGGGGGGTTTGGGGCGAGGGGCAGTGTGGCGGTGGGGTGGGGTGAGTGGGTGGGGGCACCCATATGGCCGGTGACACATGTCAGAACAGGGTTCAAGTTGGGTGGTCAGTGGGTGAGCAACAAGATGGCCACCATAATGGTGGTCCTTGCCTGAACACTACCCCTGCCCCATGGGGCGTCACCCCAGCCATTTGGTCCGTCCTTCCCCCCTCCTCCTCATGATGCATGTATGGCTCACGGTCTCCTGTCCCTGTCCCCACAGGAGTAGTTGGCCCAAATACAGGCAGGAAAGGGCCCAGACGGGCAGCGGGCACATCAGAGTCCTCCGCCCCTGTGAGGAATGGGGTCTGGAAGTTGCAGGGGTAATGGAGGACAGAGCGGTCACTAACATCGAGCTTGGCTTGCACTGCAGAGGTCAGGATCCAATAGCCCAACCCAGATGATCGTTCACACGTGACTTGTTCATGCCTGACCTGATGATCCTTCCGTCCCATTGACCACACATCCATTAACCCCCAGGATCTTCATCTAATGGTTCCAGCTCATCCGGGATGCCCACTCCCTGCCTTCAAAATGAACACTTTGGTGGAAAGCTCTGCGGATGTGCCCATTGAGGCATTACAGCTGTCATCCCCACCCTCTACCAGCGCAGAGACACATACCTCGATGGGCGAAAGTAGTGGGCAGGCTTCTTGGACACAATGTGGTGAGCACCATGCAGTTGCAGATGGATATCAAGCGGAGGTCCTCTGGATCCCAGGATCCAGCTGGGTCTCAGTCAGATGCTGAGCCTCTGGACCAGGTTATCCTGGAGCTGATGCAGATAGTAGGGTGCGACTGTGAGAATCAGAGGGGAGATGTCAGAGACACTCCAGCAGCTCCATAGTCAATTGGAGGAGTCCCAGAGGCTACAGGCGCAGGCGAAGGCACTGGCAATGCGCCACAGTGGAAAGCATGGGGCATGACATCAGCAGGATGAGTGGTGGTGTCCAAGGCATTATTCAGTCAGTGACTGCATGGCTGAGCGCCTCGTCAGTATGTCTAAGTCACTGGGAGACGTGTCTCTGATGCAGATGGACCTTGCCGATGTGCTGCGGAATATGTCCCAGTCACTGAGGTCCATGTCCCATGTGGTGAATCATAATCCTAGTAATTCACACTGTGTTATATTATATGTGTTGTGTCTTTGTGAGCTCTGTTTACGAGCAGTTGCGCGGCTCAGCCCATAGGGGGAGATGAGGAGTTTGTACTGGGCTCCACCCTTGGCTCCGCCCATGGCTCTGCCCATGGCTCCTCCCACTAACCGGGAGTATAAAGCTCTGCAGTTGTGAGCCTGCTGCCAGTTCATCTCGTCGCAGGCAGGCTCAGTTGTAAGACTATTAAAACCACTGTTCACTTCCTATCACGTGTCTTGTGAATTGATGGTCACATCATCCCAGTCGTAGGTGGACATGGCTGAGGAACTCCAGAGCATGCCCCAGTCACTAAGGACCATGTCCTAGATACAGGTGGACATTGGCAAGGCACTGCAGAGTGTGGCCCCGTCACAGAGGGGCATCGCTGAGGGCCTTCACACCATGGTGCAGACCATGGGGAGCTGCCATGGCTGACAGAGCCAGATGATACAGGGCCCTCTGGGAGCTCAATCCAGCTGCCTCTCCACCCAAGGTGCCCTAGGGGCACTGACAGGAAGGAGGGAGAACCGTAGGCCGACCCAGAGACTCCCTACAGGGAGACGACAGCAGTCACCTGCTCTCTCTTGACAACGGGCCCATCTCAGGGTCAGCAGGCAGAATAGGCATGGCATGTGCCACCTGCAAGGGCATCAAAGGCCACAGGGCATGGTAAGCAGCAGGCTGCCTCCACCTCTGATGTCCTGGGGACACATCTCGACATTGCGGCAGAATATCTCCGTGAGATTAGGTTTAAGCATTAAAAGTTCTGGTGCTTCTGATCTGAGTGTGGTGGTGACGTACACAGTTTATTCCATCCCATTCTGTATTGTATCCGAGGGCTTGGATTCATTATTAGGTGGTCAGTCCTGTGAAGAATGAGGTCTAGTGCAGTTGGTATACAGCATCCACAAAGGATTGAATCAACACTCCAACGTTTCTGCGAACATTATCAGCAACGTCAGTGTTGTGTTCACTGATTATGGTGCCATTCGCCAACGAGATACAATTTGAAGTCGATGCATTATCTAATAGAATAGAAATAGAAAATCGCTTATTGTCACGAGTAGGCTTCAATGAAGTTACTGTGAAAAGCCCCTAGTCGCCACATTCCGGCTATTACCAGTGAAATTGCTGAAGATAGGGCAGCGCGGTGGCGCAGTGGTTAGCACTGCTGCCTACAGCGCTGAGGACCCGGGGTTCGATCCCGGCCCCGGGCCACTGTCCGTGTGCAGTTTGCACTTTCTCCCCGTGTCTGCGTGGGCTTCACCCCCACAACCCAAAGATGTGCAGAGTAGGTGGATTGGCCAGGCTAAATTGCCCCTTAATTGGAAAAACAATAATTGGGTACTCTAAATTCATTTAAAAAGAAAATTGCTGAAGATCTACTACCACCAGTATCAGATGCAAAACCACAAGTTATAAAGAAGATAGATGAACCTACCAATGGGGTAAGTTCCATGGTATGTGTGAAACAAAAAAACGGTGATGCCTGTCTCGGCATGGATCCCAAAGTTCTTAACAAAAAAAGTGCACATATTGTAAAACGATCATTACAGAAAGCAATGGACAGCCAATCTGATCCATAACTCGCAAAATCGCATTGCAAAACGTTACCATTGTCACATGGTAGATTGCCAGCAGAGCTACTCATGAATAGAAGGTTGCGTGCCACACTTCCATACTTGGAAAAGGAGGAGGAGAATGCGGTGGGACTGCAGCAAATGGAAAAGATTAAAGCAAAACAAAAGCAGTTCTATGGTAGAGTTTCTAGAACTTTACCACCTCTGAGTAGTGATGATATTGTGAGAATAGAAGATTCAGGCAATTGATCGAGGAAAGCCAGTGTATTTGAAGAAGTAGCGCCTCATTCCCACAATGTACAGACAGAGGAAGGGTGTGTTTCAAGAAGAAATCGTTGCGTGCTCCGGAAAACCAGAGAAGACTTTCACAACAGTGTGATGGATGACGAATCTACGTCAGAGTCAACGTCAGCTGCAGTGTCTTAGTTCAGCAGTTCCTGAGCATGAGAATGTCATGGAGAACATTGAATCTACAAGTTCTGAGTAGCAACGTCAAACTTTGAGAAGATCAGCCAGACTCAGAAGAAAACTTGATCGATCAATTTGTAGATTTGGACTATTTGTACAAACTATGCTTGCTGTTCTTGTGTGTATATATATATATTTGTTAAACCATTTAAAACATTTTAAAGAAAAAATGAATACTGTGAGACTCACAGGCTAATGATATCACATGTAAATATACTGATGATAATGTATTCATTTATTCCTTCAAAGGAAAGGGAATGTAACGATATCATGGTTGTGTTATAATTCACTGACTGACCACTAGGTGTCCCATTAGTATATCAGTGAATGTTAGAGTCAGGTGACCTCAGACTGACTAGGGAACTGGGAGAGAGAGGTTGCTTCTGCATGAGCATACTGTTATTCATCTGTTGTTTTGTACATCGTTGACTCACAGTTAATGCTACTTAATAGTTTATAGCTTGAGCTGCAAGGGTTCTTGCAATATAAATTAGGCCATCCGACTAGAACATTACACCGGCTGAGGTTATTCATGAAGGCCCCGCCTTCTCAATCTTGCCCCTTGCCTGTGGTGTGGTGATCCCCTTTGTTTCCCCTTCTGTCAGCTCTCCCCCACAAAGGGGAAAAGATGGTCATGTGAGACTATGGCGACTTTACTCTGTGTGTCTGTGTGAGTGAGCAACAGTGAGTTTCTGTGTACATGGGTATCTGTATGTATGTAGATGTATCCGTGTGTTTTTGTGTATGTGTTGTCTGTCCTTGTCTGTTTGTGTGTGTGAAGATGTGTGTGCGCGCGGGGATGTGAAGAGCCTGAATCTGTACGTTCGATTTCCCCCACGACTCCCGTGCATCAGCTGTTAATAAGTCAGCTTGACCTCTTTAGAATTTCACAACCTCAGATTACTTGTTACACTGAGTGAGTCAGAATTAATCTAAAAAAAAAGCAGAAGTGAACATCTTCCTCCTCCAATGACTCTAGCATGTTTGAGAAGTTACTTTTGACAAGTAAGCCTGTGTTTTGTTTTTCTTTAATGAATCAGAATTAAATTTTAAAAATTGATTTGGCCCCATGTACCACGTTGCTAAGACACCACCTGGTGGTTAGAATGTGACATTGTAAGTGAGCCCGCTTTACTGTGACTGGTTTCACTCGCTCAGCAATGAATCAAATGGAACTATTGACTTCAGTTTCTGAACCTGACCCATAGCAATCTTTAAAATCTTGTAAAAGGAGTTCACCGGCTGAGTCATTAACCTCCGCCCATGAGCATTATGACCCAAATTTTTTTAAACGAATTATTTAACAACAATGAATCGCTTTTTTTAGCGAACATGCTGATTAACTGCCAGGGCTGTTGTTTACCAAATCCAGGATATTGTTGCGACACAATATCTGCATCTTGCTTTGTGACCCCCACAATCAAATCTGTATTTTATGCATCCCCCCCCCCTCCCCCGCCCCCGCCCACCCTCATTCCAGCGAGGGGCTGGGTTTAGCTCACTGGGCTAAATCACTGGCTTTTAAAGCCGACCAAGCAGGCCAGCAGCACGGTTCGATTCCCGTACCAGCCTTCCCGGACAGGCGGCGGAATGTGGCGACTAGGGGCTTTTCACAGTAACTTCATTGAAGCCTACTCGTGACAATAAGCGATTTTCATTTCTATTCATTTCATTTCATTTTCATTCTGCTCTCCCCCGCGTACTCATTGCACGTGGCAGAGCAAAGCAGCATCACCAATTCCCAGTACCAGTTCATCGAGTAATCCCTGGATCTTTGGAGTTGGGCAGTAAGAAAGATCTTGCATTTAGATGGCGCCTATCATTGCCTCAGGATGGACCAAGGTGCTTTACAGCCAATAAAGTACTGTTGGAGTGCAGTCCATTGACAAGCAGCAAGGTCCGATAAAGATAATTGTAGTTATGACTCACTCAGCTCAACATGGAAGATTTCCCCCGACAAGCTTCATAGAAGAGCAAGGAAGTTCTCCCCATAGGTCCTGGCCAATATTTATCCCTCAACCAATTTCAAATGGGCAGCACGGTTGCATAGTGGTCAACACTATGGCTTCACAGCGCCAGGGTCCCAGGTTCGATTCCCGGCTTGGGTCACTGTCTGTGCGGAGTCTGCACGTTCTCCCCGTGTCTGTCTGGGTTTCCTCCAGGTGCTCCGGTTTCCTCCGATAAGTCCCGAAAGATGTGCTGTTAGGTGAATTGGATGTTCTGAATTGTCCCTCAGTGTACCCGAACAAGTGCCGGAATGTGGTGACCAGGGACTTTTCACAGTAACTTCATTGCAGTGTAAGCCTACTTGTAACAATAAAGATTATTACTATTTCACACTGACCCAGATTGTCTGATCATCGCCAATGGTCATTGGATAAACATATGGATGATAATGGAATAGTGAAGATGGGCTTTAGAGTGGTTTCACAGTTTGCCGCAACATTGAGGGCCGAAGGGCCTGTACTGCACTGTAATGTTCTATGTTATTGCCCCATTATTGTTTGTGGGACATCTCTGTGTGGACAATCTGATTTTTCTTTATTCTTTGGTGGATTGTGGGTGCCGCTGGCAAGGCCAGGGTTAGTTGTCCAGCCCTAATTGCCCTTGATCTGAGTGTCTCACTCTGCTATTTCAGAGGGCGGTTAAGAGTCAACCACATTGCTGGAGACACATGTAGGCCGAGACCGGGTAAGGATGGCAGATTTCCTTCCCTGAAGGATATTAGTGAACCAAATGGGTTTTTCCAGCACTCGACAACGTTTAATTTCGAATTTTTATTGAATTCAAGTTCCAGGAAGCACAGATTTGAACCCAAGCCTTCCAGAGCATCACACTGGGTCTCTGGATTCCCAGGGCAGTGACAATATCACTACGCCACTACCTCCCCAAATGTTCCCCACATTTCAAAAGTGATCATATTTATACAAAGATTCTCAGTAAAATGCTGCAGGATTTGGGAAAGACACTGGGCGAGATTCTCCGACCCACCCCCCCCCCCCCCCCCCCCCCCCCCGCCGATTCTCAGACCCGCCGATTCTCCGGACGACGATGGGCTGAGCGGCCACCCGTTTTCGGCCGGTGCTGCCGGCGTGTATCATCCCAGGTCCGTACCGGCGGTACCTGGCTCTACGGGCGGCCTGCAGAGTCCTTGCAGAGGGGCGCGGGGGATCTGGCCCCGGGGGGTGTCCCCACGGTGGCATGGCGTGCGATCGGGGCCCACCGATCCGCGAGCGGGCCCATGTCATGGGGGCACTCTTTCCCTCCGCGCCGACTGCTGTCAACTTCCACTATGGCTGGCACAGCGAAGAAAACCCCCCTGCGCATGCGTTGGGGTGACGCCAGCACACCTGGTGCTCCCGCGTATGCGCCAACTCGCGCCGGCCGGTGGTGCCCCTTCGGCGCCGGTTAGCATGGCGCCAAGCCCTTCTGCACTGGCTGGCACGGCACCAAACATTCCAGTGCCAGCTTAGCCGCTAGTTCACGCCAATCCTCGGCACCAGTACGGCCTGCCCATCCGGGAAGGGGAGAATCCTGCCCACTGCCCGGGAATCTCTGAGCCCGTGTTACGTCGGATCCAGCGTTCCAGCGACCGGAGAATTGGCGTCAATGCGCCGGTGCGGTCACCACAGCAGTGGTCGGCCCCCGCAGCGATTCTGCACTCGACGGGCCGAGTGCCCGCCGAGTCCCACCGGCATCGTTTGCGTATGGTCCTACCTGGCGGGACCTCGGCCTCCTGGCTGCGGGGCCGTCCTGGTGGGGAGGCGGGAGCAACAGATCGGCAGGCATGCTAATTCTGAGGGGGGGGGGGTCTATGGTCCTCCGCTCCGGGTCTTTGTAGGGCTCCACCATGTTGCCTGCAGGTCGGAGACGGCCATTGCGCACATGCGTGGACCCGTGCTGGCCGTGGCAGGTAGGGTTTCGGCGACGGAGCAGCGCACAGCACTCCGGCACCATTCTAGCCCCCGAGGATGGGGGGAATAACTGGGCCTGGAGGCCCGTTGACGCCGGTATCGCTCGCGCCGGTTTTGACGCCGGCATCAACACTTGCCCAGGATTTTGGAGAATCCCAGCCAGTGTATAAATGCAAGTCTTTCTTTAACTCAAGGACAAGTAAAGACCAATTGTCATAAGTAATTCCCGAGCTCTCCATTCACATCATCCATCAACGTGTTGAATCCCCTTCATGTTTCTTACTGTTATCATTCTTAACATGTTTTTTTAAATGACCTCAGTGTGTCAGAATTCGCAGTGGCTCAACTTGCAGCTGTCTTGCAGAACACTTGCCTCGGAATCAACAGGTTGTAGGTTCAAGCCCCACTTCAAACACTTCAGCCACAATAATCTGGGTTTGATACTGCAGAGCAGGGAGTGCTGCATTCTCAGAGTTGCATTCTGGGACGAGGAGGACCCAAGAGAGATGGTGGGTGGTGTCCTGGTTATGTCACTGGACTAGTAATCCAGAGGCCAATGCTTGGGGACATGGACTCAAATCCATTGCAGCTGGATGGAATTTTCAAATTCAATTAATAGAAAAGCTGGAATTGAAAATCTGCGGCGGGATTCTCCGGTCGCCGATGGCGAAATTGTGTTTGGCGATTGGCTGAAGAATCCCCGTTCACGGCCGAATCGGGGATGGCCCCGTTTTTGTGATGCTCCGCCCCCTCCAAAGCGGTGTACTCGGAGAGTATGCCGCGTGCCGTATCGACAGCCTCAACACATTGCCTGAGGCCCACCCTCTGATTCTCCGCCCCCCAACCAGCCGAGTTCCCGACGGTGTGGGTCTCTCATGGCCTTACCCGTCAGAAACTCGACGTGGCGGCTGCGGACTCAGTCCAGTGCCGCCAGTCGGGGGAGGGCCGATCCGCGGGCAGGGGCAACTTTGCCAGGGGCTGGGGGCACTGTTGGGGGGTGGTCCAGGGCACACGAGCTGGCCAAAGGGGGAGGCACTGTTTTGCAGGCCGGGCCCACGTGCGGCCGACGCCATGTTGCATGGCGCGTCCGCTGCAGGCCGCTGCCGTGCGCATGGGTGGCCACAGACACGGCAAATCTAGCCCCGGTGTCAGTCATGTTGCCCATGACAATTATCAGTGAATTGTTATAAAACCCCACCTGGTTTACTAATGAAGGAAATCTGGCCTCCATGTGATTCCAGACCCACAGTAATGCAGTTGACTCTTAACTGCCGTCTGAAATGGTGTAGCAGGCCTTTTGGTTCAAGGGCAATTATGATTTGCCAGCGTTGCCAAATCCCATGAAAGAATAAAAGAAGATTGACAATCTCAGGTGGATATAAAAGATCCCACAATGCTGCTGTGAAGGAGAGTGAGAACTTCTCCCCAGTGTCCTGGCGGATATTGAACTTCACAGAAACAGTGAGCAGGAGTGTCCCAGAAGCTAACCCTCACATTCCAGGAGAGTCCCTGGGACAACCCTGGAGAATGGGGAGCCTGGAAGCCGGGCAGATCTGGGGCCTGAGGCCTTGGAGTTGTCGAGAAGGAGAAAGTAAGGCCTCAGACTTGCCGATCTTCAGCTGGAAGGGAGGTAAAGGATTTCCAAAGTGGAAACAGGGAGAAGATGCCTGGGCTGCGCTGCCCAACTGCCTCAACACAGTAAGAAGTCTTACAACACCAGGTTAAATTCCAACAGGTTTGTTTCAAAGACTGGCTTTCAGAGCACTGCTCCTACCTCAGGTGAATGAAGAGGTGGGTACCAGGAACATATATATGGACAAAGTCAAAGATGCAAGATGATGCTTTGAATGTGAGCATTTGCAGGTAATTTAGTCTTTACAGATTCAGAGATAGAGGTAACCCCAGGTTAAAGAGGTGTGAATTGTCTCAAGCCAGGACAGTTGGTAGGATTTCGCAAGCCCAGGCCAGATGGTGGGGGGTGAATGTAATGCGACATGAATCCAAGGTCCCGGTTGAGGCCGTACTCATGTGTGCGGAACTTGGCAATAAGTTTCTGTTCGGCGATTCTGCGTTGTCGCGCATCCTGAAGGCCGCCTTGGAGAACGCTTACCCGGAGATCAGAGGCTGAATGCCCTTGACTGCTGAAGCATTCCCCGACTGGAGGGGAACATTCCTGCCTGGCGATTGTCGCGCTTCTAGACATTGAACAGTCAACAGTACAGTAAAGTCACTGCAATCTGCAAAAACATTTCTTCAATACCTTCAGCAAATTGCATCGCCAAACTGCCTGAAAATAAAGCAAGGATAAAATGCAAATTTTGTTGAAGGTGGGGTCGAGGCCGAACCTCAAGCAATTAAGGGCTGTTTGCTCTAGGTCTTTGAGGAGATTGCCACCTGTACCAGAAGCCTGACTTTTGGCCAAGCAAGTCACGCAATGCACCATAAATATGCCACTGATTCTGAGCAGGATATAGAGTTTATTAGACCAATTATATTGCCAACATAAATAAATCCCCCGGTGAGGCAGTTTATGGGTATGATTGCATGGATACTAAGCATTCGTGACATTATACATGGAAATATCAGCAGATACAGTTTCCTCTTAAAGTCCTTGGTTTCCTCTTAACCCTTTCCAGGCTGATTAACAACTGGGCTCAGCTGATAATGCATTCAATACTCATTCAATAATACTGTGGGTTCAGGTTCCATCGCTTGAGACTAGGGGCGCGATTGAAGGGAAACCGTGCCATACACAGGCAAGCACCTTTTCACCTCAGAATATCGATGCAAGCAGAAAGCTGCAACAGTACACTCACATAAAGAAAACCGAATACCCGTTAAGATAGAGAAATACAGCACAGAACAGGCCCTTCGGCCCACCATGTTGTGCCGAACCTGTATCCTAGGTTAATCGTAGAATTTTGGACACTAAGGGCAATTTATCATGGCCAATCCACCCAACCTGCACATCTTTGGACTTAAGCATTAAATTGTCAGCAGTATAATGGAGTCACCAGCATCCAAATCAACCCGCCGCACTCTCCCTCTCCCGCAGCCCTCAGCAGTAGATTTGCATCAGTGGAAAGCCGCTCGAGGGTGGTGTGACAATGCACCGGAAAGTCACACCGACACACGGCGCCGAATTCACCAGCGATCTGTAAAATCAGTTGCAACACCACTTGAGAATATTTTATTTCTTAAATGGTGAACAGTAGCAAAGATTTGAAAAGCAGTAATATTCCGTATATCACACTAAACGTTAAACAACAAGAAACCGTCACCGTTCCTTATTGTTACCGACACAAAGCTATATCCACAAAGAAAACTAAAGACATGGTGTCACTCCTCACAGGTTCCTCAACAGAAAGAGGATAAGCCTGAGAATGTGTTATATCCAGAACTGTGTTGTAGAAATGATCTGTCCATCAATGTGTTACTTGTTCCACCAATCAGTGCCATTCTCCGTCCAGGAGCCGCAGCTGTGCAGGCCCCTCCCACACAGCCCAATCTCACCGGAACCAAATCCTGACATCCACATATCCCACTGGCGCTCAAGGTGCAGGTGAACATCCTGGAGTTGCAGCATGTTTATCCCATGCTGTCCAGCTATAGAAAATGAAGGAAACCGCAAGAGGAGCCTCCAGACACCTGCAGCCACCAGTGGAAGCTAGCATCAAGCACAACCTGCAGCTGTGAAGTGCTCTCACAACCAACAAAGCCAATTCCTTATTAGCAATAGCTGGAAGCTAGGGTCTCCACAATATTTAGAAGGCTTCGCAAGCAAAGAGCTCAATCCCCCCCCCCCCCCCCCCCAGCCCCGCCCTGGGGTAACTCCAGGATTGGAACGCTTCAGGCCCCTGACCAAGCGCAACCCTCCTAAGGGGACCCCCACACCCCCACCCCGAGCAATGGGGCAACAGCTCCAGTGCCATTGAACTGCCTGCCTGAAAATGAAAATGGCTACTCACCTCCTCCTCGGTAGCCATCGCGCCAGCTTCACGGTTTGAAAGAGGAGTCCTGGACGTGATTTCACGCTGGGGAGAAGGTTAGTTAATAACAATAATCTTTATTAGTGTCACAAGTAGGCTTACATTATCACCGCAATGAAGTTACTGTGAAAATCCACTAGTCGCTGCACTCCATCACCTGTTCTGGTACACAGACGGAGAATGTCCAATTCACCTAACAAGTACGTCTTTCGGACTTGTGGGAGGAAACCAGAGCACCCGGTGGAAACCCACGCAGACACGGGAGACAATTCCCGGGAGGCCATTGCTTTTGACTTCAATCTTGTTAATAAGATTGGAATTGATGCAAACTAGGTTAATGATAAGCTTGCCATGGGAGGCATGGTGGCACAGTAGTTAGCACTGCTGCCTCACGGCGCCGACGACCCGGGTTCGATCCTGGCCCCGGGTCACTGTCCGTGTGGAGTTTGCACATTCTCCCTGTGTCTGGGTGGTCTCACTCCCACTACCCAAAGATGTGCAGGGAGGCGGATTGGCTAAATTGCCCCTTAATTGGGGAAAAAAAAGAATTAGGCACTTTAAATTTTTTTTTAAATAAATAAATGATAAGCTCGCCAAATTTGGGCAAGATCCTGAACTCTGGGTCACTGTCTGTGTGGAGTCTGCACGTCCTCCCCGTGTGTGCGTGGGTTTCCTCCGGGTGCTCCGGTTTCCTCCCACAGTCCAAAGATGTGCGGGTTAGGTGGATTGGCCATGCTAAATTGCCCGTAGTGTAAGGTTAATGGGGGGATTGTTGGGTTATGGGTATACGGGTTACGTGGGTTTAAGTAGGGTGATCATTGCTCGGCACAACATCGAGGGCCGAAGGGCCTGTTCTGTGCTGTACTGTTCTATGTTCTATGTTCTAACTCGCCATCGAGTGCGGGCCGTTCAGATAGCAAACTGATTCGCCCCGGTGCGATTCCTAATTTTAGCCTTTCCTGCTATTTAACTGGTGCTCACTGCGGTAGTTAATTTGTGCCCTAGAACTCCATACAGCAATAAGGGGGAAATGGTGCACCAGATTATTTATGGAGTTTGCACATTCTCCCCGGTTTGTGTGGGTTTTGCCCCCACAACCCAAAAATGTGCAGGCTAGGTGGATTGGCTAAAGAAAATTGCCCCTTAATTGTGAAAAATAAATGAATTGGGTACTCTAAATTCATGGGCAGCACGGTAGCGTTGTGGCTAGCACAATTGCTTCACAGCTCCAGGGTTCCAGGTTCGAATCCCGGCTTGGGTCACTGTCTTTGCGGAGTCTGCACGCTCTCCCCATGTGTGCATGCGTTTCCTCCGGGTGCTCCGGTTTCCTCACACAGTCCAAAGATGTGCAGGTTAGGTGGATTGGCCATGATAAATTGCCCTTAGTGTCCAAAATTGCCCTTAGTGTTGGGTGGGGTTACTGGGTTATGGGGATAGGGTGGGGGTGTGGGCTTGGGTAGGGTGCTCTTTCCAAGAGCCGGTGCCAACTCGATGAGCCGAAAGGCCTCCTTCTGCACTGTAAATTTTATGATTCAGTGCGGGTGGAGGTGGAGTCTCTCAAATGAGGTGTTTAATTGCAAATCTGAGGAAATTGATTGGCTATCGCATCGGGTAAGGAAGCCCGATTGACATTGTTAGAAGCTTGTGCAGAGAAGGGAAGGTTAAATAAAAGTGTTCAAAATCACCAGGGGTAATTATAGAGCAAAAAAAGGGAGAAATTGTTTCCGCTGGAAGGAGGGTTGGTCACCAGGGGACACAGATTTAAGGTCAGCGAATGAGGAAGATGAGGAAACTTTTTAATGCAGTGAGTTATTTTGGTCAGGAGTTCACTGCTTTAAGGGATGACAGAAACAGATTCAATGGCAACTCTCAAAAAAGGGAATTGGGTGAATACTTGAAACAGAAAAAGCATTACAGGGTTTATAGGGCAAGAGCAAAGGGTGTACGACTAATTGGCAACTCTTTTAAAAAGTTAATGCAGGCGCGATGGGCCACAGGCCTGTGCTGTGTAGCAGGAATCTCAGACTAACAACACCTTGACACAGCCCAGCCTTTTCCATCAAATATCGGGATTCTCCATTTGGGAGATGTTCTCCCGCCGAAAATGAATCACTTCTGGTTTGCATTAGCACTACAAGCTGCGCTCAAAATCCATTCCCTCTCCTTTGTCATGCAAATTTATGCATGGCGGGTAACTCAAGTGATTCTGTTCCCAATTCGCTCAAAATGGCAGCCCCTTACCGAGGTCTGGCAGCTGACACCCCTTTTCTCTGATGGGGGTCTCTGATGGGGGTGTCCGATGGGGCGCTGGGGGCGTAGTGTGCAGGATTTGTGTTACGAGGGGGGAGGTGCCCTCTAATGGACAATGCGTCAAATGCATACCCCCTTGGTCCACTGCGAGGTTCACCACGTCAGGTCCACGCAAGTAAATTATTGTACCAAACTACCGCCGGCGTGAATCCCGGCCTAGAGGGCTGGAGCATCATGGAGATGTGAAGAATCCAGTGTCCAGTCTATGAATAGTTTGCAAATGGGCCCAAATGACCCATCTACATCCTCCCGCCAGCGCTAGACATGAACCTCTGTGCCTCCGCCAGCGGGGGACCGGAGAATTGTAACAGGATTCGCGCCGGGAACTCTGGTTAAGGCGGCAGAGAATCCTGACCCTGTTTTATTTTCAACTCAAAGAAACAGGCAATCATTGTACATGTATTCATAGTGTTATGGGCCAAGATTTAGAGAACCCCAAAGTGTATCATGGAGTTCACCTGACCCACAACTTTTAATAGATTGCGGTATGGGGAGCACACGGCCCACTCTACAGGTTTGGTGCAGCAGAAATGGAAAAGCGTTTTTTAAAGCAAAACAGTGTTTATTCTATGAACTCAAGTTAACCTTTTCAAAACATACAGTGAACATCTTAGCAACCATTAATTCAAATACACCTCCCAAAGAATGCAACACTAAGTAATCCTTAATAACTTCCCGAACAACATCCAGAAGATAGAAGAAACAACTTTCAACAGAAGCAAATCAGGTTTACATTCACTACTGAGAACATTTATAATTCTGAATTCACCAAATGATCAAGAGATAGTCTTGTGATGGCAGAGAGAACAGCAGTACACCTGCTTGATCTGGCTTCAGCTCCAACTCTGAAAACAAAACTAAAAAACACCCTGCAGCCTGCTCAAAATCGAAAGTAAAAAGCTCCACCCACTCTCTGACATCACTGCAGTGGTAAACACCCATTTCTTAAAGGTACTCTCACTACAGATATTTATATGCACACCCATTTATAAACACTCATTTCTTAAAGATACTCTCACATGACAATAGAGTCGGAGAAACATAACACACAGATGGAGGCCATTCAGCCCAATGTGTCTGTGCTGGTTCTTTGAGAGAGCTGTCATTCTTATAGTCCCACACTCCTGCTTTCTGGCGTAATCCAGTAAATTCCTCATCTTCAATTATTGTGAAATTCCCTTTAAACTGTTTCGAGGATCAGGTCCTACCTCCTTTTTCAGGGAGGTCATTCCAGAACCTGACAACTCTCTGACTGATAAAGTTTCTCCTCAGCGCCTTTCCAAATATTTTGCCAATCACAGAATTCTTATGGTGCAGAAGGAGACCATCTATGCTCATCCCCTCCTATTCCTCATCGACATGCTGTCCTTCAGCGAGATCATACGAAAACACCTTAGTTCCACGTACATGCTGATGATGTCCACAATGACACTGGATCTCGTCATTGTCTCAAAATTGTCGGATTGCTTGTCCATCATTTGGATAAGCAGAACATCTCTTCAGCCACATATTGGAAAGTCATCGGCTGAGATCTCTGGTTCGCGCCAGCGGGATTCCGGTCCCTTCAACAGCGCAGCCCCTCCTCTCTTGAGGTTCCCGCGGTGAGGCGTGCTTTCAACAGCAAACCCAGTTTGTAATTGCACAGGTGTGGTCCCTCATCACATTTGTGTCTGCTGATCTAAATTTGCTCCCAGTCCGTCAACATTTAGGTTTAAACGTTCTCATCCTTATTTTCAGATCCCTCCGTGGTCTTGCCCCTTCCTGTCCATTCAAACTCTTCCAATCCCACAACCCCCACCGAGATATCTGCTCGTCCCCAAATCTGGCTTTTTAAGCATTGTTTATTTAATCTCTCCACCGTTGGTAGCCTCCGGGGCCCAAGTGCCATTCCTTCCTCAAGCCTCTCTGCGTTTCGCCTCCCCTTAAAGGCACTCCTTAAATGCTATCTCTTTGACCAAGCTTTTTGTCATCTGCCCTAACATCTCCATTGATTCAGCGTGAAATTCTGTTGGATAATACTGCTTTGAAATGCCTTGGGATGTTCTATCACCCGAAAGGTGCTACATATATGCGAGTTTGTTGTGGTTACGGCCCCTGCTTATTTACCACACTCGCCAAAGGGAATACTTTCCCCCTGTCTGCTCTAACACAACCCCTCATCATCTTGAAGTCCCTCCGGTTTTTTGTTAATCACTCTGCAGAGCAACTAGCTTGCACATCTGTTCTGTAAATTAATAGAGACCTCACAAACACTGCTGCAATTCTTTCGCCAGACTCCAACATGCCCTCCTTTTTTCTTGTGTTTTCTTTATCATTGAGGTATGGCCAAAACCCACATTGCCTTTCATCGTCAAGGTTGAAATGTGAGAAGGTGAGATCAATTCAGAAATGGCTGTTGGGTAATTGGGTTACAGTCTTTATGCTGTAGAAGGGCAGAAACTGAGGTCTCAGCTACGACTCAGAGGGTAGACCCGCAGCCTCTCGATTACAAAGCCGACCGCAGGATTTGGGGGCCTCACCAATGTTGGGAATGGAGTTATTTGGATGGGGCCCAAAATAAACGGTGCCAGCCAGCATGTTTCTTTCCAATGCTGGCCATTTGCTGGGCGACTGGTGCCCCCCTCCCCTCCTCCACCCCACCCACCGGCCACGATGCAGGCTCATGAAGAACCTTGCTACTGGTCAGTAAAGGAGGCCAATTGGACTTTTCCAATGGGGAGTAGGTCTGGCTGGAGGTGGGTTTACAGTGACAGGTCAGTCAAGCCTATAGGCTCTTGTAGAGGCTTTTTGCAACACTGACCCCTCTCCCCCATGCCCTCCACCACCACCACCACCGTCCCACTCCCCTCCACAAAGCTTGATAATAATAATCTTTATTAGTGTCACAAGAAGGCTTACATCAACGCTGCAATAAAGATACTGTGAAAATCCCCTCGTCGCCACAGTATGGCTCCTGTTCTGGTACTGAGGAAGAATTCAGGATATCCAATTCACTTGACAAGCACGTCTTTCTAGATTTGCGGGAGGAAACCGGAGCACCCTGAGGAAACCTACACAGGTGAGGTGGTGACTGGGCTGCTTTTTCTATTTTTCAATTAAATTTAAAAAAATGTTTGCTGAGAGGGTACCTTCCTGTTGAAGTATCCTCCCAGATTCTTACCCTTTACTGCAGCCAGCTGCTCCCGTTAGGCTGTGAGGCCTCTGACTCACGTGCTCACTTGCCACCC
Source organism: Scyliorhinus canicula (assembly GCF_902713615.1). NCBI lineage: Eukaryota > Metazoa > Chordata > Chondrichthyes > Carcharhiniformes > Scyliorhinidae > Scyliorhinus > Scyliorhinus canicula. The sequence continues at coordinate 17,961,164 of NC_052148.1, read as the reverse complement.
TTAATTGGGCAAGGAACATGCCTCTGTACTAACGGAGCGGACGCCCTCATAAAAATCACAAAGAATGACTGTTCCTCTCTCCAGGCAGGTACAGGACCCAGAAACAGTCCCACCTTCTGGTTTCCCCTCTCCCAAAGTGAAAATTCAGCCCAGGGCAGTTCAAATCCTATCCCAGAAAAAACACAACACATCATCCATGCCCATGCCCCAACACAGTGCTGAGGAAGTGCTGCACTGTCAGAGGATCCATCCCTCAGATGCAACCTTAAGAAAAAGCCCCAAGCTTTCTCTCAGAAGGTTGAGAATGATCCCACGATGACATTTTAAATAACATTAGGAAAGTGTTCCCTGGTGACCTGGCCAGTATTACTTTTTCTGCCAACATCACCAATCCAAATTAACAAAACAGTAATGTCATTGTAATTTCAGAAGAAGTGTCTTTCCCTGGAAAGTGGGAAGAATGTGATTCACACGACCACAAAGTGCGGTTTAAATGAATAGTATAGCTGCACTTAACGAGATGCTGGACAAAGATATAAGACAGAAGGAAATGGAGGGTTACACTTATACTTATAGAGGAGGTAAGGGTAGAAGTGAGGCACCAGGATGGACTGATTAGACCATATGGCTGCTCCTGTGTCATGTATCTTTCGTAATCCTCTGCATGTGAGTCCTCTGTTAGTGTGACCAGAATACGAAAGGAGTCGGCTGCAATTTCAAACACATCTCGTACAATACCTACTGAAGTTATTTTCTACGATAAAAGAAAAATCGCCTTCCTGAATCCAGAGAGATCTTTATGAACCTGTGGACCTCCTGTGGCCTTCTCATCACCAATCATGTTCGATCCTGTTGCCCAGTGGCTGGAGTGCTCTGTCCTATAATTTGCTACTCCACTAGAGTATTCTTGTTACGTATAAACCAAGTGAGGCCAGCCAGAGCCATGAGTGCATCTGAAGTAATCATCATGAGGGCACCAGGAATGTGGAGAGAAAACCAGAGCACCTCTGTGAAATATTCCCCTTAAAACCTGGTCTTCCCTAAGGAGAACAACCCCAGCTTCTCCAATCTCGCCACATAACCAAAGTCCCTCACCCTGGGTGCCATTTTGATAAATGTCCTCTGCGCTCTCTCCAAGGCATTTACGTCCTCCCTGAAGCCTGATGGCCAGAATTGGGAGCCATCCTTCAGCTAAGGCCGAACTAGCCATTTATGAAAGTTCTACGGCTTCCGTGCTCAATTCCTCGCCTTATAAAATCCAGGAGCAGAGAAGGTTAAGAGGAATATTTCATACAGATGTTCAAAAATAAGGAGGGAGCTGAGGTGACTTCTTAAACGCAATGAGGTTGATTGTCTTCTCATCACTCTTCCGGTCTCTTGTCAGTTATATTAAATCTGTTTCCTCTGGTAAATGACCCTCCTCCTGCCAAGAGTTTCACTCTATTTTTTCTATTTGCACACTTCTGCAGAGTGCAGAGATGTGGACCACAATGCAATTCCTGCTCCACCACCACACCAGCATTCTTTTCCCCCACCATTGATCGCCATTACAGGCTGCTCAGTGAACTAACTGTATTGATTATTAGGGGCTTTCGCTCACTGCTGTGTTGTTGTACCCCATGCAGACTCACAGTGTCAGTTTTATTAAAACCGAGAGACACAATGAGAAATAAATGTAATCCATCTGGTTCAACTGCAGAAATTGAGACATTTTTGCTCTTCCCCTGCCTGGGGCAATTTTCAGCCTGAAGAATTTCCCAGGATGCCTTTCAAAATGCAAATTGCTTGACACAGGGCCCCTCATCCTAACTCTAGCACAAGAGTGGCTAATACTGGCTGCGACCTTGGCGGTAAACAGGCGATATGCCCATCACATTGTAATGAGGAGACAGTAATGTATTACATGCCTAGACTAAGTGAAAGGAAGACTTACATCGATACAGCACTTTTTGGGATTGAGGGATATGGCGACGTTGTGGAAAGGTCATATGGGGATAGAAGATCAGCTATTACCTAAATCCACTCCTATTATTTATGTTCTTAAATTCAAAATACTTTGCCTTCGTGAAGTGTTGCTCCTTGGCAACACCAGAAAACATTCCAAGTTCCAAATGTACGTTGACATCACCCAGCTCTATCTCACCACCCTCCTTCATGCCCCCCCCCCCCCCCCCCCCCCACCTCCGACTGCACCTAAATTGTCAGGATGCTTCTCCAGCATCTACTGAACAAACAGAAATTTCCTCCAAGTAAATATTGGAAAGATCGAAGCCTTCTGTCCCAGCCAAAGGGCGCTCCCCACGCCGCGTGGGAGAATTGCGGGAGGGCCCCCCGACAAATTTCACGCCCCCCTCGCGCCCCCCGTGATTCCCCCCCCCCCCCCCTTCCCGGGTTCGGAAGAATCGGCGCTCGCCGTTTTTCACGGCGAGCGGTGATTCTCCGACCGTTCACAACCGTTTCAGGACGGCGGCAACCACACCTGGTCGCTGCCGTCGTGAAACGGGTGTGGAGATGCCAGTTTGGGGCTTGTAGGGGGCATGGTGGGGAATGAGCACCACGACTGTGCTCAGAAGGGGACAGGCCCACGATCTCGGGCCGGCGTCTCAATCGGACGCACTATTTCCCCTCCAACGCCCCGCAAGATCAAGCAGCCACGTCTTGCGTGGCGGCTGAGGGGAAAGACGGCCACCGCGCATGCACGGGTTTGAGCTGTCAGCGTCGTGACGTCAGCTGCGAAACTTGGCCAAGTTCACGACGGCCCTCCTGATTTTTCCCGGGAGCAGAGAATTCCGCCCTAGACTCCATTCCTCTCCACGTCAACCGCCTGAGACTAAACCAGGTTTAATCTTAGTCTCGCGCTTGACCCCAAGGTGAGTTACAAAGCCATATTTCCATATTATCACTAAGACCAAGTATTTCCATTATTGCCAGACATTGCCTTGCCTTAGCTTATAGCTGCTGGAGTCCTCATCCATGCCTCTGTTGTCTTTACACGACCATTCTAATGCACTCCTGACTGACCTCCGAATATTAACCTTCCACAGTCTTGAGGCTATGCAAATCTGTTTCCCTACCTCACACTAAGTCTCTTTCACCCATCACCCCTGTGCTCACTGACAAAGAACAAAGAACAGTAAAACTCAGGAACAGGCCCTTCGGCCCTCCAAGCCTGTGCCAACCATGATGCCTAACTAAACTAAAACCTTCTGAACTCCCGGGGTCCATATTCCCCTATTCACATCCTATTCATAATCCACCCTATTCATAGTCTACATTGTAATTTTAAAGTCTGTTCCTGACCTTGAAATCCCGACATGGCGTTGCCCCTCCCTGCCTCTGCTATCTCCTCCAGAACCACAGGCCTCATCAATGTGTCTCTTTCATTTCGTCATCTTGAGCATCCCTGACATTAATCAATCCATTTCTGGCGGTTGTGCCTTAGCTTGCTCCAGATTCCTCCCCACACCACTCCACCTCTCTACCCCTCGCTTCTCCTTCAAGACACTCCCGAAAAGCTAACTATTTGTCCAAGCTTTTGTTACCTCCTCCATGGTAGGAACACCATCACCTGCAAGTTCCCCTCCAGGCCGCTCACTATCCTCACTTGGAAATTCATAACCCTTCCTTCACCGTCGCTGCATCAAAACCCTACAGCACATGGGTGGAACCTACACCACATGGACTGCAATGATTCAAGAAGGTGTCTCATCACCACCCTTCTCGAGGGCAATTCAGGACGGGCAATAAATGCTGGCCTAGCCAGCAACGCCAACATTCTGTGAAAGATTTTTTTAAAAAAATGATTCAAACATTGTCTGTGATGCACGACCAATCACTACTGAAGTGAGATTGTAGTCCAATTGAAGGCTTTAATGAATAAGTAGTTACCCCAGCAGCTCCGGTACAGAATGACTGCTGTGGGTGAAACACAGACTCTTATGCTCCGCCTGCTGGGCGGAACCAGCAGGCAGGTTCTACCACTCATACTACAGTATAAGGTACATCCCACCTAGGTACCGCGATACCCGTAATATAGCCGACCACGGTCTGATTGTGCTCCAGTGAAGCACCTTGGGGTGCATCACTACATTAAAGGAGCTACGTAAATGCAATTTTTTGTTGGTTTGTACAACCATCCAACAGCTTCATGGTGATGTTCACTGCAGATTTTTCAAACTGAAATCAAATTCTCCAGCCGCCATGACGGGATTTGAACATGCAGTCATACTGAATTGTTCGTTCAGGCCTTTGGTTATGAGCCCTTGCAGTAAGAGAACCATTACACTACCACACCCTGTAATGGGATACAAATTACATCCCATGAGTGGTCTGACATGATAACTCAGAAGTGACTAAGTTTTGCATGAGGCATAGACTCTGCCACAATCAGAATATCAATTATATCCCACGAGTCTTCATCATACCTTCTGTTTCTACCACACATTAAGCAATTAAAATTATAATAAGAAACAGATAGAAAGATTAATTTTAAGCGTGCGTTGTTCAGCTATATTATTCATTAGGCAGTCTGTTGGCGACATTTTATAATAAAATGCAGTGTAGCAAAATGAATAAGTAACAAGGTATACCAATATATCTCCAACTGGCTCAAGGCTGCTCCCGCTCGACCCAAATACCTCACCCTGTGCAGCCCAGTGAGGCGTTGTTTGGTTCCCATTGGGAACCCTCCATACCTGGAATTACACGCACCCACTGGGTACATTAAAAGAAAAAAGAAGAGAAGAAATAATCTTTATTGTCACAAGTAGGCGTACATTAACACTGCAATGAAGTTACTGTGAAAAGTCCCTAGTCGCCACATCCTGGCACCTGTTCGGATACAGTGAGGGAGAATTCAGAATTCTCAGCTGACATGGGAATTGAACCCGTGCTGCTGGCCTCGTTCTGCATCACAAACCAGCTGTCTAGCTCACTGAGCTAAACCAGCCCTGCTGTAGTGTAGTTTTTAAAAACGCTATTCCTTCATCGACAGCATAGTAGTTAACACTGTTGCTTCACAGCTCCAGAGTCCAGGTTCGATTCACGGCTGGGTCACAGTCTGCGCGGAGTCTGCACGTTCTCATTTCCTCCCACAGTCCAACGATGTGCGGGTTAGGTGGATTGGCCATGCTAAATTACCCTTAGTGTACAAAATATGTTAAGTGGGGGTTACTGGGTTACGGGGATAGGGTAGATACGTGGGCTTCAGTAGGGTGCTCTTTCCAAGGGCCAGTGCAGACTCGATGGGCCGAATGGCCTCCTTCTGCACTGTAAATTCTATGATTCTATGATCGAATCTGGGCCAGAACTTCCCTCATTGCCCATGAATTGAGTGGCTTGCTGGGCCATTTTAGAGGGAAGTCAAGAGTCAACCACATCGCTGTGGGTCTTGGGGCACATTTAGGATTGACAAATTTCCTTCCCTAAAGGACATGAGTGGACCAAATTGGGTTTCGACAACAAAAAAAATCAAAAACTGTTTCATGGTCACCTTTACTAAGACTGGATTTTCAATACCAGATCTATTGATCGTATTTAAATTCCACTAGCTGTCATGGTGGGGGCACTTGCCACTCCCCCCCCCCCCCCCCTCCCCCCAGAGCACTAACTTGGGCCTGTGTGTTACCAGAACTGTGTCATTACCACTTTGCCACCATCTACCTGATTTATGCCCATGTGATACGTCTGTTCATGACACTGCACTGGCAATCAGATAGACCTGTACTCGGAACTGAATTCAAATCTCCCCATAGCAGCTTCAGAAGTTAGCTTCTCAATGCATAAAAAATGGGAATGGACCATTTAATCCTTATAATGCTCCCATATAATGACCATATAATGCTCCCCCAGTCATAAAGACCATAGCTGATCTTCCACCTCACGCATACCTTCCTGTGTTATCCTCAATACACAAAAACCTATTGACCTTGGACTGATCTGTTCTTATACTCAATGCCCTGGCCAATGAAGGCAAGCATGCCGTATGCTTTCTTGACTACCTTCTCCACCTGTGTTGCCCCTTTCAGTGACCTGTGGAACTGTACACCTAGATCTCTCTGACTTTCAATACTCTGAAGGGTTCTACCATTCACTGTATATTCCCTACCTGCATTAGACCTTCCAATATGCTTTACCTCACATTTGTCCGGATTAAACTCCATCTGCCATCTCTCCGCCCAAGTCTCCAAATGATCTAAATCCTGCTGTATCCCCTGACAGACCTCATCGCTATCCGCAATTCCACCAACATTTGTGTCGTCTGCAAACTTACTAATCAGGGGCGAAATTCTCCGACCCCACGCAGGGTCGGAGAATCGGCCGGCAGCGGCATTAATCCCGCTCCCGCAGGGTTTTTTATTCTCTGACCGGCCAAAAACCGGCGTTGTGCAAATCCCGCCGGCAGCCTCTGAAAACAGCTGGCGCCGGGGGATTTCATTATATTTTTGTTTCAACAAATCTCCGGCCCGGATGGGCCGAAGTCCCGCCGACATGGCCACGGGTCACGTCGGCGAAAATCACAGTTGCTTTAAAACGGCGTCAACCATTGATGATGGTTGACGCCGTTCAGTGTCCGAGTGCGGGGGGGGGGGGGGCGAGTGCGGGGGGGGGGGCGAGTGCGCGGGGGGGGGGGGGTGCGCGGGGGGGGGGTGCAGGGGGGTTGCGGCGTTGAGAGGGGGGTAGGGGTGGTGAGGGGGTCGGGGTGGTGAGGGGGTAGGGGCGTTGGAGGGGTAGGGGTGGTGAGGGGGGGGTTGCGGTAGGGGCAGCGGCTTGCAGAGGGGGCGACGGTGCATTGGTCCCGGCCATCCGTCGCCCCCCCCTCTGCACGCCGCTGACCCCTACCTCAACCCCCCCTCACCACCCCTACCCCCTCCAACGCCGCCTTCCCTCTCTCAACGCCGGTACCCCCCCTCTCCTCTCAACGCAGGTACCCCCCCTCTCCTCTCCTCTCAACTCAACGCCGCAACCCCCTCCCCCCCTCTCAACTCAACACCGTAACCCCCCTCTCCTCTCCTCTCCACGCCGCAATCCCTCCCTCCCTCCCCTCTCTCCCTCCCTCCCCTCTCTCCCTCCCTCCCCTCTCTCCGGCTCTCCCCCTCCCTCCCTCTCTCTCCCTCCCCTCTCTCCGGCTCTCCCCCTCCCTCCCTCTCTCTCTCCCTCCCTCTCTCCGGCTCTCCCCCTCCCTCCCTCTCTCTCTCCCTCCCTCTCTCCGGCTCTCCCCCTCCCTCCCTCCCTCTCCCCCTCTCAACTCCGCAACCCCCCCCCAACAAACGCCGGGTCTTTCTCCTCTCCCCCCCCCCAATGCCGGGTCGCTCTTCTTCCCCCCCCCCAATGCCGGGTCGCTCTTCTTTCCCACCCCCCCCCCCCCAATGCCGGGTCGCTCTTCTTCCCCCCACCCCCCCCCCCCCCCAATGCCGGGTCGCTCTTCTTTCCCCCCCCCCCAATGCCGGGTCGCTCTTCTTTCCCACCCCCCCCCCCCCAATGCCGGATCGCTCTTCTCCTCCCCCCCCCCCCCCCCAATGCCGGGTCGCTCTTCTTTCCCCCCCCCCCCCCCAAATGCCGGGTCGCTCTTCTTCCCCCACCCCCCACCCCACTGGGTCTCTCTCTCTCCCCACAACACAAACGCCGGGACTCGCCACTTCCGCAGCTGGTGAAACTGACGCCTATCGCGTCAGTCCGCTGCTGGCCCTTCCGGGAACGGAGATGGCCAGCTTAAAAGAAGGCCCGGACGCCGGAGTCATGCGCACCGCTTTTTCCTGCCGGAAATGGGCGTCACGTCGGTCCGCGGAGAATTTCGCCCCAGATCTGTTACATTTTCCTCCAAATCATTTATATATACTACGAACAGCAAAGGTCCCAGCACTGACCCTGCGGAACACCACTAGTCACAGCCCTCCAATTAGAAAAGCACCCTTCCATTGCTACTCTCTGCCTTCTATGACCTAGCCAGTTCTGTATCCACCTTGCCAGCTCACCCCTGATCCCATGTAACTTCACCTTTTGTACCAGTCGACCATGACGGACCTTGTCAAAGGCCTTACTGAAGTCCATGTAGACAACATCCACTGCCCTGCCTGCATCAATCATCTTTGTGACCTCTTCGAAAAACTCTAACAAGTTCGTGAGACACGGCCTCCCCTTCACAAAACCGTGCTGCCTCTCACTAATACGTCCATTTGCTTCCAAATGGGAGTCGATCCTGTCTCGAAGAATTCTCTCCAGTAACTTCCCTACCACTGAAATGAGGCTCACCGGCCTGTAATTCCCTGGATTATCCTTGTTATCTTTCAGTATTCTGGGGTAGATCCCATCAGGCCCTGGGGTCTTATCTACCTTAATATTTTTCAAGATTCCCAACACCTCGTCTTTTTGGATTCCAATGTGACCCAGGCTATCTACACACCCTTCACCAGACTCAACATCCACCAATTCCTTCTCTTTGGTGAATACTGATGCAAAGCATTCATTTAGTACCTCATTTCCTCTGGCTCCGCACATAGATTCCCTTGCCTATCCTTCAGTGGGCCAACCCTTTCCCTGGCTACGCTCTTGCTTTTTATGTACATGTAAAAAGCCTTGGGATTTTCCTTAACCCTATTTGCCAATGACTTTTCCTGACCCCTTCTAGCCCTCCTGACCCCTTGTTTAAGTTCCTTCCTACTTCCCTTATATTCCACACAGGCTTCGTCTGTTCCCAGCCTTCTAGCCCTGACAAATGCCTCCTTTTTCTTTTTGACGAGGCCTACAATATCTCTCGTTATCTAAGGTTCCTGAAATTTGCCGTATTTATCCTTCTTCCGCCCAGGAACATGCCGGTCCTGAATTCCTTTCAACTGACACTTGAAAGCCTCTCACATGTCAGATGTTGATTTACCCTCAAACATCCGCCCCCAATCTTGGTTCTTCAGTTCCCGTCTAATATTTGTTATAATTAGCCTTCCCTGGACATCTTTAACCTCTCCCTACTCCGCTCTGAGATCCCCACCTGCTTCAAGATGACCACTATCATACCGGTGCCAAAGAAGAACCAGGCAACGTGCCTCAATGACGACCGAAAGGTGGCCCTGACATCAATCGTAATGAAGTACTTTGAGAGGTTGGTCATGAGGCACATCAACTCCATGCTCCCATAATAATAATCTTTATTAGTGACACAGATAGGCTTCCATTAACGCTGCAATGAGGTTACTGTGAAAATACCCTAGTCGCCACACTCCGGCGCCATTTCGGGTACACTGAAGAAGAATTCAGAATGTCCAATTCGCCAAACAAACACATCTCTCAGGACTTGTGGGAGGAAACCGAAGCACCCAGAGGAAACCCACGCAGACACAGGGAGAATGTGCAGACTCCACACAGACAGTGACCCAAACCGAGAACAGAACCCAGATCCCTGGCACTGTGAAGTAACAATGCTAACTGTCGTGTTAAGCACACTGAGATAATACAGGCTGCAACTGGATGCAGCTATAACTGAAAGATACTCCAGACCTTGAAGTTAGTTCAATTTGATTTATTGAACCTGTCACACAGTTAGCACAGTTCCGTGTGGGTTCGCCTCTCTGCTAACCTACCTGTGATTACTCTGCCTGACTGAACCAGACTAGCTCTTAGCCACGTGCTGTAGGAGTTATGTGATATATACACCCTGACTCACTCTGTAGATGTCCCCAGTGGAAAGAGGCGGAGTGTGAGTGCCTCGTGCCTTTTATAGTGGGAAACCACCCCCAAGTGTTCTGCCTGCTGATTGGTTATGTCCTGTTCTCTGTGTTCATTAGCTGTCTGTCTGTATCTCATTCTGGGCATGTCTGTATATCATGACACTACCCACTGTGCTATCATGCTGCCCAACTGTGCTAAGAGATACTGCAATTTGCATACCGTCGCAACCGGTTCACAGCAGACGCCACCTCCCTGGAGCATCTCGACAATAAGGACTCCTACATCAGCAGGATGTAGGAAATACTCCTATTTATTGACTACAGCTCTGCCTTCAAAACCATAATCACAGCCAAGCTCATATCAAAGCTCCAGAACCTAGGACTTGGCTCCTCTCTCTGCTACTGGATTCTGAAATTTCTGACCCATAGACCACAATCAGTAAGGATAGTCCTCAATACAGGAGGTCCCACAAGGCTGCGTACAATACTCCCTATTCACACATGACTGCGTGGCAAAATTTAGCTCCAACTCAATCTCCGAGTTTGCTGACGACACAACCGTAGTGGGTTGGATCTCAAACAATGATGAGTCAGAATACAGGAGGGAGATAGGGAGCCTAGTGGAGTGGTGTAAAGACAACAATCTCTATCTCAATATCAGCAAAACTAAATAGCTGGTGAATTACATCAGGGAGCAATGTATTGTACACGCCCCTGTCTGCATCAAGGGGGCCGAGGTGGAGATGGTTTCCAGCTTGTGCACTACACCAACAATCTGTCCTGGTCCACCAACGTTGACGCTATAACCAAGAAAGCACAACAGCGCCTATATCTCCTCAACAAATTCAGCATGTTCACATTGACTCCTAACAACTTTTACAGATGCACCATAGAAAGCATCCTATCGGGCTGCATCACAGCCTGGTATGGCAACTGCTCGGCCCAGGACCGCAAGAAACTACAGAGAGTTGTGAACACCTCCCAGTCCATCACACAACCCCCCCCCCCCCCCCCCCCCTCCCCCATCCATTGACTCCATCTACACCTCCCGCTGCCTGGGGAAAGCGGGCAGCATAATCAAAGACCCCTCCCACCCAGCTTACTCACTCTTACAACTTCTTCCATCAGGCAGGAGATACAAAAGTCTGAGAACACGCACCAACAGATTCAAAAACAGCTTCTTCACCACTGTTACCAGATTCCTAAACGACCCTCCTATGGACTGATATGATCTCTTCACACATCTCCTCTACTGAGTAGTACAACACTCCTGCATGTTTCACTTGATGCCTGTGTCTATGTATTTACATTATGTATAAGATTTGCCCTATGTGTTTTCTTTTCATGTCTGGAATAAACTGTTGAACGCAGAACAATACTTTTCACTGTATCTCAGTACACGTAACAATAAAGAAATCCAGAATCCAGGATGCTTTTCTGAGGTGGAGGCAGCCAGCTGCTTACCTCATCCCGTGGCGTTTGATGCCCCTGGCGGGCATCCACTGCGGGCTCTGCAACCGGAGGGCCCGGCTCACTTGTCGGTGGCGCATGCACAGACATGCCACCCTGTCCCATGTGCTGGCTGCGATACGTGGCCTCAGAACACGGGGGAGATAGAAGCCACCATCCCCACTCCATGGGATGCGTCTGGTTTGGCACCCAGAGCCCGCACTTCCTGCACGGTGCCCATAGGGCCGTGTGGTTCACCTTGGGATGGAGGGGCAGTTTCCGAATTCTGGCAGTTCCCTATAGTCTGCACCATCGACACCCTCGCCGATGCTCCTCAGTGACTGGGACATGCTCTGCAGCGCCGCGGCAATGCCCACCTGCGCCTTGGACAAGCTCTGCACCACCTCGGCCATTCCCATCTGTGAGCGGGACACGTCCCGCGGAACTTCAACAATGTCAACCTGGTACTGGGTCACATCCCCCTGCGAGTCGGACATTCTGCCGAGACCCTCAGCCATGGCTGTCACTGGCTCCGCAACGTCTTCGACACCCTCACTAATGGCGACAACGTTGTGCACCAGGCTCCCCATTCTGCTTGCCACCCTAGCAGTGTTGGCCTCAGTGCCACGCATTGCCGGCAACATCTCCTGTGCCCGTAACCTCTGGGACTCCTCCAGTCGGCTATGGACCTGCTGGAGTGTCACTGACATTTCCCTCTGAATGTGTCAGCCGCACCCTAACATCTCCATCAGCTCCAGGTAACCATGTACCAGAGGCTCAGCAGCAAGCTGGGACCCACCTGGATCGATCCTGGGATCCAGCAGATGTCGCCTGCTGCCTGCTGCTGCCTGGGGGTTCCTGCCTCCACCTGATGTGCATCAGCAGCTGTGTGGTGCTCACCAGGTTGTGCCCCAGAAGCCTGACCACTAACGTTTCTCACCAAGGTGCATGTATCTGCGCTGGTAGAGGGTGGGATGACAGCTGTGATGCCTCTATCCTGTCTTCCTCGGAGCTCTCCTCCAAGGTGGTCCCCATGGGAGGCTGGTAAGGGGGCCACCCGGGATGGGCCTGTGCCGTCGGCTGGAGAACCTGCGGTAGAATGGACATGTGGCCAGTGGGAGGGATGGGCCAGTCAGTAAGGCAATGACCAATTCACGTCTGACAGGTCCTCCGGGTGGGGCCCAGTGGTTCCTCACCCCTGCGGCTTCCGCCAACCTCTGTGTTGGTGACCGCTCTGTCCTCGGCCACACCCATCACACCAGGTCCCGTACCTCGAAGATAGTGAGGATTCTTAAGTCTGGCACCCTGCCACAGTCGGGGCCCTCTCCACACTATTGTGGGAGATCTTCTCCTGTGGAGACACACAGAGGGCATCATTACAGGGGTGGGAGAGGGGGTGTGAATGATAGCCAGGTTGGGGGGGGGGGGGGGGGTTAAAGGGAGAGGGGTGAAGGGAGTGTTGTGAGCACATGGAGAGTTGGGGTGGATGCTCGCGTGGGGGTGGAAAGGCCTCGAGAGGGTGGTGGGGTGTATTGGTGTCTACTCACCCATGTTGCCTGCTCTAGGTTGTTGACCTTTTTATGGCACTGGAAGCCATTCCTCCTGGTAACGTTCCCAGAGCTACCTCGTCTCAGGCAGCACTGGCTGACCTCTGACCCACCTTCCTGGAACCTCAAGGGAACAGGACATCACTCCTTGCCTCCACCACGTCTAGGAACCTGGCCAGGTCTGCATTGCTGATTCTTAGGACCTATCTTCTCGGCGCCATGGTTGTGAGCTGACTGAGGTTGGATATGCAAGAGTTGTTTAAATGCTACTCGACCTTGTCAGCGTGGTCCCAGCCAATCGGCTGGTGAGGCTTCATTTGCGGTGAGAAGCCCATGGGGCCTCGTTAAGTGGACCAATTTATGTTGAATAGGATTGCCGGCCTCTCTGGGCCGAGCACCGGGAATCTCATGGCAGTTCCCGCTCGCTACCACACTTCGAAGTCTTTCCGGAGAATCACACCTGAAGTATTATTCACAACCACAGGAGGTTCCGAAACCAATGACCTACTGTTGAAATGCGGTCACTGAGATATTGTTGAAGGCAAATGTCAGGTAGGCCGTCATTGCAAGGGAATGGAGTACAAGGAAAGGGAGGTCATGTTGCAATTGTATCGGCCTATCGAGACTGGAACACTGTGCAATTTTTGGTGTTTATATATTTTTGTCATTTATTCTTGGGCTGTGGGCCTCACTTGCTAGGCCAGCATTTACCAACCATGCCCTTCAGAAGGGGTGACTGTAGATTTCTTGTGCCACTGCTGTCCATGTGGTGTAGGCATGCCTGCAGCGCTATTAAGGGAGTTTCAGGGACTTGGCGCAATGGCAATTGTGCTGACTGAGAGATGGTAGGAAATTGGATTGAAGATGTAGTGGGCATTTAAGGGATTAAAAGCCTGAGGGTAAAACTGCTGGCACTGTCAGAGATACACGCCCACACCCAGCCTGAGTTACATTGTCCCATTCAGACTTAAACTCATCAATGGGAATAAACAGGATACCCTTGTTCAGACGGGGTGATTCACTCAAGATCCATTGTCCTCCCGGACACTCTTGTCTGACCTGCCATTAGCCCATTATGGAATCAGATGGCCTCTTTTGTCTGTAAATTAGAGGTTAGTTGCATATTCATAACAAGGCCCTGTTCTTTTGTGTAGTGGGAATGGGCAATCAAAAATCAAGATAGCAATGATGAGTTCAAGTCTGAACATGTCTGGACAGAACCATCTTTGAGGGGCTGGGCGGAGCTCAGAGAGAGAAAAGAATCCTGTTCGAACAGGTGGGGGTAAAAGTATTTGGAGAACAATAGGGCGAGGCCATGAAAAGCTTCAACAGAGATAGAATTTCGGATAGGATCTGAAGGAGTCTCACTCACATCAGGAACTTTATTTGAAGCCTACTTGTGACAATAAGCGATTTTCTTTTCATTTTCATTTCAAGATGTTCTGTAATGCAAATATCATTTTTGCCCTTTGTGTAAGTGGAGTTGAGAGCTGTATGTTAATTTTACATGCTGTATAATGGGAAACCATGTGTTAGGGCTAAAAGATACATGTAGGCTACTCTTGCTTGGTTCAAAGTTTAAAAGTTTAAATATTTCTTTTGTTATGATAAAGTTTTGATTGTAAAAGTAACCAAACCCTCATGCAATCAGTCCTGGAGCGAATCAATCTTTCCACACAGTCACAAAAATAAAAAAAAGCAGTTGCAGTTCTGATCCATTATCTTAACCACTGTTGTAATCTAGTCTGGCGCCTGTGATGGAGGGCCGATGATATAGTTCCTGATCAGGATGGTGAGTGGCTTGGAAGGGAACTTGCAGGTGGTGCTGTTCCCATGCATCTCCTGCCCTTGTCCTTCTAGATGGTAGAGATCATGGACGAGATCCTCCATTGGCCTTCATCAAAATCGCAAAACGCAATTGGGCGAAAAATCAGTTCCGACACCGAAATCGCGGTGGACACCGTTTTGAAGCCAAATTGCAATTCTACCTCACCTCGACAGCGGGGTCAATGCACTCCGGAACACACATACGGTAAACACCGTTTGCATATCATTAGGGGGCCAGACCCGGTATTCTCCAGGGCCTCCGTGGTTCTCCTCCTCCTCCTCCTCCGATGGGCCGAGTTCCCGATGGCGCGGTTCACTTGTGATTTTAAAAATCATGTAACCGGGGTGGTGGCTTCTGAGGGAGAGGGGGGTACAGAATGTGTCCAACATCGCCATTGTTTGCTGACAATTGTACCATTTGCCAGGGGGCTTCTGCCAGGGCCGGGGGGATTAGTGGGGTTGGCCAGGAGGTGGGCTGTGGGCTGTGGGCTGATGGACAGAAAAAAAACACCATTGCCACAGCTGGCAAGGCAGCCATTCA
The DNA here is from genome assembly GCF_902713615.1 of Scyliorhinus canicula. NCBI lineage: Eukaryota > Metazoa > Chordata > Chondrichthyes > Carcharhiniformes > Scyliorhinidae > Scyliorhinus > Scyliorhinus canicula. The sequence continues at coordinate 17,946,141 of NC_052148.1, read as the reverse complement.
GCTACGCACACTACTGACTGCCCACTGTGAACAATGCCACGGGTCATATAGGTGTCCCCCCATGCCAAACACCCCCCTCCCCCGAGGTGCCCTCTGGCCCCAGCCGATCTATCAGCTCTGAGCGTGCTCCAGCTCACCCAGTGTCACCTTGTTAGCTGGGATGAGTGAGTGTGGGAAGTGTAATGTGTTTGTGAGGCTGCAGCTTGTCAGCCTCCCGAGTGTCAATCACAGAGCTGGCGAATCCCACACTGTGGGCGAAATTCTCCGACCCCCAGCAGGGTCGGAGAATCGCCTGGGGGCGCCGAAAATCCCGCCCCCGCCGTGGCAGAGATTCTCCGCCACCCGGGAAGTGGCGGTGGCGGGAATCTCACCACTCCGATCGGAGAGGCCCCTGCGGTGATTCTCCGGCCCAGATGGGCCGAAGTCCCGCCGCTGGGAGGCCTCTCCCGCCGCCGAGGTTTGAACCACCTCTGGAACGGCGGGATCAGCGGTGCGAGCGGGCCCCGGGGTCCTGGGTGGGGGGCGGGGGGGGCGATCGAACCCCAGGGGGTGCCCCCATGGTGGGCTGGCCCGCGATCGGGGCCCCCCGCTCAGACTCCGGGCCAGTTCCCTGGGTGCACTATTTCTTCTCCGCGGCCGTCACGGCCTTCGCCATGGCGGAAGCGAAAGAGAACCCCACATCGCGCATGCGCCGGCAGTGACGTCACCGGCGAAAGCCTTTCAGCCAGCCCCGCTGCCGGGGGCGCCAGTTTTTTGCGCCAGTCGTCTGGTGCAAACCGCTCCGGCGCGGGGCTAGCCCCCAAAGGTGCGGAGAATTTCCCACCTTTGGGGAGGCCCGACCCCTGAGTGGTTGGCGCTACTCCCTTACGCTGGCACCCTCCGTCACGCCGGGTAGGGGAGAATGCCGCCCTGTTTTTCATTGGAACCGATTGTGTTCCACATGGCGCTGGTGCTAGCCCTTTAATAGTAACAGAATCTGTCCAGGTTTGGCGCCAGTTTTGCTGTCGTGATGCCTACGAATTCTGCATTGGCATCAACATTTACTCTCAGAAACGGAGAATCCCGCCCCACAGGTTTTGAAGGTGTTATCGAAGGAACCTTTGAAAATTGCTATCAAAGGAAGGATTTACTTGCATTTGAGGTAGTACAATGAAGGTTAACTCCACTGGCTCCTGAGATGTGAGGGGTGTATGAGGAGCTGTATAAATTTTTGCTAAGCCCTCTGGAGTTTGGAAGAAAGAGGTGAGCTCATTCAAACATAAAAGAATTTGAAGGGGCTTGACGCTGAGGGGCTGCTTTCCCTGGCTTGAGAATCTACAACACAGGGACACAGCCTCAGGATAATGGATTGATCATTTCCGACTGTAATGAGAGGAAATCTGTAGACATAGGGTTGTAAGGCTTTGCAACAACCTACCCCATGGAGTTGTGGGTGCGCCTTCATTGAATTTGTTTAAGGCTGGGTTCGGCAGGTCTTTGAAGGAGGCGGGTGGAGTTGAGGCAGGAGATCATGTAAGATAAAGGTAAAGTCGCCATAGTCCCAGATGAGGGAGGAGGGGGGAGGTGGAGGTAGGATAAATTTTTTGGATTTGCTTTAGCAAAGAGCTGCCAGAGACACAGAGGGTTGAATTGCTTCATCAGCAATGAGAAACAGAAACAGGTGAACGAGCCAAGAGGAAACCAGTTCATTTCCACATTCCTATTACATATGAAAAACATGCTCAGTGAGAAGGGAACGGACACACATGCCAACATCAGCTGAATTGAGCAATCAACACAACATGTAGTGAGGTCTGTGGGGATATCCACCAATATCTAGCTTACCAGCAGAAAGTGTCAAATATATTTTATGGAGCCCGGTGTGCATGGCAATGATTACATCCAAACGACTTGCCAAATAACTCTTAGAAATCGACGTTAATCCCCTGTGGGCACATTGCATTTGTACTTTCATTCCCAGTACATGCTTCCCAGCACACAGACATCTCATCTGCCTCCAAACCACCAGTGACTCCGCTTCAAAATGTCGCCTGCAAAACTCGTTGAGGGCGTCTTGAAAATACGTCATATAAATGGATGTTCCTTCCCCTCTTTCTTCGGAGAGAACGAAGAAGCCAACTTGTATCAAGACCTGGGAATGTACAGCAGGCCATTTTGGCGCCCTGAAGGGAGAGAGAAAGGTCAGTGTTTCAGGGGGGGACCCTTCACTGGACACTTCCTGCACTCAGATAGGCTCCGCAGTCCATCAAATGTCGAAGAACTGAGAAAGAATTCAGACAATGGACATGGGCAGGAAGGATCAGAACAACAGTAAAACCGATGCTTTATTAGGCGAAAGAAGGGAACAAACACATATGCCAACATCAGCTGTTGTATGAGGAACGGTTGATACTCTGGGCGTGATTCTCCCAATGGGAGACTAAGTGCCGACGCCGGAGTAAAAACCGGAGTGTTTCACTCCGGTGTCGGAGGCCGCTCCTAGCCCCCTATTCTCCCACCCCCAGGGGATTAGGAGCGGCGCCGCGTCAATTTTGCACGCCGGGCCTTGGTGCCCGCGTCAAAGCGGCGCCGCCTAAATGACGCAGCCGACAGCGCCTAAATGACGTCACCTGCACATGCGCAGGTTGGCCGGCGGCAACACGCACATGCACAGTTGCCGTCCTCCCCGCCGGCGCCCCGCAAGACATGGAGCATTGATCTTGCGGGGCGGCGGAGGAACAGAGTGCATCTTTTAGAGATGCCGGCCTGCCGATCGGTGGGCACCGATCGCAGGCCACACCCCCACTGAGCACCCCCCGGTGCTTGATCCTCCCTCCCTCCCCACAGGCCACACACGCAGCGTTCTCACGCTGTTCAGGCAGGCAGCGACCACGTTGGCACCGGCGTGAACCGGTCATATTGGGCAAGCCGCTCGGCCCATCTGGGCCGGAGAATCGAGGTTCGACCGTTAGAAACTGCGAGCGGCAATTCTCCGAGCGGCCTGTCGTAAAACGCGGCACGCCGTTTTGGGGGGGTGGGAGAATCGCGAGCGGGTGCCAGGGCAGCGGGGCGGGAAACGCCCGGCACCCCCGCGATTCTCCCACCCGGCGTGGGGGTTGGAGAATCGCGCCCTCTGTATCTGTACTCATTAGAAGGATGAGGAGGATCTTATTGAAACTTATGGGATACTGGATAGAATGGACGTGGAGAGGATGTTTCCACTTGTAGGAAAAACTAGAACCAGGGGCAATCTCAGTCTAAAGGGATGATCATTAAAACAGAGATGAGGAGGAATTTCTTCAGCCAGAATGTGGTAAATCTGTGGAACTCTTTGCTGCAGTAGGCTGTGGAGGTCAAATCACTGAGTGTCTTTAAGACAGAGATAGATAAGTTCTTGATTAATAAGGGGATCAGGGGTTATAGGGAGAAGGCAGGAGAATGGGGATGAGAAAAATATCAACCATGAGGTGGAGCAGACTCAATGGCCTAATTCTGCTCCTGTCTTGTGGTCTTATGGTCTAAGAGATTGGCCGGTTAAGTATTGATATCAAAATCAGGAGAATCCAAAATGTTCAACCCTCACGCAAATCTATGAAGGAAGTTCCCTTGACAGTATGAAGCGTAGCAACAGGAGGAAACTAATCAGCCCTCGAGATTGTTCGGCCATCCAGTTAGATCATGGTTGACCTAGATCTTAAGTCCACCCATTTGCCTCGATTCCATATCCATTGATGTCCCACACAAAAGAAACAAAAAGTGTGGATGCTGGAAATCTGAATGAAAATAGAAAACACCGGAAATAATCGACATGTCGGGCAGCATCTGTGCAGAGATTAACAGGTTAATAATAGAAAGTCATGGACCTGAACCGTTGGGCGCGATCTACCAACCTCATCGCGTCCGAATCAGCGTGTAACGAGGCCAATAAACAGAGTTACGGCTCTCATTACACCTTGTGAGACCTAACGAGATCTCGCCATCTGGATCTCGCCCTCATTGGGCATGTACCAGATTTTCATAATCAAGTGAGTGGTTAGTCTCGCTTGAATATGACGACACCGGAGTTATCAAAAGCGCGGGATTCAATGGCTCCGCCTGGGAGACCTCTCCGTTTCCACAAACAGACCTCAAAGCACTTGGAGGAGGGTTCTCCAGGTGAGCGGGGATGGTCAGGGTCTGGTCAGGGGGCTCATGGACTCCCTAATTAGTAGGTTGGGGGGGGAGGGGGGGAGCAGTAGGGGGTGTCGAGAAATCGGCACGCCATTTTTCTCTTCCTACACTGCCGAGCTGACCTCATTAGTGCAGGAACTGAGTCTAAGTGCGGCCTTGGTGGGGCATTCCTCGCTGAGGCCAGAGAAAGAAGCAGAGTCCCGTTTAATAGCGGAGTCGTTCTTGGAGCTGCAGTGTCGATAAACACCCCGCTAAATGCACCCAAATAATAATAATCTTTATTAGTGTCACAAGTAGGCTTACATTAATAATAATAATAACAATAATCGCTTATTGTCACAAGTAGGCTGCAATGAAGCTACTGTGAAAAGCCCCTAGTCGCCACATTCCGGCGCCTGTTCGGGGAGGCCAGTACGGGAATTGAACCCGCGCTGCTGGGACTGCATTACAAGCCAGCTGTTTAGCTGGGCTAAACCAGCCCCATTAACACTGCAATGAAGTTACTGTTAAAAGCCCCTAGTCGCCAAACTCCGGCACCTGTTCGGGTACACTGAGGAAGAATTCAGAATGCCCAATTCACCTAACAAGCACGTCTTTTGGGACTCAAGGAAGGAAACCAGAGCACCCGAAGGAAACCCATGCAGACACGGGGAGAACGTGCAGACTCCGCAGTGACCTAAGCGGGAATCGAATCCGGGTCCCTCACGCTGTAAAGCAACAGTGCTAACCACTGTGCTACCGTGCCGCCCACATAGGAGCTTAGCTGAGTTCACGCAGCATGACTTGAAGCTGGTTCACACTGCTGCCACTGTGCGCCAGTGGAGATGAAGTGAATGACTAAGGTGATGGATGGGTTGTTAATCAAGCGGATTGTTTTTTCCTGGATAGTGTCGAGTTTTTTGAGTATTGTTTGAGATGTGCTTATCTAGACAAATGGAGTAGTTTCTATCACACTCCTGTTCCCTCCAGGATGCCCTGTCCACTCCTGGATCACCCCCAACACCTACCCTCTTCCCACGGCATCTTCCCATGCAATCACAGAAGGTGCAACACCTGGCCCTTTACCTCCTCCCCACTCACCATCCCAGGGCCTAAACTCTCTTTCCAAGTGCGGCAGCACTTTACGTGCACCTCCGTCAATCTGGTCTATTTCTTTTGCTGCTTCCAATGCAGACTACTCGACATTGGAGAGGCTAAATGCAGACTGGGTGACTGCTTTGCAGCAAATCTTCACTCTGTCCGCAAACAGGACCCAGACCTCGCTGTCGCTGCCATTTCAACTCACCGTCCTGCTCTCATGTCAAAGAGCAAAGAAAAGTACAGCATAGGGACAGGCCCTTCGGCCCTCCAAGCCTGCGCCGACCATGCTGCCCGTCTAAAATAAAATCTTCTACACTTCCATGGTCCATATCCCTCTATTCCCATCATGTATTTGTCAAGATGGACCTTAAATGTCACTATCATCCCTGCTTCCACCACCTCCTCTGGCAGTGGGTTCCAGGCACCCACTACCCTCTGTGTAAAAAACTTGCCTCGTACATCACCTCTAAACCTTTCCCCTCGCACCTTAAACCTATGCCCTCTAGTAATTGACCCCTCTACCCTGGGAAAAAGCCTCTGACTATCCACTCTGTCTATGCCCCTCATAATTTTGTAGACCTCTATCAGGTCGCCCCTCAACCTCCGTCGTTCCGGTGAGAACAAACCGAGTTTATTCAACCGCTCCTCATAGCTAATGCCCTCCATACCAGGTAACATCCTGGTCAATCTCTTCTGCACGCTCTCTAAAGCCTGCAGAAGAGATTTTTCCACATGTCCGTCCTTGGCCTGCTGCAGTATTCCACTGAAGCCCAGCGCAAACTGGACGAACAGCACCTCATCTTCCGACTAGGCACATTACAGCCTTCCAGTCTTAACATTGATTTCAACAACTTCAGACTGTGCACTCTCCCCTCCATCTTCACCCCTTTTTATTTCTATCAATTTATTTTTATTTCTTTCATTGATTCATTTTCCCATCCCCCTTTTCATCCTGCTTTCCTTCTCATTTTTCCCTTACCACCGTCTCCCCTCCCCCACTCCATCCCTACTTGGGCTTTTCCCTGTTCCCAGTTGTCCTCTGACACACTGCTTACCCTTGTTCTGCCATTAACACATTTGGATGCAAACAATGTCTGGGCCGGGATGCTCCCCTACCCAGCGGGGCGGGGGGGGGGGCTCCCGGCGGGATGGAGTGGCGTGAACCACTCCGGCGTCGGGCCGCCCCAAGGGGCCAAGCCCTAACCTTGAGGGGCTAGGCCCGCGCCAGAGTGGTTGGCGCCCCGCCGGCCGGCGGGAACGGCCTTTGGCACCACGCCAGCCGGGGCCGAGGGAACTTCGTTGGCCGGCGGAAGTCTGCGCATGCGCCAGAGCGTCAGCGGCTGCTGACGTCATCCCCGCTCGTGCGCATGGGAGGGGGTCACTTCCATGTCCGCCATTATGAAGACTATGGCGAACACGGAAGGAAAAGGGTGCCCCCACGGCACAGGCCTGCCCGCCGATCGGTGGGCCCTGATCGTAGGCCAGACCACCGTGGGAGCACCCCCCGGGCCAGATTGCCCCGCGCCCCCCCCCAGGACCCCGGAGCCCGCCCTCGCCGCCTAGTCCCGCCGGTAAGGTAGGTGGTTTGATTTCCGCCGGCGGGACTGGCATGACATCGGCGGGACTTCGGCCCATCGCGGGCCGGAGAATCGCCGGGGGGGGGCCCGCCAACAGGCGCGGCGCAATTCCCACCCCCACCGAATCTCTAGTGCCGAAACTTCGGGTGACGGCGGGGGCGGAATTCACGCCAGGCCCCCGGCGATTCTCCGACGCGGCGGGGGGGGGGGGTCGGAGAATCCCGCCCCTGATCTCTCTCCACAGCTGCTGTCAGACCTGCTGAGATTTTCCAGCATTTTCTGATTTTGTTTCAGATTCCAGCATTCGCAGTAATTTGATTTTAACCAGTTAAGTATAATGCACCGGTAGGTAAAACACCCAGTTGTGGGGTGAAGATTTGCGATTGACTACAAATGCGAGTATAGCATGTTGTGCCTGAAACGTGACTTATGCATCAAGTATATGCAAAACCCTGGGCTGGAATTTTCCAATCGCTCCCTCTGGTGGGGTCTTTCAGTCCTGCTGACGGTGTGTGCCAACGGTGGGTTTTCTGGCGGTAAGGGGTGCATTCAGTGGGCAACACCATCGACAACAACGGCAGCAATTGTGCGGGCTGCCTCCAACACCTCGAAATATGTGGCTGGTTACGTGAAGAATCCCACCCCTGCTGATGTTCAGGGTCACAAAAGTGGGGTTGTTTTATACGCAGTAGCAACTTATACATATGGGCCGAAATTCTCCAGCAGTTGGGATCCTCTTTTCCCGCAGGCAGAGCTCTTCCCTGCCCACGGGTTTCCCGGTAGTGGAATTCAGAGGAAAATCGCATTGACAAGCGGTGGGAAGAGGCCGTCAGCGAATGGCGTGCCGCTGCGAAACACGGGGCTAGGGGACCGGACAATTCCACCCACGATCTATAGTGAATGCATGGATGGGTTAGATATTGGTTGAGGGATAAATGCTGTAGAGCTCCTCTGCTACTGTTTGAAATAATGTACCGAGATCTTTAACACATGTGTGGATTCTCGTCTTAGAAACATGGTTTAACTTAAAATCACGATCAGCATCAACCTTTTCCATTCAAAACTGCGTCTACGTTCTGGCTTATTCAAATTCTACTACACAATCAGATCGAGAGAGTTGGCCCCAATATGATGAATTCCTCATGAAAAATGTGTTGACTGTTTTTTCAAAAGAGCTATATTTTTGGATTTGTTTCTTTGGGGTTTTTTTCTTCTCACTTTCACTGCCTTTTCTTTCCTTTCAATAAAAAAAATCTAAATTCAATCTCGAGCTCCAACGCACACTGCTCCTGCCCACCGCCACTTCCCTCCCTCCTCCATCGCGCACCTCCCCTCATAAGCACTTTAAGCCCCAGCTTGTCCCAGTTCTCTGGATGTTGAAGTGCATGGGAATTCGAGGGAGGGAACGTAGGACTGCATTCATTGACTCGTAGGCATGTATTTGAGGGTTCAGGCTAACATTTAAAATTCTTTGCAGTAATAAAAGCCCACTCGCTGGCCCTTCTTCAGCTAATCACCAACATATGGTATTGTTTTTCTCCGCAGTTTCCCTCTGCCAACGATTGACAAATTATTCTTGAGAGACTACACAAATCTAAGGCCTAATGGCTTCTCCTTTGGGGCTTAGCCTTCGTGCATATGTGTGACCTGGCAACCGTTCCTCTCTGGTAGCCAGAACCACACAATGGTCGAAGGAGTGAATTAACCTCTTCCTTTCTCATTCTGATCAGGTCTGGCCTCAGAGACTCATCCTCCCTTGAATTACGCACACAATTTAAAAGATCTTACAGCGCAGAAGGAGGCCACTCAGCCCATCGTGCTGGCACTGGCTCTTTGAGAGATCTAGCTCAGCCTAAGCCCATCTGCCCTTGCCCTATGGCCCTTCAAGGTTTCCGATCTCCAGCAATTTTCCAATGCCTTTTTGAAGGGATGCTTGAAGCTGTTCCCACTATCCTTTCACAAAATTCCGAATGGCAGAACGGTTACAGCGCGGAAGGAAGCCATTTTGTTTTGTTGTGTCTGTGCCGAAGGAACAATTTTTTTCCACTCCGCCGCCGTCTCCCCTTGCGAATTCTTCCTTCTCAGAGAATGATCCAACTGCCTCTTGAATGCCTCAGCTGAGGCCGCCCCCTCTACAATGGCAGCGCATTCCAGATCCCAAACACTCGCTGTGTGAAAATGTTTTCCTCATGTCGTAGAGTCACAAAATCATACAGTACAGAAGAGGCCATTCGGCCCATCAAGCCTGCACCGACAAAGAAAACCGACCGTAAATGTGCACTGATCCCACTGCTCAGCACTTGGCCCATAGCCTTGAATATTCTGACATATCAAGTGCTCATCCAAGTACCTTTTTTAAAGATTGTGGGGTTTCCTGCCTCAGCTACACTCCCAGGCAGTGCATTCCAGATTCCCACCACCTTCTGAGTGAAAAGAATCTTTCCTCAAATCCCTTCTAACACTTATCCCTTTTACCTTAAAATTATGCCCCCTTGTTACTGATCCTTCAACTAAGGGGAACAGCTGCTTTTTATCCACCCTGTCAATGCCCCTCATAATCTTATACATGTCAATCAGGTCGCCCCCTCTGTCTTCTCTGCTCTAAAGAAAACAATCCCAGCCTGTCCACCCTCTCGGCATAGCTGAAATGTTCCATCCCAGGCAACATCCTGGTGAATCTCCTCTGCATCCTCTCCAGTGCAATTGCATCCTTTCTATAGTGTGGTGGCCAGAATTGAACACAGCACTCCATCTGTGGCCTAACCAAAATCCTGTACTACTCCAACATTACCTCTCTGCTTTTATAATCGATGTCAAGACTGATAAAGGTGTGTCCCGTATGCCTTCTTAACTACCTTGTTATGCTGTCCTGCCGCCATCAGGGATCGTGGACAAGCACCACAAGATCCCTCTGTTCCTCTGAGCTTCTTAGTGTCCTTCCATTCATTGCCTTGTTACTCCTTCCAATGTGCATTGCCTCACACTTTTCAGGGTTAAATTGCATTTGCCACTGATCTGCCCATCTGACCAATCCACCTACACCCTCCTGGGACCATTGCTTCTTTTGCCAATGGCTTTCAATGTGCCCTCTCTCTATTTTCGATCCTTCCATTCAAGGGAACAGTTTTCAGCTTTTCTCTATCTACTCTACTAATGATTTTGTACAGCCCTATCAAATCTAAAATGATCCATGCTTACTGTACTTACAAGACCTACCCTCATCTCCCCTCGGGTTTGGTAAACCAGATTTCTTTCATCTTCACGCTCTGGGTACCCACTGGCAGTGGGAATGTTTTCTCCTTTACTTACCCAGGCAAAATCCTTCAGAATTTTGAACACTTCTGTTAAAGTTTCCTTCAAACTTCTCTGGCCTCGGTTCCTAGAACTGCACACAATACTCCAGCTGACGGGCAAAAAGTCTTTTGAAAAAGATTAGCATAACTTCCTTGCTTTTGTGCTCTATGCCTCAATTATAAAGCCTTATATGGTTTATTTTTAAACAGTCTTCCCAATTTATTCTATTACCTTCAAACATTTGTGTATGTAAACGTGTCTCTGTTCCTGCCCTTTGAAATTGCACCATTTAGTCCATATTGCCTCTCCCCATTCTTCCAATCAACATGTATCATTTCACAAATCTCTGTACTTAATTTGGATTTGGATTTGGATTTTGTTTATTGTCACGTGTACTGAGGTACAGTGAAAAGTATTTTCCTGCGAGCAGCTCAACAGATCATTAAGTACATGGGAAGAAAAGGAAATAAAAGAAAATACATAATAGGGCAACACAAGGTATACAATGTAATACATAAGCATTGGCATCGGGTGAAGCATACAGGGTGTAGTGTTAATGAGGTCAGTCCATAAGAGGGTCGCTTAGGAGTCTGGTAACAGCGGGGAAGAAGCTGTTTTTGAGTCTGTTTGTGCATGTTCTCGGACTTTAATTTCATCCACTAATTGCCATTTCACCACCTTGAAACTGTAATTACCCTTCACATTGCTTACTACATTGTTGAGCTTTATATCACCTGCAAACATTGAAATTCTGTCCTGTATTCCCCAGTCTCGGACATTAATGTGTACCAAAGGAGCAGTGGTATCAATACTGACTCATAGCTTGTGTACTTCTAACCAGCGCGGTAGCATAGTGGTTAACACAATTGCTTCACAGCTCCAGGGTCCCAGGTTCGATTCCCGGCTTGGGTCACTGTCTGTGTGGAGTGTGCACGTTCTCCCTGTGTGTGCGTGGGTTTCCTCCGGGTGCTCCTGTTTCCTCTCACAGTCCAAAGATGTGCAAGTTAGGTGGATTGGCCATGATAAATTGCCCTTAGTGTCCAAAATTGCCCTTAGTGTTGGGTGGGGTTACTGGGTTATGGGGCTTGGGTTGGATGCTCTTTCTAAGAGCCGGTGCAGACTCGATGGGCTGAATGGCCTCCTTCTGCATTGTAAATTCTATGATTCAGCCTGACAAACAACCACTCTCCACAACTCACTGCTCTCCGCGCCTCAGCCAAGTCGGCATTCAAGATGTCCACGTCCCTTTAATTCCACGCACTCTCATTTCAGGGGAGGCAATGGTGTAGTGGTTTTGTCACTCGATTAGTAATCCAGGGATGCAAGCTTGGACCCCACCACGACAGCTGGTGAAATCTGAATTAAATCTTTTTTTAAATTCTAGAATTGGAATTCTAATGGTAACCATGAAATTATTGTTGTGTTCACGGATGCCCTTACCTGGTCTGGCCTACATGTCACTCCAGACCCACAGCAATGTGGCTGACTCTGAAATGGCCAAGCAAGCCATTTCGTTTATGGGGAAATCAGAGATTGACGCCCACATCCAATGATTACTTTAAAAATCGTGAGTAAGTCCATTAAGTGGAGCTTTGAAAACCCCTTGTGAAGGTCTGCATCCACAACAGCAGTGAGTATATTCTTTGGAGTTTAGAAGAATGAGAGGTCTTCTGATTGAATGGTATGCAACTATTCAAGTTAAAAAGGTCGATGCTGAGAGCTGTTTGCCGAAGCGGAAGAATCTAGAACTAGAGACGGCACCGCAGGAATAAGGGGGCCGGGTAAGTTGGAACTGAGATGTGTGAGATGTGTCTTTGTACGAAAGATTGTGAATCTTCGAAATTTTCTACCTCAAATGCTCAGTTGTTGAGTGTTTTCAGGAGATCGCTGGTTTATGAGATTGATAAGTTTTTGGACAACATTGGAATGGATGACAATGGGTATAGAGAAGGAAAGTGGAATTATAGAATCATCGAATTTTACAGCACAGAAGGAGGCCATTCTGCCCATTGCGTTTGCGCTGGCTCCCAAAAGAGCAACTCAGCTAGTCCCATTCCCCAGACCTATCTCCGTAACCCTCTAAATTAATCACTTTCAAATATATATCTAGCTTTGTTTTGAAACATCCAATGCAATCCACCTCCACTGCTCTTCCAGGCAGCACATTCCAAATCCCAGCAACTCTCTGAGTAAAGACGTTTCTCCTCATCACACTCCTAGCTGTCTTGCTGACCATCTTGAAATTGTGACCCCGAGTCACTGACATACAAATTAGTGGAAACAAAATATCCTTCGTTACCCTGTCAAAATTGTTCATAATATTGAACGCCTCAATAAGATCATCTCATAAGGGGGAGGTTTTCAGATTCCTGGGACATTGGGACTGGTTCTGGGAGAGGTGGGACCAGTACAAATTGGATGGGTTATTCCTGGGCAGGACCGGGACTGATGTCCTTGTGGGCGGGGGGGGGGGGAAGGGGGGGAGAATTTGCTAGATTATTGAAAAGTTTGAAAGAAAGATGGCGCCGGAGTGAGGCGACGTCTTGCAAGCTGTGTCCAGCATACCCTCTAATTCTATCTTTTACTCTCGTTCTATGCTTCTAAAACTTCATTCTATTTTAAACTCTCTAACAATGGGCGCGATTCTCCGCCCCCCACGCCGGTTGGGAGAATAGCGGGAATACGGCGAGCGGCGATTCTCCGCGGCCGATGGGCCGAGTGGCCGGGCCTTTATGCCTGTTTTTTCACGGCAGCGAGCGCACCTGCTTGCTGCCGTCGTAAAAACGGGCGCTAGATGCCCGTTTGGGGCATCCAGAGGGCCGTTTGGGACGGGACCACCACCGTGATGACAGCACCGGCGCATGTGCGGGTTGGAGCCGGCCGTGCATCATCTTGGCGCGTGGCCTTAACGACAGTTGTTAAGGCCGCGACGCCGTGATTCCCGGGGTCCCGCTCCTCGCCCCGATTGGGGGGGAGAATCGGGTCCCGGGAACGGGCATGAAAGCTGCCGTGAAACACAGCCAGTTTCACGGCAGCCTTTACGACTCTCCGCTTTTGCGGAGAATCTCGCCCAATGTTCTTCTTCAATTACTTACAGATTTAGCAATCTTTAGGACCCTGGAGACACCTGAAACTGACCAACTGACTCAAGAACAGCTTCTTCCCCACTGCCATCAGACATTTGAATGGACCTACCTCATATTAAGTTGATCTTTTCTCTACACCTTGCTATAACTGTAACATTATATTCTGCAGTCTCTCCTTCCTTCCCTATGCACGGTATGCATTGTTTGTACAGCATGCATGAAACAATACTTTTCACTGTATACTAATACATGTGACAATAATAAATCAAAACAAATCAAAAGAGGGTGGGGAGGGTTTAAACTAATATGGCAGGGAGATAAGAACCTATATAAGGATTCTGAGCTGGGGAATCAAAAACAAGAGCAAAAGGCAGAAAGGAGATTAGAAAAGTGATAGGCAGAGAAATCAAGGACCCGTATCAGATAATGACACTGTAGAAAATAGTAGAGATGAGTCAAGGAATGTTAAATGGACTATCCGTAAGGTTTTGTACCTGAATGCATGGAGCATTCAAAATAAAATGGATGAATTTGTTGCACAGATAGATGTAAAAGGGTAAGATATAGTTGGGATTATGGAAACATGGCACCAAGGTGGCCAAGGATGGGAACTAAACATTTTGAGGGGTATTCAGTTTTTAGGAAGGACAGACAGAAAGGAAAAGGTGATGGAGTTTCATTGTTGATTAAAGAAGATATTGATACAATATTGAGGAAAGATATTAGTACAGATAATGTGGAATCTGTCTGGGTGGAGTTAAGAAACACCAAGGGGCAAAAAAAACATTTGTAGGGGTGGTATACCGACCACCAAACTGCGGTGGTAATGTTGGGAATAGCATTACACAGGAAATCAGAGATGCATGTGATAAAGGAACATCTGTGATTATGGGTGACTTTAATCTACATATAGATTGGCTGACTCAAATTAGTCACAGTACAACAGAGGCGGAATGCCTGGAGTGTATTTGGGATGGTTTTCTGAACCAGTATGTTGACAACTAACAAGGGAACAGGCCACCTTGAACTGAGTGTTATGCAAAGAGAAAGGATTAGTTGGCAATCTAGTTGTGACAGAACCCTTGGGGATGAGTGACCATAATATTGTTGAATTCTTTATCAAGGTGAATAGTGAGGCAGTTAATTCAGAGACCAGGGTCCTGAGCCTCAATAAAGGGAACTACAAAGGTATGAGGCATGAGCTGGCTATGATGGACTGGGAAGCATTACTGAATGGAAGGACAGGCATTCAAGGAATGAATAGGCGAACTCCAAATGTTGTTTATTCCTATTTGGTGCAGGAGTAGAAAGGGAAGTCTGGCCAAACCATGGCCAACCAAGGAAATTAGAGATAATATTAGATTCAAAGAAGAGGCATACAAATTAGCAAGAAAAGCAATAGACCTGAGGATTAGGAACTATTTAAAATTCAGCAAAGGCAGACCAAGGGATTGATTAAGAAGGGGAAAATACAATTTGAAAGTAAACTAGCGGGGATCCTAAAGCCTGACTATAAAAGTTTCTACAGGTATACAGAGAGAAAAAGATAGATAAAAACGAATGTAGGCCCCTTGCAGTCAGAAACGGGGGAATTCATCACAGGGAACAAAGGAATGACTGAGGAACTAAATTTGTACTTTGCTTCTGTCTTCACAAAGGAAGACATGAATAATGTACCGGAAGTTCTGAGAAACACAAGTTTCAGTGAGGAGCTGAAAGACATTTGTATTAGTAAATAAATGGTTTTGGGGAAATTAATGGGATTGAAGGTGGATAAATCTCCAAGGCTTGATAATCTTCATCTGAGAGCACTTAAGGAAGTGGCCCTAGAAATAGTAGTTCCCGGATGGCAATGGTGGCGCAGTGGGTTAGCCCTGCAGCCTCACGGCGCTGAGGTCCCAGGTTCAATCCCGGCTCTGGGTCACTGTCCGTGTGGAGTTTGCACATTCTCCCCGTGTGTGCGTGGGTTTCGCCCCCACAACCCAAAGACGTGCAGGGTAGGTGGATTGGCCATGATAAATTGCCCCTTAATTGTATCAAGGATCAAGGATTTCATAGCAAAGCATTTGGAAAGTAGTGGTGTAATCAGACATAGTCAGCATGCATTTATAAAAGAAAAATCATGCTTGACAAATCTGTTAGAATTTTTTGAAGATGTAACGAGTAGAGTTGACCAGGGAAAACTGGCGTATGTGGTTTATTTGGACTTTAATTTTATTTAGGTTAATCATCAAGTTCAATCCTCTGATTCTGCTATCCCCCTTTATCCCTTGATCCCTTTAGCCCCAAGTGCTATATCTAATTGTTTCTTAAAATCACGCAACGTTTTGGCTGTAACTATTTTCTGTGGTTGTGAATTCCACAGATTCACCACTCTCTGGATGAAGAAATTTCTCCTCACCTCAGTCCTAAAATTGCAACAGTAGTGAACTCGCCAACATTGAGGGCATTTAAAAATTTATTGGATAAGCATATGGATGATAAGGGCATAGTGTAGGTTAGATGGCCTTTAGTTTTTTTTTTCCATGTCGGTGCAACATCGAGGGCCGAAGGGCCTGTACTGCGCTGTATCGTTCTATGTTCTAAAAGGTTTACCCCCTTCTCCTCAAACTATGAGCTCGAGTTCTGGAATCCCCCACCATAGGGACCATCCTTTCTGAATTTACGCTATCTAACCCTGTTAGAGTTTTGTAAGTGTCTATGAGATTCCCTCTCACTTTTCTAAATTCCAATGAATATAATCCTAACAGATTTATTCTCTCCTCATATGACAGCCCCGCCATCCCAGGAATCGGCCTGGTAAACCTTCTCTGCACTCCCTCCATAGCAAGAACATCCTTCCTCAGGACACCAAAACTGCACTCAATGTCCCATGTGTAGCCTCACCAATGCCCTGTACAATTGCAGGTAAACATCCTTTTTCCTATACTCAAATCCTTCCGTTATGAAGGCCAACTAAAGGGCAGCACGGTGGCCTAGTGGTTAGCACAACCGCCTCACGGCGCTGAGGTCCCAGGTTCGATCCCGGCTCTGGGTCACTGTCCGTGTGGAGTTTGCACATTCTCCCCGTGTCTGCGTGGGTTTCGCCCCCACAACCCAAAAATGTGCAGAGTAGGTGGATTGGCCACGCTAAATTGCCCCTTAATTGGAAAAAATAATTGGGTAATCTAAATTTATATAAAAAAAAAAAAAATGAAGGCCAACTATCTGCCTGCTTAGTTTCCATGACTGATACACAAAGACACCAAGGTCTCGCTGAGTATCGTCCTTTCTCAATTTAAATCCATTAAAAAATAATCTGCTTTCCTACTTTTCCTACTGATGTGAATAACCTCACATTTATCCACATTATACTGTATCTGCTATGCATATGGCCACTAAATTAGCCTGCCCAAATCCCACTGAAGCATCTCTGTATCCTCCTCACAGCTCACCCTCCCACCCAATTTTATATCATCTGCAAACATGCAGATAATGGGCGGGATTCTCCGCTCTCTGGCGGGGCGGGCTGTCCCTTCGCCGAGGTGTGGCGTAAACTACTCTAGGCCGGAGCCAGCAGAGTTGGTGCCGCGCCAGCCGGCGCCGAAGGGCTTGGCGCCACACCAACCGGTGCCGAAGGGCCTCTGCCGGCGAGCGCCAGTTGGCGCCTGCGCATTCTGGCGTGATCCCAGCGCATGCGCAGGGGGTTTCTTCTGCCCTCCAGCCATGGCGGACCGTTACACCGGTCGGTGCGGAGGGAAAGAGTGCCCCCACGCCACAGGCCCGCCCGCAGATCGGTGGGCCCCCGATCGTGGGCCAGGCCACAGTGGGGCCCCTCCCCGGGGCCAGATCTCCCCGCGCCCCTCCGAGGACTCCACAGGTCCCACCGGTAAGGACCTGATCTAATTTATGCCGGCGGGACTGGCCGAAAATGGCGCCACTCGGCCCACTGCGGGGCAGAGAATCCCCGGGGGGGGACCACTGCCAACGGCCCCCGACCGGCGTGGCCGCCCCACCGCAAAACCTGCTCCGGAGAATCCGGCAGTCAGCAGGGCGGGATTCACACTGCCCCCCCCCCCCCCCCAGCGATTCTCCGGTCGGGCGGGGTTCGGAGAATCCCGCCCAATATATTTAGTTCATTTGTCCAAATTATTAACATATAATGTGAAGAGTTTGGGTCCTAGCACAGGTCCCTGCGGCACCCCACTTGTCATTGCCTGCCAATTGGAAAAGGATCCATTTATTCCAAATCTTTGCTTCCTGTCTGCTAACCAGCTTTCTATCCATTTCAAGACACTACTCGCAATCTCATGTACTTTAACTTTACATCATAATCTGCTGAATAAATAATCTTTATTGTCACAGGTAGGCTTACATTAACACTTCAATGAAGTTATTGTGAAAACCCATGGTCGCCACATTCCGGCGCATGTTCAGGTACACAGAGGGAGAATTCAGATTTCTCAGCTGGTACGGGAATTGAACTCTCACTGCTGGTCTTGTTATGCATCACAAACCAGCTGTCTAGCCCACTGAGCTAAACCAGCTTTACTATGGAGTCTGCTATTGGAGACTTGTTGAAAGCCTTCTGAAGGTCTAAATAAACCACATCCACCGGTTCTCCCTGGTCAACTCTATTAGTTACATCTTCAAATAATTCCAGATTTGTCAAACGTGATTTCCCTTTCATAAACCCATGCTGACTTTGTCTGCTTTCCAAATGCTGTGTTCTAAAATCCTTGATAATGGAGTCCAGCAACTTCCCTATTACTGACATTAGGCTCACTGGTCTATAGTTCCGTCTTCTCTCTACTTCCCTTTTTAAATAGCAGGGTTACGTTAGCTATCCTCCAATCTGCTGGAAGCATTCCTGAGTAAAAGAATTTTGGAAAATGACCACCAGTGGACCTACTATTTCTCAGGCTACTTCCTTAAATATTTTGGGATGAAGTTTATCCAGCCCTGGAGATTTATGAGCCTTGAATCACATCATTTCCCCAAAGCCCTTTCTCTACTTGTGACATTTCAAGTGCTCATCCTCGTACATTTGAATGGTTGTGAGTCTTCTTACCTCTACTACCCTCCCAGGCAGTCCATTCAAGGCTCCCACCATCCTCTGGGTGAAAACATTTTCCTCAAATCTCCTCTAAACCTCTTGCCCCATACCTTAAAATGATGGTCAATGGTAATCCCAGGATGTTATGGCCTTAAATATCTGAAAGGGTTTCATTTATACGGTGCTTTTCATAACGTCAGATGGTCCCAAAGCACATCATGGACATTTGAGGTGTTGTAAAGTAGTAAAGTAAGAGAGGTGATGCATCGCAAACTTCAGTAAACAGCAATGTTATAGAAGAAAAGCAAATTATTGCGGATGCTGGAATCTGAATCTGAAACGAAAGGGAAAATGCTGGAAAATCTCAGCAAGTCTGGCAGTAGGGAGAGAAAAGAGCTAACGTTTTGAGTCCAATGGCTCTTTGTCAAAGCGGCAATGTTATAATGACCAGTCTTTAAGTGATGTTGGCTGAGGGATAAATGTAAGCGCCAGAGCACCTCTCCTGCACTTCTTCAAAATATTGTCCTGAGATCATTCACATCTACCTGACAAGACATTTTGGCATCAGTTTAACATCTTCCCCGATGACAGTGCCACCAATGGACAGAACTCTCAGTACGGCCCTGGGAGTATCAGTGTAGATTTTCAAAATTCTCTGGTGTGGGACTTTGAATTACCAACCTCCTTACTCAGGGACGGGAGGTCACAGCTGACAGCTTAAGAGAGCATATCAAATCAGTCATAACAAGATTGCGGGTTCTGAGATTATTAAACAGCACTGCATTCGCTGTTCCCAGTGCGGTCTACTCTACAGAGACTAATTGCAGACTGCGTGACCGCTTTGCAGAACACCTTCGGTACGTCCGCAAGCAGGACCCAGACCTTCCTGTCTCTGCCATTTCAACTCACCGTCCTGCTTTCACGTCCACATGTCCGTCCTTGGCCTGCAGTGTTCCAGTGAAGCCCAGCGCAAACTGGAGGAACAGCACCTCATCTTCCGATCAGGCATGTTACAGCCTTCCGGACTTAACATTGAGTTCAACAACTTCAGACTGTGAAGTCTCCCCTCCACCTTCACCCCATTTTTATTTCTATCAATATATTTTTATTTTCCTTTCTTCTATTGATCTGTTTTCCCTCACCATTGTTCCCCCTCCCTCCACTGCACGGGCCAACTGTTCCTAGTTGCCCTTTACACATGGCTCACCTTTGTTCTGCCATTCATCGAATCATAGAATTTACAGTGTAGAAGGAGGCCATTCAGCCCATCAAGCCTACACCGGCCCCTGTAAGGGCACCCTACCCAAGCCCACCTTCACCTACACCCTTACATCTCCACCCTATCCCTGTAACCCGACAACGCAACCTAACTTTTGGACACTACGGGGCAATTTAGCATCGCCAATCCACCTGACCCGTACATCTTTGGACTGTGGGAGGAAACCGGAGCACCCGGAGGAAACCCACGCAGACAAGGGGAGAAAGTGCAGACTCGGCACAGATAGTGACCCCAAGCTGTGAATCGAACCTGGGTCCCTGGCACTGTGAAGCAACAGTGCCAGCCACTGTGCTACCGTGCCACGTAATAATCTCTTTATGTGCCACTATCACCATCCTTCTTTACCTCAATCACTCATTTACATTCCTTTTATCGTCTGTCCTCACTATTTTTGTCTAATCTCCACATATCACCTGATCACGGTAGCATGGTGGTTAGCATCAATGCTTCACAGCTCCAGGGTCCCAGGTTCGATTCCCGGCTGGGTCACTGTCTGTGTGGAGTCTGCACGTCCTCCCCGTGTGTGCGTGGGTTTCCTCCGGGTGCTCCGGTTTCCTCCCACAGTCCAAAGATGTGCGGGTTAGGTGGATTGGCCATGCTAAATTGCCCGTAGTGTAAGGTTAATGGGGGGATTGTTGGGTTACGGGTATAGGGGTTACGTGGGTTTAAGTGGGGTGATCATTGCTCGGCACAACATCGAGGGCCGAAGGGCCTGTTCTGTGCTGTACTGTTCTATGTTCTATATCGCTGGCCCCTTATCCAGACCCACCCCCCCCCCCCCCACCCCCCCATTACAGTATAAATCTGACCCCATTTCCAATTAGAACATAGAACGATACAGCGCAGTACAGGCCCTTCGGCCCACGATGTTGCACCGACATGGGAAGTCAAAAACTAAAGGCCATCTAACCTACACTATGCCATTATCATCCATATGCTTATCCATTCTCTCCAGCTTTGACAAAGGGTCATCCAGACTCAAGACGTTAGCTCTCTTCTCTCTCCACAGATGCTGTTGGACCTACTGCAATTGTCCAGTATTTTCTGTTTTGTTTCAGATTCCAGCATCTGCAGTAATTTGCTTTCATCTGACTGGTCAGGATTTAGGGCAGGAGTGCAGTAAAGGGAGGGCCATGCGTGTCTGCTAAACAGATGACTGGGAAAGAAGTGCGCAGAGACTGTGACGGGGGTAGGTTTGGTGGGCAGAATTAGCCATTCTCTGTCCCGAGCTTTTAAAGCAGGCATGAAAGAGTTAAATATTCTTAGTTTAATCTGAGAGTACGTTGCTTGATTGTTTCACAGTGTTTTTTATTCATTCTGACAAGGAAATGCCATTATAAAAGACCATCAGCCCAACACTAATGGGAAACATGCTTGTCAGATTGTGTCGTCTTATATTCTGCCATTGTAAATTATGTACCATATAATGAGGCAGTTTCATCGTACTAAACCTTTCGAGGGGTACATTTTTCTGTCCTGAGTCAAGTAGGAAGGATATTAAGGAATGAAGCTTCTTCCTGTTTCAGACGTCTATGTGATGAGGTGAAGCTTGGCTCTCTCTAAATGGTTGAGTCTATCTGTTTCTAACTCGCATGAAGACCAAAGATCCTGCTTTGTCCTTCAGCCCCATCTACATATACAGTTCTAGTTACGGCGCCACCATGACACTTCTACATTGCTGACAATAGAAAGAAAGAATTTCCACTTTATATTGTCCCCTTCGTGTCTGCAGGAATCCCTGATGCTCTCTGTAGCCAACAAAATGCGTTTGTGATGCAGTCTCTGTTGTAATGTAGGAAATGCAACAGTCGAATCGCAGGAGCAATCCCTCAGTGTGATTGTACCAGATCATCTATTGTGGTGATTTTGGTGGAAGGATAAATATTAGCCAGCCCGATGATGTTAAGTTAGTGCCAACCATAACAATGGTTGTACAAGAGCGGGTTGTGACTGACTAATTTTACTTCACCTTTAGTGTGGAGAGGAGACATTTGCCCTGCCGATGCTGACTGAATCCGACACTGGGCCTGTGGTGACCAAAGGTTCTGGATAATCCACATCACCATCCAATCCCAGCACCAAAGAAACCTTTCAGAGACTTGGGCACAAGACGCGAGCTGACTCTCCCAGTGAGGGAATGCTGCACTGTTGGAGATATCGTTTTCTGGCTCAGGTAAAATGAGGTCCTGCTCAATATTTATCCCTTAATCAGCTTCAGTAAAGTTGGTTAACTGGTTATTATCACAATCTCTTTGCGGAAGCTTGCTATGTGCAAAGTGGCTGCCACATGTTATGACAGTGATATACTTTTTTCTTTCTTATTTCTTTTGTTCTTTCATATAGTACTTTTCTTCTGTCTTCACCGCCCTTCTCTCCCTCCCTCTCTTTCTCCCCCTTCTTAATTTTGTTCTCCCTCCCGTGCCTCAGCCAGTCCTCAGGGTACCATCCTGGAATCATGCAGTGCACATTCCCCACCCCCTCCAGCACCCTTCGTCTCCCCTCCCCCTACCCTCCTGGTATTTCGCCAATAAAGCGCCTGTCCATCATCTGCGGAGCAACACGATACGAGATGCATTTGCATTCTTAATCTAGGCAGCGTGAAACATCTGGTAAATAACACATTAACAGCTTACACTGCATCACTGGTCCATATGGGGTGCGAAGGAATAGACCGCCTTCCACTTTGAAGAAAAATAAAATGTTTCTGTTGCTTACAGTTGCGACGCAAAGTAGAGTTTCTCTTGTGTCTCAAAGTCTTGCACAAGGCACAAACAGCTGGCGCAAAGATGGTGTGATTGGAAGGAACGATACTGGACAACTCAAAAGTGACTGGGAGGTGATTAATTGGACCCGATAATTCCCATTCTCCCTCACCCTCTACCCTCCATTATACAGCAAGTTTAAACAGAGAGCATGAGGGCAGAGAGTAAGGGAGAGGTACAGAAAGGTGGTCACAACACAGGCTAAGACTCCACAGGCAGGAAAGGATTGGGTGACCGCCAGGCAGAGCAAGAGGACTAGGCAGGAATCTCCTGTTGCCATTCCCCTGCAGAACAGATATACCGCTTTGGATACTGTTGAGGGGAATAGCCTCTCAGGGGAAAACAGCAAGAGCCAAACACGTGGCACCACGGTTGGTTCTGCTGCAGAGAGGAGGATTAAAAGATGTAGGAGTGCAATCGTTATAGAGGATACAATTGTAAGGGGAATAGATATGTGTGTATGTGGCCACAAACGCGACTCCAGGATGGTATGTCGACTCACTGGTGCTCGGGTCAAGGATGTCACCGAGCGGTAACAGGACATTCTGGAGGCGGAGGGTGAACAGCCAGTGGTCGTGGTAATAGCGTAGGTTAAATAAAGGGATGAGGTCCTAAATGCGGAATATAGGGGGTGGGATTCTCCGACCCCCTGCCGGGTCAGAGAATCGCCGGGGGGGCGGCGTAAATCCCGCCCCGCCGTCCCGACGCCTCCCGCGATATTATCCAGCCTCCCAAAATTCCCGTCGACGTGAGTCGCGGCGCGCGCCTCGCAGTATGGCGAGGACCGGCGCGATGCAATGGGCCCCGCCCCGATTCTCCAGGCTGGATGGGCTGAAGTCCCGCTGACGTGACCACAGGTGACGCGGGCGTAAATCGAACCACCTATTTACGGCGTGAACCAGTTAGTGCGGAGGTAGGGGTCGGCGTGGGACAGCCGCCCGGAGAGGGGACGGCATGGACACAGTTGATGGGGGGGGGGGGGGGGGGGGGGGGGGGGGGGGGGGGCACGGTCCGTTGGAGTGTGCATGCCGGGTGGGGGGGAGAAGGACTGGGGTGTGGGGAGGGGCTGGGCAGGGGCGAGCAGCTGGGGAAGGAGGGGGGTTGGGGAGGGTGCATGCTGGGGAGGAGGGGGGGGGGGTTGGGGAGGGTGTGCCGGGGAGGAGGGGGGGGGGTGTTGGGGAGGGTACGTGGCCGAGGTGGGGGGGCTGTTGGGGAGGGTGCATGCTGGGGAGAAGGGGGGGTGCGTTGGGGAGGGTGTGCTGGGGAGGAGGGGGGGTGGTTGAGGAGGGTGTGTGCTGGGGAGGAGGGGGGGGGGGTTGGGGAGGGTCTGTGCCGGGGAGGAGTGGGGGGAGGGGTTGGGGAGGGTGTGTGCCGGGTTGGGGGTGGGGTTGCGGAGGGTGCGTGCCGGGTAGGAGGGGAGGGGGGTTGGGGAGGGTACATGCCGGGGAGGAGGGGGGAGGTGGGGAGGGTACGTGCCGGGGAGGAGTGGGGGGGTGGGGAGGGTGCGTACCGGGGAGGGAGGAGGGGGAGTTGGAGAGGATGCGTACCGGGGAGGGGGGGGAGGGGTTGGGGAGGGTGCGGCCGGGTGGGGGGGGAAAGGGTGTTGGGGAGGGTGCTTGCTGGGGAGGAGAGGGGGAGGGTTGGGGAGGGTGTGTGACGGGGAGAGGGGGGGGTTGGGGAGGGAGCTTGTCGGGTTTGGGGGGGGGTGTTCGGGAGGGTGCGTGCCGGATTGGGGGGGGGGGGGGGTGTTGGGGAGGGTGCTTGACAGAGAGGGGGAGGGGGATGGGGAGGGTGCGTGCCGAGGTGGGGGAGGGTTGGCAAGGGTGCATGACTGAGAGGGGGAGGGGGTTGGGGAGGGTGCGTGACGGAGAGGGGGGTGGTTGGGGAGGGGGCGTGGTGGGGGGGGTTGGGGAGGGTGTATGCCGGGTGAGGGGGGTGGGGTTGGGGAGGGTGCGTGCAGGGCAGGAGAGGGGGGATTTTGTGGAGGGTGCGTGCCGGGGTGGGGGGGGGGGGGGGGGTTGGGGAGGGTGCATGCCGGGTGAGTGGGGTGGGGTTGGGGAGGGTGCGTGCAGGGGGGGAGGTTGGGGAGGGTGCATGCCCGGAAGGGGGGGGTGGGGTGTTGGGGAGGGTGCGTGCCAGGGAGGGGAGTGGGGGTTGGGCAGGGTGCCTGCTGGGTGGGGGGAGGGTGCATGCCGGGGATAGGAGGGGTGGGGGGGTTGCGGAGGGTGCGTAACGGATGGAGGGGGAGGGGGCATGATGGAGAGGGGGGTTTGGGGAGTGTGCCTGATGGAGAGGGGGGAGGTTGGTGAGGGTGCGTGCTGGATGTGGGGGGGGGGGGGGGTTGGTTAGGGTGCATGCCGGTGCGGGTGAGGGGGTGGGGGTTGGGGAGGATGCATGCCGGGGAGGAGGGGGGGGGAGTTGAGGAGGGTGCGTGCCAGAATGGGGGGGATTGGGGAGGGTAAGTGCGGAGAGGGGGGTGCGTTGGGGAGGCTGCGTTCCAGGAAAGAGGGGGGGTTGGGGAGGGTGTATGTCGACGGCGCGTGCCGGAGAGGGAGGGAGCGTTGGGGAGGGTGTGTGCTGGGGAGGGGTGGGGGGGGGGGGGGTGTTGCCGGGGAGGGGGGGTTTGGGGAGGGTGCGAGCTGGGGAGGGGGTTGTGGGGGGTTGTGGAGGTCGCGTGCGGGGAGGAGGGGGGGTTGGGGAGGGTGCGTGCGGGGAGTGGGGGGGGGGGCGGGGGTGGGGAGGGTGTGTGCCGGGGTGGGGGTGGGGTTGGGGAGGATACATGCCGGGGAGGAGTGGGGGGTTGGGGAGGGTGCGTGCCGGGGAGGGGGGGAGGGGTTGGGGAGGGTGCGGCGGGTGGGGGTGTTGGGGAGGGTGCCTGCCGGGGAGGAGGGGGGGAGGGTTGGGGAGGGTGTGTGACGGGGAGGGGGGGGGGGGGGGGGGTTGGGGAGGGAGCGTGGCGGGGTGGGTGGGGTTGTTGGGGAGGGTGTATGCCGAGGGCGCGTGCCGTGGAGGGAGGGGATGGGGAGGGTGCGTGCCGAGGTGGGGGAGGGGGTTGGGGAGGGTGCGTGACGGAGAGGGGGGTGGTTGGGGAGGGTGCGTACAAGGTGGGGTTGAGGGGGGGTTGGGGAGGGTGCGTGCCGGGTGGGGGGGGGGTTGGGGAGGGTGCATGCCAGGTGGGAGGGGGGGGTGGGGGAGGGGGGGTTGGGGAGGGCGCATGCCAGGTGGGAGGGGGGGTTGGGGAGGGGGGGTTGGGGAGGGTGCTTGGCGGGTGGGGGGGGGGTGGGGAGGGTGCGTGACGGATAGGGGAGGGGGTTGGGAAGGGTGCGTGACGGAGAGAGGGGGGGTTGGGGAGGGTGCGTGGCGGGTGGGGGGGGGTTGGAGAGGGTGCGTGCCGGGGTGGGGGAGGGTGCGTGACGGAGAGGGGGGTGGTTGGGGAGGGTGCGTGGCGGGTGGGGGGGGGGTTGGGGAGGGTGCGTGCCGGGGTGGGGGGGGGGGGTGGGGAGGGTGCGTGACGGAGAGGGGGAGGGGGTTGGGGCGGGTGCGTGGCGGGGTGGGGGGGGGTTGGGGAGGGTGCGTGACGGAGAGGGGGGTGGTTGGGGAGGGTGCGTGGCGGGTGGGGGGGGGTTGGGGAGGGTGCGTGCCGGGGTGGGGGGAGTGGGGAGGGTGCGTGACGGAGAGTGAGGTGGTTGGGGAGGGTGCGTGCCGGGGTGGGGGGGGTTGGGGAGGGGGCGTGCCAGGGTGGAGGGGGGGGGGGGTTGGGGAGGGTGCGTGACGGGGTGGGGGGGTTAAGGAGGGTGGCTGACGGAGAGGGGGGGGATGGGTTGGGGAGGGGGGGTTCGGAAGGGTGTGTGCCGGGTGGGGGGGTGTTGCGGAGGGGTAGTGCCGGGTTGGGGGGAGTGCGTGCTGGGGTGGGGGTGTTAGGGGAGGGTGCGTGCAGGGGTGGGGGGGGTTGGGGAGGGGGCGTGCCGGGTGGGGAGGGGGGGTTGGGGAGGGTGAGTGCTGGTTGGAGGGGGTGCGTGCTGGGGTGGGGGGGGGGGGTAGGGGAGGGTGCGTGCAGGGGTGGGGGGGTTGGGGAGGGTGCGTGCCAGGCGGGGGGGGAGGGGGGTGGGGGTTGGGCAGGGTGCGTGCTGGGTGGGGGGAGGGGGGGGTTGGGGAGGGTGCGTGCCGGGGATAGGAGGGGGGGGGGGTTGGGGAGGGTGCGTGCCGGGTGGGGAGGGGGTTGGGGAGGGTGCGTGCCGGGCAAGGGGGGGAAGGGGGTGGGGGTTGGGCAGGGTGCGTGCTGGGTGGGGGGGAGGGGGGGTTGGGGAGGGTGCGTGCCGGGGATAGGAGGGGGCGGGTTGGCGAGGGTACATGTCGGTGGGGGTTGGGCAGGGTGCGTGCTGGGTGAGGGGAGGGGGGGGTTGGGGAGGGTGCGTGCCGGGGATAGGAGGGGGGGGTTGGGGAGGGTGCGTGCCGGTGAGGGGGGGGGGGGGGGGGGGGGGTCGGGCAGGGTGCGTGCTGGGTGGGGGGAGGGGGAGTTGGGGAGGGTGCGTGCCGGGGATAGGAGGGGGGGGTTGGGGAGGGTGCGTGACGGATGGGGGGGGAGAGGGGGCGTGATGGAGAGGGGGGGTTGGGGAGGGTGCCTGATGGAGAGGGGGGGGAGTTCGGGAGGGTGCGTGCTGGGTGTGGGGGAGGGTGGGTTGGGAAGGGTGCATGCTGTGTGTGTGAGGTGGGGGGGGGGGGGTGGGGACGGTGAGTGGTGCCGGGTGAGGGTGTTGGGGAGGGTGCGTGCCGTGGAGTAGAGGGGTTAGGTTGGGGAGGGTGCATGCTGCGTGGGGGTGGGGGGGGGGGGGTTTTGGGGAGGGTGTGTGCCTAGGAGGAGGGGATGGGGGTTAGGGAAGGTGCGTGCCGGGGAGGAGGGGGGGGGCTTGAGGAGGGTGCGTGCCAGTATGAGGGGGGATTGGGGAGGGTACGTGCCGGAGAGGGGGGGTCCGTTGGGGAGGGTGCGTGCCAGGAAAGAGGGGCGGTGTGGGTTGGGGAGGGTGTATGCCGAGGGCGCGTGCCGGGGATAGGAGGGGGGGGGGTTGGGGAGGGTGCGTGCCGGTGAGGGGGGGGGGGGAGGGGGTCGGGCAGGGTGCGTGCTGGGTGGGGGGGGGGGGAGTTGGGGAGGGTGCGTGCCGGGGATAGGAGGGGGGGGGTGGGGAGGGTGCGTGACGGATGGGGGGGGAGAGGGGGCGTGATGGAGAGGGGGGGTTGGGGAGGGTGCCTGATGGAGAGGGGGGGGAGTTCGGGAGGGTGCGTGCTGGGTGTGGGGGAGGGTGGGTTGGGAAGGGTGCATGCTGTGTGTGTGAGGTGGGGGGGGGGGGGGTTGGGGACGGTGAGTGGTGCCGGGTGAGGGTGTTGGGGAGGGTGCGTGCCGTGGAGTAGAGGGGTTAGGTTGGGGAGGGTGCATGCTGCGTGGGGGTGGGGGGGGGGGGGGGGTTTTGGGGAGGGTGTGTGCCTAGGAGGAGGGGATGGGGGTTAGGGAAGGTGCGTGCCGGGGAGGAGGGGGGGGGCTTGAGGAGGCGGTGCGTGCCAGTATGAGGGGGGATTGGGGAGGGTACGTGCCGGAGAGGGGGGGTCCGTTGGGGAGGGTGCGTGCCAGGAAAGAGGGGCGGTGTGGGTTGGGGAGGGTGTATGCCGAGGGCGCGTGCCGGGGAGGGAGGGAGCGTTGGGGAGAGTGTGTGCTGGGGAGGGGGTGGGGGGAGGTGCCGGGGAGGGTGCGAGCTGGGGGGGGGGGGGGCTGGGGAGGGTGCGTGCCAGGGAGTGGGGGGGGGGGGCTGGGGAAGGTGCGTGCCAGGGAGGGGGGGGATTGGGGAGGGTGCGTGCCGGGGAGTGGGGGGGGGCTGGGGAGGGTGTGTGCCGGGGAGTGGGGGGGGATTGGGGAGGTGCGTGCCGGGGAGTGGGGGGTAGTTGGGGAGGGTGCGTGACGGAGAGGGGGGGGGTTGGGGAGGGTGCGTGGCGGGTGGGGGGGGGGGTTGGGGAGGGTGCGTGACGGGGTGGGGGGGTGGCGGGGGGGGGTTGGGGAGGGTGCGTGACGGGGTGGGGGGGTGGTTGGGGAGGTGGGGTTGGTGAGGGTGCGTGACGGGGTGGGGGGGGTTGGGGAGGGTGCGTGCCAGGTGGGGGGGGGGGGTTGGGGAGGGGGGGTTGGTGAGGGTGTGTGCCGGGTGGGGAGGTGGTTGGGGAGGGTGAGTGCCGGGTTGGGGAGGGGGTGCGTGCTGGGGTGTGGGGGGGGGGGTAGGGGTGGGTGCGTGCAGGGGTTGGTGGGGGGGGGTTGGGGAGGGGGCATGCCGGGTGGGGAGGGGGTTGGGGAGGGGGCGTGCTGGGTGGGGAGGGGGTTGGGGAGGGAGGGTTGGGGAGGGTGTATGCCGGGTTGGGGGGGGGGCGTGCTGGGGTGGGGGGTGGTAGGGGATGGTGTATGCCGGGTGGGGGGTGGGGTGCCTGCTGGGGTGGGGGGGTATGGGAGGGTGTGTGCCGTGGGGGGTGAGGGGGGTGTGTTGGGGAGGGTGCGTGCCGGGGAGGAGAGAGGGGGTTTGGGGAGGGTGCGTGCCGGGTAGGGAGGGGGTTGGGGAGGGTGCGTGCAGGGGTGGGGTGGGTTGGGGAGCGTGCATGCCGGGGGGGAGGTTGGGGAGTGTGCATGCCCGTTTGGGGGGGGGGGGGGTTGGGCAGGGTGCGTGCTGGGTGGGGGGAGGGGGGGGGGGGTGGGGATGGTGCGTGCCGGGGATAGGAGGGGGGGTTGGGGAGGGTGCGTGCTGTGTGTGTGGGGCGGGGGGGTTTGGGGAGGGTGTGTGCCTCGGAGGAGGGGGTGGGGGTTGGGGAAGGTGCGTGCCGGGGAGGAGGGGGGTCCGTTGGGGAGGGTGCGTGCCAGGAAAGAGGGGGGGTGTGGGTTGGGAAGGGTGTATGCCGAGGGCGCGTGCGAGGGGGAGGGAGGGAGCGTTGGGGAGGGTGTGTGCTGGGGAGGGGGTGGGGGGGTGCCGGGTAGGGTGCGAGCTGGGGAGGGGGGGGGTGTTGTGGAGGGTGCGTGCCGGGGAGTGGGGGGGGTGGTTGGGGAGGGTGCGTGCCGGGGAGTGGGGGGGTGTTGTCGAGGGTGCGTGCCGGGGAGGTGGGGGTTGGGGAGGGTGCATGCCGGGGAGTTGGGGGGTCCGCGGTGGGTGCGTTTCGGGGGGGGGGGGGGGGGGGGGCGGGGGGTTAGCGAGGGTGCATGCCGCAGAGGGAGGGGGGGATTTGGGATGGGTGCGTGCTGGGGAGGTGGGGGGTTGGACTGGTGGCGTGCCGGGGAGGAGAGGGGGGGGGGGGGCGTTGGGGAGGTTGCATGCCGGGGGGGTTGGTGGGTTTGGGGAGGTTGTGTGACGGAGGGGGGGGGGGGGTTGTTGGGGAGGGTGCGTGCCGGGTGGGGGGGAGGGGGGTTGGGGGGGTTGGGGAGGGTGCATGCCGGGTTGGGGGGGGGGGGGGGTGCTGGGGAGGGTGTGTGCCGTGTGGGGGGAGGGTGCGTGCTGGGGAGGAGGAGGGAGGGGTTGGGGAGGGTGCATGCCGGCGAGGGGGGTAGTTGGGGAGGGTGCGTGCCAGGATGGGGGGGGGGGGGGTTTGGGGAGGGTAAGTGCCGGAGAGGGTGCGTGCTGGGGAGGGGGGTGGGGGGGGGGGGGTGTGCCAGAGAGGGATGTGGGTTGGGGAGTGTGCGTGCCAGGAAAGAGTGGGGGGGGGTTGGGGAGGGTGCGTGCCGGGGAGGGTGCATGCTGGGGAGGGGGGGGTGTGCCGGGGAGGGGGGGTTTGGGGAGGGTGCGAGCTGGGGAGGGGGGGGTGTTGCGGAGGGTGCGTGCCCAGGGGGGGGGGTTGGGATGGGTGCATGCTGGGGAGGGGGGGGGTCTGACTGGTGGTGTGCCAGGTAGGAGAGGGGGGGGTTGGGGAGGGTGCCTGACGGAGAGGGGGGGGTTGGGGGGAGGCGGGGGAGTGCGTGCTGGGGAGATGGGGGCTGGGAGTGTGCGTGCCGGGGAGGGGGGGGGGGGTCGGTGAGGGTGCGTGATGGGGTGGGGGGGTTGGGGAGGGTGAGTGTCGTGGAGGTTGGGGGGGTTGGGGATGGTACCTGCCGGGGAGGGGGGAGGTTGGGGAGGGTGCGTGATGGGGTGGGGGGGTTGGGGAGGGTGAGTGTCGTGGAGTGTGGGGGGGGGGGGGGGGGTTGGGGATGGTACCTGCCGGGGAGAGGGGAGGCTGGGTAGGGTGCGTGCCGGGGGTGGTCGGGGGGGGGGGGTGATGTTCGCCTGGTCAGGTACCTGCTGGCAGCCGTCGTGACCATGCATCCCATGGCAGCTGGCTGCGGGGGTGGGGGGGGGGGGGGGGGCTGATGGGCAGTGATGACATGTGGTCTATCCCCCCCTCTCCCACCCGCACCCCCCCCCCCCCCACCCACGACAGGCCGTTATGTTTGGTCATCACTCAGCGATGTTGGCCGCCGTGGCGGGAGCTGCACTTCTACATGTTGCCCTGGGGGGGCTGGAGCAGGAACGTGTCAGGGAGGCGGCGGAAGCTGCCGCAGAGGAGCGTGCCGCAGGGAGGCAGTTGGCAGGCACCCGCCCCAACAGGACGAGGAGGAGGAGGAGGTGGTGTTGGTGCCACGATGAGATCCCGATGAGGCCCCATGTCATACCAGGACCTCACGGACCGGACATGCAGGAGGCGACTCCGGAGGAGCCGGGAAACTGTCGCCCATATCTGCCACCTGATGGCACACCTGGCACCAGTGCATCCGGGCAGTGACAGACGCCCTATATGTCATTGCAGACCACTACATCCAGTTCCCCTGTGGACCAGGCCAGCCAGAATGCCCGGGCAGCGGGCTTCGCTGCCGTGGCCAGGATGCCCACGGTCCAGGGGGCGATCAATGAGATGCACACTGCCATGCGGCCACCTGCGGATAACAGGGTTGTGTTCACGAATAGGAACGGGACCTATTCAATGAACGTGCAGGTGTTGAACACCACATGAGGATCCTGCACGTCTGCGCCCAGTACCTGGGCAGTGTACATGACTCATTCGTATTGGTGCAATCTTTGATCCCACCATGTTCGAGGGACGCCCCCCCATAACCCCGCCTCTCCCCCCACCCCCCACCCCCGGCTGAGGGGCTGATTGCTGGGCGACAGGGGTTACCGTTGCGGTTGTGGCTGATGATGCCTATACGAAGGCCACAGACTGACGCGGAGAACCTCTACAACGATTCCCATGCAGCGACCAGGGGTGTGACAGAGGTGCCAAGGGCTGCTAAATATGCTCTTCAGGTTCCTGGACCGCTACAGGGGGCCCCTCCAGTACCCGCCAGATAGGCTCGGCCGCAGCGTTGTGGTCTGCTGCGTCCAACAAAGAACAAAGAAAAGTACAGCATAGGAACAGGCCCTTCGGCCCTCGAAGCTCGTGCCGACCATGCTGCCCGACTAAACTGCAATCTTCTGCACATCCTGGCTCCGTATCCCTCTATTCCCATCCTATTCATGTATTTGTCAAGATGCCCCTTAAATGTCACTATTGTCCCTGCTTCCACCACCTCCTCCTGCAGCGAGTTCCAGGCACCAACTACCTTCTGTGTAAAAAACCTGCCTCGTACATCTCTTCTAAACCTTGCCCCTCGCACCTTAAACCTATGCCCTGTAGTAATTGACCCCTCTACCCTGGGGAAAAGCCCCTGACTATCCACTCTGCCTATGCCCCTCATAATTTTGTAGACCTCTATCAGGTCGCCCCTCAACCTCCGTCGTTCCAGTGAGAACAAACTGAGTTTATTCAACTGCACCTCATAGCTAATGCCCTCCATACCAGGCAACATCCTGGTCAATCTCTTCTGCACCCTCTCTAAACCCTCCACATCCTCCTGGTAGTGTGGCGACCAGAATTGAACACTATATTACAAATGTGGCCTAACTAAGGTTCTGCACAGCTGCAACATAGAACATAGAACATAGAACAGTACAGCACAGAACAGGCCCTTCGGCCCTCAATGTTGTGCCGAGCAATGATCACCCCACTTAAACCCACGTAACCCGTATACCCGTAACCCAACAATCCCCCCATTAACCTTACACTACGGGCAATTTTAGCATGGCCAATCCACCTAACCCGCACATCTTTGGACTGTGGGAGGAAACCGGAGCACCCGGAGGAAACCCACGCACACACGGGGAGGACGTGCAGACTCCACACAGACAGTGACCCAGCCGGGAATCGAACCTGGGACCCTGGAGCTGTGAAGCATTGATGCTAACCACCATGCTACCGTGAGGCCCCACTGGATTTGCCAATTCTTATACTCAATGCCACGGCCAATGAAGGCAAACATGCCGTATGCCTTCTTGACTACCTTCTCCACCTGTGTTGCCCCTTTCAGTGACCTGTGGACCTGTACACCTAGATCTCTCTGACTGTCAATACACTTGAAGGTTCTACCATTCACTATATATACCCTACCTGCATTAGATCTTCCAAAATTCATGAACTCACATTTGTCCGGATTAAACTCCATCTGCCATCTCTCCGCCCAAATCTCCAAATGATCTAAATCCTGCTGTACTCTCTGGCAGTCCTCATCACTATCCGCAATTCCACCAACCTTTGTGTCGTCTGCTAATTTACTAATCAGACCAGTTGCATTTTCCTCCAAATCATTTATATATACTACAAACAGCAAAGGTCACAGCACTGATCCCTGCGGAACACCACTAGTCACAGCCCTCTAATTAGAAAAGCACCCTTCCATTGCTACTCTCTGCCTTCTATGACCTAGGCAGTTCTGTATCCATCTTGCTAGCTCACCCCTGATCCCGTGTGACTTCACATTTTGTACCAGTCTACCATGAGGGACGTTGTCAAAGGCCTTACTGAAGTCCATATAGACAACATCCACTGCCCTACCTGCATCAATTATCTTTGTGACCTCTTCGAAAAACTCGATCAAGTTAGTGAGACACGACCTCCCCTTCACAAAACCATGCTGCCTCTCACTAATACGTCCATTTGCTTCCAAATGGGAGTAGATCCTGTCTCGAAGAATTCTCTCCAGTAATTTCCCTACCACTGACGTAAGGCTCACCGGCCTGTAGTTCCCTGGATTATCCTTGTTACCCTTCTTAAACAAAGGAACAACATTGGCTGTTCTCCAGTCCTCCGGGACATCACCTGAAGACAATGAGGAACCAAAGATTTCTGTCAAGGCCTCAGCAATTTCCTCTCTAGCCTTCTTCAGTATTCTGGGGTAGATCCCATCAGGCCCTGAGGACTTATCTACCTTAATATTTTTCAAGACGCCCAACACCTCGTCTTTTTGGATCTCAACGTGCTATCTACACACCCTTCTCCAGACTCAATATCCAGGGGCTGGTTTAGCTCACTGTGTTAAATAGCTGGCCTTTAAAGCATACCAAGCAGGTCAGCAGCATGGTTCAATTCCTGTACCAGCCTCCCCGGACAGGTGCTGGAATGTGGCGACTAGGGGCTTTTCACAGTAACTTAATTGAAGTGACAATAAGTGTTTTTCATTTCAATATCCACCAATTCCTTTTCTTTGGTGAATACTGATGCAAAGTATTCATTTAGTACCTCGCTTATTTCCTCTGGCTCCACACATAGATTCCCTAGCCTATCCTTCAGTGGGCCAACCCTTTCCCTGGCTACCGTCTTGCTTTTTATGTACGTGTAAAAAGCCTTGGGATTTTCCTTAACCCTATTTGCCAATGACTTTTCGTGACCCTGAACAACATCGCCCAGCAGAGGGGCGATGTGCCACAGGCAAAGGAGGGGGAAGGGGAGGAGCAGCAAGATGAGGCGTAGACCTCCCCAGATGAGGAGGATGGGGGCAATGTTCAGGACAGACGGGCTGGACATGGATGGGAGGCTGCCCACCGTTACCGGCTGGACCAGCGGGCACGGGGCAGGCTGATAGCGGCCCGGCTCACGGACTCGGGGGGGCGTGGGAATCGCTGAGTATGGGCACAGACTGCACACTACGGCACCAGCCCACCACCCTCACCCCACCTACCCAACACCAACCACCCACACCCCACTCACCCACTGCCAACCCCCCTCACCCCACCCATGAACACCAACCACCCTCACCCCACCCGCATGCACACCACCCCTCCATTGCACATCCACCTGCGGCACAACGGGCCGGGCTCACACGGTCGCCAGTGGAAGCGTGTCTATTGCAGGCCATGGAGGATGATGACAACCCGCTCTGCGATGAGCTATTGTCTCTACATCGCTGGACAATGTCTGACCCATGGCCACAGTACCACCCTCCACCCGGACCGTCCCTGCATGCGGCCGTGACACGGCAACGCACGGACCCTTCCTCTGCCGGGGGGGATGGCGAGGGCGACCCGGGGGGAGGGGGGGCACACTCACCTGAGGCCGACGTTTCATCGCCCCTCACACACACACACACACTGGCACTCACCTCACACCACACCCCCGCACACATCGGGCAGAGCACAGAGGCAGCTTCTGTAGGTGTGAAAGTGATTTTAATAACAAACAGTTCATACACGTGCCCTAGTTCCTATCACTAATCTGTGCCCTGCACCTGTGCCAACTTACTCAGTGTCTAACGTTCTGGCCTTACGGGCCCTGTGACTAAGTCTAGGTGGGTCCCCAGATGGTACAGCGGAACTGGAGGCTGACTCCTGTGATTCCTGCCCTGTGAATGGGGACCCCTTTGGCGGCCGTTTCCTGGGGCGACCCAGCCTGGATGGTCCTGGCGGCTGCCCAGGCAACTGGGATGGCAAGCTGCCAGCCTGTCCTGCCTGTTGCCCACCAGATGCACCTGGGACGGAAGGAGGGGGGTGGAGTCCGAGGTGTCGCGATGTTCCGGGACCACCCCTGCAGGGGGACCCGGAACGGGCCTCAGCACCTCCTCCTCCCCTGGGGTGC
Organism: Scyliorhinus canicula; assembly: GCF_902713615.1. NCBI lineage: Eukaryota > Metazoa > Chordata > Chondrichthyes > Carcharhiniformes > Scyliorhinidae > Scyliorhinus > Scyliorhinus canicula. The sequence continues at coordinate 17,910,949 of NC_052148.1, read as the reverse complement.
CCGAAGGCCCCCGGGCATCTACATGGGTCAGGGATGTGAACGGATCGAGCACCCAACGCACCCACGACACCTGGCGCTGCCAGTCATGGAGGCCCACCCTGGTATCAACAAGGGTCTGCAAGTTTGCAGTCATGGAGCTCAGGGAGTTGAACATCCCTGTCTGTGTTTGGGCGATGCCGGCCAGCACCTGTACAATGGTGCCAATGCCCTCAGCAATGGCCTGTAGAGACTGGCCCATGGCCTACAGAGACTGGGCCATGGCCTGCTGAGACTGGGCCATGGCCTGCTGAGGCTGGGCCATTAACTGCTGAGACTGGGCCATGGCCTGCTGAGACTGGGCCATGGCTTGCTGAGACTGAGCCATGGCCTGCTGAGACTGGGCCATGGCCTGCTGAGGCTGCGCCATTGCCTGCTGAGACTGGGCCATGGCCTGCTGAGACTGGGCCATGGCCTGCTGAGACTGGGCCATGGCCTGCTGTGACTGGGACATGGCCTGCTGAGACTGGGCCATGGCCTGCTGAGACTGGGCCATGGCCTGCTGAGACTGGGCTATGGTTTGCTGAGACAGGGCCATGGTCTGCTGAGACTGGGCCATGGCCTGCTGAGACTGGGCCATGGCCTGCTGAGACTGGGCCATGGCCTGCTGAGACTGGGCCATGGTCTGCTGAGACTGGGCCATGGCTTGCTGAGACTGAGCCATGGCCTGCTGAGACTGGGCCATGGCCTGCTGAGGCTGCGCCATTGCCTGCTGAGACTGGGCCATGGCCTGCTGAGACTGGGCCATGGCCTGCTGAGACTGGGCCATGGCCTGCTGTGACTGGGACATGGCCTGCTGAGACTGGGCCATGGCCTGCTGAGACTGGGCCATGGCCTGCTGAGACTGGGCTATGGTTTGCTGAGACAGGGCCATGGCCTGCTGAGACTGGGCCATGGCCTGCTGAGACTGGGCCATGGCCTGCTGAGACTGGGCCATGGCCTGCTGAGACTGGGCCATGGTCTGCTGAGACTGGGCCATGGCCTGCTGAGACTGGGCCATGGCCTGCTGAGACTGGGCCATGGCCTGCTGAGACTGGGCCATGGCCTGCTGAGACTGGGCCATGGCCTGCTGAGACTGGGCCATGGCCTGCTGGGACTGTGCCATGGTCTGCTGAGACTGGGCTATGGTCTGCTGAGACTGGGCCATGGCCTGCTGAGACTGGGCCATGGCCTGCTGAGACTGGGCATGGCCTGCTGAGACTGGGCCATGGCCTGCTGAGGCTGGGCTATGGCCTGCTGAGACTGGGCCATGGCCTGCTGAGACTGGGCTCTGGCTGCTGAGACTGGGCCATAGCTGCTGAGACTGGGCCATGGCGTGCTGAGACTGGGCCATGGCCTGCTGTGACTGGGCCATGGCCTGCTGAGACAGGGCCATGGCGTGAGCGCCTCGGCGATCTGCTGCTGGCTCTGGCTCATGGATTCCTGTGAGAGGGCAGCCACGTCCTGGGCCACGGATGCCGCCTGCACGGAAAGCCCCAGGCCTTGCATCCTGCTCCCCATGTCTGACACCGTCGCACCCATTGCCTCCACCGTGGACGCCATCTGTGCGGTGTCGGCCTGGGTGGAACGCATGACCGGCACCACTCCCTGTCCCTGGACGCAAGAGGACTTTTCCACCTGCGTCTGCAGCTGCCGCAAGCCGGCCGTCACCCCCCTCGATCAGCCCTGGGTCCGTGACTGCATTGGGTCTATGGGTGGGTGTGGTAACTCCAGGAACCTGGGACCCGTCTAGGCAGCAGATGCTTGCTTGCGCCGGGCTGCCCTCCGACCACCCGGCCCCTCACCAGCTCCTGCTGCCACCTGCTGTACTGGGGTGGCTGTGTTTGGCGCACCAGTTAGTGTCTCAGATGCCTCATCGCTAAAGTGCCCAACTGTGGTGAGTGTCTCTGCGATGGTGGAGGGTGTAGGAGACAGCAGTGGCGTAGTGTCGTGCTCCTCAACCGACCCGAAGTCCAGGTCCTCTGGTGTGATGATTCCTGTCCATCCGCCCCTTGTGTGTGGGTGTCGGTGCGTCGGTGTGCTGGGCGTCAGTGTGCTGGGCGTCAGTGTGCTGGGCGTCAGTGTCCTGGGCGTCAGTGTGCTGTGTGTTAGGGTCCTGGGAGTCAGTGTTCTGTGTGTCAGTGTCCTGGGTGTCAGTGTCCTGGGCGTCAGTGTCCTGGGTGTCAGTGTCCTGGGCGTCAGTGTCCTGGGCGTCAGTGTCCTGGGCGTCGGTGTGCTGGGCGTCAGTGTGCTGGGCGTCGGTGTGCTGGGCGTCAGTGTCCTGGGCGTCGGTGTGCTGGGCGTCAGTGTGCTGGGCGTCAGTGTCCTGGGCGTCAGTGTGCTGGGCGTCAGTGTCCTGGGCGTCAGTGTCCTGGGCGTCGGTGTGCTGGGCGTCAGTGTCCTGGGCGTCAGTGTGCTGGGCGTCAGTGTCCTGGGCGTCAGTGTCCTGGGCGTCAGTGTCCTGGGCGTCAGTGTGCTGGGCGTCAGTGTGCTGGGCGTCAGTGTCCTGGGCGTCAGTGTGCTGGGCGTCAGTGTGCTGGGCGTCAGTGTCCTGGGCGTCAGTGTGCTGGGCGTCAGTGTGCTGGGCGTCAGTGTGCTGGGCGTCAGTGTCCTGGGCGTCAGTGTGCTGGGCGTCAGTGTCCTGGGCGTCAGTGTGCTGGGCGTCAGTGTCCTGGGCGTCAGTGTGCTGGGCGTCAGTGTCCTGGGCGTCAGTGTGCTGGGCGTCAGTGTCCTGGGCGTCAGTGTCCTGGGCGTCAGTGTCCTGGGCGTCAGTGTGCTGGGCGTCAGTGTCCTGGGCGTCAGTGTGCTGGGCGTCAGTGTCCTGGGCGTCAGTGTGCTGGGCGTCAGTGTGCTGGGCGTCGGTTTGCTGGGCGTCAGTGTCCTGGGCGTCGATGTGCTGGGCGTCAGTGTGCTGGGCGTCAGTGTCCTGGGCGTCAGTGTGCTGGGCGTCGATGTGCTGGGCGTCAGTGTCCTGGGCGTCAGTGTCCTGGGTGTCAGTGTCCTGGGCGTCAGTGTCCTGGGCGTCAGTGTCCTGGGCGTCAGTGTCCTGGGCGTCAGTGTGCTGGGCGTCAGTGTCCTGGGCGTCAGTGTCCTGGGCGTCAGTGTCCTGGGAGTCAGTGTCCTGGGCGTCGGTGTGCTGGGCGTCGGTGTGCTGGGCGTCGGTGTGCTGGGCGTCGGTGTCCTGTGTGTTGGTATCCTGGGAGTCAGTGTCCTGGGTGGGTGTGTCCTGGGCGTCAGTGTGCTGGGCGTCAGTGTCCTGGGCGTCGGTGTGCTGGGCGTCAGTGTCCTGGGTGGGTGTGTCCTGGGCGTCAGTGTCCTGGGCGTCAGTGTCCTGTGTGTTGGTATCCTGGGAGTCAGTGTCCTGGGTGGGTGTGTCCTGGGCGTCAGTGTGCTGGGCGTCAGTGTCCTGGGCGTCAGTGTCCTGGGCGTCAGTGTCCTGGGCGTCGGTGTCCTGGGCGTCAGTGTCCTGGGCGTCAGTGTCCTGGGAGTCAGTGTCCTGGGTGTCAGTGTCCTGGGTGTCAGTGTCCTGGGCGTCAGTGTCCTGGGCGTCGGTGTGCTGGGCATCGGTGTGCTGGGCATCGGTGTGCTGGGCATCGGTGTGCTGGACGTCAGTGTCCTGGGCGTCAGTGTCCTGGGCGTCAGTGTCCTGGGCGTCGGTGTGCTGGGCATCGGTGTGCTGGGCATCGGTGTGCTGGGCGTCGGTGTGCTGGGCGTCGGTGTCCTGGGCGTCAGTGTCCTGGGCGTCGGTGTGCTGGGCATCGGTGTGCTGGGCATCGGTGTGCTGGGCGTCGGTGTGCTGGGCGTCGGTGTGCTGGGCGTCGGTGTCCTGGGCGTCAGTGTCCTGGGCGTCGGTGTCCTGCGTGTTAGTATCCTGGGAGTCAGTGTCCTGGGCGTCAGTGTCCTGGGCGTCAGTGTCCTGGGTGAGTGTGTCCTGGGTGGGTGTGTCCTGGGTGGGTGTGTCCTGTATGTGGGTCTCCTGAGTGCTTCTGTCCCGTGTGTCAGTGTACTGGGCTGACTGCGACAGGGGCCTGTTGCTGTGGCTGCCCTCCTCGCTGGGTGTGGCCCGCCTGCGTCGCCGCACTCGCACTAGATGGGGCGGCGTCCGCCTGGTGCTCCGGGTCTGTCCCTGACTCGTGGGCACCCGGGCACGTCCTGGGGGTGGCATATGCCTGATGGGCCGGGTCTGTCCCTGTCTCGTGGCCACCCTGGCACATCCTGGGGGTGGTCTGCATCCGCGGGGATAGGTGGGTCAACGTTTGGTCCTGTAATACACAATACAGCATGCATGGTTAGACACGCAGACCGGGATGGGGAAGGAGAAATGTGGGGAATGGGGGGAGGGGGGATATGGGGATATGGGGGATGGGAAAGGGGGTGTATGGGGGAAGGAGGATATGGGGATATGGGGAAAGGGGAATATGGGGAAGGGGGGATTTGGGGATATGGGAGATGGGGAAAGGGGGTATATGGGGGAAGGGGGATATGGGGCAAGGGGGGATATGGGGAAAGGGGGATATGGGGGAAAGGGGGTATGGGGAAAGGGGGTATGGGGAAAGGGGGATATGGGGGAAGGGGGATATGGGGAAAGGGGATATGGGGGAAAGGGGGTATGGGGAAAGGGGACATGGGGCAAGTGGGGATATGGGGAAAGGGGGATATGGGAAAGGGGTGATATGGGGGAAAGGGGGGATATGGGGAAGGGGGATAAGGGGGACGGGGGGATATGGGGAAGGGGGATAAGGGGGAAAGGGATATGGGCAAGTGTGGATATGGGGAAGTGTGGATATGGGGAAGGGGGGATGGGGAAAGGGGGTATATGGGGGAAGAGGGATATGGGGGAAAGGGGGTATGGGGAAAGGGGGTATTTGGGGGAAGGGGGGATATAGGGGATGGGGGGTTTAGGGGATATATGGGAGAATTCACGCCGTTCCGGGGTGGGTGGGGGGCGGGGGGGGGGGGGGGGGCGATGCTGGAGTGTTTCGTGCCGTTTTTGGCGCTGGCATGAGGCAATCACACCGATTCCCAGAGAATCCCACCCAGGGAGTTAGGAAGAAAGTTGAGAAGTCGGACTTCAAAGGTAATGATCTCAGGATTGCTACCAGCGCCACGTGCTGGTCAGAGTAGAAATATATATGGGATGAATGCATAGCTGAAGCAATGGCATCAGGGGGAGAGTTTCAGATTTCTCTGGGCATTGGGACTGGTTCAGGGGAGTTGGGACCAGTACAAACTGGATGGGTTAAACGCGGGCAGGACCAGGGCTCATGTTCTCAGGGGAGTATTTGCTGGAGTGGCTGGGGAAGGTTCAACTAAAATGAAAGAGGAATGGGAACCTATGGTATGAGTCAGAGGAGGAGCAACCAAGGACAAAAACAAAAGACAGAAAGGGGAATAAGAGAAGTGATAGGTTGATAAACCAAGAGCCATAGGGCCACAGTGAAAAATAATGGAAATGGGCTAAATAATAGAAACATAGAAAATAGAAGCAATAGGAGGCCATTCGGCCTTTGAGCCTGCTCCGCCATTCATCATGATCATTACTGTTCATCAAGTTCAATACCCTGATCCTGCCCCCCCCCCCCCCCCCCCATTTCCCTTGATCCCTTTAGCCCCAAGAGCTATATCTAATTCCTCCTTGAAATTACACAACATTTTGGTCTCAACTGCTTTCTGTGATTGTGAATTCCACAGATTCACCACTCTCTGGGTGAAGAAAACTCTCCTCACCTCAATCCTAAAAGGTTCACCCATTATCCTCAAACTATGACCTCTAGCTCTGGAATCCCCTACCATTAGGAACATTCTTACTCAATCTACCCTGTCTCAGCCTGTTAGAATTTTCTAAGTTTCTATGAGACCCCCCCTCACTCTACTAAACTCCAATGAATGTAATACTAACCGATTTAGTCTCTCCTCATATGAGAGTCCAGCCATCCCTAGCAATCAGCCTGGTAAACATTTGCTGCACTGCCTCCATACCAAGAGCATCCTTCCTCAGGTAAGGACACCAAAACTGCACACAATACTCCTGGTGTGGCCTCACCAAAGCCCTGTACAATTGCAGTGAAACATCTCTATTCCTCGTCTCTAATCCTCTCACTTTGAAGGCTAACATACCATTTGTCTTCTTTACTGCCTGCTGTGCTTAAGCACTTAGTTTCAGCGACTCATGCACAAGCATACCAACGTCTTGCTGTGTGTCCAATTTACACCCTTTCAAATAATAATCTGCCTTCCTATTTTTGCTACTGAAGTGGATAACCTCACATTTATCCACATTATCCTGCAACTGCCAGGCATATGCCCACTCATACAGCCTGCCCAAATCCTGCTGAAGCATTTCTGCATCCTCCGCAAAGCTCACCCTCCCACCCAAATTTGTATCATTTGCAAATTTTCGAGATAATACATTCAGTTCCCGCGTCCAAATCATTAATATAGTTGGTGAACAGTTGGAGTTGTAGCACAGATCCCTGCGGTACCCCACTAGTCACTGACCACCAAGCAGAAAGACACATTTATTCCAACTTTTTGCTTCCTGTCTGCTAACCAGTTTTCTATCCATCTCAAGACACTGCCCGTAATCCCATGCGCTTTAACTTTACATAGTAATCTGCTATGTGAGACTTTGTCAAAAGCTTTCTGAAAGTCTAAATAAACCACATCCACCGGTTCTCCCTGGTCAACTCTACTCATTGTATCTCCAAAGAATTCTAGTCGATTTGTCAATAATGATTTCCTTTTCATAAATCCATGCTGGCTTTGTCAGATTACACCACTGCTTTCCAAATGTGCTATGAAATCCTTGATAATGGACTCCAGCAACTTCCCTACTACCGATGTCAGCCTCACTGGTCTGTAGTTCCCTCTTTTCTGTCTACCTCCCTTCTTGAATGGCGGGGTTACATTTGTTACCCTCCAATCTGAAGGAACCATTCAAGAGTCCAAAGAATTTTGAAAATGACAAACCAATCGATCTACTATTTCTGGGGTCAATTCCTTCTGGGATGAAGATTATCAGGCCCTGGATATTTGTCCATCTTTAATCCCATTAATTTCCCAAAACGTGGATAGCACGTTGATGGAACCATCAATTCACCAGACACGTGTTTCCGATGTGAATCTAGGCTTTAATCGACTTACTTCAGAGCCAGCCTGTTACCTGTCGATGAACTCTTAGTGACCCAGGCTGACTCTGGACACGGATACTTATACAGCTGCACTAGGGGGAGGAGTCATGGGCAGAACCAAGGGTGGAGCCCAGTACAAGTTCCTAAGTGCTCCCAGCGCTACTCCCCCTAATGGTAGGATGGCGCTACTGCGCTTACAATAACAGTGTGAATTAGTATATATACATTCATATATTACATTCACCACATTCACTCCTGCAAAAAAATCAAGTCCGGCAGGGGTGGTGGTCTAGTCTATAACGTCAGTCTGTCCGGCGGTCAGATCGTCCGCTGAGACCTGCGGAGCACCGGGGTTGCAGCCTCTTGCGGTTGGATGGGTGTTGTGTGCTGGGGTACAATGGTGGACTCCAGGGAGGGTTGTATTTGAGCTTCATACTCTCCTGGTTCGACTGGGGACTGGGGGCGTGAGGGCTGGCCGGCGTGGGTGCGCGGGACTGGTGGAGCGAGCTCGTGGGCTCGGGGAGCGCGAGGGGGCGGCAGCATGGGGTATAGGGTGAAAGATCCTTCTGTGGGGGCAGAGGGGGCGCTGGATCCAGCAGGTGCCAGATCCCGGAGGGATACAGTGTCCTGACGGTCGTCAGGGAACTCGACGAATGCGTACTGGGGGTTACAGTGGAGCAGGCGCACCTTCTCAACAAGGGGGTCGGTTTTGTGCCCCCTGACATGTTTCCTCAGGAGTACGGGGCCCGGCGTCCTCAGCCATGCCAGAAGTGAGACCCCCGTTGTAGTGCCCCTGGAAAAAATGAAGAGCATCGTGTGAGGGGTCTGGTTGGTCGCCGTACACAAGAGGGACCTAATAGCGTGGAGCGCGTCTGGGAGGACTTCCTGCCACTGGGAGACTTGGAACTTTCTAGACCGGAGGGTCAGTAGGACGGTCTTCCAGACCATCGCGTTCTCCCTTTCCACCTGCCCGTTCCCCCTGGGGTTGTAGCTGGTAGTCCTGCTCGAGGCAATGCCCTCGTTGAGCAGGTACTGACGCAGCTCGTCGCTCATGAAGGACGAACCCCGGTCGCTGTGTACGTAGCTAGGGAAACCAAACAGGGTGAAGATGCTATGCAGGGCCCTAATGACTGTGTGGGAGGTGATGTCGGGGCACGGGATAGCGAATGGAAAGCGGGAGAACTCGTCTACGACGTTTAAGAAGTAAATGTTCTTGTTAGTTGAGGGGAGTGGCCCTTTGAAATCAATCGCGAGGCGTTCAAAGGGCCTAGAAGCCTTGACCAGGTGGGCCCTGTCTGGTCTATAGAAGTGCGGTTTGCACTCCGCACAGATCGGGCAGTTCCTGGTGACCGTTTTTACCTCCTCGTTGGAGAAGGCAGGTTTCGGGCCCTGATGTAGTGGGTAAGCCGGGTGACCCCCGGGTGGCAGAGGTCATTGTGGATACTTTTTAATCGGTCGATCTGCGCGCTGGCGCATGTCCCGCGGGATAGGGCATCCGGAGGCTCGTTGAGCTTCCCCGGTCGATATTTGATATCGTAATTGTAGGTGGAGAGTTCGATCCTCTACCTCAGAATTTTATCGTTTTTTATTTTGCCCCTTTGCGAGTTATCAAACATAAAGGCAACCGATCTTTGGTCGGTGATGAGGGTGAACCCCCTACCTGCGAGGTAGTGCCTCCAGTGATGGATAGCCTCCACAATGGCTTATGCTTCTTTCTCGACTGAGGAGTGTCGGAGTTCTGAAGCGGAGAGGGTACGGGAGAAAAATGCAACGGGTCTCCCTGCCTGATTTAACGTGGCTGCAAGAGCTACCTCTGAGGCGTCGCTCTCAACCTGAAATGGGGTGGATTCATCCACCGCCCACATGGCCGCTTTGGCGATGTCCTCCTTGATGCCGTCGAAGGCCTGTCGTGCCTCAGCTGACAGGGGAAATCGTGGGGTCCTAAAGAGTGGGCAGGCTTTGTCCGCATATTGAGGGACCCACTAAGTTTCTTCCCGAAGGAGCACCGTCTTGTGTCCGATTTTCAGAAGTGTGATTGGGGATGGATCAGAAGGTGCCCCTGATGTTTGTGTAGCTGTGGTCAAGGATGTTGCGACCCTCGTGGGACAGGAGGTTTGTTGATGGAAGTTTGACAGTACACTCTTGAGGCTGGCTTGGTTGAAGTCACCGGCCATGATGAACAAGGCCTCCGGGTGTTCTGTTTTATTGTTATTTATAACTGTGTACAATTCATCAAGAACCTTCTTCACTTCTGCCTGCGGTGCGAGGTAGACCGCCATGATAATGGCTGAAGTGAACTCCCATGGAAGGTAGTATGGACGGAAGGGTTTCCAGGTCTGGGGAGCAATAGTTCACTAGGGTCGCCACGTCTGGGCACCAAGAGGAGTTGATGAGGCGGCAAACCCCTCTACCCTTCATTTTGCCTGATGACGCCATGCGATCCACATGGTGTAAAGAGAAGCCATAAGGTTGTATGGCACAGTCCGGGAAGTCAGGAATGAGCCATGTCTCTATGAAACAGGGTACACAGCAGTCTCTTATTTCCCTCTGAGAGGTAAGTCTAGACTTAAGCTCGCCCAGCTTCTTTTCGATCACTTGAACATTTGCCAGGAGTACGGTGGGGAGAGGAGACTTGAAACCGGTTGTTTTAATCTCACCTGCAGACTGGTACAATTCCCTCACTTCCTAGGTTGGCTGGTCCCACGATCCGATGGGAGAAGTCTGACCTTGTGAACAAAGAAAAGTACCTCATAGGAACAGACCGTTCGGGCCTCTATGTCGATTCTCCTCTTCTCCATCTTCTGGTAGGTCGGGCCACTGGGCGGGCTTCTCCGGGTCTGGTTGGACCCGGTTTCATGGTCGGGGGCTGGGTTGGGTGTCCTGGGAGTCGGGTCGGGCACTTCGGGTGCTGAGGGCACTTCCTAGGCCGGGTCGGGTGCTCCGGAAGCTAGGTCGATTCCTACGCGAGGTAGGGGTCGTGACTCTGCGTCGGGCTTCTTCTGCTTCTGGGTCGAGGTCACGGTCGGGTCACTGGAGGAGTCCTGCCGGGTAGGGTTATATCGGGTCATGTGGGTCAGTCCATGGATGCGGAGGCTCTCCAGACCTGTAAGTAAGCATCAAAGAGCATGGTTAGAGATAATGTTCGTGTTTGAATTTTAGTTTTAAAAAGTTAGTACGGTTGTAATAGATGTAGAAAAAGGATCTGTGAGGGAGAGCTCGCAGAGTACACCGCACTCTGGCGCCTTCTTGAAGTCTCTGTCCATCTTGCAGTCTCTTGCAGCACACCTTGGGTGTGGGTTACGGGTATAGGGTGGATACATGGATTTGAGTAGGGTTGACATAGCTCGGCACAACATCGAGGGCCGAAGGGCCTGTTCTGTGCTGTACTGTTCTAAACTTCTAAACTTCTAAACAGCACTGTGGGTGTTCAATTACCATGTGGACCGCAGCAGTCCAGGAAATCATCACCAGCTTTCCCCAGGACAAATAGGGATGAGCCAATGACACCCGCATCCCAGGAATGAATTAGAAAAAGGATGCACTCATGTATTGATGAAGAGTCCAAACACCTCATGACTCAATTACTCTCTGGCCAGAGGAGAGGTGCCAGAAAGTTGGAGGATAATCAATGTTGTACCATTGAAGATGGGTTGGATTTGGGCTTATTGTCATGTGAACCGGTGTACCGTGAAAAGTATTGTACTGCGAGCAGTCCAGACAGATCATTCCATACATCAAAAACATAGGACATACAATAGATACACATACGATAGGCAGAAGAGATTAAAGCAGGAAACTACAGGCCAGTCAGTCTAACCTCAGTGGTGGGGAAACTATTGGAAGCAATTCTGAGAGACAGAATTAATCTGCATTTGGAGAGACGGATTAATCAGGAACAGTCAGCGTGGTTTTGTTAAGGGGAGTTCATGTCTGTCGAACTTGATTGGATTTTTCAAAGAGGTGACAAGGTATGTAGATGAGGAAAATGCATTTGACGTAGTTTACTTGGTCTTCAGCAAGGCTTTTGATAAGGTCCCACATGGGAGATTGATAGTCAACTGAAGAGTCCATGGGATCCAAGGAAATTTGGCAAATTGGATCCAGAATTGGCTGAGTGGTAGGAAGCAGAGGGCGATGGTCGAGGGGTGTTTTTCTGACTGGAAGCCTGTGTCCAGTGGGGTCCCACTGGGATCAGTGTCGGGGCCCTTGCTGTTGGTGGTTTATGTAAATGATTTATACATGAATGTAGAGGGGGTTGATCAGTAAATCTGCTGATAATATGAAAATGGGTGGGGTGGTAAATAGTGAGGAGGCCAGCCTTAGATTACAGGAGGATATAGATGGGCTAGTCAGATAAGCTGATCAGTAAATAAAATTCCATCTGGATAAGTGTGAGGTGATGCCCTTTTTACATTGCCTCCGGAAGGTTAAGGGGAGATCTAATAGAAACTTACAAGATAATACATGGCTTAGAAAGGGTGGACGCAAAGAAACTGTTTCCGTTAGGCGAGGAGACGAGGACCCGTGGGCACAGCCTTAGAATTAGAGGGGGTAAATTCAGAACAGAAATGCGGAGACATTTCTTCAGCCAGAGAGTGGTGGGCCTGTGGAATTCATTGCCGCGGAGTGCAGTGGAGGCCGGGACGCTAAATGGCTTCAAGGCAGAGATAGATAAATTCTTGATGTCGCGAGGAATTAAGGGCTACGGGGAGAATGCTGGTAGGTGGAGTTGAAATGCCCATCAGCCATGATTGAATGGCGGAGTGGACTCGATGGGCCAAATGGCCTTACTTCCACTCCTATGTCTTATGGTCTTATGGATGCACTTGGGCAGGACAAACAAGGCAAGGGAATACATGGTAAACGGCAGGACCCTGGGAAGCACCGAGGATCAGAGTGATCTTGATGTGCATGTACACCGGTCCCTTAAGATAGCAGGGCAGGTGGGTACAATGGTTGAGAAGGCAAATGGTACACGCGCTTTTATTAGCCGAGGCATAGAGTTTAAGAGCAGGAAGGGTATGCTGGAACTGTATAAAATGTTTGTTAGCCCAGCTAGAGTATTCTGTGCAGTTCTGGAATCCATGCTGTCGGGGGGATGTGATAGCACTGGAAATGGTGTAGAGGAGATTTACCAGGATGTTGCCTGGGCTGGAGAGTTTAGATATGAAGACAAATTGGATAGCCTGGTGTTGTTTCCCTTGAAGCAGAGGAAACTGAGGAAGGACATGATTGATATGTACAAAATCATGAGAGACATGGATAGAGTAGACAGGAAGAAATGTTTCCTCTTGGCGGAGGGATCAGTGACCGGGGCATAGATTTAAGATAAGGGGCAGGAGGATTAAATGGGTTACGAGGACAAACATTTTCACCCAGAGGGTGGTGGGAGTTTGGAACTCACTGCCTGAAAGGGTGGTGAGGCAGGAACCCTCATAACATTTAAGAAGTATTTAGATGTGCAGATGGGATGTCACTGCCATTGGTCAATGGAAAATGGGACGAAAATACTTAGATGTTGTTTTTGACCAGTGCAAACGCGATGGACCGATGGGCCTTTTCGGTGCTGTAGACCTCTACGACTCTATGACATTGTAGAAAGAATTTGTTATAAATTGGGTTGTGTCGAGATTATAGCGCAAAACCTTAATGCATTAATGCAGTAGCCTGAATTAATAATCCAGAGAAAGTGAGTTTGATTCCCATCTTGGCAATCACTCCCTATTCTACTTGTATTTCCACCTAAGGGTTCCCCTATATGTTACAGGATCCTAAGGGTTCCTTCGCTTCTCCAGAGACTAAACCAATGTGTGCCACAGCTCTTAGGAATTCACTTTGATTTTTCTCAGTCTTTCTGCTATTCCCCAAAGCATGAGATTTCTTGGGTCAAACACTTGGTCAAACAACCCTTCAACTCTCTTTAAGCACCTCACAATTGTGGACACCTCAGCTCAAGCATGGGTTTTACTGCCTTGTTTCTTAGTGATCTACCTCTTTGCAGCTTCTCTCTCTGTTCCAGATGTTGCAGCTCCAGGTGAACTCTTAGGTGGAAATACAAATGGAATAGGGAGTAACTCATTGAGATTTTCAATCTCAAGGAATAAGTATTTACAAATGTTAAATTCGTAGAACTTGCTTTGTTTAATTCTCGTAGAATTAAAAATTGTTGCATAAAACATGAACCCTTGCTGCATAATTATCACAGTTAATATCCTGGAGTTCAAACTTCATTTTTAAAAAGTATGGTCTCCCTGAAGATCATAGCACCATCTTTTGTTTCTTTACTTGTCCCATTAACACCCTTATCATCGCACCATCATCCCGTTATTCACTTTAATCCTTCCTGCCCTGATTTGATCACAAACCTTCCCATTTGCTCTTGACGACCTCTTTTATTTTCTTTGGTCTTGCTTAAAACCTGTTTCATACCTACACTTTTCCAATTAGAAAGATCATTGACCTGAATCATTAACTCTCTCCGCATATACAGCCTCAGCTGCTGAGCATTTGCACCATTTCCGTGATGCTATTCCATAACAATGCTATTGACTCATTTCCGTCAAAGTCTGCGAGGGAAAAACTCAGTTGTATCAAACAGCTATCAGCGATTTGCAGAGACCCACCACTAACTACTTGGGGCAACTAGAGATGGGCATTATTTGCCCATCACATTTCCAGCAATGCCCTCATCCAGCGACCGAGCAATCTTTAGAGGGCAAGCACACAGCAGGTTGGGCAGAATCTGCGGAGATAGGAGCTGAGTGGATAAATTCTCGCTGGCAACCCAATAAAATCCCCTTAATCATATATTTTAATCTTGTGTCTCTGGGATATGGATACCATTGGCAAAATCGGCATTCATGGTCCAGCCTTAAATGCCTCAATTCGATCCACCTTTAATCTTTTACATTGAAGAGAATAGAAACCTGGCCGATAAAAGCTGTCCTCGTGATTTAATGGTTTTTAGCCCCGGTGTCATTCTGGTGAAATCTGTGGCTGGCCCGTTGCCAATATGGCCGCCAATCGGTGTCCCTGTCGGGGAGAGGACAACAAGCTTGCTGGAGGAAAGGAGGACGATCGGGGTAGAGACAGGGAAAATCAAGCGATTCTTGCAGTTAATCAGCTTCCAGTTATTTGCTGATCCCTGATTGAATTACAGCACCCCTGCTGGCAAACCTGGCGCGTTAAGACTCTTGCCAAGTCTGAGGACTCTGTGCCCGCTGATTGTTTACTCAACAAGAGCCAGCTGAGAAATAAATATTTCAAATGTCACACCATGAGTGCTGCGTGTTAAATAATAACTTGGAGCTGGTGTAAAGGATGGAGAACAAGGATCTGATCTTGCTGGTTTAATCCCATGTCTGGAGCAGAAGGGATGGGGATTTTATAGAACATAGAACATAGAACAGTACAGCACAGAACAGGCCCTTCGGCCCTCAATGTTGTGCCGAGCCATGATCACCCTACTCAAACCCACGTATCCACCCTATACCCGTAACCCAACAACTCCCCCCTTAACCTTACTTGCACTACGGGCAATTTAGCATGGCCAATCCACCTAACCCGCACATCTTTGGACTGTGGGAGGAAACCGGAGCACCCGGAGGAAACCCACGCACACAGGGGGAGGACGTGCAGACTCCACACAGACAGTGACCCAGCCGGGAATCGAACCTGGGACCCTGGAGCTGTGAAGCATTTATGCTAACCACCATGCTACCCTGCTGCCCCAAATGGGGTCATTTGCATAACTTGCACCCCCAGACTTCATTGAACCCAAATTCTGTTTCACTGATTGCCCTGCATTTTAACCCATGTTAGGCGGGAGAAGTTAGCAGGGCATGGATACAATGCATAACATAAACCAACGCAAATGCCTCCACCGCCATATCTTACTCTGGCGAGCATGAGAGGGTCCTACCGCAGAGAGGCGGCCTGCCTCACATACTTAAATAAGCCTTCTGCCAATAAATTGGGAGACGGAGTTACGTGTAACTCCGGCCAGCTGGATGTGTTGCCCAGGTTTTGACAGTTCAGCGGAAAATGGAGGTGGGAGTTGCCAGTTGTTTGTTTATTCAGATTTGACCCTGAGATGGTGGGAATCGCTGTCTAGGTTGTGCTGGTGAACCGCCTTCCTGAACCTCTTCAGTCCCTGTGGTGTAGGTGCACCCACAGTGCTGTTGAGGAGGGAGTTCCAGATTTATTAACTCAACCCCGGTGCGTTAAAAGATAATTGATTCATTACGGGATGTGGGCTTCGCTGGTTAGGCCAGCATTTATTGCCCATCCCTATTGGCCCTTGAGAAGGTGGTGGTGAGCTGCCTTCTTGAACTGCCTCAGTCCATGTGGTGTAGGTACACCCATTGTTCAGTTAGGGAGGGAGTTCCAGGATTTTGACCCAGTGACAGTGAAGGATAATTTTCCAAGTCAGGGTGGTGAGTGACTTAGAGGGGAACCTCCAGGTGGTGGGGTTCCCAGGTCTCTGCTGCCCTTGTCCTTCTCGATGGTAGCTGTCATGTGCGTGGAAGGTGTCTTTGGCATCTCGACAAGGCCAGAATTTGTTGCATCACCCTAATTGCCCTTGAACTGAGTGGCTTGCTGGGCCATTTCAGAGGGCAGTTAAAAGTCAACCATGTTACTGTCAGATTGCCTTCTTTAAAAAGGACAGTAGGGAGCTCGGTGGGGTTTTATGGAAATTGTTGATACTTGTCAAAGTCACCATTACCAGACTAGCTTTTATATTCCAGATTTTATTAGTTCACTTTAATACACGCACCCCCACCCCCAAGTAGCCACAGTGGAATTTGAGCCTGTGTCCCCCAGGACATTAAGTTGGACCTCTGGATTACTGGTCCAGATTACTGTATGATGAAGGGACAGAATATATGGGAAGTAAATTTGCTGATGACACCAAGATATGTTGGAAAGTAAGTTGCTCAGAGGAGGTAGGGGGACATGGACAGACTCGATGGGTGGGAACAAATTTGGCAGATGGAGTATAATGTGGAAAAATGTGAACTTGCCCACTTAGCTGGAAGCATAGAAAAGCACTACATTATTTAAATGGAGAGGGATTGCAAGACCTGGTGGTACAGAGGGATCTCAGTGTCCTGGCACATAAATCACTAAAGGTTAATATGCACGCACAGCAAACGATTGGGAAGGCAAATAGAATGTTGGCATTCATCGCGAAGAGGAACAGAATATAAAAGTAGAGAGGTTATGCTGCCACCTTGCTGAGACAACACCTCGAATACCGTGTGCAGTTTTGGTCTCCTAATTGCGTTCGAAGAAGTTCAGAAAAGATTAGCTCGACTCATTCCCGGGGTGAAGGGAATGAAGGAAGGTTGAACAGGTTGGACCAATACCCATTGGAATTTAGAAGAATAAGAGGTGAACTTATTGAAACGCATAAGGTCCAGAGGGAGCTTGATAGAGTGGATATCTGGAGGATGTGTCCTCTTGCGGGAGAGACTAGAATGAGGGGACACAGTTTAAGAATAAAACGTCTCCCTTCTGAGACTGAGTTGAAGAGCGTTGCTAACCTATGGAATTCTCTTCCTCAGAAAACAGTGGAGACTTAAATTTATTCAAGGCAGAATTAGACATATTTTTGATGGACAAGAGAGACAAGGGTGGGCAGACAGGAAAGTGGAATTGATACCACAATCAGATCAGCCATGATCTCTATAAATAGAGGAGCAAACCCGAAAGGCCAAATGGCCTCCTCCTGCCATAGGCCCGATGTCTCTATGTATGTTCCTATGTTCCCATGAGTCCATTGTCCTTGTCCTTCTGGGTAGTAGAGGTCACAGGTTTGGAAGGTGCTGTCAAAGGAACCTTGATGATAAATAATAATAATCTTTATTATTGTCACCAGTAGGCTTACATTAACACTGCAATGAAGTTACTGTGAAAAGCCCCACTTCGGCGCCTGTTCGGGTACACAGAGAGAGAATTCAGAATGTCCAATTCACCTAACAAGCACGTCTTTCGGGACTTGTGGGAGGAAACCGGAGCACCCGGAGGAAACCCACGCAGACACGGGGAGAACATGCAGACTCCGCACAGAGACCCAAGCCGGGAATCGAACCTGGGACCCTGTTTGCTGAAGTGCATTTTACAGATGATGCTCATTGCTACCACTGCGAATGGGCGATGCAGTGTTCTAGAATCATTAATGCATACTTCCGTTGGAAAGAATTTGCATTTACATCAGTCTTTTCCCCATTTCACCATGTCCTGCCGCACTGTCGAAATAAGTAAAAGCTTCTGAAGCCTGTTGTAATGGAAAAAGAATGGCAGCCATTTTGGGCACAGCAAGCTCTCACAAACGGCAATGTGAATATGAACAGATCATCTATTTTTATGACGTTGATTGCAGTAAATATGAGCAGGACAGCAGAGAGGACCCCTCTGCTCCTCTTTGAATAATATAATGGGATCTTTTAAATCCACCTGTGAGGACAGGCAGGGCCTAGATTTAATATCTCTTCCGAAAGTCAGCATCTCCTTCATTACAGAACTGGATAATATGTTCAAAGGCTGCATTTTGACAATGGCCTCAAGACCCTTCCACCCAACTAAGGTTGGCGGGTGGGTTCCTGATGCTCGGCCTAATCAGGCGGTCGGCAGTTCTGAAGCATGGGCAATGTCATTGATAGACAGAGAGCGAGGTGGATAGAGTGAGTCACAGTAAGTAAATTAAAAATTAAAAATTAACGAGGATGCCGAAGGCCAGAGAGAATGCCCTCCCCGGAGGTTGTTGGGGCTGTGGGGGCTGCCTTCCCTGCCCCTCAGTCCCACTATTAGGCCATGGAATTCTCCCTCCAGTGCCCTGCGCTGTCGCAGTGAAGCTGGCCCGAATAAGCCATTGGCAAAATGACCCTTACTCGGTCCTTTGAGTACGCAAATCAACTGTCCACTTCCTCGGAGCAGGCAGGCGATCCGCCTAGCAGCCAACGTTGGGAATCTTCTCCAGCTGTTCAAGATCAGTCCGGAATGAGCTACTCACTGTTTTACTGTACCCCCCCCCCCCCACCCCTCTCCCCCCCACCTCCTTCACCCACCCTGCTGCTTCCGTACCCACCACCAGTTAATCAGTAAAATTCTCCTCAAAGGCTCTGGCGGGAGGCTGTGAACACACGACCTTCTGCCTCAGAGGTCAGAGTGCTGCCCACTGAGGCATGGCTGACAATGCCATCAGTATCAAAAGCCAAAAATACTGGACAATCGCAGCAGGTCTGACACCATCTGTGGATAGAGAAGGGAGCTGACGTTTCTAGTCTGGACGGCTTTGTCAAAGCTGAGAAATTATAACCTCTGACTGTAACCTCTCAAATTATAACCTCTCTGTCAATGCTGATTAATGCCATGAGCATCCGACTCTTAAAAAAAACGCTCTGATGACACAAAGACGGCAGATCATCAAAATTTAAAGACACATTCTAAGGTCTAAACTGATTGATAAGAATTGTAACACATGAAAGGAACACAGAGGGGGGTATGAGATGGATTTAACAAAAGGGCACTGTCTCTTTAAAATAAAAGCAAATTACTGCGGCTGCTGGAATCTGAAACGAAAGAGAAAATGCTGGAAAATCTCAGCAGGTCTGGCAGCATCTGTAGGGAGAGAAAAGAGCTAACGTCGCGAGTCCAATGACTCTTTGTCAAAGCTAACAGACAGAGAATGTGGGAAATATTTATACTGTGGAGTGAGAATGAAAGATGAGTCATAGCCACAGAAACCCAGGGAAACCGGGTGCTAAATGATCACAGAGACCAAGGGAAAAGAGTGCTAATTGCAGTCCCCAGCGAGAACAAAAGATGTGAGAGGCCAAACAGCAGGGAAACTAACATTTTAGGATGAACTGTAGATGTGGGGGGAGGGGAGGGGAAGCAAAGAGGGGAAAGGTGCAGGAAAGGTGGAGAGATTGGGGGGGGGGGGGAATTAAATATATATTAAGAAAGAAAGAAATGGTAAAAGACAGTTAAAGTGAAATGGGGTGAAAACAAATGGGTCGAGGTGGGGTAGAGCTGAACATCTGAAGTTGCTGAATTCGATGTTCAGGCTGGAAGGATGTAGCATGCCTAACCGGAAAATGAGATGTTGTTCCTTTAGCTTGCGTTGAGCTTCACTGGAACACAGGCCAAGAACAGACATGTGGGCATGGGAGCAGGGTATTTTCTTAAAATGGCAAGCAACAGGAAGGTCAGGGTCCTGAATGCGCACAGACTGAAGATGCTCAGCAAAGCGATCACCCAGTCTGCGTTTGGTCTCTCCGATATAGAGGAGACCACATTGGGAGCAGCGAATGCAGTAGACCAAATTGGAAGAGATGCAAGTTGATGCACGATCAATTGCACAAAGATGAGAGTTGAATACAACTGAGGCTTTATTACACTAAGATGTGTGGCCTCCTACAGCAGCTGGCGAAATGGCTGCTGTGCGGGGAGCACACATATTTATACTCTGCCTACTGGGCGGAGCCAGCCAGCAGGGACTACCCCTGTACCTGTACAGGGCCTTACCATACATACCCTAATATATACAGCAGTGGTTACTACCACACAAGTGAAACACTGCTTAACTTGGAATGAATGTTTTGGGCCTGGGATGTTAAGCATGGAAGAGGTAAAGGGGCAGGTGTTGCACTTTCTGCGATTGCATGGCAAGGCACCATGGGTGATGGGAGAGGTACTGAGTATGGTGGAGGAGTGGACTAGATTGTCTCGGAGGGAACGGCCTCTTTAAATATTAATTAGCCAGTGCAAGAAAGAGATAATGTGGACATCTGTGCGATGTCAACACACTGCCATTGTATTGTTAACACAGTCAACATGTAACATGTATGAAATGACAGTTGCAGTTAGTGCTTACTTTGAGAAGCTTGGCACTAACAAGCCTCTGTAATTATTTTCATGTCTCCTTTTATTCTGCGAAGGTGTGTGCGAATGAAATAGGCTTTCAGCAACACAAAAAAAGACCATCGCACTGAACAAGCCCAATTCTGTCTTTAGTAAACCAGCTAACCCACACCGTGTACCTCACGACCCCTCATTACCCTACACAAAAACCTTCAACTGTCCTTTTTCTTTATTCATCCTCAGGATGTGGGTACGGTTAGCATTTATTTATTTATTACCCATCTTTAATTTTCCCTTCGGAAGTTGCCGCTAAGCCGCCTTCTTGAACCCGCTGCAGTCCCTGAGGTGTAGGTACACCCACCGTGCTGTTAGGGAGGGAGTTCTGGGATTTTGACCCAGCAACAGTGAAGGAACGGCCAACATATTTCCAAGGCAGGATGGTGAGTGACTTGGAGAGGAATCTCCAGGTAGCGGTGTTTCCATGCATCTTCTGCCCTCGTCCTTCTAGGTGGCAGAGGTCACGGCTTTGCGGGATGCTGCCAAAGGAGCCTTTGCACAAGGTGGCAAGTGGACCAATCTTGGAGCCAGCTAGGACATGGGCCGCAGAGATTTGGATGACCTTGAGCTTATGGAAGATAGAACATGGCAACACAGCCAGGAGCACATTCGAGTATAGGTAAATCTAGAGTCTTTGCCATGTGCACCCATGTGTTTGACAAAATACATGGATGCATACAACTTCTCAAATGCAAAGTTGGAGGTAATTTTCCACATATTTTAAAGCGATATACGCAGTCAAGGAGAATACATTAAGCGTAAAGTTTGACAGTTTGAAGAGATTATTATATTATATACCTGGGATGAAGGGGTTATGCTCTGAGGAAAGGTTGGGCATGATGGGCCTATACCCATAGGAGTTTAGAAGAATGACAGGCATTCTTATAGAAGTGAATCAGTGGAACTCTCTTCACCAGAGAGAGGTGGAGGCAGGATCATATATTTCTAAGGCTTAAATATATTCTTCATTGACAAAGGAGCAAAGGGTATAAAGGAGTGGGAAGGAAAGTGGGAGTGAAGCCACAGTCAGATCAGCCATGATTTATTGAATGGCAGAGCAGGCTTGAAGGGCCAAATGGCCTCATACATATGCTAATTTTTGTATGTTTTTAAGGGTTTATATGTCTTTGATGTGGTAAATGAAATAGATGCTTATTTTTGTTTTTTCACAACTTGGCAAGTTTTTGGATGGATTTTATGAATGAGACTTATTTCAGTGTGAAGTGTGTTTGTGTGGAAGCTCTATATGATTGTTACAATCATATTTTTTCATCTACATTTCAATGACATGGCTCCTAAGGTCTTCCCATTTGGATATTGGGTAAGTGGCTATGGAGGATACATGAGGGTGCATGGACAGGGCCTGAGAGATGTGAGGGGACAACCAGGAGATGTGATAAGAGATGACATGGAGGTAGCACGCGGGGATATGAGCGAGCATGCAGGAACATGGCATGTGCATAGGGGCAAAGAAGGCAAGAAAGGTTCAGGTGGGTGGTTGGGGGAAGGTGCGAGGAGTTGTGAGGGGTGAGACGGCTAGAGGGCCTGGTCGCCTTTATTGCAACTGGGCTGAAGTCTCAGAGAACTGATGCAGGCCTTCTAACCAGCCTGCTCCAGTACTTGCCTATTTCCATGGTCACCTCCAGGGGCAGCGGAGTCCACTCAATCGTGACCCCACCTTCACGGAAGGGAATTATAGTGGGAGAGCAGGGGACCTTCTGAAGGAAAGGAGCCTGCCAAGTCGAGAAGTTTCCCGAAGAAACCAACCTGCCTCCTCCACGGAAATCTGGTCTTCTGAGTCAGAGGTTGTACATTCGTGCCCCTCTCCAGAACTGAAAACAACTCCAGGTTGATGCTTCCATTTTTGGTTTGTCATTTTGATTGAGGGTCATAGGATGACATAGGATAACCCCTTCATCCCAGGAATATAATATAATAACCTCTTTAAACTGTCAGTCAAAATGTGAACACAGTTCCTGCTGAGATAAGTGGTTCTGGAACTTTTGAAACTCAGCCAAACATTCATATTGACGAAAAGTAACACTCTTATTGGAAGCAAAATATTAACTCGATGGGCGGGATTCTCCCACAACTGGCCGGATGGCCTGACGCCAGTGCTAAGAGCGGCGCGAACCACTCCGCCATCGGGCTGCCTGGAAGTTGCAAAATCCTCCGCACTTCCGGGGGCTAGGCCGGTGCCAGAGTGGTTGGCGCTGCGCCAACCAGCGCCGAAAGGCCGCTGTGGGCCGGCGCGAGTTGGCATATGCGCAGAACCGCCAGCATATTTTCTCTCCACAGATTCTGCCAGACCTGCTGAGTTTTTCCAGTACTTTCTGTTTTTGTTTCAGATTTGCGGCATCCGCAATTTTGCTTTTATTCACATTGGGCTCAACGATAATAACAGCCTTCGGAAATCTAAACAGCAGAGCCTATTGAAATTGCAAAAACTGATGGCTCATAGTTTTTCAATGCTGCATCAGATAGACTGTCCAGGAATGGCATTCCAGCAGCAGGTGTCTGAAATCTACAGACAGTTTTTTTTTTAATTTTAAAGGACTGGGGATTTAAGTCACTTCAGATCATGGCATTTAAACAGACCTTAAATCTGCTCACCACAGGCTCTCCAGAAGCAATTGCACCTCCTGCTTGAAATTGTTTGTGTTTGTGGCCAGCAGTCAAATCCAATGGAGCTGCTGAGTTTGGGTTTCATACCCCACCCCCTTTCCCCTGCCAGCAAAATGGGAATTTTGAGGAGCTTCTGGCTCCCACCCACTGGTTTTAAAGGTCTCCTGAGATATCTCAGTATGGCAAAAAGCCAGGCTATGGATACGTTGAGCGACAGAAGAAAACTCCTGGGTCTATCATTTCTGTTCACGTGTTAGCTCCACCTCAATGCTTTTTCCCCACAAATTCTTGAATATTTTCCAATTCAAAGTTCTTCATTGCCCTTCGAATATGGCGACTAATGCCACATCATTACCTACCTGTGGTAACACAATCGATAATCCTAATAACCCATTGCATGTAAAACAAGTTGTCTTGTTTTGAGGTGAATAGCATGGACAGGGTAGATGGGAATCTCACCAAGCAAATGAGGGAGGAAAAATACTTGAAAAGGTGAAATCTATAGGCCTTTGGAGAAAGAGCAGACGCACGGGACTAATTGAATAGCTTTTTTCAAAGAGAAGCACAGGAATAGTGGGCCAAATGACCTCCTCTTGCGGTGGCAGAGGCAAGTTCAATGGTAACTTCCAAAAGGGAATTGGATAAGCGTGTGAAAAGGAGGGATTTGCAACGCTTTATGGAAAGATTAGAGGGGTAGAGGGACAAACTGAAAGTCCGTTCATGACCTTCAGGCGTCCCAATGATCATCGCAGCCGACGGAATAACTTCACTATTGTAATGTAGGCAATATGGTGGACAACTTGTGCACAGCAAGCTCCCACGAACAGCAACAGTGGGCAGGAGATCCGCGTGCAGCGCACACACCAACCAAGGTGGGCCGAATTGTTTGTTTTCAGTGCTGTAAAATGCCATGCAATTCTACATTGATGATAATCCGACCAGCTCCTTATCAAAGGTCTGAAAATATTTCTGTTGCACAGCTGGAAGAAGGTCGAAAGCAATTCCCTTTGCGCACGACGACGAGATGCAGAGCGAAAATGCAGACTTTCGAAGGCAGACGGAAGATCTGTCTGCACTGATTTGGCCTCCTCTGGCATCGAGGGAATTGTGGGATTGTTTTGTCAGCAAAAACTCTGAAGCTGTGAAAACTGCTAATGGGGTTATTGCTGTCAAAACCTGACTGCACAATCTCTGTGCTCTGTCGATCCAATCACCACCAGCCTGGCTCTCAGTCTCTCTCTCTCTCTCTCTCTCTTGGTGTTGTTTAGATCGAAGAATAATATGCTTGAAATAATTGCTTTAATCAAGAAAGGTTAATTACTCTCTCTGCCTGCAAAACTGTCACGGTGTTAATCGCAACACGAGAGTTCAGATGGGAGCAAAGCTTCGCCGTTGGATCTTAACCCCTTCACTGGCACTGTGAAGTCAGGCTGGAGGAAAGCCTTTTTGCCGCCTGACTCTGACACTCCCCTCTCCCTGCCCAAATTAAATAATTAAGCCTGGGGAATGGTCAAATGGCTGCCAGGTGCTTTTCACAACGTTCCCCCATGCCCACGCCACCCCTCCACCCCCCCCACCCCCACCCCCCCCACCCCCCCACCCCAACCCCACCCCCCCCCACCCGCCCACCCCCACCCCACCCCCACCCCCCCCACCCCCCCACCCCAACCCACCCACCCCCCCACCCCCTCCCCCCCAACCCCACCCACCCCCCCACCCCCCCCCCCCACCCCCTCCCCCCACCCCCCCCCACCACCCCACCCCCACCCCCCCTTCCCCCCCCACAACCCCCACCCCCCCACCCCACCCCCCCACCACCCCACCCCCACCCCCCCTTCCCCCCCACAACCCCCACCCCCCCACCCCCACCCCCCCTTCCCCCCCCCCCCCACCCCACCCCCCCGCCCCCCCCCCACCTCCATGCTCACATCTCGTCATTTTAATTACATAGAACATGGAACATACAATGCAGAATGAAATGAATGAAATGAAAATCGCTTATTGTCACAAGTAGGCTTCAAATGAAGTTACTGTGAAAAGCCCCTAGTCGCCACATTCCTGCGCCTGTTTGGGGAGGCTG
Source organism: Scyliorhinus canicula (assembly GCF_902713615.1). Lineage (NCBI taxonomy): Eukaryota > Metazoa > Chordata > Chondrichthyes > Carcharhiniformes > Scyliorhinidae > Scyliorhinus > Scyliorhinus canicula. Next base: position 17,886,175 of record NC_052148.1, on the reverse strand, counting down.
GTACAGGAATTGAACTGTGCTGCTGGCCTGCCTTGGTCTGCTTTAAAAGCCAGCTCTTTAGCCAGTGTACTAAATCGCCATTCGGCCCATCGATTCTGCACCGACCCACTTAAGCCCTCACTTCCACCCTATCCCCATAACCCAATAACCCCTCCTAACCTATTTGGACACTAAGGGCAATTTATTATGGCCAATCCACCTAACCTGCACATCTTTGGACTGTGAGAGGAAACCGGAAACCCGGAGGAAACCCACGCAGGCACGGGGAGAACGTGGAGATTCCGCACAGACAGTGACACAGCGGGAAATCAAACCTGGGACCCTGAAGCTGTGAAGCCACAGTGCTAACCACTGTGCTACCACGCTGCCTCAGCTCCAGATCCATTCCCTCATTCCCAAAACCCCAACCTGCCCTGCTCTCCTCAGTGTCGGGAACCGTTCCTTACGGCTCCCAGTGACGGCCTGCTGCCGTGCGAAATTCTGCTACCGGCCCCTGTCCATCAGCCTACTCGGTCTGGAGTCCGGCCTAAAGAAGGTAACAGGGCCTGTGAGATAAGAACAGAGGTTGACACTGGGGTCATTCTTGACACTTCCCGCCGACCATGATCTAGCCCTCGTGTGTCCCATTCCGCTTAAAATTAGGGCTTAATTACTTCCAGGTTCTAAACACATCCGAAAATGCTAGGCCAGAGTTGGGGGACGAGGTGGGGGGGATGCCGATAGAAGGTGAAACATGACACTGTCACCAGAAACACATTATAATGGAACCGGCTCCGCCATTGTTGACAGAACCTGGCTTTTGTCTGAGGCTCTATCAAGTTTTTGGAGCCAATATTCCCAACCAGCCCGGAATTGAAGTTTAATTTCCTGGGCGCTGTTCCATTTTCATTGAACAATTCCATTTACTAATTGGAAAAATAATGGGGATGGGGAGAAAGTGGTTTGCCTGTCAACCAGGAATCATCCAATTAGATTAAAATTATCCCTTTCCAATCAAATCTTCCTCTACGTAAGCTCAGAAAATATTAACAGATCACTTACTACATGAAACAATTGCCCCTCGGATATTAGAAGTCTTCTTAAATGCAGTTGAATCAGAATCTTGGGCAGGGACTCCGAGAGCAGCACCATTGGACATGCAGGCAAATTAATTATCCGTTTTTTACAGATATCGAGGGGTAAAGAGAGAGCCTGAGCTAAAAATTTGTCTTAGGTCAAATGTGTCTGGTGTGGCTCACTCACAGTTAACTCTCAGTCAAGAGATTGTAGGTTCAAGTCACACTTCAGAGCCTTGAATGCAAAATGCTAACATAATAATAATCTTCATTAGTGTCACAATTAGGCTTACATTAACACTGCAATGAAGTTACTATGAAAATCCCCCAGTCGCCACACTCCGGCACCTGTTCGGGTACACGGAGGGAGAATTCAGAATGTCCAATTTGCCTAACGAACACGTCTTTCAGGACTTGTGGGAGGAAATTGGAGTATCCGGAGGAAACCCACTCAGACACAAGAACGTGCAGATTCTGCACAAACAGTGACCCAAGCTGGGAATCGAACCCGGGACCCTTGCGCTGTGAAGCAACAGTGCCAACCACTGTGCTACTGTGCCGCCCATTACTGCCATGCCACACAAATTGACTGCTGCATTTTTTAAAATTCATTTAAGCATTTATTGCGCAGCCCTAGTTGCCCCACAGAACGTGGTGGTGAGCTTCTTGAACCGCTGAAGTCCTTTAGGGGTAGGTATACCCACTGTGCTCTTAGGGAGGGAGTTCCAAGATGTTGCCCGAGCGACAGTGAAGGAGCAACGATATATTTTCAAGTGAGGGTGGTGAGCGACTTGGAAGGGAACCTCTAGGTGATGGGGTTCCCAGGTATCTGCTGCTCTTGTCCTTCTAGATGGTAGTGCCAGTGGGTTTGGAAGGCGTTGTCGAAGGAACCTTGGTGAATTACTGCAGTGCATCTTGTAGATGGTACACACGGCTGCCACTGTTCGTCAGTGGTGGAGGATTTGAATGTTTGTGGAAGGGGGAGCAATCAAGCGGGGCTGCTTTGTCCTGGATGGTGTTGGGCTTCTTGAGTTATTGGAGCTGCACTCACCCAGGTAAGTGGAAGGAAATCTGCCATCCTTACCTAGTCTGGCCTCCATGTGACTCCAGAGCAGTACCAGGACTGTTGCCCTTGGGAGGGTAATTGCTCGAGTGGTTGGGGAGGGTTTTAACTAACATGTTTAACATAAGGGGCTGTTTAGCTCACAGGGCTAATCGCTGGCTTTGAAAGCAGACCAAAGCAAGCCAGCAGCGCGGTTCGATTCCCGTAACAGCCTCCCCGAACAGGCGCCGGAATGTGGCGACTAGGGGCTTTTCACAGTAACTTCATTTGAAGCCTACTCGTGACAATAAGCGATTTTCACATGTAAGGATTCAGAGCAGGGGAATCAAAACTGACAGAAAAAGACAGCAAGCAGAATAAGAAAAGTCATAGGCAGAGAGAAATCAAGGGCCAGAATCCGAAAAAGACAGAGTAAAAAATAGTAGGGATGGGACAAGGAACGTTAAAAGGACTAGCCTGTGTACCTGATGCGTGGAGCATTCAAAATAAAATGGATGAATTAGGTGCGCAGACAGGTGTAAAGGCATCGGCCCATCCCTCCCACCCACCTCACAGCAGTCCACCTCAGAGGAGAGCAATGATGATGATGCATCACAGCTGTCACCCCCACCCTCCTCCAGCGCAGAGACACACACACCTCGGTGGGTAATGTTAGTGGTCAGGCTTCTGAGTCACATTCTGGTGAACACCACGCAGTCGTTGATGCATATCCGGTGGAGGCAGGAAGGCCCATGTGAGACAGCAGTCGGAGGACTGCTGGATCCCAGATCCTAGCTGCGTCCCAGGCAGAGGCTGAGCCTCTGGACCAGGATGTCCCAGAGCTGATGGAGACACTAGGGTGAGGCCGTGATATTCAGCGGGAGGTAACAGCGACATTCCAGCAGGCCCATAGCCGATTGGAAGAGTCCCAGAGGCTAAGGGAACAGGAGATGTCACCGGCAATGTGCGGCACAGGTAAGGCTGAAGGATTAGCAACAATCTTCAGTCACAGATGCCAGTCTTCAGACAATTTTCACTCCACATAATATCAAGAAACAGCTGAAAACTCTGGATGCTGCAACATTCTCTGGGCCTTGACTACATTCCAGCAGCTTCTCAGGTACTGAAGCAGTCCATATGCCAAATGGAGCAGGACCTGGGAAATGTCCAGGCTTGTGCTGAAAAGTAGCAAATGACATTCGCGCCACACAAATGCCAGGCAATGACCATCTCCAACAAAAGAGAATCTAACTATCGCCCTTGACATTCAATGGCATTGCCATGACTGAATCCCCCACTATCATCATCCTGGGTGTTACCATTGACCAGACACTGAACTAGACCAGCCATATAAATACTGTGGCTACAAGAGCAGGTCAGAGGTTGGGAATCCTGCAGGGAGTAACTCAGCTCCTGACACCTCAAATCCTGTCCAAGGCACAAGTTAGGAGTGTGATGGAATAATGTCCACGTGTCAGGATGAGTGCAATTCCAACAACACTCAAGAAGTTGGACACCATCAAGGGCAAAGCAGCCCACTTGATTGGCACCCCATCCACGAATATTCAATCCCTCCACCACCTGCACATAGTGGCAGCCGTGTGTACCATCCACAAGATGTACTGCACAAACTCACCAAGGTTCCTGAGACAGTCCCTTCCAAGCACATAGCCACTACCATTCAAACAGAAAAGGGCAGCAGATAATTAGGAACATTCTTTATTCATAAAAATTTGAAAAAAACAATGCAAAACATATCAAATTGTATTAAACTGTAAAGGGCATTGATGTCCAGATTTTCTCCAGAGGTCAAGGGCGAGATTCAGCCACCGGCACTGTGCTGGGCGCAACATCTCACAAAATCCCCAAATCAGGGTGCGTGCCGGACGTGGCTCGATCTGGATGCACACTCTCTGTGAGTGATCTAGCCAGTAGGCTCATTTAAATACCCAGACACTGTATTCACCTGGCGCCCGGGAGTCAATGGCCAGGCCTGCTCGACCTCAACCGGGCAACTTTCAGCACTGGTTTCACAAACATAGACCATGTGAGATGGCAACTTTGGAGGTGTCGCAGGCCATCAGAGCCAACCAGGTGGTCGGGGACAGGATAGGGTAGTACCCGGCACTTTGGAACTGCCACTCTGAAGCCATGGCAGTTTCACCCGGGCACCCTGGTAGTGCCAGGGATACTGCCAGGGTGCCAGGCTGGAAGTTTCAGGTGCTGGGGCCTGGGAAGAGCCTTGCCCATGAAAGGGGGAGTAAGGGGTGGTTTGAGGGGCCAATAAAGGTTGGGGAGCTTAAGGGTGACCTGAAAGTGGGTGGGGGAACTCAAAGTAGAGTTCGGGGCAACTATTCAAAATGGTGCCAAACTCTGCGCGATTCACAGAATAATGCAGTGCGGAAGAGGCCCTTCGGCCCATTGAGTTTGCACCGACGCATGAAAGGCCCTGACCTGCCTACCTAATCCCATTTACCAGCACTTGGCCCATAGCCTTGAATGTTATGACGTGCCAAGTGCTCATCCAGGTACATTTTAAAGGATGTGAGGCAACCCGCCTCTACCACCTTCCCAGGCAGTGCATTCCAGACTGTCACCACCTTCTGAGTAAAAATCTTTTTCCTCAAATCCCCCCTAAACCTCCTGCCCCTCATCTTGAACTTGTGTCCCCTGACCCTTGAAGTAATGGAACAGCTGCTTCCTATCCACCCTGTCCATGCCCCTCAAAATTGTACACCCAGATCAGGTCACCTCTCAGTCTTCTTTGTTCCAGCGAAAACAACCCAATGCCTATCCAACCTCACTTCATAACTTAAATGTTCTATCCCAGGCAACAACCTGGTGAATCACCTCTGCATCCCCTCTAGTAATCCGGTCCTGATGATGAGTTCAGGAAATCTGCTGAAGTGCGGCCTTGACAGGGAGAAATTCCTGGTTGCCCAAAAAAAGGCAAAGTGCCGTTGAAAAGCAGGATCAATCTCGGTGCTGCAGCTGCCGAAAATACGCACCAAACGGCTTGAAACCATAGAAAATAGTCGGTTCTAACATGCCAGAAGATGCACTCTGAGGTGCTTCAGTTCAGTAATAGAAACATAGAAAGGTAGAAAAAATAGGAGCACGAGGAGGCCATTCAGCCCTTCATGCCCACTTCACCATTCATTATGACCATGACTGATCATCCAACTCAATAACCTAATCCCGTTTTCCCCATATCCTTTGATCCCCTTCACTCTAAGTGCGGTATCTAACTGCTTCTTGAAACCTTTTGTTTGGCCTCAACTATGTCCTGTAGTAACGAATTCCAGAGGCTCACCGCTCTGTGGGTGAAGAAATATTTCCTTATTTCTGTCCTAAATGGTTTACCCCGTAACCTCAGACTGTGACCCCTGGTTCTGGACACACCCACTATCGGGAACATCCTTCCTGCATCTACCCTGCCAAGTCCTGTTAGAATTTTATAGGTTTCTGTGCGATCCCCCTGATCCTTCTGAACTCCAATGAATACAATCCTACCTGATTCAATCTCTCCTTGTACGTCAATACTGCCATCCCAGGAATCAGTCTGGTAAACCTTCGCTGCACTCCCTCTGTAGCTAGAACATCCTTCCTCAGATAAGGAGACCAAAACTACACACAATATTTCAGGTGAGGCCTCATCAAGGCCCTGCATAATTGTAGCAAGACATCCCTGCTGCTGTACTCGAATCCTTTCGCAATGATAGCCAGAGTACAATTTGCCTTCTTCACCGCCTGCTGCACCTGCCTGCTGACCTTCAGTGACTGGTGTACGAGGACACCCAGGTCTCGTTGCATGTTCCCTCTTCTAATTTATGGCCATTCAGATAATAATCTGCCTACTTGTTTTTGTCCACGAAAGTGGGTAACTTCGCATTTATCCAAATTCTACTACACCTGCCATTCATTTGCCCACTCACTTAACTTGTCCAAATCACAATGAAGGATCTCTACATCCTCCTCACAGCTCACCCTCCCACCCAACTTGGTGTCATCTGCAAATTTGGAGATATATGACATTTTGTTCCCTCATCTCAATCATTAATATAATTTATGAATAGCTGGTGTCCCAGCACCAATCCCTGCCTAGTCATTAGACATTGCCCGCCAATTTGAAAAAGGCCCGTTAATTCGTACTCTTTGCTTCTTGTCTGCCAACCAGGTTTCTATCCATCTCAATCGCATGCACTTTAATTTTTCACACTAATCTTTTATGCGGGTCTTCTGAAAGTCCAAATACACCACATCCACTGGCTCCCCTTCATCAATTCTACTAGTTACATCCTCGAAGAATTCCAGTAGATTTGTCGAGCATAATTTCACCTTCATAAATCAATTCTGACTCTGTCCGACCCACCGACTGTTTACTCAGTGCTCTGCTATAAAATCTTTGATAATGGATTCTGGAATTTTCCCCACCACTGACGTCAGGCTTGCTGGTCTATAACTCCCTGATTTCTCTCAACCTCCCATTTTAGCCATCCTCCAATCAGCAGGAACTGTCCCAGAGTCTATAGAATCCTGAAATATGGGGCGGGATTCTCTCAGCCCGGGGCCGGGCCGGAGAATCCACGCGAATTGCGCCACGCCGCCCCGATGCCAGCACGCGATTCTCCGCCAAGCGGTTGGCGCGGCGCAGTTCGGGGGTCACTCTACGCGGCCGGCCCACCGATTCTCGGCCTATGATAAAAACACCTAGTCCCACCAGCACCGTCCACACCTGCTCTCAGCTGACGGGAACTCGGCGTGGAAGAGTCGGGGGGCGGCAAGTTGGGGGGGCGAGGGGGAGGGGGGGTGTGGGTTCGACTCTCTCTGGCTGGCGGCCTCCTTTCTTCCATGCCAGCTCCTATAGTCCTGCGCCATGTTGCATCGAGGCTGTCGCGTTGAACGAAGGCACTGCGCATGCGCACGTTAGCGTCGATGCCACAGCGCATGCAGGGATCCCGCGGTGCCAGTTCATGCCAGGATCAGCAGCTGGAGCAGCGTGAACCGCTCCAGTGCCGTGCTGGCCCCCTGTCGGGGCCTGAATTGCTGATCCTGAGGCCGTGTTGACGCCGTTGAGAAATGCGACTGTGGTGAACCACTGTGCACACTGGTATTAGGGGATGCAAGATAGGACTTGCACTACAGGTTCGCCAGTGGACCCTGCCAGCTAGCTCCGCCCACAAGGAGCCGTATAAATATGCGTGTCCTCCTCTGATCTGCCATTTCGCCAGCTGCAGTAGGAGGCCACGCATCTGACTGTAATAAAGCCACAGTTGTACCAATCTGAGTCTTTCGTGCAATTGATCGTGCATCAGCGACGGCGTTTCCGAAGGCGTCAATACTTAGCCTCAGGATCACAGAATCCCGTGCATGACCACCAATGCATCCATTATTTCTAGATCCACTTCCTTCAGTGCCCTTGGATGTAGATTATCAGATCTTGGGGATTTATCAGCCTTCAATCCCATCAATTTCTCCAACACCTTCTGTAGCAGTCTGCCATGAGGGATCTTGTCAAAGGCCTTACTGAAGTCCATGAAGACAACATCCACTGCTCTACCTTCATCAATCTTCTTTGTCATTTCCTCAAAAAACTTGATCACGTTCGTGAGATACGACCTCCCCTTCACAAAACCATGCTGCCTCTCACTAATATCACAAGCTTCCAAATGGGAGTAAATCCTGTCTCGAAGAATCCTCCCCAATAATTTCACTATCACTGACGTAAAGCTGAACTGCCTGTAGTTTCCTGGATTACTCTTGCTACCCTTCTTAAACAAAGGAACAACATTAGTTATTCCCCAGTCCTCTGGGACCTCACCTGTAGCCAGGGGGGCTGATTTAGCTCACCAGGCTAAATCGCTGGCTTTTAAAGCAGACCAAGCAGGCCAGCAGCACGGTTCGATTCCCGTATCAGCCTCCCCGGACAGGCGCTGGAATGTGGCGACTCGGGGCTTTTCACAGTAACTTCATTGAAGCCTACTTGTGACAATAAGCGATTTTCATTTCATTTCATTTTCATTTGTGACTTTGTCAAATTTTGTTTGATGTGGCTACTGTGAAGCACCTGAGGTGCTTTACTATATTAAAGGCACTATGTAAATGCAATTTACTGTTGTTGGTACACTAAATTCCTGTTTCTACTACCTCTGTGCATTTCATGGCCTGCACGGTTAGACGTGCTTTCATTTTTAGTGAACATTTAAATAAAAATTTGTTGTAACAGATTTCAAGGGCGCGAGATCCATGGAGTGGTGATGCAGCACAATAAATCATTGAATTAAAATCCACTCCCAGAGTTCACAACGAGGAGCTCTACGTCGTGGTTCAGGATAGGCAACAGAAGCAGGTGATTGGCGGTTCAAGGCTGACTCCAGGAATTTCAGGTCATAATCCAAGCTGACTTTTCAGAACAGGACTGAGGGAGTGCTTCACTATCAGAGATGCTGTCATTAAAATGAGTCATTACCCCAAGGCTCTCTTCGACCGAAAGAAATCCTATTAAGTGTTTTGAAGAAGAGCAGAGGAGACCACCCAAGTTCCCAGATCAACATTTAACTCTCCCCTGACATGACTAAAATTAGATCATCTAGTCGTTATCCCAGTTTTGGTTGTGGAATCTTCCTATGCACACATTGACTGCCATACTTTCCATATTAAACAGTGAATACAGTCTCAAAGTACCTTTTTAAAATTCCTTCATTAGATGTGGGCGTTGCTGACAAGGGCAGTATTTATTATTGCCCATCCCTAATTGCCCCTAGGGAAAGTGGCGGTGAGCCGCCTTCTTCGACCATTGCGGACCATACGGTGTAGGTACACCCACAGTACTGTTAGGGAGGGTGCTCCAGAGTTTCGACCCAGTGATCTCATTGGCTCTAAAGTGCGCCGGGTAGTCCTCAGATTGCGCACGGCGCTACCCGAATGCAAGTGCCTCCTTTCCCCCTCCCACTGCGGCCGTGTGCGCGCCCGTGTGAGGCGACATGAAGGGGTTAACGGCTGCTTACGCCCCGTGAGCTGAGCAGCGTCTCCGCTCAGCTGAAGCGATAATTCATACGAAGAAAGCGAGAGCGACAAATGACAAAAAAAAAACACAAACAACACAAGGCATGTGCAAATTATCACTTAGCAGTCGGGCGTGAAATATTCTGGAATTAATTTGAAAGACGTCCTGAGATCTCAGGGACTATCCATTGTTGAGGAGGGGGGAGGGAGGGGGGGGGAATTTAATGAAAAGGTTCAGAACAAAGAGCCATCCCTACGCAAGCTGTTGGCAGAATGCTGCCGTGCTTACCGAGCTGACATGTTGCGCGGCCTTCAGAACACATGAAATGAGAGCTGTTGTCGGCTGCCCGGCCCTTTGGGCCTGCTCCACCATTCAACGTGACTGAACATACTTTTACATCGACTCCACTTCCTTGCCGTAGCCTCATTGAATACACTCATCGACCGAGCGCAACTCTCTGAGGCAAACAATTTCAAAAGTTCACACACCCTTCGAAGTGAAAAAGATTCTCCGCGTCCCAGTCTTGAATGATTGAACCCTTTATTCCCAGCCTCTTGTGCCCGTGTTCAGGATTCCCCCGCCAGGGGAAACAGCCTCCCTGCGTCAATCCTGTCACGCTCCTCTCGAATCTGGCATGTTCCAACGAGGTCGCCTCTCGTTCTTCAAAACTTCAGAGAGTATCAGAGCCATTCTTCTCAATCTCTCTCGGGAGGGCAGCCTTCACAGTCTCAGCAAGCATTTTCAATAAAATCTTTCGCAGGATGTGGATGTCACTGGATATTTTATTCCCCCACACCGAACTTCCCCTTGAGAAGCTGCCGACGAGCGGCCTCCCTGAACCACTGCAGTCCATGTGGCGTGGCTACACCTGCAGTGCTGTTAACGAGGCAGTGACTGGATTCTGAACCCGCAACAGCGAAGGAAAGGTGATCTATTTCCAAGTCAGAATGGTGAGTGACTTGGAGCGGAACCTGTGGGTGGCGGTGTTCCCGGATATCTGCTGCTCTTGTCCTTCTTATCATAGTATCATAGAATTTACAGTGCAGAAGGAGGCCATTCAGCCCATCGAGTCTGCACAGGCCCTTGGAAAGAGCACCCCACCCAAGATCACACCTCCACCCTATCCCCGTAACCCAGTAACCCCACCCAAACCTTTTGGACACTAAGGACAATTTAGCACCACCTAACCTACACATCTTTGGACAGTGGGAAGAAACCGGAGCACCCGGAGGAAACCCACGCAGACACGAGGAGAACATGCAGACTCCGCACAGGCAGTGACCCAAGCCGGGAATCGAACCTGATACCCTGGTGCTGTGAAGCAACTGTGCTAACCACTGTGCTACCGTGCTGCCCTTCTCGGTGGTACAGGTCACGGGTTTGGTAGGTGCTGTTGAAGGAGTCTTAGTGAGTTGCTGTAAATGGTACACACGGCTGTCAGTGGTGGAGGGAGTGAATGTTGAAGGTGGTGGACTGGGTGCCATCAGGCGGGCTGCTTTGTCCTGGATGGACTTGAGCTTCTTGAGTGTTGTTGAAGTTGCTCTCATCCAGGCAAATGGAGAGTATCGCACTCCCGACATGTGCCTTGGATATGGCTTTGGGGAGTAGGGGGTTTCAGGATACCATGCTTTAGAAGACATAATTTATTTCTTGTCAAGAGTATTAAAGACACAAGTAATGGATATTACTTGACGGTTGGAGGATCAAATCACTGGCCTGTGCATCTCTGAGCTGTCTCACCAACTCAGTGTTTTCACAACTAGTTACCTTATTGCCTCACTGGAATTCTCAGAGATTCCCATCAAACAATAACTAAAATAATAAGAGAGATACCCTGAAGTGCAATTGTTACAACGTGCTCACTCCCATTAGGGGTGGGTTTGCTGTCCAGCATTCTGTTAACTATATATATGTACCGTACACATCACCAGCCAGACCCAATTCCCTGGCCATAATTTTATGCTCCCCACACCGCCCCTGATGAGATGGGGGGGAAGGGGCATAAAATAGCATAAAATCCCGTCAGGGATCCCGCCCACCCGGGATCCCGCCCACCCCGACTTGAAAATAGCATAAAATCCCGTCAGGGATCCCGCCCACCCCAATTTGATTGCGATTTCATGGTGGGTCAGACTGAGCCTCAGAGGGAGAGACCACCCATGCCCCAATTAGGGTCACTAAAGTAGCCACTTACGGGCCATAAAGGATCATGATCGGTGCAGGCTGGGAGGGCCGAAGGGCCTGTTCCTGTGCTGTAATTTTCTTTGTTCTTTGTTCTTGTCCTTTTCCCACCCAGCCTACGTTTTGAGGCTGGTGCTCACCCGATGACAGAAGTCCTCACCTTCGGGCAGGAAGGTGGCGGGGAACATTGGGCACAGCAATCGGAAGGCCTCTTCAGACTGTGGGCACACTCACTCCAGCGACTGGAGAGCTCCGCCACTGTCCTGCTCGCCTACCCGCAACAGCGAAATCGACCCCCTCACGACCCCTGAGAACATCGCCTACCATCCTCTCCCTGCGATTCGTGGTACTTACCAGAACTGCAGTGTTGGAACTTAGCCGAAGGCATGGTACTGCAGTACCTCTTCCAACCACTACGGTGCTGTGCTTGGATGAGCTTGAGGTTGGACTTGCACCCAAGTGCAGACGGAACTCTGCCACTCAACACTCACGTGAGTGTAAATATGGAACTCATTACCACAATGGAATAGTTGTTGAGGTCAATAGCGTTAATACCTTTAAGAAACAGATAGATAAGCACCTTTGCTGTTCGTAGTATATATAAATGATTTGGAGGAAAACGGTAACACAGTGATTAGGTCACACTTGGAGTAGTGTTCAATTCTGGTCACCACATTATCAGAAGGATGTGGAGGCTTTAGAGAGGGTGCAGAAGAGATTTACCACAATGTTTCCTGGTATGGAGGGCATTAGCTATGAGGAGAGGATGAATAAACTTGGTTTGTTCTCACTGGAATGAAGGAGGTTGAGGGGCGACCTGATAGAGATCTACAAAATTATGAGGGGCATAGACAGAGTGGATAGTCAGAGACTTTTTTCTCAGGGTAGAGGGGTCAATTACTAGAAGGCACAGGTTTAAGGTGCGAGGGGCAAGGTTTAGAGGAGATGTACGAGGCAAGTTTTTTTACACAGAGGGTAGTGGGTGACTGGAACTTGCTGCCGGAGGAGGTGGTAGAAGCAGGGACGATAGTGACGTTTAAGGAGCATCTTGACAAATACAAGAATAGGATGGGAATAGAGGGATACGGACCCCAGAAGTATAGAAGATTTTAGTTTAGACGGGCAGCATGGTCAGCGCAGGCTTGGAGGGCCGAAGGGCCTCTTCCTGTGCTGTACATTTCTTTGTTCTTTGTTCTTTGAAAGAAAGGATATGTAGATTGAGTGAGAAAGTAGGGTGGCAGGATGTGAAATACTGTAATTCAGGCTGATTGGCCTGTTACTGTGTTTTAAATCATTGAATCATAGCATGGTGCTGGTACAGAAGGAAATTAAATGAAAAATGAAAATCGATTATTGTCACAAGTAGGCTTCAAATGAAGTTACTGTGGGAAGCCCCTAGTCGCCACATTCTGGTGCCTGTTCGGGGAGGCTGGTGCGGGAATTGAACCGTGCTGCTAGCCTGCCTTGGTCTGCTTGCAAAGCCAGCGATTTAGCCCTGTGCTAAACAGCCCCTCCATGTCAGAACTCTGAAGGACAAATTCCCTTGATCCATTCTTCTGCCTTCTCCCATAGTCCTGCAGATTGTTCCTTTTCAGATAACAATCCAATTTCCTCTTAAATGATTTAATTGACTCCACCTCCACCACACCCTCAAACAGTGTATGCCAGATCCTCACCACTCACTGCATAAAGATCTTCTCCTTCCTTATATCACCATTGCTTTTTTTGACAATTGCTAAAAGTCTGTGCCCTTTGGTTCTCACTGCACTCACCAATGTCTCTCTATCCACTCTGTCCAGACCCCTCATAGTTCTGAACACTTCTCTTTTTTAAAATAAATTTAGAGTACCCAATTCAATTTTCTAATTAAGGGACAATTTAGCGTGGCCAATCCACCTGCCCTGCACATCTTTGGGTTGTGGGGGCAAAATCCACACAAGCACGGAGAGAATGTGCAAACTCCTCATGGACCGTGACCTAGAGCTGGGATTGAACCTGGGACCTCGGCGCCGCGAGGCAGCAGGGCTAACCCACTGCGCCACCGTGCTGCCCCAGGTTCTGAACACCTCTAACAAATCTACTCTCAACCTCTCTTTCGGCAAATAAAACAATCCCAACTTCGCCAATCCGTCTGTAAAGCTGGGGCTAGATTCTCCACCCCCCCCCCCCCCCCCCCCCCCCCCGGACACCGAAATCGCGTTCGGCAACAGGGCGGAGAATCCGTTTCGGTGCCGAAATTGGGAGCGGCGCTGGTTTGTAAATTCTCCGCCCCCCCCGAAAATTAGCATACTCGTGGAGTACGCCACGGCGAGTATCCACCGCCTCAGACCATTGCCTGAGGCCCGTTCCGTGATGCTCCTGTTGCCGACCGGCCGAATTCCCGACGGCGTGGGGATCTCACGGTGCCAGCCGTACGGGAACCTCACAAGGTGGCTGCGGACTCAGTCCGGAGTTGCCACTGTCTGGGGAGAGGGCCGATCGGAGGGCAGAGGGGGCTTCATTTGGGACTGGGGGCAATGTGCGCGGGGGTCTGGGGCACGCAAGCAGCCGATGCGGGGCACTACCTTGCCCGTCCAGGTCCGCGGGCTGAGTCCACCATGGAACAAGGCGTGGCCACTGCAGGCACCCTGGTAGGGGAATCCCTGCTCGACCCCAGCGAAACAGGGAATCTGTGACCATTTGACGCCAGTTGTCCTGGCATAAAAGACCACAGTTTTACCAACGGCGTGGGGACTTAGTCCCAAAAACAGAGAATCCAGCTGTAGTTCCTTGTCCTGGAAACATTCTCATGAATCTTTTTTGCACTCTCTGCAATGCCTTCAAAATCTTCTTGAATTGTGTCAAATTGTGGTGCCCAGAATTGGACGCTGAGGCCAAATCAGTGTTCTTTACAGGTTTAACTTCCTTGGCTTTTGTACTGTATGGGGCTGATTTAGCTCAGGGCTAACGAGCTGGCTTTTAAAGCAGACCAAGGCAGGCCAGCAGCACGGTTCAATTCCCCTACCAGCCTCCCTGAACAGGCGCCGGAATGTGGCGACTAGGGGCTTTGTCCTGCCACCTTCGATGATTTATATGCATAGGACCCTCCGTTCCTGCACCCCCCCCCCCCCCCCCCCCTCCCTCTCTCCCTTAGAATTGTGCTCTTTATTTTATGTTGTGTCTCTGCATCCTTCCTACAATATGAATCACTTCACATTTCTCTGCATTGAACTTCATCTGCCACTTGTCCAGCAATGTGTCTATGCCCTTTTGGAGTTCTATGCTCTCTCCTCATAGTTCACAATACTTCAAGTTTCATATCTTGCACAAATTTGGAAATTGTGCCCTGTACACCAAGTTCTGGGCCATTAATATATCGGGAAGGGCAAGGATTACAACACAAAACCCTGGAGAGGTCCACCACAAAACCTCCTCTAGTCCGAAAAACAACCGTTCACCGTAACTCTCAGTTTCCTGTCATATCGTCAATTTCATATTCATGTTGCTATTCTCCCTTTTATTCCATGCGCACTAATGTTGCTCACAGTGCTGCTGTGCAACACTTTACCAAATAACATTTGCACGTCCATGTAGACTATGTCAACAACATTACCCTCATCACACTTTTCTGTTACCTCATAACAATATCAAACAAGTTAGTGAACCACAGTTTGTGTTTAACAAATCCATGATGATTTCCCTTAATTATCTCATATTTTCCCAAGTGACTATTAATTTTGCCTCAAGTTATTATTTCTAAATCTTCCCCACTGCTGAATCCAAATTGGTTCGCCTGTAATTGTTGGGCTTATCTTCACCCACTCTTTTTTGATCAATATTTGCAATTCTCCAGTCTTCAGGCACCTCCCTTGAGTCTAAAGAGAATTTGAAAATTATTAATTGACCTCCTTCTTTTACCACCATTTTATTATTTCTATCCTGACAGAATACTTTGTTATTCGCTTTTCTGTTAGCTGCCAGTATCTTTTCATACTCCGTCTTTTTTTTCTTATTTTCTTCTTAAATTCTCCTCTGAAACTTCCGTATTCAGCCTGGTTCACAAGTGTATTAGCCACCAGACTTCTATCAGAAGCACACTTTCTTGCTTGATCTTCATCTCTATTCCTTCATAAGAACATAAGATCTTAAGAACTAGGAGCAGGAGTAGACCAGCTGGCCCCTCGGGCCTGCTCCGCCATTCACTTAGATCATTGCTGATCTTTTGTGGATTCAGCTCCACTTTCCGGCCCGAACACCATAACCCTTAATCCCTTTATTCTTCAAACTATCTATCTTTACCTTAAAAACATTTATTGAAGGAGCCTCAACTGCTTCACTGGGCAAGGAATTCCATAGATTCACAACCCTTTGGGTGAAGAAGTTCCTCCTAAACTCAGTCCTAAATCTACTTCCCCTTATTTTGAGGCTATGTCCCCTAGTTCTGCTTTCACCTGCCAGTGGAAACAAGCTGCCCGCATCTATCCTATCTATTCCCTTCATAATTTTATATGTTTTTATAAGATCCCCCCTCATCCTTCTAAATTCCAACGAGTACAGTCCCATTCTACTCACCCTCTCCTCATAATCCAACCCCTTCAGCTCTGGGATTAACCTAGTGAATCTCCTCTGCACACCCTTCAGTGCCAGTACGTCCTTTCTCAAGTAAGGAGACCAAAACTGAACACAATACTCCAGGTGTGGCCGCACTAACACCTTATACAATTGCAGCATAACCTCCCTAGTCTTAAACTCCATCCCTCTAGCAATGAAGGACAAAATTCCATTCCCCTTCTTAATCACCTGTTGCACCTGTAAACCAACTTTTTGCAACTTATGCACGACACACCCAGGTCTCTCTGCACATCAGCATGTTTTAATATTTTATCATTTAATAATAATCCCTTTTGCTGTTATTCCTACCAAAATGGATAACCTCACATTTGTCAACATTGTATTCCATCTACCAGACCCTAGCCCATTCACTTAACCGATCCAAATCCCTCTGCAGACTTCCAGTATCCTCTGCACTTTTTGCTTTATCTTAGTGTCGTCTGCAAACTTGGACACATTGCACTTGGTCCCCAACTCCAAATCATCTATGTAAATTGTGAACAATTGTGGGCCCAACACGGATCCCTGAGGGACACCACTAGCTACTGATTGCCAACCAAAGAAACACCCATTAATCCCCATTCTTTGCTTTCTATTAATTAACCAATCCTCTATCCATGCTACTACTTTACCCTTAATGCCATGCATCTTTATCTTATGCAGCAACCTTTTGTGTGGCACCTTGTCAAAGGCTTTCTGGAAATCCAGATATACCACATCCTTTGGTTCCCCATTATCTACCGCTCTGATAATGTCCTCATAAAATTCCGCTAAATTAGTTCAGCATGACCTGCCCTTTATGAACCCATGCTGCGTCTGCCCAATGGGACAATTTCCATCCAGATGCCTCGCAATTTCTTCTTTGATGATAGATTTCAACATCTTCCCTACCACCGAAGTTAAGCTCACTGGCCTATAATTACCCACTTTCTGCCTACCTCCTTTTTTAAACAGTGGTGTCATGTTTGCTAATTTCCAATCCGCCGGGACCACCCCAGAGTCTAGTGAATTTTGGTAAATTATCACTAGTGCATCTGCAATTTCTCTAGCCATCTCTTTTAGCACTCTGGGATGCATTCCATCAGGGCCAGGAGACTTGTCTACCTTTAGCCCCATTATGTTGCCCATCACTACTGCCCTAGTGATAACAATCATCTCAAGGTCCTCACCTGTAATAGCCTCATTTCTCTCAGTCACTGGCATGTTATTTGTGTCTTCCACTGTGAAGACCGACCCAAAAACCCTGTTCAGTTCCTCAGCTATTTCCTCATCTCCCATTATTAAATCTCCCTTCTCATCCTCTAAAGGACCAATATTTACCTTAGCCACTCTTTATTGTTTTATATATTTGTAGAAACGTTTACTATCTGTTTTTATTTTCTGAACAAGTTTACTCTCAGAATCTATCTTTCTCTTCTTTATAGCTTTTTTAGTAGCTTTCTGTTGCCCCCTAAAGATTTCCCAGTCCTCTAGTCTCCCTCTTTCATAATCTAGGGCGCTCTGGATTGTTTGCCCTCCCTTCCCCCATTTGTGGGAATATACCTTGACTGTGCCCATAGGTTCTTCTTTTAAGGTTCTGTTTGTTCAGTTACAGTTTTTCTGCCAAGTCTTGATTCCAATTTACTTGGGTTTTTACCCCATTGAAATTGGCTTCCCCCCCCCCCCCCCCCCCCCGTTAATGAACCTTATCCTGTTTTTTTCCTTGCCCTTCTCCATGGCCAACCTAAAGCTTATGACGGTCCCCTAAATGTCCCCCTTCTAACACTTGATCCAATTGGTCCAACTCATTCCCAAGAACCAGCTCTAGCAGTGCTGCCTTTCTCATTGCATTAGAAACATGTTGCAGTAGAACACGCAGTTCAGGAACTCTTGCCCCTCTCTGCCCTTTACACTGCTACTATCCCAGTCTATATTCGAATAATGAATGACCACCATTGCAATTACTCTATAATTCTTGTACTTCTCTGTAATTGCTTTGCAAATTTGTCCCTCGTATTTTTCCCATTAATTGGTGGCCTACACACTACATCAAGCGATATATTGGCATTTTATTTGTTTCTTAGCTCTAGCCAAATTGATTCTGTCCTTGACCCCTCTGGGAGACATCTTCTCGCCAGCACGGCAATGCTCTCGTTAATCAATACCGCCACGCCTCCCCCTTCCCTATCTTTCCTGCACAACTTGAATCCAGGAATATTTAATACCCGGTCTTATCCTCCTTTGAGCCAGGTCACTGTTATTGCCACAGCTCAGTTCCTTCACGCTGATACGATTCTCGGTTCCCGCTGCAGTGAATAGAGATTTGGCTGTGTGCCAAATTCTCTGTCCTCACTGGCAGCAGTAGCGAGTCGGACTCGCAACAGAGAGTCCAGCCCCATATTTCCTGTGTCACTATATATATATATCTGTAATTCACCAATCTTATTTGCCACACTCTGTGCATTCACAGACTTGCACTCTAACATAGAACAGTACAGCACAGAACAGGCCCTTCGGCCCTCAGTGTTGTGCCGAGTAATGATCACCCTACTCAAACCCACGTATCCACCCTATACCCGTAACCCAACAACACCCCCCTTAACCTTACTTTTATTAGGACACTACAGGCAATTTAGCATGGCCAATCCACCTAACCCGCACATCTTTGGACTGTGGGAGGAAACCGGAGCACCCGGAGGAAACCCACGCACACAGGGGGAGGACGTGCAGACTTCACACAGACAGTGACCCAGCCGGGAATCGAACCTGGGACCCTGGAGCTGTGAAGCATTTATGCTAACCACCATGCTACCCTGCTGCCCTAAATAACCCTACATGAGACTTTATTACCTTACCTTTTGAACTGAACCCACGTAATACCTCACTTTTTTCTATTCCAGCACTTTCTGTGACTCCCAATATTCTGTGCACCTTGGTATTCCTCTGTAGTATTATCTCCTGGCCCCAGACCCCTGCCAATTTAGTTTAAACCCTTCCCAATAGCACTAGCAAATTGCCCCACATGGAAATTGAAATGAAATGAAAATGAAAATCGCTTATTGCATAAGTAGGCTTCAATGAAGTTACTGTGAAAAGCCCCAAGTTGCCACATTCCAGCACCTATCAGGGGAGGCTGGTACAGGAATCGAACCGTGCTGCTGGCCTGCTTTAAAAGCCAGCAATTTAGCCCAGTGAGCTAAAGGTCCCAGCTCTATTTGGCCGCAGCCTGTCCGGCCTGTACAGGTCACATCCCCCCTCGGACCGATTCCAATGTCCCAAGAATTTAATGCCCTCTGCCATGTGCATCTCTCCAGCTACACGTTCATCTACTCTGCCCTCCCAATCCTATGCAATTGGTCCTGGGAATAATCTGAAAATTACTACTTCTGAGGTCCTGCCTGCTAATTTTCTCCCTAATTCCCTAAATTCTGCAGGACTACATGACAACATCCCTCTTTCTCTCCATGTTGTTGGTACTAATGTGGACCATAACCACTGGGCAGTTAATTCATTCCCCTCAGGTCCTCTGTTCAGTAACATCATTTTTACTGGCACCGGGGTGGTAAAATATTGGATTAACACTTGTGGCCGCAGAATCTCCTGTCAATATTGCTCTTTAAGACTTCCTGGTCCTCCTCAGTACAGCTGAGCCAACGGTGGGGCTATGAGCTTTGGTCAGATTGCCCTGCCCAGAGAAACCATCGCTCTCGTCAGCATTCAGAGCTGAGCACTGGTTGGAGAGTGAGGTGCACTCAGTAGACTCCTGCCTGTTTCTTCTTGACTGCCCGGTGGTCACCCAATTTTTCTCTCTCTCTCCCTGAAATACTCTGTGGGCTGACTGCATCTATTAACATGCTATCCACAACGCTCTCACCCTTGTGGATGTGCTCTACTGATGCCAGAGCCCAGGCTGCAGCAGCTGATGATACTTGCTGCACATATAGTTGTCCAGGAGAAGGGAAATGTCCGGCATAACCACAGGCACCGTGCACTCCAGGGGTCAGAACTGTCCTGTCATTCCTCTACGTATAACCTGAATTCCCTCCGAACCCTTGGGCTGGAGGTAATGGGGAGAAGAAAATAGCCAGAGGTATATATTGCATGTTGTGTTACAAAGGGCAGCACGGTAGCACAGTGGTTAGCACAATTGCTTCACAGCTCCAGGGTCCCAGGTTCGATTCCCGGCTTGGGTCACTGTCTGTGCGGAGTCTGCACGTTCCCCCCGTGTCTGCGTGGGTTTCCTCCGGGTGCTCCAGTTTCCTCCCACGGTACAAAGATGTGCAGGTTAGGTGGATTGGCCAGGATCAATTGTCCCTTAGTGTCCACAAGGTGGATTGGCCGTGATAAACTGCCCTTAGTGTCCAAAAAGGTGGGGTGGGGTTACTGGGTCATGGGGATACGTGAATAGGGTGGGGGTGTGGGCTTGGGTAGGGTGCTCTTTCCAAGGGCTGGTGCAGACTCGATGGGCCGAATGGCCTCCTTCTGCACTGTAAATTCTATGATTCTATGAAAGCACTTTTGTGTGGATGAGAGTGAAGGCTTGAAACTTGGAGGCAATGTAGAGTACATTACCACACAATTAAGTAATGTGGCAGATGAATTTCGGTGCCATTGCGATGCTAGGTACGTAAGCCACACATCCCGATTACTGACAGACCATATCAGTCCCTTTGGCTGGTCCTTTCACACTCTCTCGCTGTTAATGGTAACGTTGCTTTTGCCTGCAGGGGATAGGTTCCTATATAACAAAATATGTAGCTTCCAGCAAACATAAGCGAGCCACATTGCGAACCTGACTGATGATTGTACATTGGTTGTTAGTGTAATTCTGAGCGCACTCGGGATTGTTCAGCAAGTACTGTCCACTCACGGAAACGCATCCAACATTAAGTTCTGAGCTTTGTAAGCAGAGGGCTGGGTACAGTTCAGATTGGTCAACACTCAGCGATTGCGAGTGTAGCTGGACTAGCTATTGCTTCTCCAGTCTGTTAGTTAGAACGTATGTTCGGAAACAAAAAAATGAAGTGTGACGTCACCGAGATGCTAGTAGGTGATTGACTGGTGAGCATTTCTTAATGATCCTCTCAAACCTAGAGGTATTTCAGCAGCGGCAAGTAGAATATTCATTGAAATAATAACAATGTAAGCACAAACAAGACCTTACTCATTGATTAAAAACTTAATCCAGACAATAAATAATCCATTAGTTAATTAAGCTGCAATAAAGATGGTCAGGCAGGTGATGTGTTGCAGCTGCAGTATGTGGAAGCTCATGGACACCAGTGCAATCCGCGAATAACAAATCTGCACTAAGCATCTGTGGCTCAAATGGCTTTGGCTCAGAGTCCATGGGCTGCAGACGCATCAGTACATTTGGATAGGTGAAGTGTTACATGGACATTTTGATACAGAAGGGTAGGGTCTTCTGATTTGGTGCCTGGACAGAGACAGGAAGGTGTGACTGCGAGTGAGTGAAGCAGGATTGAGGACAGAGAAGGTGGAAGTGCAGAACCATCAGCCCCAAACCAAATTGATTTGAAGCTCCTTCAGTTCGTATATAAAGTCGCCATAGTCCCAGATGACCGTAGGCTGCTTTCCCCTTTGAGGGGGAGAGCCGACTGGTGGTGATTTAACCTGAGGGTCACCACACCTCAGGTGAGGGCCAAGGTTGAGAAGGCGGGGCCTTCATGAATATTCAGCTTGTATCTATGAGAGTCATGGCTGCAAGGTGGATGAGTGAATGGATTGTGCCATTATGGTCCAGAAAGCAGGGGGAGGAAATAGCAATGAAGTGGTAATTGGGGACAGAATAGCCAGGCAATAGGTGAGGGTTCTGCAGCTGAGAGCGAGATTCCAGACAGTGTTTCCTGCCAGGGTTTGGGACATCTAATCTGGGCTGAAGGGGTACACTGGAAGACAGAAAATAGTCGCAGGAGTGGTCTACATGGCTCAACGATCCTGTTCCGCCATCCAACACCATCAATGCCGTTCTTAGACTTCAACTCTATGTTCCTGCTAGCTCCATGTATCCTGAGAGACCAGAATTCTGTCCATCCCAGTCTTAAATGTATTCAGCGATGGAGCATCGGAATGCTCTGGAGTAGAATTACAAAGATTCACAACCCTTTGAGTGAAGTAATTTCCCCTGATCTCAGTCCAAAATGAACATCCCCTTATCCTGAGACTGTGGTCCCATTTTTTGGATTCCCCAACTAGTTCAAATAATCTCTCTGCTTCTTATGGGAGGCACGGTAGCACAGTGGGTAGCACTATGGCTTCACAGCTCTGGGGTCCCAGGTTCGATTCCCGGCTTGGGTCACTGTCTGTATGGAGTCTGCACGTTCTCTCTGTGTCTGTGTGGGTTTCCTCCGGGTGCTCCAGTTTCCTCCCACAAGTCCCAAAAGATGTGCTTGTTAGGTGAATTGGACATTCTGAATTCTCCCTCTGCGTACCCGAACAGGCGCCGGAATGTGGCGACTGGGGGCTTTTCACAGTTACTTCATTGCAGTGTTAATATAAGCCTACTTGTGACATTAATAAAGATTATGATTATGAAAAAACCAGGGGCCTCATTACTAATGTGCCCAACCGAGGTGAGTGTCTCTGTGATGGTGGAGGGTATAGGAGACAACTGTGACGGAAAAGCAATGTCGTTCCTAGACTTATGCTCCGGGGTGTCTTGGGCTGGCATTTGGGGGCTTGGGTCACTGTCCGTTGCCTCCTCATCACTGGAATCTGCTTGGGCTTCGTGTCGGGGACACCAGAAGGTCCTGTCTCGTTGCCAAGTGATCCTGCAACACACAAGATATGGCACATGATTGGATCGTGGATCGGGTGATGAGGGGGTGATGAGGGGGTGATGAGGGGGTGGTGAGTGAGTGATGAGGGGGTGATGAGGGGGTGGTGATGTGGGGTGATGAGTGAGTGGGTGATGTGGGATGATGAGTAGGTGATGAGGGGCGATGAGGGGTGGTGAGTGGGTGATGTGGGATGGTGAGTGGGTGATGTGGGGTGGTGAGTGGGTGGTGTGGGGGTGCTGAGGGAATGGTCTGAGGGGTGCCATAGGGGCAATGCCATGTGTGCCATGGGAAATCGCAACAACACAAGGTCTCGCTTGGTTGCCCGATGCCAATCTCCACCTCGGCGACTGCT
The DNA here is from genome assembly GCF_902713615.1 of Scyliorhinus canicula. Taxonomy (NCBI): domain Eukaryota; kingdom Metazoa; phylum Chordata; class Chondrichthyes; order Carcharhiniformes; family Scyliorhinidae; genus Scyliorhinus; species Scyliorhinus canicula. The sequence goes on along the minus strand of NC_052148.1, from coordinate 17,863,170 downwards.
ATCTTTCCGGGCCCATTGACCAGTTGCAGTGCCTGCCGCTCTGCAGCGGTGAAGGGCCATAGGTCTGGCGGTCCCCCTTCGGCCTCCTCTCTCTCTCTCTCTCTCCCCGGTTTTGCAGCGCCTTTTCCAGGGGCGGGTGGGGGGGGGAGAAAGTGCGCGGGCAGAACAGGGGAGAGGCATCTGTTTGCCTTTGTGGCCAGGATACATGGCTCTGGTGACCGGTATGGGTGCCAGCATGTAGTACATGATGGTCTGCGGGCACACTGCCAGCGGGAGGAGTTCAGTCACCCTCCGGATTGGGAGGGGTGCAGTAAATATGAGTGTTTGGGATGGGGGTTGGTGTCAGGAACGCAATGCTGCCCACTTAGCCTGGCCACCCTGAGAAGGTTGTGCAGCTTTTTCTAGCACTGATGGCCGGTCCTGATGGTGTGACCCACGGTGCTCATGGACTCTGCCACCTTCGCCCAGGACCAGTGTACGGGGGGCAGGTGACACACCCCTCCCCTCCCCGGGGAACAGGTTGGCCTGCCTCGCCACCACGGCGTCCAGCAAGGACTTCAGCTCTGCATCCGCAAAGCAGGGGTCTACTCTCCGTGCTGCCATTTTGTTGGCTGCGATGAGTGTGTGTTGGGTGTGGAGTGCGAATATGCGGCTGCAGCTTGGCAGCCTCTCCAGTGTCAATCCCGACCCTAGCGAATTGGACTCTGGGTTTTATCAGAATCGATCAAGGTTCATGTGGCGCTGGTGCAAGCCCATTAACACATCCTGAATTGCTCAGGGAGTGGTGCCAATTTAGCTGTCGTGGAAGTCCATCGATTCAGTCCTGGTGTCAACACTTTGGTTCTGAACTGGAGAATCCCGTCTACAATGTTTTACCCTGAACTGTTTTCTATGTTAGCGAATTCCATCGGCTCACCACTCTCTGGGTGAAGAAATTTGTCCAAATCTCAGTCGTAAATGGTCTACCCCGCATCCTTAGACTGAGACCCCTGGTTCCAGAATTCCCCACAATCAGGAACATCCTTCCTGCACCTACCCTGTCCATGCCTGTTAGAATTTTATAGGTTTCTATGAGATCCCTCCTCATTCAACTGAACTCCAGCAAAGACAACCCTAATCGACTCAATCTCTCCTTACACGTCAGTCCTGCCATCCCAAGAATCAGCCTAGTGAACCTTTTTTCTGCACTCCCTCTATCGGAAGAACATCGTTCCTCAGTTAAGGAGACCAAAACTGCGCACAATATTCCACCTCACCATGGCCCTGTATTATCAAATGGCGAAACAGGCTCAAGGGGCCAAATGGCTTACTCCTGATCCTAATTCATTCATTCATATATCGACAGACTTGGAGTATCTTGCGAAGGCACAGCTGGCTGTACTTCTGCAGTGTTTTGAGGTCCCCACTGTAGGTGGTCCACGTTTCTGTCGTTTACAGGAGAGCGGGCACCATGCTGCCCAGTAAACCACCTACACGATGCCACCATCAATTCACACAAGACAATTAGTAGAAGTGAACAGTGTTTTTAATAAGCTAGATCTGTGCCTGCCTGCGACTGCTCTGTACTGTGCCGCCTACAGGCTGCAGATCTATATACCTCCCCCGGGGGGGCGGAGCCATAGGCAGAGCCCACAAGGGCATCAACATAATACAATACAATGTAATGCAATGTAGTGGTGAATTGTAACAGCAATACGTTCACCACATTCACCCCCTGTTAAAAAATTGAAGTCCAGCGGGGGTGAAGTGGGCTCACAGATCGGGTCTGTCCGACGCCCTGATCGTTCGCTGTGATCACCTCAGCTCCGGCTTCGCTGCAGGCACGGGCATCGAACTCGTCGCTGCAGGCACGGGTGTTCGGCTCGTTGACTCCGGGAGCGTGTCGTCTGGAGCTTCATCAGGGTGGGTCGGCGATGGGGGGAGGGGGGGCGTGTAGGCGATGTAGGGACGGGACAAGGGCGGTGTTCGGTGTGTGGGGGGGATAGGTGATGGTCTTTGGGGAACTGGTGGGTGCCAGATCCCGGAGGGAGACTGTATCTTGTCGGCTGTCGCGGTGCGCCACGTAGGCATACTGAGGGTTGGCATGTAGGAGCTGAACCCTCTCAACCAGGGGGTCAGAAATGGCTCCAAACATGCTTCCGGAGGAGGACAGGCCCCGATTTCATCAGCCAGCATGGAAGCGAGACCCCGGAGGTGGATTTTCTGGGGAAGGCAAATAGACGGTCGAGAGGGGTTGCGTTCATGGCTGTGCAGAGGAGTGACCGAATGGAGTGGAGCGCATCGGGGAGGACCTCTGGCCAGCGGGAAACCGGGAGATTTCTAGACCGTAGGGCCAGAAGGACTGCCTTCCATACCGTTGTGTTCTCCCTCTCCACCTGTCCATTTCCCCAGGGGTTGTAGCTGGTAGTCCTGCTCGAGGCGATGCCCTTCCTGAGCAGGTACTGATGCAGCTCATCACTCATAAATGAGGAGCCCCGGTCACTGTGGACGTAAGTGGGGAAACCGAACAGGGTGAAGATGCTGTGCAGGGCCTTAATGACCGTGGCCGCGGTCATGATGGGGCATGAGATGGCAAAGGGGAAACGGGAGTACTCGTCAACGACATCGAAAAAATACACATTGTGGTCAGTGGAGGGGAGGGTTCCTTTGAAATCGACGCTGAGGCGCTCAAAGGGGCAGGATGCCTTCACCAGGTGGGCCTTGTCTGGCCGATAGAAATGTGGCTTGCACACCACGCAGACGTCGCAGTCCCTGGTCATGGCCCTGACCTCCTCGGTGGAGTAGGGCAGGTTACTGGCCTCTATGATCTCCTCCCTCAAGAGCCACAGGATCTCCGACTTGATGAAAGTCCTGTCTTGGGCACTGTACTGCCTGCTCCTGGTGGAGATGGGTTTACAGTCAGAGGTGAGGTTCGCGAAGAGCGAGGGAGAGGCGACCTTAAGGGTCACAAGGCTACATACGGTGAGAGGGGGTAGGGATCAGCCGAACTTCTGAGGCTGCACTGGAAATCCAGTCCTAACAAGAGAGGAACGCAGAGATGGGGAAGGACATAGAATTTAAAATCGGCGTACTCGGTGCCCTGTATCGCGAGGTTCGCGACACAGTACCCCCGGATCTGCACTGAATGTGATCTGGAAGCAAGGGAGAGTGTTTGGGATGCGGGGGAAACCTGGAGGGAACAGCGCCTTACCGTATCCGGATGGATGAAGATCTCCATGCTCCCAGAGTCAAACAGACAGGTGTTTCGTGCCCATTCACCCGGACGGTCATCATGGAGTTCTTGAGGTGCTTGGACCGTGACTGGTCGAGGGTGGCAGCGTCAAGCTGCTGGTAGCGGGGTGGTCCCAAGATGGTGGCCCCAATCGGTCGCACGTGTTGAGTGGCGTTGAAGATGGCAGCCAGGATGGCGGCCCCCGTCGGTCGCATGTGAGGTGACGTTGAAGGCGGTGGCCAAGATGGCGGCCCCCATGAGTCGCACGTTCATTCACGGGTCTCACGTAGTGTCTTTTCAGGATCGCGACCACGTCTGCTTACGTGGCCGGGTCTTCGAGTAGTACAGAGATACTGTAGCTCACCCGGGCGTGGAGGAGACTCAGCTTCTGTGCTTCGGTGACGGTGGGTGAGGAGGAGGTGGCGAGGTAGGCCCCAAAGCCTCAAAGCAGCGAAGCCAGTGTGAAAAGATTCCTTTGGCTTCAGCTGCCTATCGGTCGAGTTCCAGTTGATCAGGTTTGAGGGCGGCTTCCATTGCGATATCGTAGCTTATAAATTGATGCGACCATCATTTCACATGAGACGATTAGTAGAAGTGAACAGTGGTTTTAATAAGCTGGATATGTGCCTGCCTGCGACTGCTCTGTACTGAGTGCCGGCTACAGGCTGTAGATCTATATACCACCCAAGGGGGCGGAGCCATAGGCGGTGCCCACAAGGGCACCAACATAATACAATACAATGCAATACAGTGGTGAATTGTAGCAGCAATACGTTCACCACACTACAGTACCCATGGAACCGGCATTAATCACCCAGGTCAGGAAAGGAAACTATTAGTCAGAAGATTGAAAAATTGTTTTTCCAAAACTATCATCCAAAGTGGCCAAATGTTAAAGACCTGGCATCAATTTTCAAAATAATATTTGCCGTTTTTAATCATCTACTTTTAAATGAAATATTGAGCGAGGAGATGGAAATAAATGCAAAGGCGAACAGCACATACTTCTCACAGGCTCAGTAAGTGATTACAGGCCGACAGATGAGGCCTGTGAGAACAGTGTGTGCAAACAGCATACCCTCGCAGGTTCAGTAAGTGATTTCAGGCCTACAGACGGAGCCTGTGAGAGCAGTGTGTGCACCTGTCATTCTGTGTGTTTCTCAGCCACCCCCCCCCCCCCGCCCCCTCCCCCCACCGCCCCTAACGACCTCCCCCTCCTCCCCTGGGAGCACCTGGATTGCCTGCAAACAAAGAGAGCACGTTTCTCCCTACAGAGGGTTATCAGAAGCTTCAGATGTTAATTAGTGGGCTGGTGTTGGAAAATAATTGAACAAATTATCAAGGAACCGTGCCAGGGAGCCCTTGGAGTATTCTTGTGGGGCTCTGAGGATCGATGGTCCCCCACCTGCTGTGGAGACAGAGAGAGACCTCGATCTCTGAACACAGTCAATTTCTGTCAGGTTAATGTGTTTTTGAGAGTGAGCCAGCCACCTGTGCTCCTGCAGAGAAACAGAAACAGAAGGAATTTTCTTGTTGTGTTTGCTGTTTCCTGGCCGTGTGTAATGAATCTGCCCTTGCCAGGGTCTGCTGGCGTTTACATCCACGCCAACCTGTATTGTCCCTTTATTCCACACTGGCATCTCAGGTTGTTTTCTCTTTGCTGTAACACCCTACCTATTCCCAATTTCCTCGCCATATTTTGACGTTCTTCCTGACACATTAAAATGGGTGGAATCGTACCCAAAAATAGCAAACTGTCAGTCCTGGTGAGAAAAACGGATTTGGCGGGGTTTCTCATGGGATCTTGAGCCTTTTAGGGAAAGAAAATGAGTGGGTGTGGTTAACGCTGTTACTCTGTCGAGAACCAGCTTCAAACAGATCAAACTTTTAAAGGACTCCTCGACCAGCACTGCAGCCAAACGGTCCCCAGGCCTCAACTCGTGGTCTCCCCTAGCAGATCCCTCCCCCACCTTTCCTGACGTCATCACCAGCAACTCCACCCCCCCAACCCCCTGCCAATTATCACCAGCAACTCCCCTCACCCCCCAACAGTCATCACCAGAGAACCCCCCTGACAGTCATCATCAGCAGAATGTCCCCTCCTCAATGTCCATTTCCCCCTATATATACCACTATACCACCGCCTCCGCCTTTTCCTCCCACATTCCAGAGATGTGCATGTTAGGTGGATCGCCCATGCTAAATTGCCCCTAAGTGTCCAAAGGTTAGGTCGGGTTATGGGGATAGGGCGGGGGATTGGGCCCAGTTAGGGTGCTCTTTCGGAGGGTCGGTGCAAACTCGATGGGCCAAATGTCCACCTTATGCACTGTAGAGTTTTTATGAGGTGCCAATCAAGTGGGCCATTTGTCTTGGATAATGTCAAGCTTCTTGAGTGTTGTTGGAGCCACATTCATCCAGACAAATGGAGAGTATTTCATCACATTCATTACTTGTGCCTTGTAGATGGTCAGGGAAGTCAGGAGGTGACTTACTCACTGCAGAAATCCTAACCTTTGAGCTGCTCTTGTAGCCACAGCATTTACATGGCTGGTCCAGTTCAGTTTCTGCTTAACAGTAATCCTCAGGATGTTGATATTGGGGGAGTCAACAATGGTAATGTCACTGAATGGTGTGACTGGTTGATTAGATTCTCTCTTGTTGGGGGTGATCATTGCCTGGCACATGTCTGGCGCGAATGTTACATGCCAATTATCGGCCCAGCCTTGATGCATTTGGACACAGACTGCTTCAGTAATCATCAGCAAACATCCCCACTTTTGACCTTATGATAGAAGGAAGGCCAATGATGAAGCAGCCGAAGATGGTTGGGCCTAAGACACTCCACTAAGGAACGCTTGCAGTGATGTCCTGGAGTTGAGATGGTTGACCTCCAACAACCACAATATATTCCTTTCTGAGCGGTATCACTCCAATGAGAGGAGAATTTTCCCCTGAATCCCATTGACTCCAGTTTTGCTAAAGCTCCCTGTGATGTCACACTCAGTCAATGTTGCCTTGATGTCAAGGACAATCACTGTCACCTCACCTCTCTTGAGTTCAGCTCTTTTGTCCATGTCTGGGCCAAGGCTGGGCAATTTTTCACATTACCGAGTGGGTGCCAGTGTTACGGCTATACTGGAATAGCTTAGGGGGCCAGGCTAGTTCTGGAACCTTTTCTAGCCTGTTCATCTCTAGTCTAGCACAGGTGCCTGGGCACAATCTTTTCCACCGTTCTTCCCCCATCCCCTGACGAACAGCGGGCTCAAGAGTCACAACAGCAATGCGACCACGTAAACAACAGTTGGAAACCAAAACAAAAATCTAATGTTAGGTGTGATTCCGTGATTGGGCTGCATTTGCTGAACAATCCTGAGTGTACTAATACCTTCACCAACAACTGATTTCAGATAACCAGTTGAGATTGTAACGAGGCTCGTTTGCACTCGTTGGAAGTGACATGCATGCACATGCAGTGACCTGTTCTCTGCAAACATGTTCGAGCTTTGCATCTTTTGTTGAATTACCCCACTGCTTTCTCTGTGGCATTGCCTCAGCCAATCAGAGTCAACTTGCCAACCAATCAGGACCCTTTTCTAGCATAGTATATATTTTTGTGATCATTTGAAATTTGGCACCCCTGTGTTTGTCCCGATGACTGGAAGATGAAGAGCTTTGGTGACATTTCACAAATAGCAAGCTGATAATGACCGGAAGTGACCAGATAATTCTGTTTTTTGGGTACAGGGAAAAAGCAGGGGAATGGCACAAAGCCATAATGTTCGTTTGGAGAGCAGGTGCAGACAGGATAGGCCAAAGGGCCTCCTTCTGCGCTGTAATAGTTCGGTGATTCTGAAATTGACAGAGGAATTTTTTTTTTTTATAAATTTAGAATATCCAATTCATTTTTTCCACTTACGGGGCAATTTTACGTGGCCAATCCACCTAACATGCACATCTTTGGGTTGCGGGGGTGAAACCCACGCAGACACGGGGAGAATGTGCAAACTCCTCACAGACAGTGACCCAGGGCCGGGATTCGAACCCGGGTCCTCAGCGCCGTAGGCAGCAATGCTAACCACTGTGCCACCGTGCCGCCCAAATTGACAGAGGAATAAAGGTAGATCAGGACTCAAGGGGTAACTTTATTACTCTTCTTCAAAAGAGGGACATTGGATCTGGTTCATCCAACCAAGTAGCTATGTGGAGCCTCGGTTTAACACCTATTCAGATGACAGCACCTCTAGCAGTGCAGCACTTCCTAGGTATGACAATGGAGTGTCAGCCTTGATTTTTGTGTTGAAACAGTGGATAGATAGATAGAGAAATACAGCACAGAACAGGCCCTTCGGCCCACGATGTTGCGCCGAACTTTTGTCCTAGGTTAATCATAGAATTTTGGACAACTTTTCATGGCCAATCCACCCAACCTGCACATCTTTGGACTGTGGGAGGAAACCGGAGTACCCGGAGGAAACCCACGCAGTCACGGGGAGTGGGACTTAAACCCAGAAAGATATGATTCAGAGGCAAACATTGCGACTGACTGACCTTGTATTTGTACAGCACCTTTAACATGGTAACATGGTAGAATGTCTCCAAAGCGCTTCACAGGAGCATTATCAAACAAAATTTGACACCAGCCACATATGGAGATAAGAAGGCACATGTTTGGTCAAAGAGGAAATTTTAAATTAACATTCTAAAACATTTATTCATGGGATGTGGGCGTCGTTGGCTGGGCCAGCATTTATTGCCCATCCCTAATTACCCTTGAAGTGAGTGTCTTGCTAGGCCATGTCAGAGGGCATTTAAGAGTCGACCACATTGCTGTGGGTCTGGAGTGACATGTAGGCCAAACCTTACAGGGATGGCAGATTTCCTTCCCTAAAGGACATTAGGGAACCAGATGGGTTTTTACAACAATCGACAATAGTTCTTTGTTATTGGATTTTTAATTCCAGATTTCCACAGAATTAAAATTTAGGCATTTCAGAGAGAGAGGTGGAGACATTAAGAAGAGAATTCCCCAGGTCAGAACCTCGACAGCTGAAGCATGGTGGCCAATGGTGAACCGATGAAACAGGGATGTATAAGAGGCCCCGGGTTAAAGGGAGAGATGATTAGCAGATGTGGTTCCCCACAGTGGCCATTTTGCACGTCTGACTTCAGATGAGGGAAAGGATCATCAAAAGTAAATTTAACTCTCCGTTCCCTTTGAATCCAGGCCCTTCCTTCAAGGGAGTCATTGTTAAGTCAGTAGTGTAACCATGGCTCAGTGTTGTGATGAGCTGAGACCAATTGCTACAGGCATTGCACTATCCAGATTCCGTTAACACAGACCAAGGCTTTAACCTGGACCCTCCTCAGATATTCTGGCAGAGCTGAGGAAGATCCATGTCTGCAAGAGGAGAGGTGGAGGTTGCTGGAGGGTCAGTTTTCAGGGGTAATGTAGCTCTATCATAGAATCCCTACAGTGTAGAAGGAGGCCATTCAGCCCTTCGAGTTGGCACCAACCCGCCAAAAGAGCACTCTAAACAGGTCCACGTCTTCACCCTATCCTCCGTAACTCCACCTAAACCTTTGGACACTAAAGGGCAATTTATCATTGCCAATCCACCTAACCTGCACATCATTGGCCTGTGGGAGGAAACCAGAGCACCCGGCGGAAACCCACGCAAACACGGGGAGAAAGTTCAAACTCCACAAAGACAGTCGCCCAAAGCCGGAATTGAACCCGAGTCCCCGGCGCTGTGAGGCAGTAGTGCTAACCACCGTGCCACCATGCCACCCATTGAGCTTGCACCTCAGGATAACTAGTCCAGTTACATTACCACAATGCCATCAGCCCTCCCCCCAAAAAATAATCTGCCACATGTCAACCCATTGTCAAACCAAAGGGGCTGGTTTAGCTCACCAGGCTAAATCGCTGGCTTTTAAAGCAGACCAATGCAGGCCAGCAGCACGGTTCGATTCCCGTACCAGCCTCCCCGGACAGGCCCCGGAATGTGGCAACTAGGGGCTTTTCACAGTAACTTCATTGAAGCCTACTCGTGACAATAAGCGATTTTCATTTTCATTTCATTCCCCCACCCTGTCTATGTCCTCTTGAAAACTATGTGTAAATGTCACCACAGTCCCAGAGGACCATAAGCTGCTCTCCTCTTTGAGGGCAGACTGGTAGTGATTTAACCTGACGGTCACCACACCTCAGGCAAGGAGTCTTCATGAGCCTATATCCAAGTGGCTTAGGTCTCTGCTAATGAATGCAACCATACCCGGTACATGGGAAATTAAGGAGGGACAGTAAATGTTGGTCTCCCTTATGATGCTCACATTCCAAGAACAGATATTTTTTGAAAATGCCCAGTTGGTTCACTGAGGCAAAAAAAAGAATTGGGCCCCCTCTGAGCTACCTGCCCTCCCAGGTCATTGCTCTAATGCAGGGCTGAGAGGTCCAAGGTTGGATGAGCATGGATAGAGGAGAGCGAGTGACATACTGACCATCCCAAAGGCTGGTGTTGACCACAAGTAAGAAAGCTCTGCATTGATGTAGCACCTTTCAAGACCGCAGGGTGTCTCAGCGGGTGTCAGCCAATCAGGTAGATTTAAAGTGTGGCCATTGTTGAATGAGATAAAAATATCGGTCAGGAAAGCTTCAGGAAAAGTTTGAAATTAATTCCGTCTCTAGTGTTTGTCAGTGAAGGGGTTAACACCAGCGCTGGAAGATTGTTTCCACTTTCAAGACTGTTATTCACACAACATCTGGCAAAGTAATTTTTCATAGATTTGTAGTAATTTATTACTATGAAACAAAAGTGAAGGCATGCAGGGAAGCAGCAAACCCAATATTGCCCAGGCCCATTCACCGCAAAGCAATTATTAAAGTAAATAGCATGATGTACTATTGGGGTCAACTCTCTGAATTGGCCTCCCAGCAGAGGGACTTCCGATTTCCTGATATGCATTCCCAATGGTGAGGCTATGCACCAGGAGTGTGTTTGCAGAGTGTTGCCAAGCACAGTGCCAGCTCGCTAAAGCTTCAAAACTAATGCCATAATGCACCACTCAGGATGTCAGCTTGAGTAAAACTTTTAGATTCAGTGATTAAGCATCGGCAGGGCAGCACGGCGGCACAGTGGCCAGCACTGCCGTCTCACAGTGCCAGGGACCCGGGTTCCATTCCGGCCTCGATTGAATGGAGTTTGCATGTTCTCCCCGTGTCTGCGTGGGTTTCCCCCGGTTGCTCCGGTTTCCTCCCACAGTCCAAAGATGTGCAGGTTAGGTGGATTGGTCATGGTAAATTTTCTTTTAGTGTCCAACGGTTAGGGTGGGTTACAAGGATAAGGTGGGGGAATTGGGTCTCGGTAGAGTGTTCATTCGGAGGGTTGGTGCCAACTCGATGGGCCGAATGGCCACCTTCTGCACTGTAGGGATTTTGTGATGAATTCTATGGAAGCTACACAGGAAGGAAGGGGCTTTGGAAGAAAATCCTCGTGTTTAAGGCAGCCCACAGCACTCGAAAGCCAATGAAGTACTCTTGGAGTGTACTCACTGTTGCAATCTAAGATATGCAGCAACCAATCTGTACACAGCAAGCTCCCACAAACAGCAATAAGATCGTGACTGGATAACCTCCTTTCATGATTTTGGTTGGGGGATATCTGTTGATTAAGACAATATTCTGCGCTGCTTGGAAATTATGCAGAAGAAACAAATGTGTTATCAGTTTAATGCTTCATCAGAATGACAGCACCTTAGACAGTGCAGCACTCCCATTGCGCTAAACTGAAATGCTCATTGTTTTGTACTCATACCCTTTGACCCAATGATGTCAGTGTGCCCCTGTATCTTTGGACTGTGGGAGGAAACCGGAGCAACCGGGGGAAACCCACGCAGACACGGGGAGAACATGCAAACTCCACTCAATCGAGGCCGGAATGGAACCCGGGTCCCTGGCACTGTGAGACGGCAGTGCTGGCCACTGTGCCGCCGTGCTGCCCTGCCGATGCTTAATCACTGAATCTAAAAGTTTTACTCAAGCTGACATCCTGAGTGTGCCCCTGTGCCAAGGCTTACACCCATTTTTAATCTGCTCTCGTTTTCCCCAATTACACACAATGTTACAAATGTCATTGTCTTTTGCTCATGGCTTTAACTACCTGCATTCAAGCTTTTTCAATGACTGATAGATCTGAAACTCCCTTCAGTATCCTTCCGTTGAGTGCGTGCTCCCGTTCCTGTTTTCCCAAAGAGAAGGGCATTTAACTTCATTCTGGGGATGTGGGCAAGGCTGACATGTATTGCCCAGCCTTTGAGAAAGTAGTGTCGAGCCTTCACCTTGAACCTCTGCAGTCCATGTGGTATAGGTACACCCAGAATGCAGTTAGGGAGGGAATTCCATGATTTTGACCCAGTGACAGTGAAGGAACAGCGACATGTTTCCACGGAAGGGTGGTGATGGTCCCGTGCATCTTCCGCCCTTGTCCTTCCCGGTGGTAGTGGGAGGTGTTGTTGAAGGAGCCATGGCGAGTTGTGACATTGCATCTTGTAGGTGGCGCACCAGTGCTGCCACTGGGCGCTGGTGTGGTTAAGGTGGCGGATGGCGTGCCGATCAGAGGGGGGCCTCGCAGCAATGGAAAGCCTGTGAAGCCTGACGGTACATTCAGCAGCCGAGACATTTGCTTTGTCTGTTGTGGTAACTGCTCCTTTCCATCCTTCCTTCTCCCCCATCCCCACCCCTCTTCCAGCAACATCCTGATGCTCGCCACTTCACTCTCATTTTTTTTCTCCCCCCCCGCCCCCCCGCCACCCCATCTAATCAATCACCAAGTGCTAATGTAAATCAGCAGCTGGTCGGAGCTGCTAACGAGGTAACACGCTTCCATTTTCTCGACTCTAAATGGAGCATCTGATGCCTGAAGAGCCAAGCTTTGATGAACAAACACGCTGTCTCACCAGTAACAGTTACAGCTCCAAACTTAAGGTGTCATGTGAGGCGTAAGTAAATTCTAATTAAACTTTTAAAGTAGTAACAGATTACAGTTCGAAAAGAAAAACACACACAGAAGCCTGAACTGAACGGTTTGGCGGGCAGCTGAGGGAATCTATCCACCGGGTCCTTTCTGAGGACAATTGCCGGCACTGACAGGGCTCATGGGTAAAGATAAAGAAGGAACCTGCGAACATAAAGATCAGGAGTGGGCCACACAGCCCTTCGAGCCTGCTCCGCCATTCAGTAAAATCATGGCTGATCTAATTTTAACGTCAATTCCATATTCCTGCCTATCTTTCACCCTCATGATTTACCAAGAATCTATCCGCCTTTGCCTTAAAAATATTCGAAGTCTTTGATTTCACCGCTGTTTTGAGGAAGGGAATGCTGGTTTAGCTCACTGAGCTAAATCACTGGCTTTGAAAGCAGACCAAGCAGGCCAGTAGCATGGTTCAATTCCCGTACCAGCCTCCGCAGACAGGTGCCGGAAGGTGGCAACTAGGGGCTTTTCACAGTAACTTCATTGAAGCCTACTCATGACAATAAGCGATTTTCATTTCAAAGACTCGCTATCCTCTCGGAGAAAGATATTTCTCCTCGTCTCCGTCTTAAATGGGCGACACCTTATTTTTAAACAGTGGGAGGAATTTTCCAGGCCTTCCTGCTAGAGGGATGTTCCAGTCCCGGCAAAGTTGACCCCCCCCCCCCCCCCCCCCCCCCCCCACCTTAGTTTTACTGGCGGAAGGACAGATGAGCCATGCAAATTGCAATTGACTTCGGCGGGACTGGAAGTTCCCACTGGCAGCCAATGGCGAGCCGCCTCCCCCCCCCCCATGGGAAGACCCACTGCCGGAGCTGGGGAGGACTTGGAAAATTGCGGCCAGTGACCCCTGGTTCTAGATTCCCCCACAAGAGTAAACATCGTCTCCTCACCCACCCTGTCAATACCCTTCAGAATCTTAAAGTGCTTCCATTTTCACAGCACCTTTTATGATGTCAGGATGTCCCAAGTGCTTTACAGACAATAAAGCATATTGGGCGGGATTCTCTCAGCCCAGGTCGGGCCGGAGATTCGCCGCGATGGGCGCGAATTGCGCGACGACGCCCCGACGCCATCCGCCGATTCACCGGATAGCGGACAATCAGCGCCATTGGTGCCGGTGCGGTTGGCGCTCTGTCGGTCGGGGGCCTCTCTATGTGGCACCCCTCCCCCCGGCGATTCTCGGCCCGAGATGGGCCGAGTGGCTGTACAAAAAAACTCGAGTCCCGCTGGCGCCGTTCTAACCTGGTCTTACCCGGCGGGACCTCGGCATGAATGGATCCGGGGGCGGCCTGGTGGGGGGGTGTGGGGTCCGACCCTGTTGGGGGTCTCAGCTATGGCCTGGTCCGCGTTCGGGGCCTACCAATCAGCAGGCCGGCCTCTTGGGCTGGGGGCCTCTTTTGTTCCATGTCGGCCCCTGTAGCCCTATGCCATGTTGCGTCGGGGCCGGCGCGGAGAAGGGAGCCACCGCGCCTGCGCGGCAATCGCGCCGGTCCCACCACGTATGCGCAGACTACGGCACCCATCTGTCGCCGGGATCGGCAGCTGGAGCGCCGTGGGTCGTTCCAGTGCCGTGCTGGCCCCCCTGTAGGGGTCAGAATCGCTGCTCCTGCGGCCATGTTGACACCGTCGAGAAACGCGACAGCATTTACGACGGCATCAACACTTAGCTTCAGGATCAGAGAATCCCGCCCATAAAGTGTGGTCACTGTTCTAATGTAGGAAGTGCAGCAGCCAACAGCTTGCATCTGTGTAGAAAGTTTAACGTAAAACTTCCCAAAGCACCTAAGAGGGGTGTGATTAGCCCAAAATTGATGAGGAGCCAAAGAAGAAGACATACAACACTGTTGCCTCACAGCGGCAGGGACATAGGTTCAATTCTGACCTTGGTGTCTGTGTGGAGTTTGCACATTCTTCCCTTGTCTGCGTGGGTTCCCTCCGAGTGCTCCGGTTTCCTCCCACAGTCCAAAGCTGTGCAGGATCGGTGGATTGGCCTTGCTAAATTGCCCCTTAGTGCCCAAAGATGCACAGGTTAGGTAGGGTCACTGGGATAGGGCAGGGTTGGCAGGGGGAGTGGACCTAGGTAGGGTGATCTTTCAGAGGGTCGATGCAGACTCGATGGGCGAAATGGCCTCCTTCTGCACTGTAGAGATTCAATGAAAATAAAGGTGCCAATTTGAACACAGCAAGATCCCACAAATCACAACATGTGAATGACCAGATGGTTCATTTATGTAATAGAAAAAATGGCTGAGGGATGAATATTAAATCTCAAAGCGCTAGAGAAGTGCTCCGGTGGTGTCTTCAAAGGATGCTCCAAATACAATTGGAAGAAAGGAGGTCCAACAGCAGTGTTCTCTCCGATAGCAATTGGTGCAAATTAGAGACTTTACTCACTTTAAACCAGCTCCACTGGACTGGACACTAGACCAGACTTGACACCAGAATCCCGAAGCAACTGAGTTCCGTTTGGAACTCAGTCCCGGCAAGAGACAGCACGGTAGGGGCAGCATGGTAGCATTGTGGTTAGCACAATTGCTTCACAGCTCCAGGGTCCCAGGATGATTCCTGGCTTGGGTCACTGTCTGTGCGGAGTCAGCACCTTCTGCCCGTGTGTGCGTGGGTTTCCTCCGGGTGCTCCGGTTTCCACACACAGTCCAAAGATGTGCAGGTTAGGTGGATTGGCCATGCTAAATTGCCCTTAATGTCCACAATTGCCCTTAGTGTTGGGTTGGGTGGGGTTACTGGGTTATGGGTTTAGGGTGGAGGTGTGGACCTTGGATTGGGTGCTGTTTCCAAGAGCCGGTGCAGACTAGATGGGCCGAATGGCCTCCTTCTGCACTGTAAATTCTATGATTCTAGATTAAGAAACTCCTTGAAGATGTCAAACATCACCACCACCACCACCATCCTTCACCATCATGCCCCTCACATCCTCGACTCATGGCAGACTTTGGTTTGTGATCGACCAAAATGGGGCACATTCAGGAAGGCACCAAACATGTCAAGAGACTTTGCTGGGTATGTGTACAAACCTCCATCTAGCCAACCTTTCAAGCGTCACCTGCCCTGTATGTGGCAGAGTCTGCACACCATGCATTGCACTTATTGGCTTTCTCAAAATGTTTTGAACCACAGTGGAAGTGAGTCATCCTCAAACCTGAGACCTGCCTAAGAAGATGGAGAAGATTGACCAGAACAACCTGATCTTGCTATTAACGTTAATCTCCCGGTCGAAAGTTTCACTTGATCTCCAGAATCCAGAGGGGACTGAAATCCAGATTTCCACAACCCTCTTTCTAAAATTCATTCGTGGGATGTGGGCGTCGCTCGTTAGATCAGCATTTATTGCCTGTCCCTAGTTACCCTTCAGAAGGTGATGGCGAGCTGCCTTCTTGAACTGCTGCAGTCCTTGAGACATAGGAACACCCACGGTGCAGTCGGTGGTGTACGTACATCCACTGTGCTATTAGAGAGGGATTTCCAGGATTTTGACCCAGCGACAGTGAAGGAACGGCCTATATATTTCCAAGTCAGGATGGTTAGTGACTTGGAGAGGAACATTCACGTGATGCTGTTCCCAGGTATCTGCCACCCTCGTCCTTCTAGATAGAAGTGGGATGTGAAGGTGGTGCCTCAGGAGCCCTGGTGAGTTCCTGCAGTGCATCTTGTACATGGTACAAACAGCTGCCACTGTTAGCCGGTGGTGGAGGGATTGACTTGATGGGGTAGCAATCAAATGGATTGCTTTGTCCTGGATGGTGTTAAGCTTCTTGAGTGTTGTTGGAGCTGCACTTATCCAGGAAATTGGAGAGTATTCCATTACACTCCTGACTTGTACCTTGACAGACTTTGGAGGGTCAGGGGATGAATTACTCCACCGTAGGATTTCTAGCCTTTGACCTGCCCTGGCAGCCTCAGTATTAATGTGGCTAGGCCAGTTCAGTTTCTGATCAATGATAACCCCCAGGATGTGGATTGTGCGTGAATCCGCAATGGTAATGCCATTGAAATGTGCTTCCTGGTTCCACTCCTGAATGTCCCAGCATTAATTTTAAAAATAATCCTTTGTCTTCGATGCCCCTGCAGAGGAAATCATTTTCTTTTTCCCGAGTTGCCTTCTTGCTCCCTTCAGTTTGTGATTAGATGGTTGCTATTCTGCTATTCATACCTCCTCTCATCACAGAATCGCAGAATCACAGAAATACACAGTGCAGAAGAGGTCCTTTGGCTCATCGAGTCTGCACTTGACCTGCCTAACTAATTTGCCAGCACTTGGCCCATAGCCTTGAATGTTAAGACATGCCAAATGCTCATCCGGGTACATTTTAAAGGATGTGAGGCAACCCGCCTCTACCACCCTCCCGGGCAGTGCATTCCAGAAACCCCCCCCCCCCCCCCCCCCCCACGCCAAAACCTCCTGCCAAATCTTTCAACTAAGGGGAACTGCTGCTCCCTAACCACCCTGTTCATGCCCCTCATAATCTTGTACACCTCAACCAGGTTGCCTGTCTTCTCTGCTCCAGTGAAAACAACGCAAGCTTATCCAACCTCTCTTCATAACTAAAGTGCTCCATCCTGCTGAGGGCAGCTGAGGGCAGCACGGTAGCATGGTGGTTAGCATAAATGCTTCACAGCTCCAGGGTCCCAAGTTCGATTCCCGGCTGGGTCACTGTCTGTGCGGAGTCTGCACATCCTCCCCGTGTGTGCGCGGGTTTCCTCCGGGTGCTCCGGTTTCCTCCCACAGTCCAAAGATGTGTGGGTTAGGTGGATTGGCTATGCTAAATTGCCCGTAGTGTCCTAAAACAAAAGTAAGGTTAAGGGGAGGGGGGGTTGTTGGGTTACTGGTATAGGATGGATACGTGGGTTTGAGTGGGGTGATCATTGCTCGGCACAACATTGAGGGCCGAAGGGCCTGTACTGTTCTATGTTCTATGTTCTATCCCCGGCAACATCTTGGTGAATCTCCTCAACATGACCTCCCTGCTTTTGTTATCTATGCCATGATTGATAAAAGCAAGTGTGCCATGTGCCTTTTTCACCACCCTATTAACCTGCCCTTCAGACAAACACACCAAGGTCTCTTTGTTCCTCAAAGCTTCCCAGTGTCAGGCCGTTCATTGAATATTTCCTTGTCACATTACTCCTTCCACCTCACACTGCAGGATTCAATTCCATCTGCCACCTTTCTGCCCATTTGGCCATCCCGTCTATATCTTCCTGTAACGCAAGACACTCAACATCATGGTTAACCACCTGACCAATCTTTGTGTCATCCGCAAACACATACTGATCTTACCCCCCACATAGTCATTTATGTTGTTTATATAAATGACAAACATTAAGGGACCCAGCACAGATCCCTGTGGTACACCTTGTGTTTCTTTGCTTCTCCCGTTACCACTTCCTTTGGTTTTTGTATCCTGGCAACCTTTAGTTGATGCTCAGTGATTGAAATATACAGTGAGCTGGTCACACAGCTCTGCTAATACTGTGTCCAGTTGTAGTAGTCAAGTAACTGGCCAAGTATTCATGCTGCAGGCCTGGATGGAATTTTAGTCTCAGAGGGAATTAAGGGAAATGGGAGAGGGTGGGGAAAATGGAGTTGAAGTCCAAGATTAGCCATGATTGTATTGAATGGTGGAGTGGGCTCCCACGCCCGGGGGATCCCCGGTTGGTGTGGGGGTGGCCCACAATGGAAAACCCCATTGGCCTGGCTGCGGGAACGGAGAATCCCGCTCTTTTGTCTTTTCAGCTGAGGAAGGACACAACACAGATGAACCTCGAGGGTCACACCGTGGATATGGAAATGGGAAACTTTAATCTTAAATATAACGGAAAACTCGGACACTGATTTACCGTTTCTCTCAGGAGAATTGCCAGAATTAATTTGAGCCCCAAACCCTGAGAAAAATCCCTGAGCTCTGTGTGAGAAAACAAGTGATCCGATTTGTTAAATCTCCGCCGGGTAACATTCCCTGATCACATGAAGCCCGGGATGATTCCACGATCCATCATTCCCATTGAGGATATAGTGCCTTTCACATTTTGACAACTCGGTGGGGCTGAGAATCTTCAGAGGATTTTCCTGCCCTTACTCCCAGAGGGATATTCCAGTACCGCCGAAGGTCGCTCGTACAATTGTAAATGCTGATCAAATACATGTCTGTTTCAAATGAAGAGTTCCGTTCAGAAAAGGCATGGAAAATTTAAACGTCCAATCACTAGGTTGTTAAAGTGGTTCAAATCATTTTTTTTTTTGTTGTTCTAATCTAATTTTAATGGCCAAATATTATTTCCGCTTTCCCTTCGAAAACCTCCAGGACATTGTAGTTATTTTAAATCAAATATTTTACTTGGAAAGACAAAACAGATACAGGTCATCCGGTCCAACTTCTTAAGTAGTCTGTGCTGGTGCTTTATTCCACATGGGTCTCCTCCCATTGCATGTATCTTACCCCATACTTTCAACATATCTTTCTCTCATGAGACCATCGAGGGTGATATTCTCTGACTGTTGGGATTTCCTATGCCTGCCAGCAGTGTATCCGACTTCCAGATCTCCCAGCAGCATGGAGTGGCTTCGATGGGAAATCCCATTGACAATGGCGGGAGGACAAAATCTGGCCGCCATGAGCAGTGCGGCGCTGAGAAACACAGGGTTGGAGGACCAGAGAAACCAGCCCCTCATTTTCTTTTGTCAGCATCTAATCTATTTGCCTCAATCACATCCTGAGGTAACAAGTTCCACACTCTAACCACTCCCTGAATAAAGACATTGCTCCTAGTTTCCCGTGTGGATTCGTCAGTCACTTAGACTCACAGATTCATAGAATTTACTGTGCAGAAGGAGGCCATTCGGCCCATCGAGTCTGCATCGGCCCTTGGAAAGAGCACCCTACTTAAGCCCACCCTATCGCCGTAACCCACCAAACCTTTTTTTTTTTTTTTTTTAATTTTTTTATTGGAATTTTTTGCAGAAAATATAACAAAAAGTATAGCAAAAAGCAGTAATATGCAACTAACAGCCCCATAACACCCACAATTCCCCCCATACCGTAACATCACATATATCACATTCCCCACCCCCCCCCCCCCCCAAACAAGAGAACTTAACCATAAATTAAAATTAGATAAATCAAATTTAAATAAAATAAGCTAACATAATCAACGCCCCCCCCCCCCCCCCCCCCCGGGTTGCTGCTGCTACTGTCCCAGTACCCTATCGTTGAGCCAGAAAGTCGAGGAAAGGTTGCCACCGTTTAAAGAACCCTTGCACCGATCCTCTCAGGGCGAATTTAACCTTCTCAAGCTTAATGAAACCCGCCATGTCATTGATCCAGGTCTCCACGCTTGGGGGCCTCGCGTCCTTCCACTGTAGCAAAATCCTTCGCCGGGCTACTAGGGACGCAAAGGCCAGCACACCGGCCTCTTTCGCCTCCTGCACTCCCGGCTCTACCCCAACCCCAAAGATCGCGAGTCCCCATCCTGGCTTGACCCTGGATCCCACCACCCTTGACACCGTCCTCGCCACCCCCTTCCAGAACTCCTCCAATGCCGGGCATGCCCAGAACATATGGGCATGGTTCGCTGGACTCCCCGAGCACCTGACACACCTATCTTCACCCCCAAAGAACCTATTCATCCTCGTCCCAGTCATGTGGGCCCTATGCAGCACCTTGAATTGGATGAGGCTAAGCCGCGCACACGAGGAGGAAGAATTTACCCTCTCCAGGGCATCAGCCCATGTCCCGTCTTCGATCTGTTCCCCCAGTTCCCCCTCCCACTTCGTTTTCAGCTCCTCTACTGACGCCTCTTCCTTCTCCTGCATAAGCTTGTAGAT
Source organism: Scyliorhinus canicula (assembly GCF_902713615.1). Lineage (NCBI taxonomy): Eukaryota > Metazoa > Chordata > Chondrichthyes > Carcharhiniformes > Scyliorhinidae > Scyliorhinus > Scyliorhinus canicula. Next base: position 17,843,084 of record NC_052148.1, on the reverse strand, counting down.
ATCGGATATCTTCCCCTCCCCGACCCAGACCCCCGAGAGCACCCTGTCACTCACCCCCTTCGCGGGGAGCGCAGGGAATCCCTCCACCTGCCGTCTAGCAAATGCCTTTACCTGCAGATATCTAAACATGTTTCCCGGCGGGAGCCCAAATTTCTCTTCCAACTCCCCCAGGCTCGCAAACCTTCCGTCGATAAACAGGTCCTTCAGCTGTCTAATGCCCGCTCTATACCATCCCCGAAATCCCCCATCCATGTTCCCCGGGACGAACCTATGGTTCCCCCTTAACGGAGCCTCCATCGAGCCCCCCACTTCTCCCCTATAAAATAGAAAATAGAACAGTACAGCACAGAACAGGCCCTTCGGCCCTCGATGTTGTGCCGAGGCATGATCACCCTACTTAAACCCATGTAACCCGTGTACCCGTAACCCAACAATCCCCCCATTAACCTTACACTACGGGCAATTTATCATGGCCAATCCACCTAACCTGCACATCTTTGGACTGTGGGAGGAAACCGGAGCACCGGGAGGAAACCCACGCACACACGGGGAGGACGTGCAGACTCCACACAGACAGTGACCCAGCCGGGAATCGAACCTGGGACCCTGGAGCTGTGAAGCATTGATGCTAACCACCATGCTACCGTGAGGCCCCTTGTCGCCTCCACTGCCCCCAAATCTTGAGGGTAGCCGCCACCACCGGACTCGTGGTATACCTCGTGGGAGGGAGCGGCCACGGCGCCGTTACCAGGGCCCCCAGGCTTGTATCCCCACAGGACGCTCTCTCCATCCGTTTCCATGCTGCCCCCTCCCCCTCCATCACCCACTTACGCACCATCGACACGTTGGCCGCCCAGTAATACCCCGAGAGGTTGGGCAACGCCAGCCCCCCCCCATCCCTACTCCGCTCCAAGAAGACCCTCTTCACCCTCGGGGTGCCATGCGCCCAAACAAATCCCATGATGCTGCTGGTCACCCTTTTAAAAAAGGCCCTAGGGATAAAGATGGGCAAGCACTGGAAGAGGAACAAGAACCTCGGGAGAACCGTCATTTTGACAGATTGCACTCTGCCCGCCAGCGATAGCGGCACCATGTCCCACCTTTTAAATTCCTCCTCCATCTGTTCCACTAGTCTGGTGAAGTTAAGCTTATGAAGAGCCCCCCAACTCCTGGCCACCTGCACCCCCAGGTACCTGAAACTCTTCACTGCCCTCCTGAAGGGGAGCCTCCCAATTCCCTCCTCCTGATCTCCCGGGTGCACTACAAATACCTCGCTCTTTCCTAAGTTCAGCTTATAGCCCGAGAAGCCCCCAAATTCCGCTAACAGTTCCATCACCCCCGGCATTCCCCCCTCTGGGTCCGCCACATATAACAGCAGGTCGTCTGCATACAGCGATACCCGATGCTCCTCCCCCCCCCGCACCAGACCCCTCCACTTCCCTGACTCCCTCAACGCCATGGCCAGCGGTTCAATCGCCAGTGCAAAGAGCAGGGGGGACAGGGGACACCCCTGCCTGGGACACCCCTGCCCCACGATAAAGCCTAAAATACTCCGATCTCCTTCCATTTGTGACTACACTCGCCATCGGCGCCGCGTAAAGCAGCCTCACCCATTTGATGAATCCCTCCCCAAATCCAAACCTCTCCAGCACCTCCCATAGGTACCCCCACTCAACTCTATCAAACGCCTTCTCTGCATCCAGCGCCACCACTATCTCCGCCTCCCCCTCCACTGCCGGCATCATGATAACATTGAGCAGTCTCCGCACATTCGTGTTGAGCTGCCGCCCCTTGACAAACCCTGTCTGATCTTCATGAATTACCTCTGGCACACAATCCTCTATCCTGGTAGCCAGGATCTTCGCCAGCAACTTAGCGTCTACGTTAAGGAGTGAAATAGGCCTATATGATCCGCACTGCAAGGGGTCCTTATCCTGTTTTAGGATCAAAGAGATCAGTGCCCGCGACATCGTCGGGGGCAAAGCCCCCCCCTCCCACGCCTCATTGAAAGTTCGCACCAGCAGGGGACCCACCAGGTCCGCATATTTTTTGTAAAATTCTGCCGGGAACCCGTCCGGCCCCGGGGCCTTCCCACCAAACCTTTTTGGACACTAAGGGCAATTTAGCATGGCCAATCCATCTAACCTGCACAACTTTGTACTCTGGGAGGAAACCGGAGCACCCGGAAGAAACCCACACAGACACGGGGAGAATATGCAGACTCTGCACAGACTGTGACCCAAGCCGGGAAGTGAACCTGGGACCCTGGAGCTGTGAAGCAACAGTGCTAACCACTGTGCTACCATGCCGCCCACTTTTTTATTCTAATCTTTCAGAAGACGTGGGTGCCACTGGCAAGGCAAGCATTTGTTACCCATCTCTAATTGCCCTTGAACTGAATGGATTGCTCGGCTATTGCGGAGGTAGTTAAGAGTTGGCCACGTTTCTGCAGGCCTGGTGCCACATGTATGCCAGCTGCCGTGGTGGGATTTGAACCCATGCTGCCACAGCAATCGTCTGGACTATGTGTCCAGTGACATTACAAGTACACCATCTCCCTATAGCTACACACTATCTTATAGTAAAGGTATTTATCGTGCTGGATCCTTCTGCAAGTGAATTTTTACTTGATTCCTGTCACTGATTGTGGAAAAATGGCCAATGGCCTGAATATTAGGCCCGATGCAGAATTGGACTCTTTAAATTAAAGCCACAGTCAGGCCTGTTGGAAAGTCAAACAGCCAATCTCGAATACACAGGACAGAGACTAGCAGCCGGGGCAAGTCTGGGCCTATCCTATAAACAGGACATCGGAAGATAATTGGCCTCATTCAAGTGGATCGATTGTTGTCGATTGCCTGGATGAAGCCAGACTTTCTGGCGCCAAGATTTCCCACGATTACCTTACATGGGATAAGGTTACATGCGGAAAATGCACCGATGGATGGACCCCTGGGGTGGGGTGGTGGTGGGGTGGGGGGGTGGGGGGGGGGTGGTTTCTGGTGTCCTGCAGAGTTGCAATGCGCCATTGGGTGTTTCCATTCCCCCCGCCCAGTGACCTCACTGACTGACGGCTAGATAAACCTCTGGAAGGGTGCAAAAAGGAGGCTAAGAACAGACACCCAGAGATCGTCCCCAGTGAAGACTCGCCACAGAAGCAACGGAGAAGACTCGACGGTGGACCAGAGAACGTATGGAAGAGGTGGGCGAGACCCACCTTTGCAGGCGAAGGTCCTGAGACGACTGAGCCTCAGAGGATTGGACCCGCAGTTCAATCAAGTTCATCGGCACGGGCAGTATTTGGATCTTGGGCAGAATACATTTGGGATTATTTGGGAGAATAACTTGTGTTTGTGAATAAAATTGGGTTGAATCATGAACCTGCGTTTGTCCTTTGTGCATTTGCAAATAAGGGAACCTGGGTTAAATGTTTTAATAACAAACTGATCAAAGTGTTTGATAATTTTCAGACAACACCATCAATTCAGTAAATTTTGGAATGTCTGAGGGAGTCCTGGGCGGGATCCTATGATCCTGAGGCTAAGTGTTGAAGCCGTCGGAAACGCCGTCACGTTTCTCAACGGCGTCAATAGGGCCCCAGGATCAGCAATTCTGGACCCTACAGGGGGCCAGCACGGCACTGGAGCGGTTCACGCTACTCCAGCTGCTGATACGGCCGTGGAATGGGCGCGGGGGAGGATGCGCACATACACAGTGGGTCCGACTCGAACCTGCGCATGCGCAGTCACACCGGCACGATTTCCGCGCATGCGCGGTGTCTCCCTTGTCCACGCCGGCCCATGCCCAACATGGCACAGGAGTGCAGGCTCCGGCACGGAAGAAAGGAGGCCAGGAGACAGAGAGGCCGGCCCGCCGATCGGTGGGTCCCAATTGCGGGCCAGGCCACATCGGAGAGCTCCCCCGTGTCATTCAGAGAGCTGATGCAGACATGATGGGCTGAATGGTCTCCTTCTGGCAGTAACAATTCCGTGATTCTGGGAAGTACAGGGAAAACACATGAACTGGTGATACAGATGGTAGTGAGGGCAATAGAGTATTTAAACATTCACATTGAGACACAGTACAGCTCCTAGCATAATGATGCTTATCCTGTGCCTACCTTTGTCTAAAGATTCAGCTCCCTCTTGTGGGCATGGATATTATATTAAACAAATATTTTAACGCAATATGGGTAAGGTAAAGTCGCCATAGTCCCAGATGACCATAGGCTGCTTTCCCCTTTGAGTAGGGAGAGCTGACTGGTGGTGAATTAACCTGAGGATCACCACACCTCAGACGGGGGCCAAAGTTGAGAAGGCGGGGCTTCTCATGAGGTTATTCTTCCTGAATAACCTCATGAATAACTCAATATAGAATTCCAGAACAAGGGAAAGAATCCCTCGCTCATAACAGGTAGTGATTTCAGACTTTGCTCAGAGGGGTAGCATTTTTATCTTTGAGTCAGGGGGTTACAAGTAGAACTGCTGCTCCAAAACCTAAACAGAAAAATACAGGCTGACGCTCCCAGTATTGTACCATAGAATTCCTACAGTGCAGAAGGAGGCCATTCAACCCATTTCCTGTACCGACCTTCCAAAAGAGCAGACTACCTCGGCCCACTCCCCAACCCTATCTTCGCAACCCAACCTACACATCTTTGGATATGAAGGGGCAATTTATCATGGCCAATCCACTTTATCTGCACATATTTGGACTGTGGGAGGAAACTGGAGCACCCGGAGGAAACCCACGTAGGCACGACGAGAATATGCAAACGCACAGACAGCCATCCAAGGTCGGAATTGAACCTGAGTCCCTGGTGCTGTGAGGCAGCAGTGCTAGCCACTGCGCTACCGGGCTGCCTTCAGTGAGTGCTACAGCGTTGGAGGTGCCAGCTTTTGGATTAATTGACACCTCATCGGTTCTTTGAATCAATTGTGTGAATCTGTGACTCTTAAGTGGATGTAATAGATGCTTTGGCACTGTTTCGAAGAAGATATTGGGCAGGATTCTCCATCCTACTTGTGCGGCTCCCCTCCCGCCAGCAGTGGGAGTTTCCGGCCTGCCAGCCGGCCAATGGGATTTCCCATTGTGGACAGCCCCATCGGGAATCCCCGGGCGTGGGTGCTCTGCCGGTGTAACGGAGAATCCCGATAGCAGGGAATCCAGCCCATTGTCTCTGGTCCCCTGGTCAATATTTATTCTTCAACCAATGTCAGTAAGTTACATTATCTGGTCATGATCACATTTGCTGCTTGTGGCAGGTTACTTTGGGTGGGGTTTTCCAGTCCCACCAAACTCAATGGACCTCTGGCTAGCTCAACAGATTTTCCAGCCCCGACTTCACTGTGACAGGGCCATAAAACCATAAGACCACAAGACATAGGAGCAGAATTAGGCCATTCGGCCCATTGAGTCTGCTCCGCCATTCGGATTTGTTTATTGTCACGTGTACCGAGGAACAGTGAAAATAATTTTTCTGCAAGCAGCTCAACAGATCATTCAGTACATGGGAAGAAAAAGGAATTAAACAAAATTTAAGAAAATACAAGAAAATAATAAGAGGGCAACACAAGATATACAATGTAACTACATAAGCATTGGCATCGGATGAAGCATACAGGGTGTAGTGTTAATGAGGTCAGTCAATAAGAGGGTCATTTAGGAATCTGGTGACAGTGGGGAAGAAGCTGTTTTTGAGTCTGTTCGTGCGTGTTCTCAGACTTCTGTACCTCCTGCCCGATGGAAGAAGTTGGAAAAGTGAGTAAGCCCGGTGGGAGGGATACTTGATTATGCTGCCCGCTTTCCCCAGGCAGCAGGAGGTGTAGATGGAGTCAATGGATGGGAGGCAGGTTTGTGTGATGGACTGGGCGGTATTCACGACTCTCTGAAGTTTCTTGCGGTCCTGGGCCGAGCAGTTGCCATACCAGGCTGTGATGCAGCCAGATAGGATGCTTTCAATGGTGCATCTGTAAAGGTTGGTAAGGGTTAATGGGGACATGCCGAATTTTCTTAGTTTCCTGAGGAAGTGTTGGCGCTGTTGTGCTTTCTTGGTGATAGCGTCGACGTGTGGTGGACCAGGACAGATTTTTGGTGATGTGCACCCCTAGGAATTTGAAACTGCTAACCATCTCCACCTCGGCCCCGTTGATGCTGACAGTGGTGTGTACAGTACTTTGCTTCCTGAAGTCAATGACCAGCTCTTTAGTTTTGCTGGCATTGAGGGAGAGATTGTTGTCGTTACACCACTCCACCAGGTTAGCTATCTCCCTCCTGTATTCTGACTCGTCGTTATTCGAGATCCGGCCCACTATGGTCGTATCGTCAGCAAACTTGTAGATGGAGTTGGAACCAAGTTTTGCCATGCAGTCGTGTGTGTACAGGGAGTAGAGTAGGGGGCTAAGTACGCAGCCTTGCGGGGCACCGGTATTGAGGACTATTGTGGAGGAGGTGTTGGTGTTCATTCTTACTGATTGTGGTCTGTTGGTCAGAAAATCGAGGATCCAGTTGCAGAGTGGAGAGCCAAGTCCGAGGTTTTGGAGCTTTGATATGAGCTTGGCTGGGATTATGGTGTTGAAAGCGGAGCTGTAGTCAATAAATAGGAGTCTGATGTAGGAGTCCTTGTTTTCGAGATGCTCTAGGGATGAGTGTAGGGCCAGGGAAATGGCGTCTGATGTGGACCGGTTGCGACGGTATGCAAATTGAAGTGGGTCAAGGCGTTCCGGGAGTATGGAGGTGATGCGCTTCATGATCAGCCTCTCCAAGCACTTCATTACAACTGACGTCAGGGCCACCGGGCGGTTGTCATTGAGGCACGTTGCCTGGTTCTTCTTTGGTACCGGTATGATGGTGGTCTTCTTGAAGCAGGTGGGGACCTCGGAGTGGAGTAGGGACAGGTTCTGAGTGCACGACCAGGGATCAGCCATTCAATTATGGCTGATATTTTTTCATCTCCATTCTCCTGCCTTCTCCCATTAACCCCTGATCCCCTTAAGAACCTATCTATCTCTGTCTTAAAGACATTCAGTAAATTGGCCTCCTCAGCCTTCTGCGGCAAAGAGTTCCACAGATTCACCACCCTTTGGCTGAAGAAATTCCTCCTCATCTCTGTTTTAAAGGATCGTCCCTTTAGTCTGAGATGGTGTCCTCTGGTTCTATTTCTAGCCTGTGCTTCCTTTAACAGCGACTGCACTTCATCTCCTAAAGTGCTTTGGGTGGCATTGTGATTGTAAAGGATGCTATATCAATGCAATTTTTACTTTCTTTAAAAGTTGCGACAAGAATAGCCTAAATCCGACTGAAGCTATATGTTTCTCAAATTAGGAAATACCTTGAGCAAGGCATGCAGTTCCTATCCTTTCCTCATTGGAAAATAATCTGGAATGGACTGCCTGATAGACTTTGCACTTTTGTGACATTTTTTACAATTACTGGATGTCACAAAGAACCAATGGAGTATTTTTGAAGCGAGGTCACAGTTAGAAGAGAACCATCGAAATGTTACGGTGCAGAAAGAGGCCATTCAACCCATCGTGTTTGTGCCAGCCAAAAAGAGAGAAAAAAAGACTGCCCGTTCATTTTAACCCCACTTCCCAGCACTTGGTCCCCAGCCTTCCAGGTTACAGCACTTCAGAGCCAGACACAGATAACTTGGAAATGAATAAATGAGTTGAGTGTTTCAGCTTCAACCACCAATTCAGGCTGCGAATTCCAGACACCCATCATCCTCTGTATGATAAAGTTTTTTCCTCATGTTCCCCACAATCCTTCTACCAATTACCTCAAATAAACTTAAATTGGGGCAACACAGCAGCACAGTGGTTAGCATAATTGCTTCACAGCTCCAGGCTCCCAGGTTTGATTCCCGGTTGGGTGACTGTGTGGAGTCTGCATGTTCGCCCAGTGTGTGCGTGGGTTTCCTCCGGGTGCATCAGTTTCCTCCCACAGTCCAAAGATGTGCAGGTTAGGTGGATTGGCCATGTTAAATAGCCCTTAGTGTCCAAAAAGGTTAAATTAGGCTTAAGTGGGGTGCTAATTCCAGGGGCCAGTGCAAACTCGATGGGCCGAATGGCCTCCTTTTTCACTGTAAGTTCTATGATCTATAGCTCCCTGGTGATTGAGCTTCCAGCTGGGGGGAAACAAGTATTTCCTGTCTACCCTCTCCAGGCCCCTCATACTTTTGTATGTTGCAATTCTGTCACCTCTCAGCCTGCTCTGTTCAAAGGGAAACAATCCTATCCTATCTCGTCCCTCCTCATAGCTGCAGTCTTCAAGCCCTGGCAACATTCTTCACTCTCTCCAAAACAATTGTGTCCTTCCTGTAATGTGGTGACCAGAACTGTTCGCAAAATTCCAGCGGCTGCCGAACCAGCATTTTACACAGCTCCAGTATTGCACCCCTGCTTTTATATTCAAATCCTCGCTCAATAAAGGAAAACATTCCATCGGCTTTCTTGATCAACTTGTCCACCAATCCTGCCACTTTCAAGGACCTATGGATATACACTGCAAGGTCTCTCACTTCTTAGTCCTTCTCAATGCCGTCCCATTCTTTGAGTATCTCCTTGTTTGTTTGCCCTCCCCAAATGCGCCACCTCACACTTTTCTGGAATGAATTCCATTTGCCACTTCTTTGCCACTCGACCAGCCATCAATGTAATTCTGGAGTTGATAGCTATCGTCTGTATGAAACACAGCAGCCAATGTGCACACAGTAAACTCCAGTGTGATAATGATCAGATCATCTATCGTTTGCGATGTCAATTGAGGGATAAGTATAGCCCAGGACTACAGGGATAACTTGCCTGCTCTTCTTCAAAATGGTGCCATGGGGATTTTTGCCATTCATCCAGACACTCAGATGGGGGTCTCGGTTTAACATCGCAACCAAGGACAGCTACCTCCAACAGGGCAACAATGCACAGGAGCGTCAGAGCGATGTCTTTGCTCAAGCCCTGGGGTGTGACTTCAATATGCGACCCTGCGACACTCAGGCGAGGGAGCTATCAACTGAGCCATCCACAACTACTCCTCTGAAAGGAGGTCAGTAATACAGTATCACTGCAATTGTATAGGGCACTGGTGAGGCCACACTTGGAGTATTGTGTGCAGTTTTGGTGTCCTTATCTGAGGAAGGATGTTCTTGCTCTCGAGGGAGTGCAGCGAAGGTTTACCAGGCAGATTCGTGGAATGGTGGGACTGTCATATGAGGAGAGAGTAAATCGATTTGGATTATATTCATTGGAGTTTAGAGGAGTGAGAGGGGATCTCATAGAAACTCAAAATTCAAACAGGATTCGACAGGGTAGATTCAGAATATTCCCGATGATGGGGTAGTCCAGAACGAAGGGTCATAGTTTGAGGATAAAGGGTAAACCTTTTTAGGATTGAGGTGAGGAGAAATTTCTTCAGCGAGAGAGTGATAAATCAGTCGAATCCACTACGACGGAAAGTAGTCGAGGCCAAACCGGTGTGTGATTTCAAGAAGGAATTAGATATAGTTCTTGGGCCAAAATGGATCAAGGGATATGGGGGTGGAAAGGTGGGATCAGAACTTGATGATCAGCCATGTTCATAATGAATGGCGGAGCAGGCTTGAGGGGCCGAATGGCCTCCTCCCGCTTCTATTTTCTATGTCTCTATGTTGAACCTTACTTTCAAATGAGGAAAGGTCAGGAAAATATGGACGCTCTTTAAAACGTGTAGAGATATGTAAAATAACAAGCAGATTGGCGTAGGTTAATCCTGTACACTGTTAAGTTAAATCGTGTTGTTGAGAAGTGGGACACAGGTGCAATGAGGTAATAGGGGAGTTCCGAACAGAATTCATGAAGCTAGTCTTTACACAAGAGAATTTGCCTCAGGTGTTCTCTCCTAGGTACAGGCGTGAAGACAGAAAGGCTAGAGTTATTCAAACTCTGCGGCTCCTTGTATCATCCAGGTGCAATCAACTGGATCACTACAGACTAGGATTCAAACCTGGGATCATCCTTAAAGCTCGGAAAGTCACTATTTGAAAGATGAAGAGGTACAATGTGCTGCACATTATGAAAAACAATGGAAGGCGGATAGAAAGAAATGGAAAGCAAGATAAGAAAAGACAGAGTGAAAGAATGAGACGGGGGGGGGGGGTGGGGGAGGAAGAAAAAGAAAGGAAAGGAAAAAGGAGGGCGGTGTGAGAAAGCAACAAAGAAGTGAGGGAAAGAGTTGGTGGAAAAGAGAAATGCGGAGGGAAGCAAAAGTAGCAGATGAGCAAAGAAGGAAGCGAGGGCGTGAACGTGAAAAAGAAGGAAAGGAATTGAAAAGGTGAGGGAGCAAGAAAGGGGAGACATGAACGAGCAAGGCGCAGAAGAATAGAGATGAAGAAACAAAGAGGAAAGTCGAAGAGAGGAAAAATGGAGAGACAATAAAGAAAGGCGAGAATAGAAAGATATTCTGAAAGAGCAGGAACAGGAGGCTGCAAGAGAGAAAGAAGGTAACAAGGGAGCGGAAATGAAGTGAAAGAGGAAATAAGTGAAAAAGAGAGAGAGGATGGAAAAAGATGAAGCCTGCCGTGTTGAATGCAAGGAACATCTTAATCCAGATACAGGCATGTCTGTGAAGTTCTGTAAACATGTCATCTGGGAAAAGCAGCAGGAAGTTAAAACATATATAAATATATATAATATGTGTTCAGGCAGAGGGCCATCAAACATTACATCGTCAGTCAATTAATACCATTATGGGCTGCAGAAGTGACAACAGAAGTCAATTAAACCCCAAAGAGTGACATGTTTCATTGGCGTAATATGCCAGATGTTAATCAGGAAAATTACAAGGTTGGCAGGGGTGGGAGGGTGGGGGGGATGGAGCAGAGAGCATATCGACAGGGTCGGCTAATGGACAACAAGCTGAGATTCCTCAATTCCACCCCCCCCCCTCCCCCAAACCTATCCTTTCCTTTCGATTCCTGCTCCAGCTTATTAATGAACTACCTGCTTTCCATATTCATTAAACAGCTGGCCTGACAGATGTGACGAATACTCTCAAAGCCCAGAGAGAGAAGAGAAAAAAATTGCTTCCCATCTGGCTCCCCAGCACCGTCAGAGATAAAGATTCTTCCCTCTTCCTCGCCGTTAAGGAACGAAAGGGAGCGAGGGGAGGAGAGAGAGAGAGAGAGAGAGAGAAAGACAACCCTCGATGCAATGTCAACATCTGCTCGCTTTTTAAACACTGTGTAAAAGACAGTGACATTTTAAGCAAATGAGCCTTGTAACTCTTTTTTTTTAATCTCACCATCTATTCCTCATTAAAGGGGGAGGCTGCAGACGCCTCAATGCTCATTTTAATTTATTTGTTTATGACTTAAGTCGATGTTAGATCTACACGCCGTTTTGCATTTTTTATTAGTGACATATGGACCACATTTATCAACATTTGTTACGACGGTCTTAAATGATTTTGTTAACTCATTTTCTTTTATTTGAAACTTTATTTTCTCCTTGCTCGTTTTGGAACAGACAGGGATGTTCGACTCATTCTTAAAGCGCCAGGCCTCTATCAGCTGACCATTAAAAACTATTTGCCAAGGAATGTTCCCCTGCCTCGCTCATTTCACAACATGTTGAGATTGAATCCGACAGTCACGGGATGGCACACAGCACAGAAGGAGGCCATTCGAAAGAACTGTCCAATTAGACCCCTCCCGCCCCCCACCTCTCCCAGGCCGATAGCCTTGAAGATTTTCCCTCTTCAAGCCATTCGGAGGTCCGTTGTGCAGGGAGTTGGCATGGTTGTAAAGAGTTGGGTAGAAAGTACAAATGGGAAAGAGGACTTAACCGCAAAAGCAAAATACTGCGGATGCTGCAAATCTGAAATAAACACAGAAAATGCTGGATAACCTCAGCAGGTCTGGCAGCAGCTTTGGAGAGAGAGACAGAGTTAATATTTCGAGTCGGTATGGTATTCTTCAGGACTGAAGAGGGGCAGAAGTGAAATCAATTATATAGTTGGGGGGGGGGGATGCAGAATGGAAGGTCAGGAATAGGTCGGAGAGATTGACAAAGATGTCACGGACGTAAGTCAAAAGGGGTGTTAATGGTGGCCTTAGGGACTGAAGAAGTGCCAACAGCGTCATAAAGTTAAGATAGCAGAATGTATGTGTGATGAATGGTATCAGTAGCTGCTGTAACGGTACCTTACCTTTAATGCATTGGCCCTTTAAGACCAGGCTTGGAACCCTGGGGGACTCCGCCTCTAGCTCCACCCCCAGGAAACGGTATAAGATGAGGCTCACTGGGCAGCATGTAATGAGCACACTTTTTGGCTGTTGTTCAGTTCTCAGATGATTAAAGCTTTTGAATTACCTATCTTCTCTCCTGTGTCGTAATTGAAGGTATCTCAGTATGAATCAGTTCAGTCAATATTCCCCTCCATCTTGACCCCCCCCCCACTTTGTTTTTTATTGGTTCCCTCGTCCGACCGGAAGCCAGCCCTCCCCAACACGGCCATCTTTCTCTTATTTCTCAGGTTTGCTTTCACTGACCCTTGTTCTCCTATTGATCTTTGGACACACAGGGCGCGATTCTATGGCCTGTTGCAATTTTGCTCAAGTGAAGCGAGGCCGGTGAATAGCGGGGGAGGCAGAAAACGAGTTCCCCGTCCGGTGCCAAACAGTTTGCGACGCAACCGGCCCGCTCCCGTCGGCAAAACCGGGATCGCGCTGTAGCATGGCGAGAAACCAATTATCATGACTTAAGCCCTATTTCAATACAATTACCGAGAGCCACCACTTACCCAACGGCCTCCCATCATTCAGCAGCCTCCCCAGCAAGTGTTCACACTGGCGCCGGTTAGTACACCGCTTGAAAAACATGAACCTGGCGGAAGGGCTTCTGTATGGAGCCAAGGTGAGTAGCCATCTTTGCTCACAGGCAAGGAGCTCAGGGGCACTGGGCTTGCCACCCCAGTGCTCAGTAGGGGGTGGGGGACTCTTGACTGGGGGTTGGGGTGAACCCCGGCTTGGAGTGGTGGATCCTCCGGAGGGAGGGTGGGGAGGTGGGGGGGGGAGTACTTGGTTAGTGGGCCAACCCCTGGATCGTGGGTATCCTTTCCGTGGGGCAACCCTTGTTGCCGCCCATCTGCCCCACCAAACACCCATAACCCCCACTGACTGCCGAGGCCTCTGCTGTGCGGCTGAAGCCTATTGCTAATAGAGAATTGGCAATTGTGGTGAAGGGGACACTTCACGCAGCCCAAGTGGATTCCCGAGGATGGGTGGGCCATTTAGCATGTGGGAGTCATTGCCTAGCATCCCAATCACACCTTGATGCCTGAACACTGTGGGAAGCAACATCACAAACAGAGCAGCCAATATCCACACGTCCAGGGAATGGGACACAGCTCCAGGGGACATTTCCACGGCCGGAGGGTGGGCGTGTGCCACAGGGAGGGGACCCGCTTCCGGCCCAGGTGACGTTGTGAGCATGTGTAGGGGTAGAGGAGTCAGGGGTGGGGAGCCAGCTATGGCCGGGAGTGCTTGGTCTGGGAGTTCCAGGTGGGCGGGGGGGGATAAATGGGGGAATTGAGGGCCCCGAGGTGGGAGCCACCGCTGTTTGTCAGTCTAACACCCGATCCCAATGCCTAAGAGATATTGAACGCTATGGCAGGGATTTTGGACGCAGCAGAGCTTGCCCTCGTGGTGCTGCTGCTCGGCCAGGTAGCCAGACGCCGGAGACTATGGCAACAGCAACGTCAGCAGATGCTCAAGATGGGGGCTCACGTGCCGGACCCTGACCCACACCTTGAGGACCCAGCCGCCCATCAGACCAGGGAGGGATCCAGAGGAGGCGCCCGCGGTGGTCCAGGGTGTACGGGCGTCACTGGTCATTCGAGCAGATGACGGACAGCGCTTACCGCAGGAGGCTCCACCTTAGCAAGGAGATGGTGTGGCATCTGTGCCATGTACTTGTGGTTTTGGCACCCCATGGAGGCGGCGGGCACCCACTCCCGGTGGCCGTCAATGTCACCGCAGTCCTGAACCTTAATGTCTCAGGATCCTTCCAGAGCACCAGCAGCAACTTATATAGCATCGCGCAGGCCACAGCCCACAGGTGGCTCCACCAGGTCACAGATGCCCTGTTTGCCCAGGCGCAAACTGCATCAACTTTGACATGGACCAAGCCCAGCAGTACGTTTCTCTGCCATAGCCAGGATGCCCCAGGTCCAGAGGGTGGTGGATGGCACACAAACTACCCTGCACTCAGCAGGCCACCTGTGAGTGCCCTACGTTAACAGAAAGGGGTTCCACTCCCTGAACATACAGCTCGTGTACGACCACCACATGCAGATCATGCAGCTGTGTGCACGCTTTCCAGGGAGTGCTACATCCTGGGGCAGTCGGTCATCCCTGGCCTCTTTGAAGACCATCCCGGGATGGGTGGCTGGCTGTTGGGGATAATGGGTACACGCTAGGGATCTGGTTAATGACGCCAGTATGGAGGCTGGTAACCAAAGCGGAGACCGGGTACAACGAGGCCCATGCGGCCACCCGGGCTGTGATTGAGCGACGCCTTGGACACCTTCACTGTTAATCTTGACGTCATGAACCAGACTCTCCACTACGGTCACCACCTAAGCAGTGTTGGCCTCAGTGCCATGCATTGCCGGTGACATTTCCTGCACTTGTAGCCTCTGGAATTCCTCTAATCGGCAAGGATCTGCTGGAGTGTTGCTGACATCTCCCTCTGAGTGTCTTAATGGCTCCCTATCATCTCCATCAGCTTCAGATATACCTACTCCTTAGGCTCAGCATCTTGCCGGGACCTAGCTGGGTCCTGGGATCCAACGGATCTCTGACTGCTGTCTCATCTGGGCCTTCCTGCCTCGACTTGATGTACATCAGCAGCTATATGGTGCTCACCAGATTGTGCCCCAGAAGCCTGACCACTAACGTTTCCCACCGAGTTGTGTGTATCTGCGCCGGTGGAGAGTGGGGATGATAGCTGTGTCTTCCCCGGAGCTCCCCTCCAAGGTGGACTCCTGGGAGTCTGGAGAGGGGGCCACTCGGGATGGGCCGGCGCGCTGATTGGAGGATCTGCGGGACAATGGATATTGGTCAGTGGAAGGGATGGGTCAGTCAGTAAGGCAATAACATCTCATGTCTGACAGGCCTTCCGGGTGGAGCCCAATGGTTCCTCAGCTCTGTGACATCCGCCAATCTCCGCAAGGGTGATCGCCATGCCCTTGGCCACCCCAGTCACCTCCAGGGCCACTCCTCAAGTGCCGTGAGGATTCTTAAGTCCGGCACCCTTACGCCAGCCTAGGGCCCCTCCAATTATGGGCAAGCTTTTCCTGAAGAGACACAAAGGGGGTATCGTTAGCCACATGCATGATTCACAGTGGTGCTGCTCGATCTTGTTAGCAGGGGGCTGATGTGTGCGGTCCCAGCCAATCAGCTGGCAAGCTTTCATTTTCAGCGAGAAGCCAGTAGGGCCTTATTAAGTGGACAAGTTAATGTTGAATAGCATTATCACACTTAGAAATCTTTCTGGAGAATCGCACTCATGGTCTGGATGTCACTTGAGGTAAAGGGACCTGGAATACAGGATCTGCTTCCTCTTCTTTCCTCCCACTTCGCCGCTCTGCCTCATTATTAAGGCAGTGGGACTCGGAATGGGATGCAGTTTGATGGATGAGTCATCACCATTTTTGGACACTTAGGAGCAAGTTCCTTCCACTCTTTAATACCAAGGTGCCAAGCTGGCGTTTTCTGTGCATGTGCGATCGGGTCGGGCTGCCCTGCGTGGGTGTTAGCCGGGGAGGGGGGCGGGAGGGGGGGGGGGGGGGGGGAGGGGGGGGGGGGGTGGTGCGGGGGACGCTCCCATAGCTCAGACTGGGGAGGTTGTGGGGTCGCTTCATGGGCCTCGGAGATCAGGGACGCTATTTAAATACAGCGTCCCGATCTCTCGCTACGCTGGCGAGTCCCGGCGAGCAGAGCTCCCCAGTGCACAAAACGGGAGTCCGTGTGGTGAGTGACTTGGAGGAGAATTTCCAAGCAGTGGGGTGACCAGGTATCTGCTGTTTTTGTCCTTCTAGATGGTAGTGTAGTAGAAAGCCCATTCTTCAACACAACACAAGTGAAGGATAACAAGCCAAGTAAAAGCCCACTTCCTTGACCAATCTTTTGGATAAATCTCTTGTTAGCTCTCTGGCTCATTATTGTTTATTACTTGTCAGGTTATTTTTCTGCAAAGCACATTGTTCAACTATACCTGTGCCAATAGATGCAAATTGGTGCCGTTGATCTGATGCTGAGGGGGTGACTTAACAGACGTCTTTGAGGGTGCAGAAGGGTTTGATAGAGAAGATACAGAGAAGATATTTCCATTTGTAGGGGAATCCATAACTAGGAGTCCATGAATAAAAGATAGTCACTGATGAATCCAAGAGGGAATTCAGGAGAAACTTTTTTATCCAACAAAATGGTGAGAATGTGGAACCCGCGACCATAGGGAGTATTTGAGATGGACAGCACACTGTCAATGTATTTAAGGGGAAGCTAAATAAACATACAAAGGAATAGAGGGATATCTTGGCAGTTGGAAAAAATGTGGGAATCGTGCCAACTTAATCATAAGGGAGTTGGGCCGAATGGCCTGTTTATATTTTCAATATAACTCGATGTGCAAAATGCCAACTTCCTCATTCCTCCTCCTCCATCTTAAGTCCTCTTGGCGCCACATCAACAGTCAGCACCATGGAGTCCTGGCGTAGCTCAGTCATGTTTTGCCTTGACCTGCATGGTGACCTGCACAATGACACTCAGCCTGGACCTGTGCAGGTGACTAGAGATAGGACAATTTAAATAAAAAAAGGATGGCTTGCAGTTACACAGTGCATTTCACAAAGCCCTTCACAGCCAATGAACAATTAAAAACGTCATCCCATTCAATGTTGAAAAAAAAATCAAAAGGAAAAACATGAGACGTTAGTCACAATACACCAAGAATTGGCAGTTCCAACTCTAAAGGGGTAACTCGAATGTTCAGATCCACCTTAAATGTCTCAAGGCAGTTACAAGCAGCTTGTGGAAAAAGAGACATCAACATCTGAGATTTGGCAGAAACTCCTTTCATTAATGAATTATTCAAGAGGGAGTCATAACTATTTGACTACATTTTAAAGTAATCATTGGCGTATTACAGTATAACATTGCCATACTCCTCGGCGAAACTAATATCTTGTCATGGGCCGCTTGTTACTCTGGATAGCCCCCAGCCCATTGCCCACTTCCTAAATTGCGTCATCTAATACTGAGAGATTGCTCAAACCTGTATGTAACATTGCACCTATAACGTGATTTTCATGCTTATATTAACCTGTGTGTGTCTCAACACAATACCCGTGCTTCATTTAGGAGTGCCTTGGTTGTTGGCACATTTTAACAGATGTGGCAAGCAATCTCTCTCTCAGATAGAAAGATCACGCAGTGAAGCTATGGATGTTTCAACTTCGGTTAGAGTTTCAGCTTTGGCCCCAATCAACATTGTTATGGGCCAGGGTTTAGAGAACCCCAAAACGCATCATGGAGTTCACCTGACCCACAACTTTTAATACATTGTGGTATGGGGAGCACATGGCCCACTCTACAGGTGTGGCACAGCAGAAATGGAAAAGTATTTTTTAAAGAAAAGCAATATTTATTCTACAAACTCAAGTTAACCTTTTTAAATTATACAGGGAACATCTTAGCAACCATTAATTCAAATAAAACCCCCAAAGACTACAACACTAAGTAAACCTTTGAGCTTTCCTTTTTAACATCCATATGACTTAAAAACACCTTTTGCCAGAAGCAGATCAGGTTAAAGTCACTACTGAAAACATTTAGAATTCTGAATTCACCAAATGATCTAGAGATAGTCATTTTATGGCAAAGAGAATAGCAGTACACCTGTTTGGTCTGGCTTCAGCTCCAACACTGAAAACGAAACTAAAACACACCCTGCAACCTGCTCAAAAACTAAAGTAAAAAGCTGACAGACAGCCCAGCTCCACCCACTCTCTGACATCACTGCAGCAGTAAACACCCATTTCTTTTTTAAAATAAATTTAGAGTACCCAATTATGTTTTCCAATTAAGGGGCAATTTAGAGTGGCCAATCTACCTATCCTGCACATCTTTTGGGTTGTGGGGGTGAAACCCACGCAGACACGGGGAGAATGTGCAAACTCCACACGGACAGTGACCCAGGGCCGGGATTCGCACCCGGGTCCTCAGCGCCGTAGGCAACAATGCTAACCACTGCGCCACCGTGCTGCCCAAACACCCATTTCTTAAAGGTACTCTCACTACTGATATTTATATACACACCCATTTATAAACACTAATTTCTTAAAGGTACTCTCACATGACACCTCCCCCCCCAAGAAAAAAATAAACCATCAACTACAAGATGGTTTCATTTTTCACTTTTTCACTATCCTTTAAGAAATGCACACAGTAAATATACTTTTTTGTTTAAAAAAAACAGACACAAACAGGTACAATAATATAGTCCATTTTTGTTCTTCCCCCAACTGAAATCCTTCCTGATTGACAGTCTCTTTGAACAAGAAGCTCTCTGCATGATCCGTCCATTTCTCTATGCCCTGCGTTTCTCTTTAAAGTCAGATACTTTAGTTCAATCTGATCACAGAGTCCCTTGCAATTCTCTAACACAGGAGCTTTGGTTATCACAGCTTTCAGGAAGTCAAATGCCTGTTGAAAGTCTGCTGTCCACTGAAATTTTCGATGTTTCTTCTGCAAGACCATCAGTGGAGCAACCACTCTACAAAACATTTGCACAAATGTTCGATCCAATCCACTCATGCCAAGCAATCGCATTATTTACCTTTGTCTTGAGGGTATCGGAAACTCCTCAATAACCTGGTTTCACATCCTGTGTGGCCATTCAGCCCTGTCCGATTGTATGGCCAAGGAAAGTGACTTGGGCTTTTCCAAATTCACTTTTGGCTAGGTTTATCACCAAACCCGCCTCCTGAAGTCGATCGAATAACTCCATCAGATGTTTCAAATGTTCTTTCCATGTCTGGCTGAAAACTACCATTGATGTATACCGCACAATTGGCTAGTCCTGAAACAACTTTGTTAGTTAATCGTTGAAATGTGGCTGGGGCATTTTTCATGCCAAATGGCATAACTTTGAATTGGTATATACCATCTGGAGTCACAAAAGCTGAAATCTCCTTTGCCCTTTCAGATAAAGGTACTTGCCAGTAACCTTTAAGTAAATCCAGTTTGGAAATAAAATCTGATTGCCCCACTTTCTCAATGCAATCCTCCAAATGTGGGATAGGATAAGAGTCCATTCTCGTAACTGCATTAACCTTTTTACAGTCCACACGCAACTGTATGGTACTGTCTGGTTTAGGTACCATCACTATTGGTGAGCTCCATTGGCTGCAACCCACTTCAATTATGCCATTTTTAAGCATATTCTCAATCTCTTTGTTAACCTTTGCCAATTTTAAAGGGTTAAGTCTGTATGGGTGTTGTTTGATTGGAACAGCATTTCCCACATCGGCAACATGTATAGCCATTTTAGTATTTCACAATTTATCTCCACATACTTGCCCATGTGATATCAATAACTCTTTCAGGTCAGTCCGTTTTTCCTCTGGAAGGTAACTCAAAAATGTATCCCAATTTTTAAGGACAAGTTAGGTGGATTGGCCAAGATAAATTGCCCTTAGTGTCCAAAAAGGTTAGATGGGTTACTGGGTTACGGGGATAGGGTAGAGGTGTGGGTTTAGATAGGGTGATCTTTCCATGGGCCTGTGCAGACTCGATGGGCCGAATGGCCACCTTCTGCACTGTAAATTCTATGAATGCAAGAAGGAACAATAAGCAATAATTTCTTACAATGTGGCCGAATTGTGTTGCCTCACGGAACATTTTGGATTTGCGAGTATGGAATTGGGTTTGGGAGGAAACGTGTACTGGAAAGTGACTTTGGAGAATGAGGGCGATCGCAAGCGCAAATTGCATCAGCATGTTGTCATCTGGGAGGACCTTTAAGAAATGGATGTTCATGAATGGGTGTGTATATAAATATTTGTACTGAGAGTACCTTTAAGAAATGGGTATTTACTACTGCAGTGATGTCAGAGAGCGGGTGGAGCTGGGCTGTCTGTCAGCTTCTTACTTTCATTTTTGAGCTGGCTGCAGGGTGTGTTTTAGTTTCGTTTTCAGTGTTGGAGCTGAAGCCAGACCTAACAGGTGTACTGCTGTTCTCTCTGCCATCGATTGACTATCTCTTGATCATTTGGTGAATTCAGAATTATAAATGTGTTCAGTCGTGACTTGAACCTGATGTGCTTCTATAAAGGTTTTATTTTTAAGTCGTGTGGATGTTAAAAAGGAAAGCTTAAAGGTTTACTTAGGGCGGTATTCTCCGCTCCCGGTAAAATCGGGATGGCCGTCGTAAAATCGGCCGAGCTTCACAACGGCCTCGGGGCCCGTTCCCTGCACCTAATTCACCCCCACCCGGGGGGCTAGGAGCGGGCCCACATCATTCCCAGCTGCAACCATGTCGCGCCCGAAATGATGCGGGAACGGCGCTTTTCTGATGTCATCCGCGCATGCGCGGGTTGCCGGTTCCAACCCGTGCATGTGCGGATGACATCAGCGCGCAGATGGCACGAACCCGCGCATGCGCGGTGCCGTCTTTCTCCTCCGCCGCCCGGCAAGACGTGGCGGCTTGATCTTGCCGGGCAGCGGAGGGGAAAGAGTGCGTCCGTTTTGGACGCTGGCCCCTCCCGAACACAGTCGCGGTGCTCCTGTCCAAATTGGGCCCCTAGATGCCCCAAACGGGCATCTGGCGCCCGTCTCACGATGGCAGCGACCAGGTGTGGTTGCTGCCGTGTTGAAACGGGCGTGAAGGGCCGGCCGCTCGGCCCATCGGGCTCGGAGAATCGCCGTTCGCCGTGAAAAACGGCGAACACCGATTTTTCCGAGGCGGGGGGGAGAATCGCTGGGGGCGCCAGGGGGGCGTAAGTCGGGAGGCCCTCCCACAATTCTCCTACACCACGTGGGGAGCAGAGAATTCCGCCCTTAGACTTTGGGGGTTGTATTTGAATTAATGGTTGCTAAGATGTTCACTGTATGTTTTACGAAGGTTAACTTGAGTTAATAGAATAAACATTGTTTTGCTTTAAAAAACACTTTTCCATTTCTGCTGTACCACACCTGTAGAGTGGGCCGTGTGCTCCCCATACCACAATCTATTAAAAGTTGTGGGTCAGGTGAACTCCATGATACACTTTGGGGTTCTCTAAACCCTGGTCCATAACACCCTTAATCTCCCACTAATCCTTTTGCCAATTGTGCTAACGTTTATTGACCCCCCCCGCTAAAGTAAATAGTTCCTTCCAATCCGCTCTATCGAGGCCACTTGTCATTTTATCCACCTCAATTAAATCACCCCTCTGCCTCCATTTTTCCAGAAAATAAAGCAATCCCAGTGTTTCCTCATTGCTAAAATTCTTCATTCCTTGTCAGTTATCTCTTTACCCTCTCTAGTGTGATCACATCCTTCCTGTAATGCGGCGACCAGAGTTATTAAAGCCAACGTGTAGCCTTTCCAAAGACTCTATCCCTCTGCCTCGAGCCTTTTGTGCAGCCTGCCTCCGCTCACCCCACTGTGAGCGGTGGATCTTTCATCCAACAGAGTCCCACGCAGGTGGCAAATCATTTCCTCAATTCTCAAGAACCTTCTCAATACTCATCACTTTAAACAATAATAAGAAAGTGAATTTATGAAGTGCTGTCAATGTAGTACAATCTCCCAAGGTGCTTTCCCCAAGAGAAATCAAACAGAAAATGACAACACGACAGAGAAGGATTGGTGACAAGATGTTTTCTCGGAGTATTCAGTTTCAGGCGGCCTCTTAAAGGAGAAGAGATCCTTTAAGACATGGAGAGGTTTGGGGAGGGGGGATCCCACAATTTAGGACCTGGATAACTGAGGCCTTTGGCCATTCAGTCAGACCCCTTCTTCCCTAGCTTGCCATCCATCTTCCTCTTTAATGAAGTGCCTTAGAGCATTCTTTGCATTAAAGGTGAAATAGGAACGCAAGTTGTCTTCAGAACAGGAGTTGGTGTGATGAGCATTCAGTTCAATACTTCTTTAAAAATTCATTTACGGGATGTGGACGTCGCTGGTTAGGCCAGCATTTATTGCCCATCCCTAGTTGCCCTTCAGAAGGTGGTGGTGAGATGCCTTCATGAACCGCTGCAGTCCTTCAGGTGTAAGTACACGTACTGTGCTGTTAGGGAGAGAGTTCCAGGATATTGTCCCAGCGCCAGTGAAGGAATGGCGATTTGTTTCCAAGTCAGGGTGGTGAGTAACTTGGAGGGGAACCTCCAGGTGATCGAGTTCCCAGGTATCTGCTGCTCTTGTCCTTCTAGATGGTAGTAGTGGAAGGTTTGGAAAGTGCTGTATAAGGTATAAGATGCAGCGCATCTTGGAGGTGGTACACACGACTGCCACTGTTTGTCGGTGTTGGAGTGTTTGAATGTTTGTGGAAGGGGGAGGAATCAAGCGGGCTGCTTTTCCTTGATGGTGTTGAGCTTCTTGAGTGTTGTTGGAGCTGCACTCATCCAGGCAAGTGAAGGATATTTCATCACACTCCCTTGTGTCTTGCAGATGGTGGACAGGTTTTGGGGGGGTCAGGAGGTTAATTACTTGCCGTAGGATTCCTAGCCTTTGACCTTCCCTGGTGGCCACAGTATTAATCTGGAGATGAAGGGGCAAGGACGAGCATGATTGTATATTCGGGACTGTGAGAAACGAAGAATGAAATTTGAGAGGAGGAATGAAAAGCATCATTTGAGAGAGGGAGAGGGAGAAAAACGAAGAAGAGACAGTGACAGAGAGACAGTTGGGCTAAGAAATTGGGTGACGATGTACCCATTTTACAACCATAAAATGCACACCTAAATACCCAATAAGGCATGCCCTTTCCACCAATTGGGAGGGTAATCCAATTTTTTTTCAGGGGGTTAGATAAGAGTAGACAAATGTTCAAAGGGAAGGTTGGTTCATAACAGGTCATTAGTCACATTATGAATTTTTAATTGAGGCTTGAAATGCAATAACACTTGAAATGAAAATCACTTATTGTCACAAGTAGTCTTCAATGAAGTTACTGTGAAAAGCCCCTAGTCGCCACATTCCGGCACCTCTTCAGGGAGGCCAGTACAGGAATTGAACCCATACTACTGGCCTTGCTCTGCATTACAAGCCAGTGGTTTAGCCCAGTGTGCTAAACCAGCCCCCAACTTCAGCCAGAGTTGGTGCCTTTGGAGCGAGTTGGGCACCCCTGAAGAGTTAATCACTATTTAAACCATCGATTATAAGCAACGTGCTTTCAAAATGCCCAACTCGTTCAGCCGAGTGCCACTGAAGTACCCAAGTCTCCCACCTGATCATTTTTTTTTTAGGTTTTTATTTTGCTTCCTTAATATGCATCAGGTTTAAATTTAATGTATGGAAATCGCACATGTGAACCTGAAATCTAAGTATCGGTGAGTTATTTATTTGTGTGACAGCATCATAGCCAGACCGTATCCTATACTCAACTCCCCAGGTTTATACAAATGTCATTGGGTAACAATCAAGAATGGGCCTCTTGGCTGGTACCACAGACGTCTCCAGCTAGAAGGAGATGACCAACAACATGAATTTACTCAATACGTATAAGATAGCTAAACATCCCAAGATGCTTATCATCCAGCCCATCATGTCTGTACCAGCTTTAGGATTAGAGTTTTCCTCCCTTCAGGATTGAACTGGAGTGTCCAGGAATTGAAGATTCAGCTTGGAGGCAGTGGAGTCATTGAGAGGAGACAGACAAAGCTTTGGAAGAATATCGGGAATGTAGGACCAATCTGAAACAAGGAATCAAGAGGGCTAAAAGGTGTCATGAAATATCTTTAGCAAACAGGGTTAAGGAACATCCCAAAGCCATAGTTTACTTCAACTCGTGTCTCTGAATGGATTGATGGTCACATCAATTCAGTTCAGCATAGTCGCAGGCAGGCTCAGTTGTAAGCCGATTAAAGCCACAGTTTACTTCAACTTGTGTCTCTGAATGAATTGATGGTCGCATCAATTTAATCGGCTTACAACTGAGCCTGCCTGCGACTATGCTGAACTGAGGGCGGACTCGCAGGACCGCAGCACTTATACTTCCTGCTGGGGGCGGAGCCAAGGGCAGAGCCCTGTACATGCTCCTCATCTCCCCCTGTGGGCAGAGCCGTGCAACGGCTCACAGATGGAGCCCACAGGGACACAGTAATGTACAGTGTGAATTTATAGTGGTTACACATTCACTACAGTCCCAAGCTCTGAAATTTGCTTCCTAAGCTGCTTCACCTCTTCACCTTCCTCTCACACTTGTTAAGATGCACATTAAAACCTATTCCTTTGACCAAGATTTGGATCGTCTGTCCTAATTTCTCCTTTTGTGGCTGGGTGTCAGGTTTTCTTTCTCTATTCAAGTGCCTCAGAACTTTTCTATGTTACGGATTTAGGAGGAATTTCCAGAGCTTCGGGCCTAGACGCTGAACGCACAGCCACCAAAGGCGAAACTTTGAAAATAGGTCATGTGCAAAGATGCTGGAATAGACAGTGGATGAAAGTTTTCTTTGATCACCCAAGAAATTCTTTTCCAAACTGGGTCCAGTCAATTAAGCAGACATTAGATAATAATGCCAATCGGGCTCTGCGGAATCAAATGCTATTATTTTTTTCTGGATTAATTTATAATGATGAGTGCCTTCAAATTACAGATTCATTAGATATACTGGTCTTCAGAGGCATTGCTGCTTAATGTAGCTACCCAGATTGAGGAGTGGAATTTATAAACGGTTGACTAAACCAATCCATATGGATGATGGTGCCTCTTAGGCTAGGGAAGGGAAGTCTCATGGAGAAGCTTATGTAAGGTGACATAAGAAATTCATGGGACAGGGCAGCACAGTTGTGCAGTGGGTTAGCCCTGCTGCCTCACGGCGCTGCGGTCCCAAGTTCAATCCCGGCTCTGGGTCACTGTCCATGTGGAGTTTGCCCATTCTCCCCTTGTTTGCGTGGGTTTTGCCCCTACAACCCAAAGATGTGCAGGGTAGATGAATTGGCCACGCTAAATTGCCCCTTAATTGAAAAAAAAATGAATTGAGTACGTTAAATTTATTTTAAAAAAACAGAAATTCATGGGACAGAGGGAGTCAATTCTGAATAAAGTTTTCAGATATGATAAGGCAATAAGGAAGAAATCCGCACAAGTTATAATACAGAAACAGGGAGGCCATGTTGGCATTTGCCTTGTTTCTGATTATTGGTCACATTTATCCGTCTCAATCTCGTATTCTTTGATGCTTTTCCTTTATCCATTTGTTCAACCTAACTTTTGATGTTGATGTTGTTTCTACATTAAACAGTAGGCTGGAAGTGAATTCCATATTCTCACAACCCGCTATGTGAAGAACTTCCTCTTCCATTTGGTTCATTGTCTTACTTTTAATCTTGTTTCACTTACACCCTCCCAACTAGATTGTAGCATAGTGGTAATGCCATTGAACTGGTGTGGTAGTATGACTAGAGGTACTATGGTACCTGGGAGTGTGAGCTGCTTTTGGTGGAGAAGGCTCGCTGCCCATTGGCCCAAGAGTTTCTTTGTCATTGGTCAAGATGAAGGTAGCTCCACCCATGAGGCGGAGTATAAGAACCCGTGTTTCCCAGCAGCCATCGTTCTTTCAAGCTGCTGGGCACACTTCTTCGGACTACTCCTTCGTTTCTGAGGTTATTGATCGCACATCAACTAGTTATCCAGAAGTCCAGATATGGGTTCAAATCCTGCCACAGCAGTCTGTGGGGTTTTAATTTAATCAATTTTTAAAATCTGGAATTATAAGCAGTAATGGTGACCATGCAAGTGTGGTCTATTGTTGTAAAAACCCATCTGGTCCATGGAAATCTACTGCTGTCCTTACCTGCTCTGGTCTGGCCTTGTCTACATTTGATTCCAGACCCACGGCATTGACCTGAAATGGCCTCACAAGCTACTCAGTTTGAGGGGCAATTAGGAATGGGTAACAAATGCTGGCCTTGCCAGTGAGGCCCATATTCCAAGATAGAAGAACTAAAATAAAACTGTTTCTATCCCTTCCTTTAATCATTTCAAGCATTCCTCCCATACTTCCCTGTAAGCTACTTTCATCTAATGAGACGAAAAACACTCATTAAATTGTGAAGGGCAAATTTAAGACAGACATCAGGAAATGTTTCTTTACACTGTAGGATCCCTACAGTGCAGAAGGAGGTCGTTCAGCCCATCGAATTTACACTGATCCTCTGAAAGAGAACTGTATCTATGATTCTATAAACAGCATCCAACCTATACCTACTCCCCTGCCCTACCCCATAACCCCCACCCAACCTGCACATCTTTGGACACTGAAGGGCAATTTATCATGGCCAATCCACCTAACCCGCACATCTTTGGACTGTGGGAGGAAACCAGAGCACCCGGAGGAAACCCACGCACACACGGGGAGAATGTGCAAACTCCACATGAGTGGGTTATTGGGTTACGGGAATAAGGTGGAGGTGTGGGCTAGGGTAGGCTGCACTTTCCAAGGGCAGGTGCAGACTCAATGGGCTGAATGGCCTCCTTCTGCACTGTAGATTCGGTGGTCCTATGATGATCTTTGGACTGTGCGAGGAACCCGGAGCACCCGGAGGAAACCCACGCAGGCATGGGGAGAAAGTGCAAACTCCACACAGACAGTCACCCGGCGCCGGAATTGAACCCTGGTTCCTGGAGCTGTGAGGCAGCAGTGCTAACCACTGTGCCAGCCGATGCTGTGGGTGGTCAACAGCTGATTGGATCAGGCAAAAAAGATAGATTAAATTGTGATTAACAGGATTAAAGTACAAAGGCAGTTTGTATCAACTGGGTTTGTATTCAATTGGATACAAAGATTAAGAAGTGATTTAACTGAGTTTTTAAAAATTCCTTTATGGGATGTGAGCATCTTTGGCTGGACCAGCATTTGTTTCTCATCCCTAAGATGGTAGTGAGTCGCCTTCTTGAGCCGCTGGGGTCCATCTGGTGTAGCGATGCCTACAGTGCCGCTAGGAAAGGAGTTTGAAGATTCTGACCCAGTGACAATGAAGAAATATATTTCCAATTCAGAGTGGTATGTGAGTTGGAGGGAAATCTGTAGGTGTTGGTGCTCACGGCACCTTCTGCCTTTGCCCTTTAAGGTAGTAGTGGCTGTGGGTTTGGGAGTTGCTGTCAAAGGAGCTTTGGTGAGTCGCTGCTGAATTCTCAACCCCTGACAGCCTCTTGTAGCCACAATATTTAAATAGTTGGCCCTGTTATGCTTTTAAGGTGATTAAAGAATTTGATAAGGTGGAGTAACTACATGTATTTCCCTCTCATGGAGGTGGCCAAAAACAAGGATGCAGAACTTTAAAATTCAAGTTTGGCCACTCAAGGATGATGTCATAGAATCACAGAATCTACAGTGCAGAAGGAGGCCATTCGGCCCATCGAGTCTGCACCAGCCCTCGGAAAGAGCACCCTATCTAAGCCCACATCTCCATCCTATCCCCGTAACCCCACTTAACCTTTTTTACAGTAAGGGGCAATTTAGCATGGCCAATCCACCTAACCTGCACATATTTGGACTGTGGGAGGAAACCCGAGCAGCCGGAGGAAACCCGCGCACACACGGGGAGAAAGTGCAAACTCCGCACATACAGTCACCTGAGGTCGGAATTGAACCCGGGACCCTCGAGCTGTGAGGCAGCAGTACTAACCGCTGTGCCACTGTGCCGTCCTTGTGAGTGTCGAGAAGCACATTTTCGCAGAAAGGGTAGTGGAAAACTCGAACTCTCTCTCTCTCACCAAGCTGCTGAGGCGGGAGGTAAATTGGAAATTCTAAAACGGAGATTAATAGATTTTTGCTCAGCACAGATATTGCAGATCCAAGGTGGGTAGATGGAGTTAAGATACTGACCGGCTATCATCTAATTGAAGAGTGGAACAAGTTCATAGGTTGAATGGCCTACTCCTGTCCTGTGTTCCTCGATGGTTAGCACTGTTGCTTCACAGCACCAGGGTCCCAGGTTCGATTCCCGGCTTGGGTCACTGTGCGGAATCTGCACGTTCTCCCCGTGTCTGCGTGGGTTTCCTCCGGGTGCTCTGGTTTCCTTCCACAAGTCCCGAAAGACATGCTTGTCAGGTGAATTGGACATTCTGAATTGTCCCTCGGTGTGCCTGAACAGGCGCCGGAGTGTGGCAATTGGAAGATTTTCACAGTAACTTCACTGCAGTGTTAATGTAAGTGTATTAGTGACAATAATAAAGATTAAATAAATATTAAAATACCATTAGAGCAGCAGACTGTTAAGTAGCTCAATGCCATAATAGAAAGGCAGTTGTGTTGACATTCTGGAAGGATGAGGAACAACTGGGCCAAAGAGCTTTCTTCATCTACCTAGCATAGGAATAGGGGTAGCCCTGCATGCCTGTTCTCTTCTATTTCAGAAAGCCAGTTGATGAAGGATAGAACTGAAGCCAATCTTTACACACTATTACAATTATTTATAGAGTTTCACACTCCAAGCTTATGCCATCTGACCCCAAACCCACAGTTTTAGGGACTCAAGTTAATGCCCCGTTAAGTTGCCCCATTAATGCCCACAACCCACATAGAAAAATAATAGAAAATCACTTATTGTCACGAGTAGGCTTCAATGAAGTTACTGTGAAAAGCCCCTAGTCGCCACATTCCAGCATCTGTCCGGGGAGGCTGGTATGGGAACTGAACAGTGCTGCTGGTCTGGTTGGTCTGCTTTAAAAGCCAGCGATTTAGCCCAGTGAGCTAAACCAGCCCCATCTACTAAACACAATTAATATACAGTTAACATGTTGTCCCATTCAATTGGACAGTAGATGCTCTGACTCTCAGCCCCACGTTCCCGCTAGTGATAAACAACAGAAACATGTAACTGGTCCGTAGTTATCCTAAGAGAGCAGCGAGTCTAATGTTTCAAGGCCACAAATAGGGCACCTCGAACAGTTCAGAAAAGTGTCAGCCTGGATTTTGGTTTCAGGTCTCTGGATGGGGGACAACTTTGTGAGTCAGAGACAGGAATGATTCTGAGCCACGGCTGACATAGCTGCAGCGCCTCAGGAAAATTTACAAAATAAGGGTGTGATAAATGAGGGAGGAATTATTTTCTTGCAAGGCATTGGGATAGCAATTTATCTCATGTTGTTAGCTCACTTTACACTCCAACATTAATAACAGCTAATCATTATATACCACCTTTAATGTCCCAAACCACTTTACAGGAGCAAAGCAAAAATGACACCGAGCCACTTTGGTCAGATGATCAAAAGCTTGGTCAAGGATTAAATTTTTAAGGAGTGTCTTAAAGGATGAAAAGCAAGGGTGAAGGGTGTAGGGCATGTGTTCCAGAGCTTGTGGCCCAAACTTCTGCAGGCATAAACACCAGTAGTGGATTGATTAGAATTGAGGCTGCTCCAATGGTCAGAATTAGAGGAATACAGGTACCATGCAAAGTTGTGTTACTGGGTGAGATTATAGTGTTTGGGGGAGCAAGGCCATGGAGTGATTGGGTAACAAGAATGAGAATTTTAAAATGAATATGTTGCTTGATCAGGAACCATTTTGATCAGCGAGGGATAGGACTAGGTATGCAGTAGGGCAGCAGATTTCCAGATGTTCCCAAGTTCATGGATGGTGGGTTAATCAGGTAATGAAAGCAAAATGAGAGTTTCAGCAGCACATGAGCTGACACGGGGGCTAAGTCAGATGAGCTCGCCCTGACTTGGCGGTTGGCATAAAACGTGGCAGTGTTGTAAACTGTGAAGAGAACAGTGCAGAACTTCAAAAGGACATAAACAAGTTGGTGGAGTGGGCAGATAGGTAGCACATGAAATTCAATGGAGAAAAGTGTAAAGTGGTGTATTTTGGTGGGAAGAACATGGGCCGGGATTCTCCCCACCTGGCGGGGCGGGTGTCCCGGCATAGCGGAGTAGCACCAACCACTCCGGCGTCGGGCCTCCCCAAAGGTGCGGAATTCCCCGCACCTTTAGGGGCTAGGCCCGCACTGGAGTGCTTTCCGCCACGCCGATGGGTGCCAAAACCAGTGCCAATGGCCTTTGGCGCTACGCCGCCCAGCATCGGGGCTGGCTGAAAGGCCTTCGCCGGTCCGCGCATGCGCCGGTGCGTCAGCAGCCACTGACGTCACCACCGGCACATGCGCGGTGGAGGGGGTCTCTTCCGCCTCTGCCACGGTGAAGGCCATGGCAGCGGCGGTGGAAGAAAAAGAGTGCCCCCACGGCACAGGCCTGTCCGCTGATTGGTGGGTCTCGATTGCGGGCCAGGCCACCATGGGGGCAGCCCCTGGAGTCTGATCCCAAGACCCCGGGGGCTCGCTCGTGTTGCCAATCCCACCGCCACCAGAGGTGGTTGAAACCACGTCGGCGGGATTGGCCAGTCAGTGGCGGGACTTCGGCCCATCGCGGGCCGGAGAATCGCCGCGGGGGGCATGCCGATCGGCGTAGCGTGATTCCTGCTCCCGCCGATTCCCAGGTGACGGAGAATTCCGGCCACGACGGGGGCGGAATTTACGCCGGCCCCGGGCGTTTCTACGACCCTGCGGGGGAGGTCGGAGAATTCCACCCATGGAGAGAGGGGTACAATTCTTAAAGGGATGCAAGAGGAGGGAGAACTGGGTGTAGAAGTGCATAAATCATCGATGGTGGCATGAAAGGTAGAGAGAGCAGTTAATATGTATGCAGTATTCTGAACTTTATTAATAGAGGCATGGAGTACAAGAGTAAGGAGGTTATGCTAGTACAATATTTAGGCCTCAGCTGGAATATTGTATATCGTTCTGGGTGCCACACTATAGGAAGGATGTGAATGTACTGGATATAGTGTAGATGAGGTTTACAAGAATGGTGCCAGGGAGAGAAAGCTCGTGAAGTTATAGCTCTTGGGGCTAAGTGAATCAAGAGATATGGGAGGAAGGCGAGATCAGGGTATTGAACTTAATGATCAGCCACGAGCATAATGAATAGCAGAGCAGGATCTAAGGGCCAAATGTATTTTCTGTGTCTGTATGTTTCTATGACTGTATGAGAAATCTCCGTGAATGAGGCTAGGTTGGAGAGGTTGGGTCTGTTCCCTTTGGAGAGAAGAAGGCTGAGATGAGATTTGGTGGAGATGTTCAAAAACATGAGGGGGCTGGACAGAGTAGCCTGGGAGAAACTGCTCCTGCTCGTAAAGCGATCAAGAATGAAAGGGCACAGATTTAAAGTGATTTGCAAAAGAAACAAATGTGAGGCAAAAACGTATTCACACAGCGAGTGATTCAGGTCTGGAATGCACTGCCTGGAAGTGTGGTGGTTCACTCGAGGCGATCAGGAGGGCATTGGATGATTATTTGAACAGAAACATTGAGCAGGGGTATGGGGAAAAGATAGGAGAATGGCACTAAGACATGACGCTTGTTTGGAGAGCAGGGGCAGACACGTAGGGCCAAATGGCCTCTTTCAGCACTGTAACAATTCTCTGATTCTGTGACTGTCTTCTATATTGGAGAGGAAAATCAGACGGAGTTTAAGAGTGTCTGCTGGTTCACCAGCAGCTGCTTTGTGTCACTGACCAAGATGCCAATCTACCCGGTCAATGGTTTTACTTTTCTGCCCACAATCTTTAACTGCTTTAGGTTCTCTTTGCAATTGAAGTATTACTGATTCCAGTTCATTTGGCTCTTTGGTCTGACTCCTCTGCTTCATCAGTGCTTAATGATGCAGGGAGGAATCAATCTCCCTCTCCCTCGCTCACTCCTTGCAGTTATGCACCAACAAATAGATTCAGGGGCAGGGACAATCAACCAAGAGTCCTTTGTCACCAAATACTTGGTCCATGCTTTCCCCCCATTAGATGATGGAACAGACCTTGCTCTGCTAACTGTGTGCTTTGACTAATATCTCCCCTGTGAAGTCTTTTACATAGCTTCACAAGTGTCACCGATCAAGGGGAAAGAAGCACTTCTTCGCAACATTAACCAGTCTATTAGAGACAAAGCGAAGCAAATGAAGAATTGGAGCCAAATGACCGAGCATTAGACACGGTTAGAAGGCAAAAAGTGAATGGGGTATTGAGATAGAGGCCAAAGAGGAGAGTTGCCAAAAAAAAGAAGCTTAATCTCCTGTAAAGTTCTGTTTGTACTTGACTTTTTACTTTCTCAAAGGTATCTCTAATTCTCTTCCCTTTCTCCCCTCGCGAATGTACTGACTCCTGATGGGGCCTTGGCTCCAATGGTATTTGCAAGTTTGCTGACAACATACAGGAAGTAGTGGAGGTGGGAGCAGAAAGTTGCAAAAGGGCATTGATAGATTCAGAGTGAGTGGGATAAACCTTGGCAGCTGGATTTCAACACGGGTGAGTGTGAGGCCATGCATTTTGGTCCTCAGAAAGGCAGGTCAGAGTATTTTAAAAATGGGAATGAAAGTTTGGGGACACAGTGAGAGATTTTGTGCACCTGTGTACAGAAAACGATAAAACCAAGTGGACAGAATCATAGAATTTACAATGCAGAGGGGGGACATTCGGCCCATCGAGTCTGCACTGGCCCTTGGAAAGGGAACCCTACTTAAACCCATGCCTCCACTCTATCCCTGTAACCCAGAAACCCGCTGAACTTTTTTGGACATGAAGGAGCAATTTAACATGGCTAATCCACCTGACCTGCACATCTTTGGACTGTGGGAGGAAACCGGAGCACCCGGAGGAAACCCACGCAGACATGGTACGCAAAAATAAATAAAAGACGCTAACGCGGGTCTGCTCATCACTCGGAAGCAACTGACCAGGAAAATAAACTGCTTATCTCTTTCCAAGGCCGACAACCATTAGATGATGACAAAGCAGCTGACAAGCAATCCTCAGGAAGACAATAGGTGCCAAAGCCTCATGGTGAGCAGGGCAACTCATCACAAAAGATGAGTGAGTGCCCTGCCGACACCGGGGTCACCACAGCTCTTTGAAAGGTATGTCCACCGGTTGGAGTTACAGAGACATAAAGCTAGAAACTGCTTGCCTCTACAAACCAACTGTGAGGGGAATTATTACCTCAATAAGGTTGTCGGCTGGGCCCATATCAATCACAAGTTCCTGCACCATCTATTTGAATGATCTGTTGTGTGAATGTGCATTGTTGAATGTGGAATGCAAGCAGAATCTGGCTCAACCAAGACATTGTTCACTCCGCGATAATTAAATGGACATTAGGATAGCTATTTGAGTAAGTAGACATTTATTGTCCATGGAATTATAGCTCAGAAGGGATTCATTGCCTTCAGGAGAGGGAATGATATTTGGTGGTGAAATCAGTCCGAGAGATTTTCCGAACGTACATCCCTGGGTTTGTCGAGTGTCCTCCCATGAGAACTCATTGGTGTCACTCTATGAGTTCTGGAGCCTTCCTCTGACTTTTCCAGGTGTCTTTCTAGGGGCTCTCTGTGGTGAATGTAACTTAGTAATTCACACTGTATTTACCAATACCATGGTAAGCGCAGTAGCGTTATCCGACCACTAGGGGGAGTAGCTCTGTGAATGCTCAGAAGTTTGTACAGGGCTCCACCCTTGGCTCCGCCCACGACTCCTCCCCCTGGACTGCTGTATAAATACCCTTGTCCAGAGCCAGCCTGCCAGTTCATCGAGAGTTCAACGGGTAACAGGCTGGCTCTGTAGTAGGTAGATTAAAACCACTGTTCATATCTTAAAGCACGTGCCTAGTGAATTGATGGTTCCATCACTCTCCTAGTGTGCTTCCACGAGATCACCAAGTGTCCTGGTCAACAATCCTCCCTTAACCAGTGCCATCAAAACTCAGGTTAACCTTCTCACATTCTATTACTGCGTCAGAATACTGTAGCTATCATGTTTGTACACATAATAACAATTGCTACACCTCATAACGTGCGGAGAATTTCAAAACGTTTCTGCGGCATGTGTCAAAGTGACAGATTCTTTCATTTCTTAAGGGGAAGGCTGGGTGTCGTGGGACATCATAAATATTTTTCTTAACATCCAAACCCTTTAAAATTCCTGCCATTGCAAGTATGAGAGATCTTTGATTTTCTTTTGAAGCACTTTGCAAGCAAACACGTTTGCATTGTGCATTCCTTACTGTAAGTAAATGACTAAATATTGAAGAGGCCCAAAGCCTGTAAAAGCAACAGCACCCTGCATCTACCCTCGGAGGCCAGATTTGTGAACAGTTCTTCTCTCCACAGCAGATTGAAGTGATGAATAAGTGAATATGGTGGCAGAAGAATTCCATCAGTCTGACCTTAATTACAGGCGAAAGCTCGCGTACTATTCTCAGCTAATTAACAGATTGCGTTGTTAAATGATTAAAAAGTCAAAGCTAATACAGGTACCTTTGTTCATCACTTATTTAAAGGAAGGCAGCACTTTGTATTACACTTTGCCAGAAGTAAATTAATTTAAACCAATTAGCAAAATCTGCCACCGTGAATCATTGTCTGAGTTAAGTGTGTTTATCAAGGAAATTGAGGCTGTGCGTTGGAAAGTTTCCTTTATTTAAACGCCGATCTTCCTTTCTGGCCTTTGTGACTCATCCACTGTATTCTCAAATTGTCTTGATTCGTCCCCTTGTCTGCCCACCATCCTGATTTCACAACCTCTCAGCACCATAGCAATAATGCACGTAAAAAAAGGACATATGGCGATATGCATTTATATAGCCCCTTTCATAACTTCAGGGCAAAGTACAACCAATGAAGTCACATTGATGCAATGTAGGGAATATGGGATTCGCGTACAGCTCGATCCCATGGACAACAATGTGATAATGACCAGATAATTCATCATCAGTGATTTTGTTTGAAGGATTAATAATGGGCCTGGTTTAGCACAGTGGGATAAACAGCTGGCTTGCAATGCAGAACACGGCAGCAGCACGGGTTCAATTCCCGTACCGCCCTCCCTGAACAGGTGCTGGAATGTGGTGACTAGGGGCGTTTCACAGAAACTTCATTAAAGCCTACTTGTGACAATAAATGATTATTATTAATGACAAGACAATTAGGGAGAGCCCCCTTGTTCGTTTTACACTCATCACTCTCTTCAAAATATTGGTCTGGGATCTTATATATGTACCTGTGAAGGCAGAATGGGCCTTGACATAACATTGCATTGGAAAGACAGCAGGCGGGATTCTCCGATTTGAAGACTAAGTGCTGACGCCGGCGTGGGAATAGTGGCATTTTACCTCTGAAAAAACGGTGCAAAAGCTGCACCGATACTCCGTCCGGTTGGGGGAGGCTAGCAGGCATGCAGCGTAAAGCCCCTTCGGCATTAGCTGTGGTACGACCAGGGAATTGCTGGGTCCGTTGCCCCACATGCGCATGGCGGTCACCTGCAACGGCCTGCCAAAAACTGCCCCTCTTTGGGAAGGCTCACTATCCCCAGACCAGCCCCCACCAGTGCCCCCAGCCCCTGCCAAACCCTGGAACCATTCTCATGAATCTTTTCTGTACTCTCTCCAACGTCTTAAGATTCTTCCTAAAATGCAATGCCCAAAACTGGACTCAATACTCCAGTTGAGGTCTAAAAAGCTTTTAATACGAGTTCAAGATAACCTCCTTGCTGTTGTATTCTATACACCTATTAGTAAAGTCTATGATACTGTGTGCTTTATTAACTGCTCTCTCAACCTGTCCTGCCATCTTCATCCAGGTCCCTCTGCTCGTGCTCCCTTTAGAATTGGAACCATTGTTTCATACTGTTTCCATCTTCTGCCTACCAAAATGAATCACTTCACATTTCTCCGCATTGAACTTCATCCACCAGCTGTCAATCCACTGCACCAACTTGTCTATATCCTTTTGGAGTTCTACACTGTGCACTTCATAGTTCACAATGCTTTGAACTTTTGTATCATATGCAAATTTTGCAGTTGTAGTCTAGGTCATCAAAATATATATTAGGGGAAGCAAGTGTCCCAACACTGATCCCTGGGAAACTCTGCTACAAACCTTCATTCAGGTTGAAAAACATCCATAACCACAACACTCAGTCAATTTCGTATCCAAGTTGCTACTGTTCCTTTAATTCCATGAGCTATAACATTTCACACAAGTCTAACCCTGGTTAGACCCCACTAGGAGTACGATGAAAAGTTCTCGGAACCACACCTTAGGAAAGATATTTTGGTCTTGGAAGGAGTGCAATGTGGATTTACTGAAAGGGCAACACGGTAGCACACGTGATTATCACTGTGGCTTCACAGCCCCAGGGTCCCAGGTTCGATTCATTGCTGCGTCACTGTCTGTGCGGAGTCTGCACTTTCTCCCCGTGTCTGCGTGGGTTGCCTCCGGGGTGCTCTGGTTTCCTCCCACAGTCCAAAGACGTGCAGGTTAGGTGGATTGGCCATGATAAATTGTCTTTAATTTTTTTTTAATAAACAATTTTATTGAGGTAGTTTTTGGCTTTGTAAACAGTTACAGACATCAACAGAAAGAAAGCAAAAAAGGCAAAAATGTGCAAACATCC
The DNA here is from genome assembly GCF_902713615.1 of Scyliorhinus canicula. Lineage (NCBI taxonomy): Eukaryota > Metazoa > Chordata > Chondrichthyes > Carcharhiniformes > Scyliorhinidae > Scyliorhinus > Scyliorhinus canicula. The sequence goes on along the minus strand of NC_052148.1, from coordinate 17,806,408 downwards.
ACGTACATTCAATACTTCAATCGTAACATACTGCACAAGCCCGCTCCTCTCCCATCAGCACTACCCGCCATTTTATCCCTCCTACTCTACTCTGCCCCCACCCCTTGCTGACGCTCACTCTCCCGCAAAGAAGTCAATAAATGGTTGCCACCTTCGGGCGAACCCCTGTACAGATCCCCTCAATGCGAACTTAATTTTTTCCATACCCAGGAAACTCGACATGTCCGCATGCCACAACCCAGTCTTCGGGGGCTTTGAGGCCCTCCACGCCAACAGTATTCGTCGCCGGGCTATCAGGGAAGCAAAGGCCAAAACATCGGCCTCTTTCTCCCCCTGGACTCCCGGGTCTTCCGAAACCACAAAGATTGCCACCCCTGGACCCATCGCCACCCTTGTTTTTAGCACCCGGGACATGATGCCCGCAAATCCCTCCCAGTACCCCCTAAGCTTAGGGCATGCCCAAAACATGTGAACGTGGTTCGCTGGTCCTCCCACGCACCTAGCGCATTTGTCCTCTATCCCAAAGAATTTGCTCATCCGAGCCACCGTCATGTGAGCCCGGTGAACGAACTTAAATTGAATCAGCCCGAGCCAGGCACATGTCGCTGTCGAATTTACCCTACTCAGGGCCTCTGCCCACAGCCCGTCCTCCATTTCCCCGACTAGCTCCTCCTCCCATTTAAGTTTCAGTTCCTCCGTCTGGGACCCTTCCTCCCTCATGAGCACCTTATAAATATCAGAGACTCTACCCTCCCCTTCTTCCCCCCTAGAGACTATTCTGTCTTGGATCCCCATTGGCGGGAGGTGTGGGAAAGTAGATAAATTGTCTTTAATGACCAAAAAAGGTTAAGAGGTGTTATTGGGTTATGGGGATAGGGTGGAAGTGAGGGCTTGTGGGTGGGTGCAGACTCAATGGGCCGAATGGCGTCCTTCTGCACTGTATGTTCTATGTAATATCTGGACTACGGGGGTTAAGTTACGAGGAGAAATTACATAGATCAGGCCTGGTTTTCGCTAGAATTTAGAAGATTAAGGGGTGATCTGATCAAAGTATTTAGGATATTAACAGGAAAAGACAGGGTAGATAAATGTAAACTGTTTTCAATGGTTGGAAATTCTAAAACTAGGGGGCATAATCTAAAACTAGGGCTAGACCGTTCAGGAGAGATGTTATGAAGTGCTTCCTTACTTAATAATAATCACTTATTGTCACAAGTAGGCTTCAATGAAGTTACTGTGAAAAGCTCCTAGTCACCACATTCCGTCACCTGTTCAGGGAGGCTGGTACGGGAATTGAACCCGCGCTGCTGGCATTATTCTGCATTACAACACAGCTGGTTAGCCCATTGTGCTAAACCACCCCCAGAACTCTCTCCCACAAACAGCAGTTGATGCTAGAACAGTTGTTAATTTTAAATCTGAGATAGATTTGTGTCAAGCAAATATATTAAGGGATATGGGCCAAAGGCAGATTTATGGAGTTAGGCCACAAATCAGCCATGATCTCATTAAATGGCGGGAGAGGCTCGAGGGGCTGACTTACTCTTGTTCCTATGTTCCCCTGTGAAGCTCTGTTATGTCAGGGTAAAGGATGTCGCTGAGTAGCTGCAGAGTACCCTGAGAGCGGAGGGTGAAAGCCAGAAGTTCTGTTCCACAAACGTACAAAGAGCAGTCAAAGTCCATGTAAATCACATCAACAGCTTTACCTTCATCAACCCTCTCTGTTACCTCTTCAAGAAAATCCACCAAGTGAGCTGAACAAGATTTTCCCTGAGGAAATCCATGCTGGTTGTACTTAATTCACCCACATTTGTCCATTTGACTATTAATTTAGACTCAGGTTATTGCTTCCAGAAGTTTCCCCTCCACCAAAGTGAAACTGACTGACCTCAAAATATAGACATCTGTCATAAGCTCACTTGTTCTTCTTTACCTTAATTGCTATCTCCATAGGCATCCTGAGGGCTCTGGCTTTGTTTACCTTTCTGCTTTTGAGGGACAAGACTGTGCCTGAGCTATCTTTCGTTGAAGGTGGCCCAATGTTCAACTACTGTTTTTCCTGCCAACCTTTGACTCCAATCTATTTGGCGCAGATCTGTTCTTAACCCATAGAAGCTGGCTTCCCCCAATTGATTTTTTTCACTTTGGATTGTTCGTTGTCCTTTTCCATTGTCACCTTAAACTTTATGATGCAATGATCACTGTCCCCTACATGTTCTCCTGCTGGACATTCTCACTGTCCAGCACTGCAACGTTCTCCTTAATCAAAACGACCTTTCTTCTTCACCTACCTTTCCTGAACACCTTGGGGCTGGATTCTCCCAAAATGAGGCTATGTCCCCACGCCACCGTAAAAACAATGGGGTTTTACTCCCAAAATTCCTCGAACAAAGTTACATAAATTCCGGCAGGGGGCTAGCAGGGACCCAGAGTGAATCTCACAGCTTTAGCTGCAAATACGGGTCAGAGGCTGTGCATGTGCATGGCGGCGAACTCCAGCGGCCGTGCCGTGCTCCATGGTAACCAGGACCGCGGAGCCACACCAAAGAAGGAGACCTGCCAATCGGCCACGCACCCGAGCCTCAACCCCTGCACATTTAATCCCCGGCCACCTATAAAGCACCCCCCCGGTCTCCGATGCGCCCACCCCCAACCAGGGCGGCCACGGACTGAGTCCGCAGCCGCCACGCGAGCATCCCGACTGGTTAGTTCCACGTCATTGCGAACTCGACTGGACGGGAGCGAAGGATTGATGAGCGGGCCTCTGGCAATGGGCCCCCGACGGCGTGGCGTTCATCACGGTGACGACGATTTTCAATGCCCGGAGGATCGCCAGAGCGACGCCGGGCCCAATAACGGCGTCAAACTGGATTTTCCACCCTGCCGATTACGGCGTCGGACTGCGGAGAATCCAGCCCCTTGGTAATGAGGAATATTTATCACCCACTTCTGCAATTCTTTAAGCCAGCTTTCTGTGAAAGCCACAACACTGTGGTTACACACGGCAATCTACGCTTGTAACTTACCAATCCTGTTTATCACTATGTGCATTCACAGACGTACAAAGTAACCATGTTTTAGGCTTTATTAATTTCTCCCTTTCTCTCACCCACCCAATATTTGTCTCCCAGTATTCCATGCACCTTGGTATTCTCTGATAATTCCTCCTGGTTTCCACACCCCTCCCAAATTAGTTTAAACCCCTCCCCAAATTAGTTTAAACCCCTCCTCAATCCCAGCTCTATTCAGATGCAACCTGTCCTGCCTGTTCCGTTCCAATCACCCCAGGGTGCCTAAAGCCCTTCTTCCTGCACCATCTTTCCGGATATGTATTAACCTGCTCTGCCCTCCTATTTCTGTACTGATTTGTGGCTCTGAGAGGAATCCAGAGGTTTCTGCTTTTGAATTTCTGCTCTCTAATTGTCAAAAATAGGCTCACATGAATGCTGCAATGAATGCTGCAGGGGCTGGTTTAGCTCACAAAGCTAAATCGCTGGCTTTTAAAGCAGACCAAGCAGGCCAGTAGCACGGTTCGATTCCCGTACCAGCCTCCCCGGACAGGTGCCGGAATGTGGCGACTAGGGGCTTTTCACAGTAACTTCATTGAAGCCTACTCGTGACAATAAGCGATTTTCATTTCATTTCAATGAAGTTACTGTGAAAAGCCCCAAGTCGCCACATAGTAGGGAGAATTCAGAATGTCCAAATTACCTAACAACACATCTTTCAGAACTTGTGGGAGGAAACCGGAGGGCCTGGAGCGAAACCCACGCAGACACGGGGGGAACATGCAGATTCCGCACAGACAGTGACCCAGCGGGGAATCGAACCTGGGATCTTGGAGCTGTGAAGTAACTATGCTAACCACTGTGGTATCGTGCCGCCCTAACGCTCTCCTAACAATCGAATACTTTATCACTATTGCCCTTCATTCAGTCATTGTGCAGCTCCCTGTCCACCTGAGCAACATGTGGTACCATGGACCTGACTCTGGCAAATAGCTTGCGGTACAAGAACACACCACAGATGAAATGAATGTCAAATTTTAATGTATTGAAAATTACATTGTGCATTTTGTCCACTCAAGGTTTCCATTCACATGTACCACAAAAGGGAATCTAGAAGGGAATAAAGGGAGTACATGTTTTTCTGGTGTGTGAAGCAGTTCTCTTCTTATTAAATGTTACTGAACTGTTTAGACATAGACATAGAACATACAGTGCAGAAGGAGGCCATTCGGCCCATCGAGACTGCACCGACCCACTTAAGCCCTCACTTCCACCCTATCCCCGTAACCCAATAACCTCTCCCAACCTTTTTGGTCACTCGGGACAATTGATCATGTCAAATCCACCCAACCTGCACGTCTTTGGACTGTGGGAGGAAACTGAAGCACCCGGAGGAAACCCACACAAACACGGGGATAACGTGCAGACTCCGTACAGACAGTGACCCAGCGGGGACTGAAACCTGGGACCCTGACGCTGTAAAGCCACAGGGCTATACACTTGTGCTACCGTGCTGCCCTGTGTTTCTTCCCAAGAACCTCACACAAATCAAATAGAACTTTGAGGTCTAAATCTACTCTCGAATTGCTGCTGTGACCTCACTCTCACACCATTGATACTACTCACAAAGCTTTGAAAAAAGTCTGCGACCGCAAAAGGGAACACAGAAGCAGTGATGTTCCCATGCACCTGTTGCCCCTGTTCTTCAAGATGGTAGAGCCATTGGTTTTGACTTCAGCCCTCTTCCTGGCAGCAGTCTGAAATTAAGCCAGTCTATTTGTAATCTTGGTATCAAGCTTGATTCTGAGGTGATCTTATGATCTCATATCAATGCCATCTCTAAGACAGCCCTTTTCCAACTCTGCAACATCCTTCATCTTTGCCCGTGTCTCAGCTGATCTACTGCTGAAACATCAAACCCTCATCCAGCCCTTTACTACATCTAGACTTGACTTTCCCAATGCATTCCTGACTGGTTTTCCCCCATTCCAGCCTAGTAAAATTGAGAACATCCAAAACTCTGCTGCCCATGTCTTAAAATGAAGCAAGTCCCGTTCCCTATAATCCCTGATCTTCATTGGCTCCTGGTCAGGCAATGTGCCCTTCCCTCCCTATCTCTGTAATTGCCTCCAACCCCATAATCCTCTGGGATAACGGTGTTCCTTTAATCCTGTTTTTTTCTGCATTCCCAGTCATAATCACTCCACAAAGGGGTGGCACGGCAGCGCAGTGGTTAGCACTGCTGCATCACAGCTGCAGAAATCCGTGTTCAATTCAGGCCTTGGGTGGGCTGTCTGTGCGGAGTCTGCACATTCTCCTCGTGTCTGCGTGGGTTTCCTCTGGATGCTCTGGTTTCCTACCACAGTCCAAAGATGTGCAAGCTGGTGGATTGGCCTTGCTAAATTCACCCTTAGTATCCAAAGATGTTAAGGTTAAGTTAATGGGATGGGATGGGGGAGTGGGATTCGATAGAGTGCTCTTTCAGAAGGTCGGTACAGACTTGATGGCTATATCTTAATGATGGCCAAGGCAGCACCGTAGCACAAATGGACAACACTGTGGCTTCACAGCGCCAGGGTCCCAGGTTCAATTCCCCGCTGGGTCACTGTCTATGCGGAGTGTGTACGTTCTCCCCATGTCTGCGTGGGTTTCCTCCAGTTTCCTCCCACAGTCCAAAGATGTGCAGATTAGGTTGATTGGCCATGATAAATTGCCCTGAGTGACCAAAAAGATTTGGAAGTGTTATTGGGTTACGGGGATAGGGTAAGTTAGGGCTTAAGTGTGTCGGTGCAGACTTGATGGGCCAAATGGCCATCTTCTCCACTGTATGTTCTATGAGATTTCTATTTGGTGTCCTTCCGGGATTCAATTATTGTACTGGTGACCGTGCCTTCAGTTGCCTAGTCTCTGAGCGCCGGGATTCTCTATCTACGCCGTTTTGTCTCTCTGCCTCATTTTCCTCCCATAAAATACTTCTTAAAAGCTATATCTTTGACCAAGCTTTTGGTCATGTGACTTATTATCTCTTTGTGTGGCTACGTTTTATAATGCTCCTGTGAACACCTTGGGATGTTTCATTACTTTAAATATTCTGTCTAAATTTAAGCTATTGTTATTATTGGAGGCCGTGGATCATTGACCAGACACCAGGACGTGTGGGGGAGGTCCAGCTAGGGGCAAATAACTTTTTGTTTACAACAGATACAGTTTGAGATTCAAGGCACATCTGCTGCCACTAGATTCCATGAGTTATGAACAAAGGAAAACAAACTTTATGATACAAGCTTTGAAAGATAAAGAAAATTACAATGTATATAAGTAAGAGTAAATAGAAGTATGTGTGAATTAACAGACAAACTCTGGTCCAACACACCACACTACACAGTAAATGACAGATGCAAATGCAACAGATTCCATGGATTTCTCAACAAACCACCCAAAATGTAAGTCCGACTGTGAGGAAAACAATCTCACTGAAACCTTGGGGCAAATGTTCTGGTGCCGCCTGCAACAGGAACTGTCAAGGGTGGAAAGGAAAATTTGATGGAGCATTGAAAGGTCCATTGACTTCGGGTGGGAATTTCCGGTCTCAGGGTGGGCTGAGGAATTGAGCAAACGAATATGATATAAAATAGGATTATTAGTTAGAATAATGTAGATGTGAGCCAGTCTGATAGTAGTGAGCTCACAAACAAAGGACAAAGAGATTCAGAAAGCATGGCCAGGAAGGGGGGAGGGGAGCCTCGTGCAGGGTGGTGAAAAGGATGCTGGGTAACAAGAGGCCCAGGGTTGAGGAATGCGAAGTGAGCCAATCAGGATGGCCAGGTCAGGAGGTGTATAGGATGACCTATGGGAATCTTGTATGTGAAACTTGATGCCATTTGAATGATATTTGCAGAGATTTCTTTGTCTCCGATTTCGCTCGGTTCTGGGGCCCCAGAAGACGCCTGTGTGTTCTGAATCTCTGTGGAGCGGGTCAGCCTTGCAAGTTGTTTAAAAATAAATAATACTATACCTACAAATCCCTCTCGAGTTTTATTGGGGCCAGACTAACGGGTAAAGAACTTGATTTGTCAGGGCAGGACCGGAAAATCCAACCCTCTGTCTTTTTCACAAGGGTGTCCAATCTCCATCTTTTCAAGATCTCTCCTTGTGTCCCTCCGACACGGAAGGCTTTGCCAATATCCCACCTCACAATGATTCGATCTCTTCTAAGATTGCTCCCCCTTGGATTCCGAGTCAACTCCACTCTAGCTTACAAGCACACTTTTAGATCAAAGGCCATGCCAAGCAGAACACCAGTGCTCCAAAAGCATATCCAATGGCCCTCTTTACCTTTCTCTAACTTTTTAACTCAACTGGGACCTCTGCCTGTCCCTGTCTCTGTAGCTCCTGTTGGCTGGCAGACTGTATCACACTGAATGCATCAAGAAGATCGATTCACTGACACTTGAACTGATCTGGCGACCTATTGAAACACTCTCAGAGGGCCCCACCCATATTACTAGACAGGAACCAATGCAACAAACATTAGAACATCTTCTACCTCACATGTTACAATCTCTGTTTGTTTATTTAGCACCCAGGAACACAAAGATTAATGAGGTACCATGACGTCTCCTTATGTGACTCAGTACCAGCCTCTATTTTATAATGTCCCTGTGAAGCACCTGGGGATGTTTCATTACATTAAAGATGCTACATAAATATAATTTGTTATTGTTGTGGAGGTCATGGATTGGAATCCTTGGAGAGTTGGTCCAGTACATCTTGTAAATGGTGAACACTGCAGCCACAACGTGCCCATGGTGGAGGCTGTGCATGTTCAAGGCTGTGCATCACCCCTTTTATTGTGCTTGAGTGCAGAGGAATCTGTGAGCGTAGAGCAGTGAGAAATATCAGGCAGGGTGTATCTCAATCCTGACTAATGGAGACCACCCAATTTTCCATCATTAAGAGGAGGAAAACGTTCCTCCTTGTTTTCCAGTGAACAGGATTGGTTGGCTTAATCGTTATTTTGGAAACATCCCAGTGTAACACCAAGTGACCTCAGGTAAGTTCATAGAATCACTGATCGATACACCGCAGAAGGAAACAATTTAGTCCATTGTGTCTATGTTAGCTCTTCGAAAGAGCCATTGAATTAGGTCAAATTCTATTCCCCACAGCTCTGTGAATATTTTTCACATCAAATATCTAAATAATTTTCTTTTGAAAATTGCTCTTGAATCTGCTTACACCAAGGCGGTGAGTTTTTTCAGATCGCACCAGCTTCATGAAAGAATTCTCCTGATTTTCCCACTCAAAGTTCACTTGACATCGTTCGCTCATCTAGGTCAGGCAATCTAAGTTAAAATTTGAGAATGTTTAAAAATTTAAAACAAAGCTATTAAGTCTAGTTCCTTCTTCAGAGATCAATTCACTCTCTCTATCATCTAACCATAGTCCCTCAGTCCCTTCTCCATCTATCGAAATGCATTTAATTGTCTCTCGACACATTGACGCTGTGCTCATTCAGCTCTCCCAATGTTCCTCGTGCTTTACTTTTTTCTGTGTCACTCGCAGTTCAGATGGCAGCACTCTCGCCTCTGAGTCAGAACGTTGTGGTTTCAAAGTCCCCCTTCAAAGACATGAGCATAAAATCTAGGATATCACTCCTCGTGACTGCCCTGTTCAAAAGGGCTGCCTTTCAAATGAGATGGTAAACCAAAGCGTTTTGATCCGTGCATGAAAGATCCAGCGACTCAATTTTGAAGGGTAGGGAATTCTCCTCGAAATCCTGACCAATATTTATCCCTCAATCAACTTCACTAAAAAACAAATCGTTGTTTGTGGAAACTTGCAGTGCACAAATTGTCTGCTATATTTCCCTACATTGTAAAAGTGGTCACACCTCAAAAGTACTTAATTGGCTCAAAAGTGCATTGGGACAGATTGAGGTTACCTTCGAAAGGTAATGTTTTGTCTGTCTCATGCTAACTCCTAATTTTCTAGTATCTTAATTTACTCCCCGAGCATTTAAATCTGTCATGGGTAATCACTAAATTAATCTGCTTATGTAATATATCACTCTATATTGTATCACTCTTCCAATGTCCTTTGGTCTCCATGACATAAAATTCAATATCAGATTAAGTTGCAGATCTAGTGCAAGACAATGAATCACACATGATCATCTTTCAAAAATCATGAATTCATTATTTCTTTGTTTTTTGTGCTCTTGGCCTTCATAGCGAGAGGTATTTGATTATAGGAATAGGGATGTGTGGCCGAAAGGCCACCTAAGATGGTGTCCTGCAAAGGATGCTGGGGAATTTAGCCAAGTTTAAGGACAAGCAGGCTTCAGTTTCAATAGACATTGATGAGCAAGCTGCAGCCTAAACTGCACTGCAACCCATCTGCTTCATCCTGGATCACAACGTCTTCACCTTCGACACCAAGTTCTTTATCCAGATGCATGGAACAGTCATGAGGACCCAATTCACAACTCAATATGCCAATATCTTCATGCACAAGTTTGAACAAGACCTCCTCACTGCAGAGGACCTTCAACTGACTTCATACACCAGATACAGCATTGACATTTCTTTCCTTTGGACCCACGGCAAAGAATCACTGAAACGACCACACGATGACATCAATAAGTTCCATGCCACCATCAGACTTACCATGGACTACTCTCCAAAATCGGTTGCATTTTGGACACACTCATCTCCATCAAGGACGGTCACCTCAACACTTCGCTTTACCGCAAGCCCACGGATAACCTCACGATGCTCCACTTCTCAAGCTTCCACCCTAAACACATTAAAGAAACCATCCCCTATGGACAAGCCATCCGTATACACAGGATCTGCTCAGACAAGGAGGAACGTAACAGACATCTACAGACGCTGAAAGATGCCCTTGTACGAACGGGATATGTCGCTCGACTCATCGATTGACAGTTCCAACACGCCACAGCAAAAACCGTACCGACCTCCTCAGAAGACAAACACGTTGTCCAATATTTCCCTGGAGAGGAGAAACTACAACATCTTCTTCGCAGCCTTCAGCACGTCATCAATGAAGATGAACATCTTGCCAAGGTCATCCCCACACCCCCACTACTTGCCTTCAAACAACCGCACAACCTCAAACAAACCATTGTTTGCAGCAAACTACCCAGCCTTCAGAACAGCGACAATGACACCACACAACCCTGTCATGGCAATCTTTGCAAGACGTGCCAGATCATTGACATAGGTACCACCATTAGATGTGAGAACACCACCCACCAGGTACGCGGTCCATACTCGTGTGACTCGGCCAATGTTGTCTACCTCATATGCTGCAGGAAAGGATGTCCCGAAGCGTGGTACATTGGCGAGACCATGCAGACGCTGCGGCAACGGATGAACGGACATCTCGCGACAATCGCCAGGCAGGAATGTTCCCTTCCAGTCGGGAAGCACTTCAGCAGTCAAGAGCATTCAGCCTCTGATTTCTGGGTAAGCATTCTCCAAGGCGGCCTTCAGGACGCACGACAATGCAGAATCGCCGAGCAGAAACTTATAGCCAAGTTCCGTACACATGAGTGCGGCCTCAACCGGGACCTTGGATTCATGTGGCATTACATTCATCCCCCACCATCTGGCCTGGGCTTGCGAAATCCTACCAACTGTCTTGGCTTGAGACAATTCACACCTCTTTAACCTGAGATTACCCCTCTCTCTGGATCTGTAAAGACTTAATTACCTGCAAATGCTCGCATTCAAAGTATCGTCTTGTTTCTTTGACTTTGTCTATATATATGTTTCTGGAACCTACCTCTTCATTCACCTGAGGAAGGAGCAGTGCTCCGAAAGCTAGTGATTTGAAACAAACCTGTTGGACTTTAACCTGGTGTTGTAAGACTTCTTACTGTACTGGAAAGTTAAGTTAAGGTCCAGTACTTTTAGTACTCTGTAGAATAACTTGTGTTGATGGTGTGATTGAGTAACTGTAACATTGTGTGAGTGTGAATAAATACTATTTGATTAAAACAAAGTCAACTCGCAGTCATTTTTCCAACACATACGGGTTAAAGATACACTATGGTAGCAACAGATGTGCAGAGCCACAACTGGAGTATAGTGTGCAGTTTAGGTTTCCTTATCTGAGGAAGGATGTTTTTGCTGTGGAGGGAGTGCAGCGAAGGTTTACCAGACTGATTCCTGGAATGGCAGGACTGTGATATGAGGAGTTGTGATTTGGAGATGCCGGAGGTAGACTGGGGTGGGCACAGTAAGAAGTCTTACAACACCAGGTTAAAGTCCAACAGGTTTGTTTTCTAGCTTTCGGAGCACTGCTCCTTCCTCAGGTGAATGAAGAGATGGGTTCCATAAACACAAATACAGACAAGGTCAATGGTGCAAGACGATACTTTGAATGTGAGTCTTTGGAGGTAATTCAGTCTTTACAGGTCCAGCTGGAGCGACTGGAGAGAGGGATAATCACAGGTTAAAGAGGTGTGAATTGTCTCAAGACAGGACAGTTGGTAGGATTTTGCTAGCCCAGGCCAGATGGTGGGGGATGAATGTAATGCGACATGAATCCAAGGTCCAGGTTGAGGCCGTGCTCATGTGTACGGAACTTGGCTATCAGTTTCTGCTCGGCGATTCTGCGTTGCCATGCGTCCTGAAGGGCACCTTGGAGAACGCTTACCCGCAGTTGAGAAGTTGGTTCGGATTATATTAATTGGAGTTTAGAAGAGCGAGAATGGATCTCATAGAAAATTATAAAATACAGAAAGAATGTCCCCTATGGTGGGGGTCTCCAGAACTATGGGTTATAGTTTGAGGATAAGGGCTTTTAGGACCATTTAGGACTGAGGCGAAGATAACTTTCTTCACAGAGAGGTGAATCTGTGGAATTCACTAGCGCAGAAAGTAGTTGAGGCCAAAATGTGTAATTTCAAGAAGGAATTAGATTTAGCTCTTGGGGCTAAAGGGATCAAGGGATATGGGGGAAGGTGGGATCAGGATATTGACCTTATGATCAGCCTGATCATAATGAATGGTGGAGCAGGCCTGAAGGGCCGAATGGCACACTCCTGCTGCTATTTTCTATGTATGTTTCTATGTACAGATGACTCATTAACATCTCAGCATATTAATGGCTTTTCTGAGGGTCCTGAAGTTATCATGTTTTTTGAAGAGAAAGAGAAGGAAGAGGAAGAGCTGGATTCCAAATGTTCTTCAAAACACAACAAAGAGAAGGAAAGATAAAATATAAAACATTATTAAACATGGGTTATTCAGCTTAAGGGTAAATTTAGATACAGGCAGATTGGGGAGATGATTGGCTGTTCCATTTGTTGTGTGCTTTTAACGTGTATACGATGGACAAATGACCACAAGTTGTTTCATACAATAATATAATTTATTGGCTAGTGCACAAGGTTAAGGTTATTTCAATCACTCACACATAAGTTGAATGACAAAGCTATTATATGCAAGACCTTAACTTAACTTTCAAGTGACTGGCAAGGACTGGGCAGATAGGGCTTTTATCCAGAGTCCGCAGTCTTGCAGTGTTGATGGCCAGTTGCTGGTCGTCTTTGTCCTTGGCTCTTGTCCTTCTATCAGTAGCGTGGATGGTCTTCCTTTTCTTCTGCCAGTGAAGGGTCCCCATTGTTGGTTGCTATCGAGAGAGCAAATGAGGGGTTGCTCAGTAATTTTTATCCCCCGGGAGTTTAGATTTCTTTTCACGTGTACCGAGGTACAGTGAAAAGTATTGTTCTGCGGCATTCTAGGAAGATCATTCCATACATGAGAAAACATAGGAGATATGATGAATATACAATGCAAATACATAAACATAGACGTTGGGTGAAGCATACGGAGTATATTGCTACAATAGTAGAGAGGATGCGTAGAGAGATCCCGTTCAGTCCATAAGAGGGTCATTCAGGAGTCTGGTAACTGCGGGGAAGAAGCTGTTTTTGAATCTGTTAGTGCGTGTTCTCAGACTTTTGTATCTTCTGCCCAATGGAAGAGGTTGGAAGAGAGAATAACCCAGGTGGGAGGTCTTTGATTATGCTGCCCACTTTCCCAACACATCGGGAGGTGTAGATAGAGTCAATGGATGGGAGGCAAGTTTGCGTGATCGACTGGGCTGTGTTCAGGACTCTAGTTTCTTACGGTCTTGGGCCGAACAATTACCATACCAAGCTGTGATGCAGCCATGGTGCTTTCTATAGTGTATCTGTAAAAATTGGTAAGAGTCAATGTGGACATGCCAAATTTCCTTATTTTCCTGAGGAGGTATAGGCGCTATTGTGCTTTATTGGTCATAGTGTCGTGTGGGGGAACCAGGACAGATTGTTGGTGATGTGCACACTTAGGTATTGGAAGCTGTCAACCATCTCCACCTCGGTACCATTGATGCAGATAGGGGTGTTATGCCACGTTACTTCCTGAAGTCAATGACCAGATCTTTAGTGTTGCTGACATTGAGGGAGAGATTATTGTCATTACTCCACACGACTAGATTCTCTATCTCCCTCCTGTACCCTGATTCATTGTTGTTCGAGGTCCAACCCACTATGGTCGTGTCATCAGCAAACTTGTGGATGGAGTTTGAGCCAAATTTTGTCACACAGTCGTGTGTGTACAGGGAGTATAGTAGGGGGCTAAATATGTAGCCTTATGGGGCCCCGGTATTGAAGACTATCATTGAGGAGGTGTCGTTGTGTATTCTTACTGATTGTGGTCTATGGGTCAGGAAATCGAAGATCCAGATGCAGAGGGAGGAGCCAAGTCCTTGGTTTTGGAGCTTTGATATGAGCTTGGCTGGAATCATAGTGTTGAACGCTGACCTGTAGTCAACAAATAGGAGTATGACATAGAAGTCCTTGTTGTCGAAATGCTCCAGGGATGAGCGTAGGGCCAGGAAAATGGCTTCTACTGTGGACTGGTTGTGGCAGTATGCGAATTGCAGTGAATCTAGGCATTCTGGGAGTATGGAGTTGATGTGCCTCATGACCAACCTCCTGAAGCACTTCATTGTGATCGATGCCAGGGACACCGGACCCTAGTCATTGAGGCACGTTGCCTGGTTCTTTTTTGGAATGATGGTGGTCTTCTTGAAGCAGGTGGGAATCTCGGAATGGAGCTGGGAGAGGTAGAAGCTGTCCGCAAACACACCTACCAATTGGTCTGTACAGGATCTGAGTGCACGACCAGTGATTCCATCAGGACCTGTTGCTTTCTGTGGGTTCCCTTTTGAGAAGGCCAATCTGACTTCTGAGGGTGTGACGGTCGGTATGGGTGTGACCTAGGCTGCTGGGGCAGTTGACAATGGTTTGTTGGCTTGACGTACAGCATTTCCCTCATCAAACATCTCTGTTACCTCTTCAAAAAACTCCGGGAAGTTGGTTGAACGCAATTTTCCCTCCATGCTGGCAAACCTTAATTACCCTGCATTTGTCTATGTGACTATTAATTTAGTCCCGGATTGTTGTTTCTGGAGGATTCCCCACCACCAAAGTTAAACTGACTGGATTGTAATAGCTGAGTTTATATCCACACCCATTTTAAATAACTGTGTTATCTTTGCAATTCTCTGGTGGCTTCACTCCTGAGTCTGGGGAAAACTGAAAGGTTCTGACCAACGCCTTCACAAGTTCCACTCTTACTTCCCTCAGTCCTGGTGCCTTAACACCACCTACAAGGCACAAGGCAGCACTGTGATGGAATGCTCTCTAGTTACCTGGATGGATAGAAATATAGGAACTAGGGGCAGGAGTAAGCCATTTGGCCCTTCGAGCCTGCTCTGCCATTCAATTTGATCATGGTCGATCCTCTATCGCAATGCCATATCCCCGCTTTCTCCTCATATCCTTTGCTGCCATTAAAATTTTTAAAAACGACCTCTTCCTTGAATACATTAAGTGACTTGGCCGCCACAGCCTTTGTGGTAGAGAATTCCACAGGTTCACCACCCTTTGGGTGACTGGAGCTCGAACAATGCACAAAAGCTCAACACAGATCTAGCAACTCAAACCAGGGTTTCCTTGCAGCACTATAACTTCATGACCTGGCATATGGCCCACTTTACCATGAGCACCAAGCCAGTGGATCAATCCAGGTTCAATGAAGAGTGCAGGAGCAGCATCAGGCATATCGAAAACTGAGGTGTCAATCTGGTGAAACTATAACACAGGACTACTTTCGAGCCGAACAGTGGAAGAAACATACAATCGACAAAGCTAACCCATTCCACAACCAATGGATCAGGTCTAAGCTCTGCAGTCCTGCCACATCCAGCCGTGAATGGTGCTGGACAATTAACCAACTCACTGGAGGAGGAGGCTTCACAAATATCCCCACCTTGATGATGGAGGAGCCCAGGACATCTGTGCACATCAGACAAGTCTTACACATTCGCAGCCATCTTCAGCCAGAAATTCCGAGTGGATGGTCCATCCTGGCCTCCTCCTCTTGTCCCCAGCATCACAGATGTCAGTCTTCAGTCAATGCAATTCACTCCACAAGACTCAGAAATGGCTGAAGGTACTGGATACTGCATTGACTATGAGCCCCGCCAATTTTCCGGCAATAGTACTGAAGACTTGGGCCCCAGAACTTGCCGCACCCCTAGCCAAGCTGTTCCAGTATAGCTACAACACTGGCATCTACCCACCAATGTGGAAAATTGCCCAATTGTGTTCTGTACACAAAAAGCAGGTCAAATTCAACCTGGCCAATTACCGCCCTATCAGTCTATTTGCGATCATCAGTAAATTAATGGAAGGGGTCATCAACAGTGCTGTCGAGCGGCACATGCTTAGCAATAATCTGCTCATGGATATTCAGTGTGGGTCCCACCCGGATCATTCAGCTTCTGACCTCATTACAGCTTTTCAACCATTGACAAAAGAGCTGAACTCCAGAGGTAAGATGACAGGGACAGATATTGACATCAAGGCAACATTTGACTGAGTGTAGCATCAGGGAGTCCCAGCATAACTGGAGGGAACAAAACTACAAGGGGAGAATTCGCTGGTGGTTGGATTCATACCTGACACAAAGGAAAATGGTCGTGGTGGTTGGAGGTCAATCATCTCAAGTCTTAAGACATCACTGCAGGAGTTCCTCAGGGTAGTATCCAAGGGCTGACCAACGTCTGCTGCTTCATCAATGACCTCTTCTCCATCATGAGGTCAGAAATGTGGATGTTCACTGATGACAGCACAATGTTCAGCACAATCTGGCCCCAGAGCTCTCGGAGAATGCCCAGGAGCATCGAAGGATGTGGTCAGCAACCGGCTGCCTCCGCTTCAGATGTGCATCCTGGGGACACACCTAGATGCAGCGGTAGAG
This sequence comes from Scyliorhinus canicula, assembly GCF_902713615.1. Taxonomy (NCBI): domain Eukaryota; kingdom Metazoa; phylum Chordata; class Chondrichthyes; order Carcharhiniformes; family Scyliorhinidae; genus Scyliorhinus; species Scyliorhinus canicula. The sequence goes on along the minus strand of NC_052148.1, from coordinate 17,790,054 downwards.
CTAGGAAGGCGGGTCACTCTAGAGCTAGTGTGTTGAGGATCACTGATCCGATACGGCACTGGGCAGTGGGGTAAGGGGGGTAGGTAGGGGTATGTAGGGGGAGAGGGTGGGGAGAGCGAGATAGCACCATCGGGTGAGTGGGCAGTGCTGTACATTTGTTAACGACAAATTAACAAACCTACACAACCAGTATGACGCCTCTGGCTCTTTGTTCCGTGATGCAGGCAGACCACCAATCCCATGTCCCATCCCACAGACATGGCGATCCTGCCCGCCAACCCCCACAACCCTCCCACCAACCTGGCACGCCCTACCCACGCACACCCAGCTGCAGCGGGGCTCCTGTTCACCGGACCCCACACCCTGCACCCCAGACACTCGAACATAACTTTGCCATCCCGGCCGCGGATGTGTGCTTGGAGCTGGGGCCCATCGCCTGGGTGTTCGGATGTTGGCTGCTGCATCTGTGATATTGCCTCCCACAGTGTTCAAGCACAGTGTCCAAGCACCACGGTCTGATTGGGATGCTAGGCAATAAGCCCCACGTGCTTCATGGCCCGCCCAGCCATAGGGATCCACTTGGGATGTATGAAATACTCACTTAACTACGATTGCCAATTCCTTGTTAGAAATAACCTTCAGCCGCATGGCCAGAGGCCTCCGCGCTCAGTGGGAGTTCTGGGTGGTTGTGGGGGGACAGGCAGGGACGGGCGTTGCCAACGGAACGGGTGCACACAATCCAAGGGTTTGCATGGAGGGCCCATGCCCGGGTGCCCCTCCCCCAGCAGAGCCCCCCCCCCCCCCACCCCAAACCAATACCCTCACCCCCCCCGTGGCGGTCCACCACAAACGAGGCTGGACCCCCCCCCCCCCCCCCAACTCCCAACTCCTTCACCCCCCCCCAGAACACAGGGCAGCAAGCCCACTGTCCCCAGGCTCAGTGCCTGTGAGCGAAGATGGCTACTCACCTCCTTGGGTCCCCGCAGCAGCCCTCCCGCCAGGTTGACGTTTTTCAGAAGGATTACTAAGCGGCTCCCGCGTGACCTTGCTGGGGAGGTGGTTGCATCACGGGAAGCCATTGGATATGGAGTGGCTCCCGTCAATTGAATGAGTACGGTCTTTCCCGTACCAGCCTCCCCGCCCAGGCGCCGGAATGTGGCGACTAGGGGCTTTTCACAGTAACTTCATTGAAGCCTACTCGTGACAATAAGCGATTTTCATTTCATTTTTCATTTTCAAGTGGTGATTATTGGTTTCTCACCACGCTAGGGCAGAATCCCGATTTCATCTCCGTGAGTGAACCGGTTGAATCGGAAATGGTTTAGCGCTTGGCCCAGATCTCGTTTTTGGCCTCTCCCACTATTCACCGGCCTTGTCCCGCTCTCCCTCAAGCACAACGAGGTCACTGAATTGTACCTACAGACACACAACCATAACCTTAAAGATGCACACAAACATAAATACGTACATTTTAAATATACATTCAGACAGAAACATATACAAAGACACACCCATATACAGATAAACACAAGCTTCCCTTGGCCTCCTTCCACCTCTGAAAGATGATGGACACTTTTTCAATCAAGCCCATTTCAGCTCAGGTGTCATCATTTGGCACACCCTGGCTGCAGAAACCCATCCTTGAGAGGTTTATTCTGGCAAAACTGCCACTAACAAGCTATCAGGGGCGGAATTCTCTGCAAGGCCCGACGCCGTCGTGAAACCTGGAGAGGTTCACGACGGCGTCGGAAGCCTCTCCCGACCTCCTATTCTCCCCCTACCCGGGGGAATAGGCGGGCCGTACCGGGAAACTCGGTGGCTGGGCCTTGTCCCTGGCTTCAAGGCCTGGCACGCTAAGAATGACGCTGCGGCGGGCTCCTAATGACGTCAGCCGCGCATGCGCGGGTTGGGCAGCTCAAACCCGTGCATGCACGGTTGCCGTCTTTCCCCTCAGCCGCCCCGCAAGACGTGGCGGCTTGGTCTTGCGAGGCGGCGGAGGTAAAGAGTGCGTCCCCTTGAGACGCCGGCCCGACGATTGGTGGGCACCGATTGCGGGCCAGTCCCCTCGCGAGCACGGCCGTGGTGCTCGATCCCCGATCCGCCCCCCCCTAGGCCCCACACTTACCTGGCGCGCCATGTTCACGATGGCAGCGACCAGGTGTGGTTGCCGCCGTTGTGAACAGGTCGGGAACGGGAGGCCTCTCGGCCCATCCGGGTCGGAGAATTGCGGGCCGCCGTAAAAAACGGCGGCCCGCGTTTCTCCGAGCGGCGTGTCGGAAAACCGGACACGCCATTTTGGGGTGGGGGGTTGGGAGAATAGCGGGAGGTGCGGGAGCGGACCTCCCGCTATTCTCCCACCCATCGTGGTTGCGGAGAATCGCGGCCCAGGTGTTGCCGTGGGTTGTTGTTTATGGCATTGGCATCTGTTGTCAAACCGCTGTAGCTACTGGTGATTGTGATGGTTCATGCCAGCCCCCAGGATGTTGCCATTTTCCTCTGTCCACATCAGGTGACTCCCAGGTGCGAGAATCGATGTTTAGGGCCTTCATGCCATGCAAGCATCCCGGAAGTGGCGCTTTGGGCATCCCAGTGGTCATCTGGGTGTGTGACTACCTTCCACCCTGCGGTTGTGCCCAAGGCGACTGATGTGACCATCAATTCACACGACACGTGGTTGGAAGTGAACAGTGGTTTTAATAGTCTTATAACAGCCTGCCTGTGACGAGATGAACTGGCAGCAGGCTCACAACTGCAGAGCTTTATACTCCCGGTTAGTGGGAGGAGCCATGGGCAGAGCCATGGGCGGAGCCAAGGGTGGAGCCCAGTACAAACTCCTCATCTCCCCCTATGGGCAGAGCCGCGCAACTGCTCGTATACCGAGCTTACATAGACACAGTACATCATGTATAATAACAGTGTGAATTACACGGACTGTGATTCACCACAGAGACAAAGCCACTTCCCTTTAACGAGAGCCAACAATCCTGGGAACTCTGCTTTTGGCACACAAATATAAATACATCTGCATTTACACCCACACACAATCACACACATGTGCACAAACATAAACACATGCTGAGGCATGAGTGTAGATGCACACAAAAAATCCAAACATAAGGACACGGCCAGACACAAATACAAATGCAAACAAACATACGGTTACACTCACACTCAAACACACACATAGAACCAGAAACACAAACACACCCACACATTATCACTCACGCATGCCAAACGTAACAGGCAAGCACGCGTGGACAGAGATCCATCGGAATTATTTTTCATTTGTTAGTGGGAAACAAAATAAGGGCTGCAGATGTGAGGAGAGGGCGAGAGAGAGAGAGAGAGAAGGAGAAATAGAGTGAGAACTTGTTGAACAGGAATGAACTGAAGGATTCTTTTAATTCACCTTCCCTTCATTAAGCCGGGAGACAGCTGCAGTTTTGAAGCAGAATGCACAATCAGTGATCCTTGCACACTTAACCAGCCGATACTGTGTGTTAAAGATTGCTGCCTCGGATTGGTAAATATTCCCTTAAGGCAGCCCCATCTGTTCCTCTGATTCAGCTGTGGCACAGTGGAGGCAAGGAGGCTGTGTATTTCTCCTGCCTATTGCCTCCTCTCCCTGGGGCTGTGAGTCGACTGCCCTATTAACTATTTTTTTTGTGTGTGTGTGTTTCGTTTTCCTGTTTATTCGGGAAGAAGGGAGCGCAGAGGAATTTAAAGAAAAGCACAGCCTCTCAAATCCTCTTTACCCTGTTATCATTCTGCTCTGTGAGTATGCAAACTGCTTGTGCTTCTTCTCTCAGCTGTTACACAGTAACCCAAAGGGAGCCTTGGCTTCGCTGTCAGCCATTTTGATTCCGATCTGTGGCAGTTGCAGATATATCCATCCTGGGATCCATTATTGTTATATGACTCCGCACAAATGAATCCTTAAATGCGCATTTAATAATCTTACCACACTTTTATACACCAATATTTGACATTTATAGAAGATTTCCCTGTGGCTGCATAGAGGATAATGGCTGCATTGCCATGAGACACAAAATGTTGCTCCACAGTTAGGATTTTAGGAGGGGGTGCCAACCCGCCAGGATTTTCTCCACCGTCTCCAGAGATGAAATGTTAATCTCCTGAACTCTGCTTCAAGAAAATCTGGCAGAAATACATCCAAGCAGTCAAAACATCTTTTTAAAAATTTGCTTAAACATTTTAGCAGTTACAACAACATTGGTGAGGGGGAATAACAGGCTGTTTGACTGGCTGCCATCCATTGAACATACAGTGCAGAAGGAGGCCATTCGACCCATCGAGTCTGCACCGACCCACTTAAGCCCTTACTTCCACCCTATCCCCGTAACCCAATAACCCCTCCTCGCCTTTTTGGACACTAAGGGCAATTTATCATGGGCAATCCACCTAACCTGCACATCTTTGGACTGTGGGAGGAAACCGGAGCACCCGGAGGAAACCCACGCACACACGGGGAGAACGTGCAGACTCCTCACAGACAGTGATCCAGCGGGGAATCGAACCTGGGACCCTGGTGCTGTGAGGCCACAGTGCTATCCACATGTGCTACCATGCTGCCCAAAAGGGTAATTCTTTCCGCTTTACGCAGGTAGATTGTGTGTGGCGAGGACAGTCATGTAATGACACCTCCAGGAATAAATCCACCTGGAGTTGGCAACTAAATAGTTTGAATCGATCAAAAAATTGTATCGCGCACCCAAGGTGAAGTTAGCTCACGAATTGTATTTTAATCAGACTGCAGATTTTCTGTATAGACCCGTTTTGCTCTCTCCATCTCCCTGCCCTGGTTTCCATCTTGTGGTGGGGCTTGGATGCAATTCCTAACAGCTAACTCTAGTCCGTTGGGTGCCCAGTGTGTGGGAGACTCACAGTCCCATATCAACACATTGTTCAATCTCAGGGTTACGAGAGACCCTACCTTACCCACACTTGCCTACTTTTATATGGGGGGATCACTATATTCAAAACCTGCATTTCAACAGAGCCTTTCATGACCTCAGTGATGGTGTGGCCTACATGTGACTCCAGACCCGCTGCCATGTGGTTGGTTCTTAAATGGCCACTCAGGGGCAATTAGGGATCGGTATTAAACGCTGGCCCACATCCGCTGAATGAATTAAAGAAAACACACCAGGACGATGTTTTGAAGAAGAACTGGACAGGGGAGTTTCCAGCCAATACTGAAGGTAAGGTAAAGTCACCATAGTCATAGATGACCAATAGGCTGCTTTCCCCTTTGAAGGGGAGAGCGGAGCCGATTTGGTTGTGATTTAACCTGAGGATCGTCACACTTCAGGCGAGGGGCAACGTTGAGAAGGGTGGCGCAGTGGTGCACTGGTTAGCACTGCTGCCTCACGGCGCTGAGGACCCATGTTCAATCCCGGCCCCGGGTCACCGTCCGTGTGGCGTTTGCACTTTCTCCCCGTGTTTGTGTGGGTTTCACCCCCACAATCCAAAGATGTGCAGGTTAGGTGGATTAGCCACGCTAAATTGCCCCTTAATTGGGAAAAAAAGAATTGAGTACTCTAAAAAAAATTTTAGAAAAGAGAAAAGCCTTCAACCAATAAATACTTTATCATATATAAATTTAAAGTACCAAATCTTTTTTTCCCCAATTAAGGGTCAATTTTGCATGGCCAATCCACCTACCCTGCACATCTTTTTGGGTTGTGGGGGTGAGACCCAGGCAGCTATGGGGCAAATTCCACATGGACAGTGAGCTGGGGCCGGGATTGAACATGGGTCTTCAGTGCTGTGAGAAAGCAGCGCTAACAACTGAGCCACCAGTCTACCCCTTCAGCCAATATTTATACCCCAACCAACAGCACTATCCATTTATTGTTGCAAAACGATTTGTTAAGGGGAGGTCTTGTGGTGCAGTGGTAGCGTCATCAAGTGGTTAAGTAGGTTGGTTATCAACATATAAAATTCCTGCAATATGCCTGATAGCAAGTGGTAAGAGTGTTTCCTGTCAACCATCCTGCAGAGGGCAACAGTAAAACCACTCCACTGCTTTGCTAAGCATAATCACGGAACAATTCAATAAAAGCCCATGGTCGCCAACACCTTCTAAGGGAATGGTACCTGAAGAACCAGTTGAGGGAGTTTGCTGTGTGCAAATTGGCTTCACGATTTCCACTTCACAACAATGACCCTATTTCAGAAGTATTCTATTTATTCTTATATTTTTCTTTGACAAGAGAGTCAAGGATTCTGGGGGACAGGCTTAAAGTGGAATTAAGGCCACAATGAGATCAGCTGAGATCTTATTGAATGGTGGGGTAGGCTTTTGGGGCTGAATACCCCACTCTGCTCTGATGTGTTGGGCAAGCTGGGTCTATGTGGACTGCGTTTGATGCAGCGTAGAGAGAGACAGGCTTCCAACACTTGATGCGATGCAACACGATTTTATTTAACATCTAACTATATTACATGCTTAAATGTGGGTTGATACTATGCTGTCTTGAATGGAGACCTGAGGCTAGCCTGACCAGACTAACTGACTACCACATGGTGTTTGCACTGGCTGCTGCTCACGAGCTCTGTCTCAGAGGCTGGATCCCAAGAGAGCGGGAAAACTGGTGCCCTCTGGCTTTATAGTGGTCGTGTCCTGTCTGGTGATTGGCTGCTGTGTTCTGTGCGCTCACTGGTCATCCTGTGTGTCAATCACTGCCTCTCTGCACGCCATCATATACATGGATGTATATTATGACATCTCCCCCCCTCTTTAAAAAAAATATGTGTTCAGGCAAATAAATAATGAGTATGTGTACAGGAACTTGACTATATACAGAACAGGCTAACTTATACACATGGGAAGGTGCCTAGTGCAGATATAGGGCAGATAACACATGAGAAAAACGATATGTACAGATGTCAAAACGATGAGATATCAAGGTAATGCAACAGTCAGTCTATAAATTTAGTCTCTGTGGCAGGCGACGAATTCTGGTTGACCGCCTCAAGGGTGGGTCAGGGGGCGCCTGCTCCTGAAGGGGTGGGACGGCCTCCAATGCGGTGGCCGTAGAGGGCGGTAGAATAACTGGCAAATCGATGGCCTCGTGCAGGGTGCGTCCTGAGGAAGCAGTGTGCGAGGCGGGACATAACGGTCGGTTGGCAGGCGTGGAAGTCTGCGCAGTGCCCGCCTGTTGCGCCGGAGAAAAGAGCCTTCAGGCACGTGAACGAGGAACGATCTCGGGGCCACTTGCTTGACCACCACAGCTGTGGCGGACCCGCCACCATCAGACAGCTGAACACGAACTCGATCAGCGGGGACCAGCTCGGGGAGACCTGTGGCATCGGCATCGTATGTCGATTTGCATTGAGCCCGAGACTGCTGCATCCTCTGTATGATCGGGAAGTTGTCAAGGTCTGGAATGTGGATGGCCGGAACCATCGTTCGCAGTGTGCGGTTCATGAGGCGCTGCGCTGGGGACAGACCAGTGGACAGAGGGGTCGCTCTATAAGCCAACAGCAACTGGTTGAAATTGGAACCCGAGTCAGCAGCCTTGCACAATAATCTTTTTACGATGTGGACCCCTTTTTCGGCCTTCCCATTCGACTGGGGGTAGTGGGGGCTGGATGTGACGTGCCGAAAGTTGTACAGCCGGGCAAAATCTGACCACTCCTCGCTGAAAAAACAGGGGCCGTTGTCACTCATCACCGTGAGTGGGATCCCATGTCGGGCAAAAGTTTCCTTGCATGTCTTGATCACCGCCGCCGACGCGAGGTCAGTCAGTCTGACCACTTCGAGGTAGTTGGAAAAGTAGTCCACTAGGAGGACATGGAACAGGTCAACACTGACTTTGGACCATGGGGAGGTCACCATGTCATGCTGCTGTAGAGTCTCCTTAGGCTGGACCAGTTAGAATTTTTGACACGTCGGGCAATTGAGGACCGTCTTGCCGACATCTTGGATGATGCCTGGCCAGTATATTGCCTCTCGGGCTCGACGGCGACATTTTTCGACCCCCAGGTGACCCTTGTGGATTTGGCCAAGAACCAAATCTCGCATGCTCTGTGGGATCACAATTCTGTCAAGCTTCATGAGGATCCCGTCTACCACCATCGTCCTTGACATTGTAAATTATGACATGCTCTTATTTCCTATTTATATATTTACTTGGCCAAAAGTTGCATTGGGATATTTTAAGGCTGTGAGTCCAAAGTGCAGGGTAGGTAGATTGGCCATTCTAAAATTGCCGCTTAGTGTCCAAAAAAGGTTGGGTGCGGTTACTGGGTTACGGGGACAGGGTGGAGCCGTGGGTTTAAGTGCGGTGCTCTTTCCAAGGGCCGGTGCAGACTCGATGGGCCGAATGGCCTCCTTCTGCACTGTAAATTCTATGATTCTTTCATTCTATGATCTCTTTGTTTACTTAACCCACCTTCATCTGAATTTTTTGTGTGGAATGCCCAGGATCAACAAACTCAACATAGACCAGGAATGGAATTCGGAATTTTCTGCTCTCTACATTTCACTCTAAGAGGTGGATTTTCCCACCCTCTTTCTTCACGATTATGCTGCACGTTAACTGCTACTTTGTTCTGTCAGTTGATGCGCATCAACAGAAGTTTCAATCTGATCATGTAACACCTGAAGATATGGTGAAGTTGTGACATATGTGCTGTTACCACGTTATTTTTCACAGTGAATTAACGGAGAGATCGCCACTTTGGAGATAGGATGTGGGGGATTGGGGGTGGGGGGGGGGGGGGGGGGGGGGGGTGGTAGTCGAAAGCTTCCATATTAGGTAGTAATCCAAACTGGCAGAAAGCTTTACTTTCCCTCAGCGGTCACACTCTCAGCTGAAAGTTGGAAGTTCCCTAAATCCATTTCATTTCCAACTCCCTCTCCCCTTCAAACATCCTCCTTAGAACCCAAGAGCAAACTTTCAGACACCCCTACCTAATACCCTCTTCTTTGATTCGACATTCCTTGCGAACTTGAACTAGCTGCCACATCTCGTTCATGATGACAGTGCCTGCACCTCAAAATATTCTTCATTGGTTCTAAAGAGCTTTGTGACGTCCTGAGGGCGTGAAGGGCTTTACAGAAATGCACATTCTTGGGAATTGCTTTGCAGTTGGCTGCTTCGCCTGAGGGTGGAGTTGGTTAGGAGAGGGATAATGTGGAGTGCTCTGATGTATGGTGCAGCTCCAGAAGATCCAGGGTTTTGACCCAGTGACAGTGAAGGAACAACAATGTATTTCCAAATCAGGATGGTGAGTTGTTGGAGGGGGCCATGCAGGTGGTGTTCCCAGTTGCCTGCTGCCCTTGTCCTTTTGGGTGGTAGAGGCCATGGGTTTTGAAGGTGCTGCCCAAGGAGCCTGTCATAATATACACCAGTATAACATGGTGCAGACACACACAGATGGACACACACAGGGACCAATCAACATGTACAAACACCGCAGCCAATCACCAGTTAGAATACACACACTATAAAGGCAGAGGGCACCACGGTTCCCGCTCATTCGAGGTGCTGCCTCTGAGTGTAACAGGAACTCATCCAGCCCAGTACAGACTCACACCACGTGCTGAGAGAATCAACTGGTCCGTTCAAGGCTTAGGTCTCTAGTTTAAGTTAGCATCATTTAGACCCACAGTCATGGTGTGTTAGTTAGTTAGAAGTAGTTAATAAAATTGAGTTGAACCCTAACCCACACTAGCCAACACTTCAGAGCCTTGATGAGTTCTTCCAGTGAATCTTGTAGATGGTACACACGGCTGCCACAGTGCGTCGGTGGGGGTGGGGAGTGAGTGTTTAAGGTGGTAAATGGGGCGCTGATCAAACGGGCTGCTTGTGCTCGATGATGTTACACTCATCCAGGCAAGTGGAGAGTATCCCATCACACTCCTGGTTTGGACCTTGTGTGTGGTGGACAGGCTTTGGGGAGTCAGGAGGTTAGATACTCCCTGAGGAATTCCCAGCCTCTGACTGGCCCTTGTCGTCAAATTATGTATATGGCTGATCTAGTTAGGTTTCTGGATACTGTTGGAGTGAGGATGTTGATGTTCAGGGACACAGTGACGGCAATGTTGTTGGAGTCATACAGCACTAAAAAGGCCCTTCGGCCCATCGCGTCTGCACCGGTCAAATCGTGTCCCCTCTCAATTTCATCTGCTCCAAGACCAACAATCTAGGTTTATCCAATCTCTCTTCATAACTAAAATTCTCCAGTTCTGGCAACACCCTGGTAAATCTCCTTTCCAGTGCTATCACATCCCTCCGGTAATGTGCATTCCAGGACCGCACACTATACTCTTGCTGTGGCCTAACCAACATTTTATACATTCCCCGACATAACCTCTCTGCTCTGAAACCCTATGCCTCAGCTAATAAAGGCAATCAAAGTTATCTGCCTATCAGCATGGTGGAGATTCACCATTATCTCCTGTGGTCTACAAGCCAACTGTGGAGGGTTGGCAACCTAGCCACCTGGCCAATTCAGAACGTGAATAATAAAATGAATATTTCAGCACAGAAGGAGTCCATCTAGCCAGTCGTGCACGCACCTGGGGCTAGATTTTCCGATTTGAAGACTAAGTGCTGATGCCGGAGTGGGAACTGTGCCGTTTTACGACAGATAAAATGGCGCGAAAGCTGCACCGATCCTCTGTCTGGTGGGGGGCTGGAGCATAAAGCTTTATCTACGGATACAGCTGGAGAATTGGCGGGTCTGTGGTCGCGCATACGCAGGGCGGCGGCCTGCAGAGGCCGCGCCGTGAAACATGGCGCCGGCCGCCCACACCCGGCCTGCCAAAAACTGTCCCCCTTTGATCAGGCTCGCCACCCCCGGACCATCCCCCACCAGTTCCCCATCCCCTGCCAAAGACCCCCTTCCCGCAGAACTGCTCCCACCCGACTGTGCCGGAGCTGGACACAGTCCACAGCCGCCACGTTGGGTTCACGAAAATAAGTAGCATGAGTGACCCATGCCGTCGGGAACCCGACCCATTAGGGGCGGAGCATCCGGCAGGGCCTCAGGTGACATCCCGACGACATGCGGCGTACTTGTTTTGGAGGGGGTGGATCATCGCAAAAGTGGCGCCGCCCCCAATTTCTCCGGCCTATCGCCGAACACAATTTCGGCCTCAGAGACCAGAGAATCCCACCGAAGGTCTTTGAACGAGCGATCGAATGAGTCCCAATCAGCTGCCCATTTCCCATAGCCCTGTAATAGTTCCCTTGCGAGAATACACGCATTCTCTTTTCAAGAACCTGCTTCTACCACCCTTTCAGGTAATTAACCCACTGCAGAAACAAGCCTCTGTTCTGCATAGGGCACCTGACATTGGAAAATATTCCTGAAGGTCTGCAGTTATACATCCTGGATTCCCCAAGTGGGGGCCACAGGCAGGGTGGCCAACTCTTAGGAAATAACATACGGGACCCTTCGACTCTGGGACCGGGCCAGGTTTTTGGCGGATAGAACGTGGTTTGCTGATAACCGTGAAGGCGGGTGATGAGGCTTTTGGAGACCACACAATACAAAGTGGGATGGTGGGAAGGGGTTAAAAAATCAATAAGAACTTACAACTTGTCTTGTTGAGTCAAAACATTCTTCTCTCTCTGCTCGCTGACCCATCCATTCGCAGTCTCGCTCGGTTCACTCAAAGCTTAATCTTGCGGCTGCCTGGATCAGCCTCCCTCACGCTCTCCTAGAAATATGAGACAAAAGTCCTCCCTTAAAGGGACATGGGTAAACAGTCAAAATCAGGGGCAATCCCATAGAAAGCTTGACATTTGGTCACGCTGGCCATACCTACTTCCTTTAGAGATGAGACAAAACACCCTGGACTGGATTCTCTGTTTGGGAGACTAAGGGCGGGATTCTCTCAGGGCCGGAAAGTCCCTGCATATCGCACCACGCGGCCCCGATGCCGGGACGCAATTCTCCGCAGAGCGGAGGATCAGCGCCATTCGGTCCGGCACCGGTCAGGGGCTGTTCTATGCGGCCCCCCTCCCCCCCACCACCGATTCTCAGCCCAGGATGGGCCGAGCGGCCGTTGTAAAAAAACCCGAGGCCCGCAGCCGCAGTTTTAATCTGCTCTCAGCCAGTTGGAACTCGGCGTGGAAGGGTCTGGGGGCGGTCTGTGTGGGGGGGGAGGTGGGGGAGGGATCCGATACTGGGGATGGCCTCTGTTGTGGCCTGGCCCGCGATCGGGGACCACCAGTCGACGCGCCGGCCACTCGGCTGGGAGCCTCCTTTCTTCCGCGCCAGCCCTGTCGCCCTACGCCATGTTGCGTCAGGGCCCGCACGGAGAACGGAGCCACTGCACATGCGCGCATTGGCACCGGTGCCACAGTGCATGTGCAGACCACGGCGCTCCGTTTACGCCGGGATCAGCAACTGGAGCGGTGTGTGCCAGCGGCGTTGAAATGACACACAGCACGCTTGGCGTTGCGCCAGTTTGAAGGGGGCGGAGCATGGCGTACCGGCGTCAAACCAGTGCTGGCCACAATTCCAACGTCAGAATCCATTCTCCTCCTGATCACCAGTCACGATTTCGGCATCAGGCTACGGAGAATCCAGCCCCCTTTCTCACCAGCCATACTGTCAGTGATGAATTGCCATCCTGAGAGCTGAGATACAGACGGTCACCCGACCTCCCCTCCCCCCCAAATCTAACCCCTTTCTCCGCCCTACCCAAACTCGCCAGCCTTTTGGCCGAGCTTATTTAGAGTCAACAGGATATTCCATTCCCAAGTGAGTACGCAGGAAATTCTCTGGGTAGGTGGGAGTTGCCCATCCCAATTTAATTTGTGTGCCTTTCGGAAGTGCAGTCCCACCAGAGATAAAGCTGGCGTCTGCCCTAAAGGGCGTGAATTCTCAATTGTTTTTTTTTTCCTCTCCATTCTGCATCTCCTGAATGTTTAGTTTCTGCCCCAGCAAACCTCCTCTCGCTCCCCTCCCCTTCACCTGCTGCTTTTCCCCTTATTGTTTTATTTTCTCAGGTTTCCAATTGTTTTCTCACGTTATTGCGGTTTTGCCCCTGTGCCAAAAGAAACTGGTTTCTCCACTTGGATTGTTTTCTGCTACTTGACTTAGCGGCTCCTGAACACAATATCTGCATTGGAACTCCCAGTGCAATGTGGAGGAAAAGAGGCAGGTGTTGGACGTGCCATCCTCAGATTTTAATTTGAGTCTAATTTGACCGGCACGATGGTGTTCATCGTCACACCACCGGGTCCCTGCAAATTAAGTCTCTGCCCGCAAACCATTGAGACTGGGGTGATATAATTATGCGTCACTATTTTCCTACTGACGACAGTAAGGTGGAAACATGGTCTCTCCAGAGAGCAAAATGTGGCATTTGGGAGGAAAAAGTGGGGAAAAGCAGCAACATGCTCGAAAGGTTAATGCGAACAATAAAAAGGTAAAGTAAGCAGTTTTGGCCCTGAACTAAGTTCACGTGGGGTCAGAACTTCACGAAAAATGCCATAACCTGGTTTAAGTGTTATCTGCCACTTAACCATAGAACCATAGAATTCCTACAGTGCGGAAAAAGGCCATTCGGCCCATTGAGACTGCACCGGTTCTTATAAAGAGTACCCCACCTAAGCTCAATACCCCACCCCATCCCTGTAACCCCACCCAACCTGCACATCTTTGGACACTAAGGAGAAATTTAGCATGGCCAATCCACCTAACCTACACACCTTTGGACTATGGGAGTGTGGTGATACGCCTGTGAATAGTATTGAACATACTTTGCAATGTGACCTCCAACCAGCTGGTGGTGTCAGACATCGGTCACGTGACGTGGGACACTCGCCAGTTGGTAGGAAGGCGTACAACAGGACAGTCACACATAGAGTAGTTCCAGGAGACTTCATGGAACTCTAATAGTAATTTTGTATAGTTTTCTGTGTGTTATCCTTCCACATGTTCATCAATAAATAATCATTCTGGTTAAGTCACCAGATGTTCTGTGTGCGTTATTGCAATGGCAAGGTCACAGAACACAACATGGTACCAGGCCTGTTGCGCTTTTAAAGGTAGCAGCAAAAAAGGCCAAGCGAAACAAGCGAAGAATGAAAAAAGAGAAGATTCTTCTGCTGGCCTGGTTAACTATGTCCATTGGTGACATAACATAACAAATGTTGCTGAAGTTAGAGATGGAAGGCGTAGAACACAACAGGGAGGAAACAGGAGCACTCGGGGGAATGTGTAAACTCCACAGAGGCAGTCACCCAAGGTTGTAATTGAACCCGGGTGCCTGGAGCTGTGAGGCAGCAGTGCTAACCACTGTGTTACCGTGCATCCCCCATTCTTTAATCCTTTCTCCCCCTTCTCTTATTCCTTTAAGTCTCCCTTTCGTCCTGTCCTCAGGTGCAGCTACACAGAGTATTATCATCGAACCGGAAGGATAATGATGGCAACCCGCTTGAATTAAAAATTATAAAGCTAAAGCTTTATAAACCAGGGGCTAGCCCTCAGCTGGATTAGTGTGTCCAATTCTGGGCACATTAGAAAGCTTTCAGACTCAAGCGGCACCAGGGAAGGATGCTGGGCGTCAGATATGTGGCAAGGCTCGAAAAGCTGGGAGGGTCCGCTTTATAGCGGAGAAAGTTAAATGGCATCCAAAATTATGAGAAGAATTGTTTACATTGGCAGGAGGGACATTTAAGATAAAGCAGCCAAAGGAACAGGGCGGAGATGTAGCTACTTCACACAGTGAGTTGTTACGATCTGGAATGTGTTGCCTGTAAGGCGGGTGGAAGCAGATTCAGTCGTAACTTTCAAAAGAGAATTGGATATATACATTCGGAAGGAACAATCTGCAGGGCTACAGGACGAGAACAGCGAGGTGGACTGAGTGGAGAGCTCTTTCAGAGGGCTATCATGGCTGCGATGGGCTGAATGGGCTTCCTGTGCCATGCATTCATAATTCTATGATTTCCTGATCATCCGCCATTTCATTCTCGTCTCTCTTCTTTCTAATTTCTTGTTTTGATTTACATTTGTCAACCTTGTGGTGTTGGGCACCGTCAAATTCTTTGGCCAAACCGCAATCCTAGAGGCCTCACTTCCTTCTTCTCTCTCTCTCTCTCTCCGAAGACCGTTGATGGAGAGCTTAAAACACTACATTATGAGGAGTAAAACAAAGCTCTCTCCCTCCTACTGGTTTAAGTGTGGCTTTGTTCTCAAGAACATCTGGAAAAAACTACCGTTTGCCAGTTCATGTCAACATCCCACTTCCTCCACTCGCTCATCAATAACACTCTTCACTGCAAGAGCTGTGTTGAACAGCAGACAATAGTTATATTGTGGTCCTCAGTATGAATGATGCTCGTTGGAAATCCCTCAGTGACCATTGATATACATGATATTGGTGCATGAAAACTATGTTAAAACCAGATGGGGAGGAAGAACCTACCTGTGTTGGATTCTTGCAAGGTTACAACAGGTCAACAGAGCTAAAAAAAAAACATATGGAAAAATCAAATTGAAATTATTAATTTTTAACTTTGGACTCATGGGCCATAAAATTTCTGATTCCAAATTTAAAATGAAAAAGAAAATCGCTTATTGCTTATTGTCAGGAGTAGCCTTCAATGAAGTTACTGTGAAAAGCCCCTAGTCGCCACATTCCGGCGCCTGTTCGGGGAGGCTGTTACGGCAATTTCTCCTGGTCCACATCAGATCTCAAAGAGCACCCCCTAAAAAACAATCTATTTTCAGACGATTAATGAAGTCCCATTCAGCTTGTTGGGCTGAATACCCCACTCTGCTCCGATTTCTTATTTATATATTTACTTGATTTTAAGGTGCATTGGCAAATTGTAAGGTAGAATAATAGAATTTATAATGCAGAAGGCCATTCGGCCCATCGAAGCTGCACCGGCCCTTGGAAAGAGCACCCTACCAAAGCCCACACCTCCACCCTATCCCCGTAACCCCAGCTAACCTTTTTTGGACACGAAGGGCAATTTAGCATAGCCAATCCACCTAACCTGCACATCTTTGGACTGTGGGAGGAAACCGGAGCACCCGGAGGAAATGCACGCAGACACGGGGAGAGCGTGCAGACTCCGCACAGAGTCGGGAATCGAACCTGGGACCCTGGAGCTGTGAAGCAACTGTGCTAACAACTGTGCTACCGTGCTGCCCTAGGTTGTGAAAAAAACTATATACAGGGCATCTCTTCTTTCTCCTTCATCCAATTTTATTATGTGGAATGACCAGGACCAGCGAACTCAACACAGACACGTTTGGAAGGCCAGTGATTGAAGAGAAGAATCCTGGTGCTTCAATCTCTCCACTTAATTAAATTCTGTCACCGTTATCCAATGGGAAATCCCATTGACAAGCGGCGGGAATAGAGTACCCCGCCTTGAGCGAACGGTTCGCCGCCGAGAAATATACGGCTAGGGGAACCGGGGAATCCTACCCATGAAGTCAAAGTTTCACCATCAGGTCAGATGCAAGAATGCCACATTTCAAAGGAAGCGAAAAATTTGATTTTATTTCATTTCATTTATTGTCACACGTACCGAAGTGCGGAGAAAAGTATTTTTCTGCGGCCGAGGAACGTACACAGTATGTACATAGTAGACACAAGAATAATCAACAGGGAACATTGACAAATGGTACATCGACAAAACAGTGATTGGTTACAGTGCGGAACGAGGGGCCAAACAAAGCAAATACATGAGCAAGAGCAGCATAGGGAGTCACGAATAGTGTTCTTACAGGGAACAGATCAGTCTGAGGGGGAGTCGGTGAGGAGTCTTGTAGCTATAGGGAAGAAGCTGTTCCTAGTCTGGACGTGCGAGTCTTCAGACTTCTGTACCTTCTGCCTGATGGAAGGGTCTGGAAGAAGGCAATGCCTGGGTGGGGGGGGGGGGTCTCTGATAATGCTGCCTGCCTTCCTGAGGCAGCAGGAGGTGTAGACAGAATCAATGTGGGGGTGGCAAGCTGGTGTGATGTGTTGGGCTGAGTTCACCACACTCTGCAGTTTCTTGCGAATTTGGACTGAGCAGTTGCCCTTACCAGGCTGTGATGCAGCCGGATAGGATGCTCTCTTGGCACATCTGTAGAAGTTTGTGAAAATTGATGCAGACATGCCAAATTTATTTAGCTCCACAGGAAGTAGAGATGTTGTTGGGCTTTCTTGACTGTTGCATCAAAGTGAGTGGACCAGGACAGACTGTTGGTGATGGTGACCCCCAGGAACTTAAAGCTATCGACCATCTCCACTTCGGAGCCATTGATGCAGACAGGAGTGTGCGACGTGCCGCGCTTCCTGAAGTCGATGATCAGTTCCTTGGTCTTTCCAACATTTGTAGAGAGGTTGTTTTCGGTGCACCATGCAACCAAGTGATTTATCTTCCTTCTGTAGTCTGGTGAAGATATCTGCGAATACACTCGGCAGCTGGTCTGCGCAGGCTCTGAGTGCGCGCCCAGGGACTCCATCAGGGCCCGTCGCTTTCCGCGGATTCACTTTCAAGAAGGCAGCTCTTACCTCTGAGGCTGTAATAGTGGGTATGGGTGTGTCCAGGGCTGTTGGGGTGGGTGGCACTGATACATTGGCTGACTGCTCAAAGCGGGCATAGAACTTGCTCAGATCATCGGGTAGAGATGCTCCAGCCCCAGATATTCCGCCTGGCCTGGCTTTGTAGCCTGTGATCTTGTGTAGGCCCTGCCATAGTTGTCGTGGGTCAGTGCCGTTGGCCTGGGACTCTAGTTTGATGCAGTATTGTCTTTTTGCATCCCTGATGGCTTTCCGTACGTCGTGCAATTTATGCATGAGAAATTGGTGCTGATTGGCTGGCAAATCAACTGATTGGCTGAGAAGTTGCCATGGAGCAGGGTTTTTCAAACCCAGGGTCGCTACCTGCGATTCGGTCGCTACCTGCGACTCGGTCGCAGGTGGGTGTCGGGAGGGATGTGGAGCGATCTGTCATGGAGTTCCCGATCACGGTAGAAATGTCCAACAGCCATGGCAATGCCGCCTGGGTCTGCCAGCAGCCGCAGCATTTTGCCTTGCTCCATCTAATTGGCACCCAGATTATCCAATGGGTGATTAGATTTTTGAATGTCACATCCGACGCCTCATTGTTCCGTTGACCAATAGGAGGGGCAGGGTGGGGGGGGCGGTACTTCTGCCGATGAGGCTGTTGGAGCTCGGGGCCTGTGAAGGACATGGAGAGTGAGGTTTGTATGGGGTGAGAATGACAGGTCGCGATGCTGGCAGTCAGCACCAGTTCACTGACTTCCACAAATACTTTAAAGCCTACACCATCGCGGGGAGGAGGAATTATGCGATAGGCACAGTAGCACAATGGTTAGCACTGTTGCTTCACAGCTCCAGGGTCCCAGGTTTGATTCCAGGCTTGAGTCACTGTCTGTGTGGAGTCTGCACGTTCTCTCCGTGTCTGTGTGGGTTTCCTCCGGGTGCTCCGGTTTCCTCCCACAAGTCCCGAAAGACGTGCTGTTAGGTGAATTGGACATTCTGAATTCTCCCTCTGTTTACCCCAACAGGCGCCAGATTGTGGCGACTAGGGGATTTTCACAGTAACTTCATTGCAGTGTTAATGTAAACCTACTTGTGACAATAAAGATTATTACAGTTTGTTCTTCAAACTGGGATCCAAGAAGAAGGCGCAAGCAGCAATCACAGAAAGTAAATGTGTGGTCCTCCGGGAGAGGGCAAGTGGAATTTAAGGCATGTGAAATCTGTCTGAATGTTTGAAACCTCTGCAATCATGTCACTCGAATGGTGTATAATAAGTTATCAGTCTTCACAAATAAAACTTATTGCACACTATGTGCTGTTTTAAAGAAAGAGAATTGCGTCCGCATGCACGCCTCCTCAGGCAGATCCGTCAGTACACAGGCCGGGTGTCCAGCGGGGCAGAATGCCACCTCCTGACATCAGCGCTCTGTCCCATTACTGTCTCCTACTGACGTCAGCGCTCAGTCCCAGTACCGTCTCCTCCTGACGTCACCGATCAGTCCCAGTACCGTCTCCTCCTGACGTCAGCACGCTGTCCCAGTACCGTCTCCTCCTGACGTCAGCGCGCTGTCCCAGTACCGTCTCCTCCTGACGTCAGCGCGCTGTCCCAGTACCGTCTCGTCCTGACGTCAGCGCTCAGTCCCAATACCGTCTCCTCCTGACGTCAGCGCGCTGTCCCAGTACCGTCTCCTCCTGACATCAGCGCTCAGTCCCAGTAACGTCTCCTCCTGACGTCAGCGCTCTGTCCCAGTACCGTCTCCTCCTGACGTCAGCGCTCTGTCCCAGTACTGTCTCCTCCTGACGTCAGGCTCTGTCCCAGTACCGTTCATGCTGGCGTCAGCGCGCTGTACCCAGTACCGTCTCGGCCTGACGTCAGCGCTCAGTCCCTAGTACCGTCTCGTCCTGGCATCAGCGCGCTGTCCCCAGTACCGTCTCGGCCTGACATCAGCGCACAGTCCCAGTACCGTCTCCTCCTGACGTCAGCGTGCTGTCCCAGTACCGTCTCGGCCTGACGTCAGCGCGCTGTCCCAGTACCGTCTCCTGCTGACATCAGCGCTCAGTCCCAGTACCGTCTCCTCCTGACATCAGCGCTCTGTCCCATTACCGTCTCGTCCTGACATCAGCGCTCTGTCCCAGTCCCGTCCATCCTGACGTCAGCGCGCTGTCCCAGTGCCGTCCATCCTGACGTCAGCGCTCTGTCCCATTACTGTCTCCTCCTCATATCAGCGCGCTGTCCCAGACCCGTCTCCTCCTGACGCCAGCACGCTGTCCCATTACCATCTCCTCCGACATCAGCGCTCTGTCCCAGTACCGTCTCCTCCAGACGTCAGCGCTCAGTCCCAGTCCCGTCTCCTCCTGACGTCAGCGCGCTGTCCCAGTACCGTCCATCCTGACGTCAGCGCGCTGTCCCAGTCCCGTCCATCCTGACGTCAGCGCGCTGTCCCAGTACCGTCTCATCCTGACGTCAGCGCTCTGTCCCAGTACCGTCTCATCCTGACGTCAGCGCTCTGTCCCAGTCCCGTCCATCCTGACGTCAGCGCGCTGTCCCAGTACCGTCCATCCTGACGTCAGCGCGCTGTCCCAGTACCGTCTCGCCCTGACGTCAGCGCGCTGTCCCAGTACCGTCCATCCTGACGTCAGCGCTCTGTCCCAGTACCGTCTCCTCCTGACGTCAGCGCCCTGTCCCAGTACCGTCCATCCTGACGTCAGCGCTCTGTCCCAGTACCGTCCATCCTGACGTCAGCGCTCTGTCCCAGTACCGTCTCGCCCTGACGTCAGCGCTCTGTCCCAGTACCGTCTCGCCCTGACGTCACCGCTCTGTCCCAGTACCGTCCATCCTGACGTCAGCGCTCTGTCCCAGTCCTGTCCATCTTGGCGTCAGCGCTCTGTCCCAGTCCCAGTGGGGCTGGTTTAGCTCGCTCGGCTATATCGCTGGCTTTGAAAGCTGACCAAGGCAGGCCAGCAGCACGGTTCGATTCCCGTACCAGCCTCCCCTGACAGGCGCCGGGACGTGGCGACTGGGGGCTTTTCACAGTAACTTCATTGAAGCCTACTCGTGACAATAAGCAATTTTCATTTTCATTCAGTCCCGTCTCGACCTGACGTCAACGCGCTGTCCCAGTCCCGTCCATCCTGACGTCAGCGCGCTGTCCCAGTACCGTCTCATCCTGACGTCAGCGCTCTGTCCCTGTACTGTCTCATCCTGACGTCAGCGCTCTGTCCCAGTACCGTCTCCTCCAGACGTCAGCGCGCTGTCCCAGTACCGTCTCCTCCTGACGTCAGTGTGCTCTCCCAGTACCGTCTCGTCCTGACGTCAGCGCTCTGTCCCAGTACCGTCTCCTCCTGACGTCAGCGCTCAGTCCCAGTACCGTCTCCTCCTGACGTCAGCGCTCTGTCCCAGTACCGTCTCCTCCTGACGTCAGCGCGCTGTCCCAGTACCGTCTCGGCCTGACGTCAGCGCTCTGTCCCAGTACCGTCTCCTCCTGACGTCAGCGCTCTGTCCCAGTACCGTCTCCTCCTGACGTCAGCGTGCTTTCCCAGTACCGTCTCCTCCTGACGTCAGCGCTCTGTCCTAGTCCCGTCCATCCTGACGTCAGCGCTCTGTCCTAGTACCGTCCATCCTGACGTCAGCGCTCTGTCCCAGTACCGTTTCCTCCTGACGTCAGCGTGCTTTCCCAGTACCGTCTCCTCCCGACGTCAGCGCCCTGTCCCAGTCCCGTCCGTCCTGACGTCAGCGCGCTGTCCCAGTACCGTCTCGCCCTGACGTCAGCGCTCTGTCCCAGTACCGTCTCGTCCTGACGTCAGCACACTGTCCCAGTACCGTCCATCCTGACGTCAGCGCTCTGTCCCAGTCCCGTCCATCCTGACGTCAGCGCGCTGTCCCAGTACCGTCTCGCCCTGACGTCAGCGCTCTGTCCCAGTTCCGTGCATCCTGACGTCAGCGCTCTGTCCCAGTACCGTCTCGCCCTGACGTCAGCGCGCTGTCCCAGTCCCGTCTTCTCCTGACTTCAGCGCGCTGTCCAAGTACCGTCTCCTCCTGACGTCAGCGCGCTGTCCCAGTCCCGTCCATCCTGACGTCAGCGCGCTGTCCCAGTCCCGTCCATCCTGACGTCAGCGCTCTGTCCCAGTACCGTCTCGCCCTGACATCAGCGCGCTGTCCCAGTACCGTCTCGCCCTGACGTCAGCGCGCTGTCCCAGTACCGTCTCCTCCTGACGTCAGCGCTCTGTCCCAGTCCCGTCTCATCCTGACGTCAGCGCTCTGTCCCAGTACCGTCTCCTCCTGACGTCAGCGCTCTGTCCCAGTCCCGCCTCGTCCTGACGTCAGCGCGCTGTCCCAGTACCGTCCATCCAGGCGTCAGCGCCCTGTCCCAGTGCCGTCTCCTCCTGACGTCAGCGCGCTGTCCCAGTACCGTCTCCTCCTGACGTCAGCGCGCTGTTCCAGTCCCGTCCATCCTGACGTCAGCGCTCTGTCCCAGTACCGTCTACTCCTGACGTCAGCGCTCTGTCCCAGTACCGTCCATCCGGACGTCAGCGCTCTGTCCCAGTACCCGTCCATCCTGACGTCAGCGCGCTGTCCCAGTCCCGTCCATCCTGATGTCAGCGCCCTGTCCCAGTACCGTCTCCTCCTGACGTCAGCGCGCTGTCCCAGTCCCGTCCATCCTGACGTCAGTGCGCTGTCCCAGTACCGTCTCGCCTTGACGTCAGCGCGCTGTCCCAGTCCCGTCCATCCTGACGTCAGCGCTCTGTCCCAGTCCCGTCCGTCCTGGCATCAGCGCGCTGTCCCAGTCCCGTCCATCCTGGCATCAGCGCTCTGTCCCAGTACCCGCCTCGTCCTGACGTCAGCGCTCTGTCCCAGTACCGTCCATCCTGGCATCAGCGCGCTGTCCCAGTACCGTCCATCCTGACGTCAGTACGCTGTCCCAGTCCCGTCCATCCTGGCATCAGCGCGCTGTCCCAGTACCGTCCATCCTGACGTCAGTACGCTGTCCCAGTCCCATCCATCCTGACGTCAGCGCGCTGTCCCAGTACCGTCCATCCTGACGTCAGTACGCTGTCCCAGTCCCGTCCATCCTGGCATCAGCGCGCTGTCCCAGTCCCGTCCATCCTGACGTCAGCGCTCTGTCCCAGTACCGTCCATCCTGGCGTCAGCGCTCTGTCCCATTACTGTCTCCTCCTGATATCAGCGCGCTGTCCCAGACCCGTCTCCTCCTGACGCCAGCACGCTGTCCCATTACCATCTCCTCCGACATCAGCGCTCTGTCCCAGTACCGTCTCCTCCAGACGTCAGCGCTCAGTCCCAGTCCCGTCTCCTCCTGACGTCAGCGCTCTGTCCCAGTACCGTCCATCCTGACGTCAGCGCTCTGTCCCAGCCCGTCCATCCTGACGTCAGCGCTCTGTCCCAGTCCCGTCCATCCTGACGTCAGCGCTCTGTCCCAGTACCGTCCATCCTGACGTCAGCGCGCTGTCCCAGTCCCGTCCATCCTGACGTCAGCGCGCTGTCCCAGTACCGTCTCATCCTGACGTCAGCGCTCTGTCCCAGTACCGTCTCATCCTGACGTCAGCGCTCTGTCCCAGTCCCGTCCATCCTGACGTCAGCGCGCTGTCCCAGTACCGTCCATCCTGACGTCAGCGCGCTGTCCCAGTACCGTCTCGCCCTGACGTCAGCGCGCTGTCCCAGTACCGTCCATCCTGACGTCAGCGCTCTGTCCCAGTACCGTCTCCTCCTGACGTCAGCGCCCTGTCCCAGTACCGTCCATCCTGACGTCAGCGCGCTGTCCCAGTACCGTCCATCCTGACGTCAGCGCTCTGTCCCAGTACCGTCCATCCTGACGTCAGCGCGCTGTCCCAGTCCCGTCCATCCTGACGTCAGCGCTCTGTCCCAGTACCGTCCATCCTGACGTCAGCGCGCTGTCCCAGTACCGTCCATCCTGACGTCAGCGCTCTGTCCCAGTACCGTCCATCCTGACGTCAGCGCTCTGTCCCAGTACCGTCTCGCCCTGACGTCAGCGCTCTGTCCCAGTACCGTCTCGCCCTGACGTCAGCGCTCTGTCCCAGTACCGTCCATCCTGACGTCAGCGCTCTGTCCCAGTCCTGTCCATCTTGGCGTCAGCGCTCTGTCCCAGTCCCAGTGCGTCTGGTTTAGCTCGCTCGGCTATATCGCTGCTTTGAAAGCTGACCAGGCAGGCCAGCAGCACGGTCGATTCCCGTACCAGCCTCCCCTGACAGGCGCCGGACGTGGCGACATGGGGGCTTTCACAGTACTTCATTGAAGCCTACTCGTGACAATAAGCAATTTCTTTTCATTCATCCGTCTCGACCTGACGTCAGCGCGCTGTCCCAGTCCCGTCCATCCTGACGTCCGCGCTGTCCCAGTACCGTCTCATCCTGACGTCAGCGCTCTGTCCCTAGTACTGTCCTCATCCTGACGTCAGCGCTCTGTCCCAGTACCGTCTCATCCCGACGTCAGCGCGCTTGTCCCAGTACCGTCTCCTCCTGACGTCAGTGTGCTCCCAGTACCGTCTCGTCTGGAACGTCAGCGCTCCTGTCCCAGTAC
Source organism: Scyliorhinus canicula (assembly GCF_902713615.1). NCBI lineage: Eukaryota > Metazoa > Chordata > Chondrichthyes > Carcharhiniformes > Scyliorhinidae > Scyliorhinus > Scyliorhinus canicula. The sequence continues at coordinate 17,765,998 of NC_052148.1, read as the reverse complement.
CCGTCTCCTCCTGACTCAGTCGCTCAGTCCAGTACCGTCTCCTCCTGACGTCAGCGTCCTGCTCCCGTCAACACAGGCTCCTCCTGACGTCAGCCGCGACTGTCCCAGTACCGTCTCGGCCTGACGTCAGCGCTCTGTCCCAGTACCGTCTCCTCCTGACGTCAGCGCTCTGTCCCAGTACCGTCTCCTCCTGACGTCAGCGCTCTGTCCCAGTACCGTCTCCTCCTGACGTCAGCGCTCTGTCCCAGTACCGTCCATCCTGACGTCAGCGCGCTGTCCCAGTACCGTCTCATCCTGACGTCAGCGCTCTGTCCCAGTACCGTCTCCTCCTGACGTCAGCGCTCTGTCCCAGTACCGTCCATCCTGACGTCAGCGCTCTGTCCCAGTACCGTCTCCTCCTGACGTCAGCGCTCTGTCCAGTACCGTCTCCTCCTGACAGTCAGCGCTCTGTCCCAGTACCGTCCTCCTGACGTCAGCGCTCTGTCCCAGTACCGTCCCTCCTGACGTCAGCGCTCTGTCCCAGTACCGTCTCATCATGACGTCAGCGCTCTGTCCCAGTACCGGTCATCCTCTGACGTCCGCGTGCTTTCCCCAGTA